>NC_139804.1:27232620-27980120 GCF_963457635.1 Microchirus variegatus | reverse complement strand
GTTCCCTGGTGTCTTAATAAACATGTCTGTTACATGCTTTGGTCAAAATACCATAAGGATGAAGCACCACAGCAGTTCAATCACCCTGCTAAAACAACCCTGACAGGAAATGACATCAGCCACAGAGGCTACTGGGAGCTAACAGCAGTTTGCATTTAGAAAAGTGATCATTTGCAGGCTCTAGCAGGCACATTGCCATCATATATAACCACTATATATGTATCCACTGGACAGATAAATCCTCTGAGGCTGGAAGTTTGTGTAGAACTCTGTGCTGCACTGTGGAACCAAGAATAGGACTTTTCGTGGACTTCCGGTTTTCGAATACCGTTGCCCTCGCCAGCACTCTCGCATGTTTTACAGACAAAGCGGAGCTCCGCGAGACAACAATTCCAGGAATTTAGCGTCTTGTGATGTCCCAAGCAGTGCGGAAGTTAACATCCCGTGTTTCCTCTCCTGTACTTAGACTGAGGAGGACCACAAAAACATGAGTGAGTCATCTTTTTTCACACTTCACCTCCAGAGTCCCAAATATAAGGATTTAAATGATTAAAAATGTGATTTTGCGTGATACGTCCCCTTTAAAGACTTGAATTAATCTGATTTCTTTTTCAACGTCCCCATCAATCCATTCATTTATAAACATTAATTTCTTCAGAGCAGCACTTCTTTTTAGCAGCGTGTGTGTGTGTGTGGGATTAAGTCAGGATAAAGAAGTAAAAAAATAAGGCAACAGTAAGTGTGACTCACTGATGGAGTCCTGCGACACAATGGCTCTGTCTTCACAGACAGTGCTCGTCAATTGGATTGATTCACTGATTCATTACTTTCTGACATTGTCACCAGGCTTCTTTTCCCTTTGAGCACACAAATCGTTATCCCCACCTGACCGCTTACATCAGCATCCATCCTTCTTGTTTCCATAGCAACTCCAACTAAAATGCTTATATCATCAGCATATCCTGTTTAGTTTTGGACTAATGCAGTAGCAAAATAGCAAAAAGGGGGGCGGGGGGGGGGGGGCGGCCATTAAGTGTGTGTTTTCCTCATGTACTGTATGTGTGTGTTACATTGATGGAGAAATCTGCCTCAATGGATTAAAAGAAGCACATAGTGCTTTTTACACACACATGGATCTGCTCCAATAATCTCATTACAGCCGCCTTTCCAAGGGAATATTGGAGCATCGTGGCTGGTTTTTAGATTTCAGTTGAGGAAAACAACAATGACCATGAAATGAGGCTCCATTTCAAATCACAACCGTCCTGTTCAGTCTAACCAAGTCCATTCAGTCGTCTGATGGTTCTATAAGCCTGCATCCACACAGTCAACAACAACAACAACAGTTATAAATAAACGCAGCTGAACAACCACGCCAGACGCACATATGTTGCTGATCATCACGTGGGCTGGATTCGTAGACGTGGTACAACTCGCCGTTTCCTCCCCGCCCTGCAAAGAAATGCGCGTGCGGTTCAATTACTGCTCCGCCGTCGCGTCTGCTTGTGTCGCTTGTCGTTATTAAATGACAGCTGATGTGACATCTGTATCAGACTAAACGCCAAGATGGTCCCACAGCAGCTGAGTCATATATACATAAGACCTGGACTCCACAGGTGTGTGTGTGTGTGTGTGATAGAGAGCGAGAAAGAGAGAGTGGATGCATGACCGCCCAAACAGATCAAAACACATTTCATACACACACCTGTGCATGAATACAGGTTGTACCACCTGAGTGTGTGTGTGTGTGTGTGTGTGTGTGTGTGTGTGTGTGTGTATACCAGGTGTTTGGCGCTCAGTTGTCTCCACATATCAGTCCTGAGTAACAGGATAACGAGAGACGATGCCAGGAAAAAGATGAACCGGCGACATGGGAGGTCAGAATAAAGCCCCGTCTGTCTCTCCAGGCACGTCTAACCCTGTCTCACCCTCAACTAGGGGGGGTCACAAATGTCAATGGGGATATGAACACACACACACACACACACACACACACACACACACACACACACACACACACACACACACACACACACACACACACACACACACACACACACACACACACACACACACACACACACACACACACACACACACACACACACACACACACACACACACAATATCACTCAATGTTAGCAGCTT
Organism: Microchirus variegatus; assembly: GCF_963457635.1. Taxonomy (NCBI): domain Eukaryota; kingdom Metazoa; phylum Chordata; class Actinopteri; order Pleuronectiformes; family Soleidae; genus Microchirus; species Microchirus variegatus. The sequence continues at coordinate 27,977,972 of NC_139804.1, read as the reverse complement.
ACTGTGTTCTACTATGCATAGGATGTGGCCACAAGGGGGCAGAAGCCACAATGAAGGGTTTTGGACAATGAAAATAGCAGCATCTTCAGTTTCATGTGTCGTCAGGTCACAACAGACAACAATATCAACAACACCTGCTTGTCAAGCATGTAACTGTGTGTGTGTGTGTGTGTGTGTGTGTGTGTGTGTGTGTGTGTGTGTGTGTGTGTGTGTGTGTGTGTGTGTGTGTGTGAGTGTGTGAGTGTGCACAGGTAACCAGATCTTGCTCTCCAGATAACGCCCTTACGGGATGGTGCACGTGTGTACATGCACATGTATCTTTGTGAGGACAATTTGTCTGGTCTTTATGGTCAATAACACCTTGGAAGGGCTGTTTATGGGTTAAGCTTAGGGCATTTAGTTGTGACAGTAATGTGTGTATGTGTGCGTGTGTGTGTGTCAGGGATTATTCTTAATTAGTGCCATCATGTTAGTGCATGTGTATATTAGCCTCAGCACCAGTCGTATCTTAACCTCAGCCTAACCTTGCTAGGACAAAGGCTCTTTTCACAGCACATGTATCTGTCTTTCTGTCCTACTCACATCTCTCTCACACACACACACACAGGATTGTACAGCTATTCCTCAGAGGACATTGCATTGAATTCTATTAATTTGGACAAACAAAGCGTTATCCCTAACCTTAGATTACCCACTTTAACTTCATCACTTCCTCAGAAATGAGGTCAGGACCAGGAGTCCTCTTTATTTAATTGTTTCATTATCTTTTAAAATATGAAAATCATTCAAGTGGTGATTTTCTTTTACTTGTTTCATGTTTTGTTTTTTTCATGTAAAACAAGGAGGAAGTGATTAAATCACACACATATCTGCACATTAATAAAGGTAAGCAGCAGTAGAAATGTGACATAAAGTGAAAACCTTTTATCTTTTACAGTAATAGGGAATACACCCAATTTCATTGTACACCTTACAATGACAATAAAGAGATTCTATTCTAGCTGTATTTAATGAATAGAGTCCTGGCTAAAAGAATAGAAATGGCGTCCATGTGTTTACCCTGTCCTCATCATCTTCACAGGAACATTAGTGGCAATCATTCTAACCAAACAGCATCACAGTGACACACCAGGAGGAGCCTTTGATTCACGCTACATCTGCATCCATTCCACTTTTACAGCGGCCTGTAATCTGACATCCCTCCGACTTCCTGTCCAGCGACCGATCCCAACATGCAGTGGTCTCCAGAGATAGCCATCAGCCACAAAGACTAACCCTAACCCAACGCCGCTCTCCGGAAATGCCTCCTCTGTGTCTCTGCCTCTCCCATCCATTTGTCCCACTCTGCTTCTGCTTGACATCTCTTCTTTTTCTCTCTCTCTCTGTTAATTTCTCACAAAGTCTGTAAAATAACATTCTCATTCTAGCCTCTTTTTTTTTTTTTTTTTTTCAAATGTACCAGTAATATAAGGAAGTCAAAGAGGCGTCCCACCAGGAGATCACATGAATGATGGACAGAGGGCTCGGACATGCTCTCATACACAGACACAGTGTGTAGAATGGTCCACCTTAAAAAAAAGTAAAACACAACTTAAGGGACAGGAAATGACATCAGCCACAGAGGCTACTGGGAGCTAACAGCAGTTAGCATTTGGAAAAGTGATCATTTGCAGGCTCTAGCAGGCACATTGCCATCATATATAACATGTATCCACTGAACAGATAAATCCTCTGAGGCTGGAAGTTTGTGTAGAACTCTGTGCTGCACTGTGGAGCCAACAACAATTCCAGGAATTTAGCGCATTGTGACATCCCAGTGAGTGCGGAAGTCAACATTGCGTGTTTTATCTCCTGTACTGAGGAGGACCTCAAAAACATGAGTGATTCATCTTTTTTCACTTTCACTTTCTCGATTGGTAAGGCCTGCAGAGTCCCAAATATAAGGATTCAATTGATTAAAAAGTTGATTTTGCATAATATGGGACCTTTTAAATTACATTCATCGCGTGTAGCGTCTCGGAGGTGCAGTCCTGTGTGATGCATGCAACTAAAAAATCCTGTGGATCCGTTGCTTAGTCAGGAAGTAAATAAAGGAGGCTGAAGCTCTGCTAAAGAGACGGTTGGAGAATTGTTTTTCGCTGGTTCTCCGTGTCACAGAATCACTCCTGTATCAATTGTCTGTATCGCTCATCTTTTCCACCCTAAGGCGAGTAAACTCAAACGCCTGCAAAAGTGCAAATGTTGCACTGTTATGTTTCTAAAGTAGATGCTTGTGCTATCTCAGGCTTACTGCACTTGTTTTGATCCGAAGTAATCGAAACAATCGAGATACACTGGTAGGAGCTGCTATATATTGGTAAACATTTTACCAATATATATAATTTTTCCATTTAATGGACTTAAAATTATTACAATTTTAAAAAATGTGAATAGTGATTGACAACTGAACTTCTGTAATCAACTGTGAATTAGAAAAAATATCAATGGTTTGACCGCCTGAGTTAAAACATAAAGTTAGTCACTCTTGCTTCCAGCAGACTTTATTGCTGCAATACTTCAGATAATCTGAGACTAAACACCAAACTGAGCAGATTAAGCCAACTTCTCTTTTTTTTAAACTCATACTGCCACTCTTCCACTCTCTTTCTCCCCCTTTCTTAGTGCCCAATTCTCCCCTTTATCCCTCTTTCTCTCCATTTCCCCTCTTTATCCCTCTATCCTCAACATTCCTGACCCCTCATGGCCTAAAATCCTTGCACATGTGCATTTGTTGTTGGTGAGTAAAGCTACAATAAATGTAGAGTCTTATTATTAACTTTGGCCGATCGTAACTTACGCCGGGGCTCTTGACGAGATTTAAGGGAGGCAAACATTTTCAGGAAACCAGCGTCAGAGACTATGGAGCCATTTCGAGTAGATTTACATCAGTGAAAAAAGCTCAAACGTCGTATTCGTGCACCACTGGCAGCTGAGAAACTAATCTGAAGTCAAATGATGAGGTTTGAAAATAACACACACACACACACAGAGGGGAATGACATAAAGCACCAGAACAAGGGCAGATCTCATGAGAGCATGTAACAGGGTGGAGACAAGTATCGAAAGACAGAGAACTGGATGTGGAAATAAAGGAGGGGAGAGATCTCTTTAGCTTCACTTCATCCAGAAACATTTCACCCAACTTTTGGTTCTCATTCGTACAGAGACACGCCAGCAGCAGAAGAGAACAAAATCTTTTCTGAACACAATGTACTTTGAAGGCAGAAAAGACAAACGTCTTTTAAAGGTCCCATATTAAACCCTATTTCTCCAAGTTAACCAAGTTCCCTGGTGTCCTTATGAACATGTCTGTGACATGCTTTGGTCAAAATACCATAAGGATGAAGCACCACAGCAGTTCAATCACCCTGCCAAAACAGCCCTGTTCAGAACGCTCTGTTTAGTAGTATCTCTTTATTAAAAAAAAACAAAAACAAAACTTAAGGGACAGGAAATGAGGCTACTGGGAGCTAACAGCAGTTAGCATTTGGAAAAGTGATCATTTGCAGACTCAAGCAGGCACATTGCCGTCATATATAACATGTATCCACTGGACAGATAAATCCTCTGAGGCTGGAAGTTTGTGTAGAACTCTGTGCTGCACTGTGGAGACAAGGATAGAACTTTTTGCGGAATTTCTCAGACTTCCGGTTTTCGGATACCGTTGCCCTCGTCGGCACTCTTGCATGTTTTACGGACAAAGCGGAGCTCCGCGAGACAACAATTCCAGGAATATAGCGTCTTGTGACGTCCCAAGGAGCGAGGAACTCAGCTTTTTTCACACTTTGCCGACTGATAGGACCGACAGAGTCCCAAATATAAGGATTTAAATGATCAACAATTTGATTTTGAATAATATGGGACCTTTAAAGCATTTTCACATATAGATATGAACATTGTAATTATGTGGTGCACACTTAGTGAAAGTCTTGATCCTAAGAGTGATCATAGCCACTTTCACAACAAGCTGTCTAGAAGAGAGACAAGAGAAGCTTGAGACTGGTGGTAACAATTATATTTTCCTAAGTAAGTAATATCTCAATTAGTAAGTCAGTAATTTTGCCTATGTGAGACTCAAGCATTACACACATTTAGACAGCATTTTCAGTAAATATTTAGCAGTTGATTGGTTTTTATTAACTGTCCAAATTCTCACATTCATCTCCATTTCCAATTCTGCCCTAGTCTGCTCCCCCAGTCTCCCTCGCTCATGTCCCCACTGCTGTTATCATTTTATCTAAAAGACTGTCGGCTCTGAACCTGAGCCTCACGCACCAAACTCTCACACCTGGAATCAGCAGCTGCTGCACGCTGCAGCAACTCGCTCTGTGTGAAAGTGAACGCAGATTAAAAGTCCAGTGATTAAAAGAGTTTACAGAGATTTTCTAATGTAGTCCAGGAAGTCAACTCTGTCCTAAAACCTGCTTAAATGGTGTGCCAGCGAGAAGAAACTGCCCAGTGATGCATTGTTTGATTTCAGTGACAGAACGTTAAGAGCAGCCAGCTCTTTGCCTCTGTTCAAAGCTACTGTAATTGTTACCACACAGCTGAGGAGAAGCAGTCACCGCCCATGTCAGCGAAAACAGATTTAACCATGAAGCCATGTGAAACTTTTGAAACTACTCGGTGCTTCTTCACAGGATCATTCAGCAGCCGCGTTGTCGTGTTTCCCTCTAAAAGTGTGTTAAGTATGAGTGAATAATCCTGTCAGTTTGTACAGGAGGGCAGTTGAGCCACTCGGAGGAAAAAAGATGGACCGAGAGCAGAGCAGCGGGATCCAGATCTGTTACTCGCTGGCTGGCTGGTTGGTTGCTATGTAACTACGGTTGCCACAGAAACATGTGAATGGATGAGAAATCATGAATGAGAAAGAAAAAGCACCTCATGATTGAGGCCCACATACACATACACACACATGTCCTGTCAGACGCATGTTAAAGTTCTGATTTTAGTCAGACTAAGACAATCTGCGTTTCTTAATGTCATGTAAACATTTTAGTCTGACTAAAATTGAGCTAGTCTTAGTCAGACTAAGACAATCTGCTTTTCTTAATGTCATGTTAACATGTTAGTCTGACTAAAATTGAGCTAGTCTTAGTCGGACTAAGACCATAATCTGTTTTTCTTAATGTCATGTAAACATGTTAGTCTGACTAAAATTAAGATTAATCAGACTAAGATACCTGGATAATACGATCCATAGTCCGATTACTCCTGCATGTATACGTTTAATCGGACTGGAGTCGCACTTGGCGTTCTGCGCATGGACCAAAATTGATCGTCTTTGACCCGAACGTAGGAGGCGATAACACACCAACTGAATATTTCGCTACTCTTCGTAGTACTTTTTTTTTACCAGGTATTTTATGCAAACACACATTTTTACATTCTTTTAGTAGTATCTCTTTAGGATGGACCTAAAGAGATACTACTAAACAGAGCATTCTGAACAGGGCTGTTTTGTCAGGGTGATTGAACTGCTGTGGTGCTTCATCCTTATGGTATTTTGACCAAAGCATGTCACAGACATGTTCATTAGGACACCAGGGAACTAGTTTAACTTGGAGAAATAGGGTATAATATGGGACCTTTAACAATCAAGTATTTTCTGTATCAAGCTGAAAGTGTGCATTTCTCCCCCTAGTGGTGTAGATGCGCACAACAATGGAACAAAGGCAGTCATCCAACCAAATGGCGTAGTCACAACTGTAGCTCAATTTTAATCGTATATGGAAACTTACTGTGCGCATCAGTGGCAAAGGAAGTGTTTGATTATACTCTAAATTCTCACTGCTCTTCTAATGGCCCGTGTGTTTGCACTGAGTAAATATCAATCATCTATTTGAACAGAGACGGGTGAGCAGCAGGGCACTTAGTTAATGTGTACTCATGAGTAACATCAACGAGGAGACAAAGGGGATTACATTGTACAGAGAGAGGTTTCCAAAAAAGGGGGTGTGGACGGTCTTCTGAGAGGACGACAGAGACCGTTTCAGACTTCAGGGAGGACAAAATATCAGAGTATGCGGGGAGAAGAATGAGAAAGCGAATGAAAATGGAAGATGAGTATGAATAAAGAGAGCAAGAGAGAGAAGGGGAAGGAGAAAGCTGCCAGTGAACTTCAGGACAGCGAGAAAAAAATGGGATAAAAAAAATTGGAGAGAAGAAAAAAGACCCCCTGTTTCAACCCTGCCTGATTCCTTCTCGCTCTCTCCTTATATGGCAGTGTTGCGTGTGTGTGTGTGTGTGTGTGATAGGGGCTCAATCACAGTGTTGCTCTCAGTGGGAGTGATTAGATCAGCAAATGCACGCTGACTAAACTCAAATGTTCTTGCTTTGCCAGTGGTGCACTGCCACCCAGTTTCACCTTTTCAAAACGTCACCCGTTCTTTCAATATATGTCCATGGCATTTTGTGCACACGTTGCCAGAAACGAATTAATGTGGCATTTAAGTTTTTTTTTTCCCGAAAAAGAGCATTACATGGTCGCAAAACTAGGCTTTTATCCTCACTCCCTGAGGTGCCAAGGACATAATGTATGGAAAAACAAGTTTTTAATATTGTAGCGGCAGTAAAAACTGGACAAATATTACATCACGATCAACCTGTTTATGGCTGCGGCTCTTCGGGGGGGGGGGGGGGGGGCAAATATAACCCATGGGATCTACTCCTCAGTGTGGAAGGAATCATAAGAAGCCAGAATCCTTACATTCTTTCTTTTCCTGTGTCTTTTTTTTTTATTTCCATTTTATCTTCTCCTCCCTCCCTGTGGCACCGGTCTGCTTCCCAGAATGTTCTGGCCTGAACCCAAATGACTGGAATGCATGAAAGCAGGTAGCATGCCTGCACGCGGACACGCACCCAGCATCTCTCCACACATACTACACAAGGAGGAATGTACTGTAGACATGTAAAATATACTGTACATCCGTCAGTGCTGATATAAACCTTTAGGGGGAACTGTGTGACCTGTTGGACTTTTTAGTTTAAAAAATATTCTCCTGGACATGCTGAGCCTGCTGTGACCAAAAGAGGGAAAGAGAATGCACTTTTATTTTTCTAATATGTCGCATTATTTGTAACAAATAAATTCGTACTAACTTTCATTTATGGAAGTTAATGATAAAGTTACTTGTGTATGCAGTCTTAATAATGCTCAACATGAACTCCCAGATCTGAGATGCTAGACAAAGTATGTGTGATTACATACATGTTTACAAGTAGAACATACCAACAAGCTTTCCATTTTGGGTCTAAAAATGTATGTAATATTCTGTCAATGCACTATACCAATGGATATTTGTTTTGGAGAAATAACTGAAACTGAAAGTGGGGTTCAATAAGAGGCCAACAACAAACTTCCTCAGTGATTCCTCAGAGGTTAATCTTGACACAGCTAAGCCAAGAGTTTGGCTCAAGGTTAGTGTGTTGACAAAAAAAGATTAAAGCAGTGCTACATTTTGCACATATATGGAGCCAATATTGAGCCGTCATCAAGTAAATAATGATGTGTCTTTGGATTAAGATAGTCCTTGAATGGATGATGTACTTATATAACTTTACAATGACTAGACATAAGAGGAGAGCGATGAGACAAGGTAGTCGTCTTCCTCCTGCTCCCTCTTATCCTATCAATTTTCCTTCCCTCCCCATCATGCCATTCCCATCTCACATGGAAAGAGAGAGAAGGGGGAGAAAAGTTTGTTTTTCAACAACATTCCCAGGCCTGCACCATTCGTCTTCCTATTAATAGAGCATGCACACACACAGACACACACACACACACACAGACCCTCATCCAACTTTTAACCATCACAACTAAATGCCTAAAACCTCACAATAACCTAAACCCTTTTCTAACCGTTGCACTTAAACCAAATCTTAATCCTCAAACTGCCCTTTGAATTTGTGATGACCTGCCAAAATGTGTCCACAACCATAAAAAAAAACATACACACAAAGACCCAAACACACACACATCCACCCCCAAAAACTCCTCAGTCACTATAGTTACTGTGAATAACACGGCAAGTAACACAAATAAATCTTCCATTTGACCAGAACAGAAACACAGACACGAGTTTAACAGAATGTACACACACGAGTGTACACACACACGAGTGTACACACACCTCCTTTATGCTCATGGCATTTATTTTCACATTGTCATCATCACTTGTTGCCATGTAAACGTTTTCAAACTGACTGTTTTATAGCTTAATGATGTGATCAGGTTGACATTGTGTTTAAGTTGGGCTATTTGACAAAGTTAAATCATCACATTTGAGTTCAAATCTGTTGGAGCTTCCTCCTGTTGTCAGTGAGTGTTTATTCCATCCTATCCTACTGAGTGCTGTGTGTTATGAATAACTCTAATGGGTTTCGGGTCATTATAAATTAGGTTGAGCTTAATTTAAAAAGTGACAGCACCCCCCCGTCTGTCAATGTGAAAACAAGAGGCTGTCATGTTACTGTCTGTAAATCCTTTGATGGGATAATGCCTGGAGTGTTCAGCTGCCACAAAGGTCACACAGGGGTGAGAGGAGTGACCTCAGAGAGCAACCAGCATTAGTCTTCCGGAACTCAGCACCTGAGGCGGTTGTCAGATTTATGGTGCACAGTGAGACTGGACATCATGTTATTGTTGACCCTAAGTCCAAATACAGAAGTGGAATTCTGTAACAATATAGATAAAAAAATAAATAAATAAATGAATGAAATATTCAGGAAATAACTTTGATGTATCAGGTACACCTGTTCCACTGCTTGCTCGAATCAGCCAGTCATATGGAAGCAACTTAATGCATTTTGGCATGTAACCTGCTGAAGGTCAAACTGAGCATCAGAATGACCAAGAAAGGCGATTTAAGTGACCTTGAACATGGCATGGTAAGTTTTCATGCCAGACAGGCTGGTCTGTTTTTCAGACACTGTAGATCTACAGGGATTTTCATGCTCAATCATCTCGAGGTGTACAGACAATGGTCCGAAAAAAGATCAAATATCCATTGAGAATATTTTCCAGCTCTCTGGTTTGAAAAAATAGCAAAGCAACAAATAACCACTAGTGACAGCTGAGGTATAAAAAAAGACCATCTCTGAACACTAGTGCTGGGCACGTTAACGGCATCAACGTTAACGCAACTGACAGGAAAAAAAACCTGCGTTACGCCATGTGTAAGTGATTCCCGATTATTACAATGAGTCTCTAAAGTAACGCTAAACTTTAAAAACAGAGGCACACATACGCAGTACACCAGTATGCTGGTTATTTATATCGCTGCTCTTTTCGTTTAATAAACAGACCTCTCCAGTTCTACTAGAGGCGCGCTAATGGCGCTAAAAGGAGCTAACGCAGCTAATGGAGCCAACTGGTAAACGGTGCCTGGACTCCGGTGCCGTGGTATGTAAAACATGACGTCACACGCGTCTTTTTCCAGTCAGTCGTCGTGGAAACGCGGCATTCGCGTTAATGTGCGTTAACGTTCCCAGCACTTCTGAACACACAACATATCAAACTTTGAAGCAGCACTTCTTTTCTTGGATGGTAAAGACAATTCTAAAAGCGCCGTTTGACTCACGGTAAACCTGCAGGACTGCGACTCTCTCATTTTGGCTCAGTGGCTCTGAACAAACTGCGTTTAAATGATAGGCCTGTTACAGTAGAACATCCTCGGAGACATTCTCCCACAATACAAAGATCATTGTTCAAGAATAACCGAACAATGAAAGGCAATTTTTCAAACAGCACTTTCTATATACACTCTGCTGATTATATGATTGGGAGAAAAGGCTTTGGTCTATGCCATTATCCAACTCAAACACAGCTACTCCAAGCATCAAACACAACCAGTCTGAGTAGTATTGTGGCCCCGCTGCTGAATGTTTATATAGTACGTTTTACTATGTGTGAACGCATGATGGGTTTGGTGAAAACAACACAGTCTTGTCGATGTCGACGTCTGCCAAGCTTTACCAGGTACACACATGCACACACGTTCAGAAAAGTCCAGAGGTTCTTTTATGGTTGAAGGGCTGCTCACTCCGTTAATAAGATCCAGATGTGAGCTCAGTGGGAGAGGGGGGTAAAAATAGAGTGAGAGAGGTGAAGGAGGCAGAAGGAGAAAGACAGAGACAGGATCAGGAAGAGAAGAAGACAGGAACTCACGTATAGAGAAACAATTACCCCAAAAGAAGTCGGGGGGAGATCACAAAGGTGGGAAAAGAGTTTATTTCATTGTCCTAAACATCTTTCTTTCCTCCCCCTAATTCTTCTTTCCCCATAAACCGAAACAAGCAGGCCCTCTGATGTCACCACATTCCTACAGCAACACACACACACATACACACACACACACACACACACACACACACACACACACACACACACACACACACACCCATCCCACACACAGTTGCCCCGGACGACAATGAATATACATGGGGGTGACCATCATCTTTCTCAAACCACAAAAAAAGGCTTAAATGCAGTGTTGGTTACTTAAAAAAAAAAAAGTCCTCCCTCTGTCTTCTCTGTGTTTCTGCTCTGACAAACATACATGCATGTGTTTGATGGTCAAAGAAATAACTCCCCCCAAACCCACTTCCTGCCCTGCCCTCTCAATGAAGACAATTATATGGTTCCTGAGAGAAGGATAAGACAGAGTAGCTCCTTAAAAGGCAGGATCCATGCTGTTTTCACTTTGGCACACATTTTTCAAATTAAAAGCCAATACTGTATGTTTTCAAATATAAAGAATAAGTCTGTATGAATGAAGGAGAAAGGTATTATGGAACCAAATAATTCACATGCTGGATTAAAAGGCTTACATTATTGTCGACTGCTCAACTGAGACATAGTAACATTGCAGCAGCTTCTCCTTTCACAATAAACTGAACGTTGTTTGTTACCTAATGGCAGAGCTGCTTCGAACGCATTAGAAATGATCGATGGGCAAAGATGTCGTGGTGAAGAGAAGCCAGGTTTCTCTGAATCAATGCCCACATTTTTAACACTCCTTTGCTCTCTTTGACTTCAAAATACAATCAGTTTGATGATATGCAAAACTGCTTTACTAAAATAATCATGTATTGAACAGTAATTATGGTCTGTTTCTCCAATATATTTCAAATGAAAAACTATGTATAAACCAAATTCCAGACAACAAACAGACAAACAAAAACGCTAAAGTGCATCCAAAAAGAAGTTCACACAATGTGTAAAGTAACACTAATAACACTCTTGATTAAATAAGTCGTAATCAGCGAATGCTCAGGATTGAAAATGCCAAAAATCGACCCCTAATGACAACAGAAACACCGAAGGCAGTAAGCGATTTAAGAGCTTTCTTATGCACAAACAAATGTCTTGGATGAGAACGTCATTACCAACTGCTGTAAGTCAATTTCATCACAGAAATGAGATAAACCAATAATCATGTTGTTGAGCTTCAGGAATCAACCAGTAAAACCATTCTTTTTGGGTTGAGTTTTTTTTTTTCAAAAGGTCAAATTTTCATACAAAAGAAGTTGGAGAAATAAATAACAGGAAGTGCAAATAAATTATTTCCTTGACAACAAAAACAAAACCTCACCTCGTGACTAACAAGGAAAAACAACTCCCCTGAAATCATCGCTCCCTTCAAGGTCAGCCTGTGAGCTATTTTTGGGAGTTGACGTCTCTAATCACTCTGTAATCGAGTGTTTCGCCGGCTCTGCTTTCGTTCAAAACCTTGTAACTTGTTCACTGCACGAAAAACAATGTCAAAAAGCGACGTAAGACGATACAACAGACGCGTGACATGAAAACAGTGCAACAAAATGACAATGAAGGCTATAAATGAGCATGTAAAAAGGTGTCAGACACACTGGCATGTGCTCCCTCTGCACCTGTGGCAGTTGGAATATTGGTTTTGGATCCTGTGATGTTGCCACAGGCAGATTTCTTAGGTCCCTAAATGGTAAAAATCCTGCAGTTTTCTTTTTTATTACCCTGGAGATCAGTAAAGTTTAGTCCCAGTCTGACATTTTTCAGGGAAAATATGCGCTCCGGTGAGGTTTAACGTGAATGGCAACTCTGGAGCACGGACCTTAAATAATTCCTCTTTTCACAATAACATTTCAGAACCGCACAATCAAAATGCCAACTGGTGAATAAAATGTTTGAAGAGGGGAAGAAAAAAAAGTCAAGGCCTGCTCAGAAATAAGAAACCTATTGAGGAGTGAAGAAGGACCATATTGTTTGAGGGGGGAAAAAATGGACCGATTACCCACAATCCCCGAGCTGTCACTGGGTGATGGAACCTTTGAATGAGCTTTTCAAACATGCACATACACACACACACACATACATACACACACACACCGGTTTAATCTGCAGATGAATGGCAATCATCATTTACCGTCATCACTGCTACAGTGACTGTTGTATTTGGCAAAATGTCCGAACCCATGGACGAATGTTTGACAGACGGCCAAGGGAAAGCAGGCCAGCCCATGTACACACAAGCTATGTTTACACGGACACAAGTAACCGGAATAAAAGCCTGATAAAAAACATACAGTGTAAACATGCCAATCTGAGAACGCTGATCCAATACAGCCCATTAGGACACTAATTTCATTTCAAATGCGAAGGCTGGTATATGGCGGTGTGTCGTCATTTGGATGGATGTTCATATAAACAGTTGATCCGATCACGACTTCCTGGTTTGGTGCTATCTCATATCCGATCCACGGAAATGTGACCCGTTTCCGTTTTTGTCACTGCTGGAGCAGGATGAAAGACGTGCAGCAGTGGATCATTGGACAATACTTCTCAAAATGACAAAATGATCCGACCGATCGCTTGATACATGTGTACACACAACACAACAGGATCATTTCATTGTGCGTCCATGTAAATGATGGAATCGTTCATTCCAATCGGAAAACAAAATCGCTTTGGAATGAAGACATTTTGAACATGTAAAACATAGATACAGTATCAGCCACTGAATTATAACTTCACTATTCCATGGCCTTGCCAAGCCTCGCAAGCGCAGGATCAGTCCAAAAAGCAGAGGCGGTGGTTGGAAAGATTAATCCCTGACATTCATTAGTATTTGCTACTCCAACACTGCCCAGTTTAGATCAAATGGCAGAAAGGAACTTTATAATATTTGGAAATACTTGGATTGGACATGTCTACAAGTTGTAAGGAAAACAAAGCAGAGGAAAGTATACATTAACTTTACCTTAAATCTTACTTTGTTTGCTTTTCCAGTCTTGATGAGCTGCTTTACACTTCAGTTTTGCCATTCACCCATTCACACATCTTTCATACCTGTTCACATGCTGCAAGGTGGGGTTAAGTGTCTTGCTCAAGGACACATACAGACTAGCAGAGCCAGGAATTTAACCCACAACCCTCCAGTTGAAATACAACTCGCCCTACCACTGAGCTATTATGGCAGTAAAGTACAGTAAATGTCATATACTTTAAAGGTCCCATATTATATCCTATTTCTCCAAATTAAGTAAAACGAAAACTTAAGGGACAGGTAATGGCATCAGTCACAGAGGCTACTGGGAGCTAACAGCAGTTAGCATTTGGAAAAGTGATAATTTGCAGGCTCTAGCAGGCACATTGTCGTCATATATAACATGTATCCACTGGACAAATAAATCCTCCGAGGCTGGAAGTTTGTGTAGAACTCTGTGCTGCACTGTGGAGCCAAGAATAGAACTTTTCGTGGACTTCCTGTTTTCGCATGCCGTTGCCCTCGCCAGCACTCTGCCGTGTTTTACGGACAAAGCGGAGCTCTGCGAGACAACAATTCCAGGAATTTAGCGTCTTGTGACGTCCCAATGAGTGCGGAAGTCAACATTGCGTATTTCATCTCCTGTACTTAGACTGAGGAGGACCACAAAAACATGAGTGAGTCATCTTTTATCACACTTTGCCGACTGATAGGGCCTCCAGAGTCCCAAATATAAGGATTTAAATGATTAAAAAGTTGATTTCGCATAACGTGGGACCTTTAAGATGTCATTTTCTGGTAAGATACTTGTTCTTTTACTCAAGTATCCCTTTTAGGTCCTTAATACAAGACTGGAACAAAGTAAAAGAGACCTTTTTAAAAAACACATTTTCAAAATATGACTTAAAACTACATAGGCAAAGATTACAGGAAAGCCAAATGACCATGTGTGTGTTTTTTTCCCTTGCAGGAAATCCAACAGTCGGAGAGATAACATAGTCTGCTTTCTAGTTTCATAGCAATTATTTCTTAAAACATTTGCTTGTATGCAGCACATGCAAGTTTACTGTACATGCATCCAGCCGATTCCTCAGATGCTTGTCTGTTCTCTGCTACTGTTAAAAGTGGTTTTCTGTGAATAACTGTTTGTCTGAAGTCAACACAGGTGTTTATGTCCACACACCAGCTCACTACGTGTTTTCTACCTTTCACACAATTCTTAACAAAAACTCAAAGAAAAGATACTGCTGTATGTGAAAATCCCATGTCAGCTGATCTGGGCCTACAAATACATGTATACAGTATGTATTGTATGTACTTCAACCAATATAACTTCCTCCCTAAAGCTTTTGTTTGCAGCGAAACCAAATCTACATCTTTGGATTAGTGCCGCTTACAACAGTAGTGACAAAAAAACAACTATGAATGAATTGAATGATAAATTTGCACCCATATCATTCAAGAGCACTGTGGAGATTAAGCAATATGGCTAAGCAAGAGTTATCGCACATCAAGAATCATGTCACGGTCAAAACCACAGACGTTGCATAAATGATGCTCCTGACATAAATCTGAATGAATTTTACACATTGCACTGTTTCCACGTGGTTGGCCAACTGAATAAATGTGCAGGATTCTAAAAATGCATCATATGAAGCAAATTCATGCCTTTTTTTCCTGAAGCATATTTATTATCATTTCATTCTTCATATACTTTGAGAGGAAGACGATCAAACACACCTTAATAAACTCACAGTGACACTTCACTTCAACAGCAGAGAAACATGGGAAACTGACGTGTACGACATTGTGACTCAAGTCAAATTTAATTGCTTCTTATCACAAATTCTCACCGAAACCCACAGTTTAGTTCACACACATACACACTGAATAAACATTCAACCATAATTCGGTTGCACAAATGTTTGCGCTCTAACTTTTCTCTAATCTTTGCTCTTAGAAATGTGAAGGAAAAAGAAAAATCACACACAATTCCAATGGGGGAAGAAACACAGATTTAAAGGCTCAAAGGCCAAACAGATTGTGAATCGCTGACTTACATTGATGACGATATATCTGTGTTTGCATAAGCTTTTTTTGAAACTTGCTATGAGCCAAAGACTCAGGTCTCTATCATTTAGCAAGCCACAAGAGAGGGAGAGACACAGGATATGTGTACGAGAAGCAGAAAAGAGAGAAAAACAGGAAAAAAACAGAGGGATGGACAGCAGGAGTTTTGAAGAAAGTCAGCTCACTGTCAAAGTGCATCAGGACAAATGGATCATTTCCTGAATTTAAAAAATGCATTAAAACTATTCCTTAAGAGGTTTGCAAATATTTTCAACTGATCTTTGTTCAGGGCGATGCCGACAATGTTGATGAAAAATGTCAAGTCATTACAAGATACTTTTTTTTGCTGATCAGCCACTGCCTGCCGGGTGCAGCATGATAAATCAGTGAAAATTAAAATTCCTCCAAAAAATTTGAAAATCAAGGATGTACACTATCGGGTCATGCTCAACCCATATTCAAAGTCTTAGGGCAATCTGACTAACGGTCAGCGAGATATGCCTGTCACAGACAGACACACAGGCACAACTTGCTTTATAGATAGATTTCGATTATCGTATTGCACAAGGACGGACACCGATATATCACCAAATCCATTTTCAAGCTGACTCAGTTTTGTGAACACTCATCTAAAGTGACAAAATACAGAGGTTATCAGCATCCAGGAATATCAAGCGTCTGCATGCACACATCTGCTCATTTGAGTTTTTTTTTTTTCTGTGATAAAAATCAGTTAAACAAAATAAGTAAGCAAGACTGTGAATGTCCATTGGTGATCAATACATAGGCACAAAGAAAGCAATTGAGCTGAAGTATTAACATATATTCTTAACGTAACGTATTTTAATCACATATTTATACTGCTGGTGTCACAGACACAATATTTTGGATTGGATTGGACAATAAGCAGAGAAAAGTACTTTTATTTTCCTAGTTTAAATACTGCTAACTGCAATACTTTAAAACAGTAGCTGGAGATATTGATCACGGTCTATGGATTTATATGAATAAGGTTTAGTAAATAAAGGTTTAAGTCTTCACTTATCTCATTTGAAATGTATAATGTACACACATAAAACACATAAAATGTGTTGCTTTATAGATGTATCATTTTGACTTATGGAAATCCTGTGAACTGTCAGTAAAATTAAAGATGGAAAAGACTTGCACACGCAAACATAGACCCATGGTTACTTTAAACTGCTAAAATCTACCTTAAGAACATCACAGACCCACAAACACAGAGAGGACCAACTCCACCTGCCTGTGAGGCTGCTTTGGCCTTCGCTGCTCGCCCATTTTCCTCCTCCCCTTGCGCCTTAATCCGAGATCCAAGAAGCCACTGAGGAGCAGCACTGCGACTTTTCCAGCGTCTTTCATTGCCATTCAGACGAGAGTTTCTCAACTGGCAACTAGAGCATGATCCAAACCGGCGGAGTGATGCCATAAGACGGACGAAGGAGCGGACGAGAGGGAGAAGAGGACAGAAACAGAGAAGGGAGAAAATAGGAGAGTATTTCTACTGTCATGATTCTCCCGATGACAGAACGACAAATAAGAGAATAAGACTGAATGGTCCAGTCAACCCACAGTCAGACCAAGGCCTAGATCCTGTATGTGAGTGTGTGTGAGAGCGTGTGTGCGTTTGCCCGACCACGCTGTAAACTATGTTAAGCAGTGCATAAATGACACAGTTGTACCATTGTGTGAGAGACTATAGAGGCGCAGGCAACGCGTTCATGATAATCGTACTTAGTTCACGGGATAGGGAGAAGTGTGTGCGCACACAACCCCAGCATGTGCATGCATAATACTTTATTTGAATATATGTGTGCTAATGCCATTTGATAGAATCCTTTGGCTTTCATCCTCAAAAACCCAACAGCTTTGGCTAGCCAATATAGTTTTTTTCCAGTTTAAAAAGAATATAAAAGGTTTTTAGATAAATGTCCCGTCCTGGGATATAAACCAGAATCTGTTTACTAATTACCTTTACCTTTCTTGGTCATGGGCTGCCATACTTTACCACACTGATTGAGAAGATTCACATTGAGAAGGTGTCTTGCCATTAATTCAACATATACACTACCGTTCAAAAGTTTGGGGTCACCTATACAATTCTTTTTCCATTAAAACTCAAACTATTATTCAAATGAGTTGCAAAAAGAGTTGCAAAATGAATAGAAAATATAGTCAAGACATTGACAAGATTGCTTTCGTTAAAGAACCAGCAAAACTGTTTTCAGCTGTGCTAACATCATTGCACAAGGGCCTTAGCCTTATAACGCAATTAGCAAACACAATGTACCATTAGAACACTAGAGAGATGGTTGCTGGAAATGGGCCTCTATACACCTATGTACATATTCCATTAAAAAACAGACGTTTGCAGCTAGAATAGTCGTTTACCACATTAACAGTGTATAGAGAGTATTTCTGATTTATTTAATGTTATATTCATTGAAAAATGTTGCTTTTCCTAAAAAAATAAGCACATTTCTAAGTTTCTAAGTGACCCCAAACTTTTGAACAAACTGGGCAAAATATCTGGGAAGAGGCTACAATTGCAGGCTCCACTGCAACCAACAGAACTGATACATCACACCCTTTCTTGCCTAAAAGCTCGCCAAGAGGAGAGAAAGCTGCACTGATACCGACTTCACTATGTCTGAATCACCTTTATGAATAAATTCCACATTACCACAATAAACCACACAGGTAGGCAGGTGGGTTAGTGACTCTACCCACACCACATCTGCTTGGTCCAAACACGACAATTAGTCATGTTTTTCACAGTATTGTGAGGGCTACGGATGGCGGACTTCTTTCCAGAAAACATCATTTATTGATGGTTATCAGTATGTGAAAAAGAATAACAAGAAACAATACTATAGCTTTAAACGCCGACAGGCAACATTAATGGACTTATACTAGCAGGGCCTCCGAGTTTACAAGATCTGGAAAATATTATTAAGAGGCATTTTCACAGCACTTTTTTTCTATTTTTCTTTGAAACAAATAGAAGCACAACCTGTATGGCTCCACATAGGAGAACAGCCCAGTCTCACATGTGGTGAATCATCAACAAAATAAAGACTGGAATTCTCACATTAGTGATCTCTGTGGTTACACGGGCTGCAGATGTTCGACGCAAGCGGAATTCTGCCATAGCTACAGTACCTGACGATTACAGACTAACAAACAATGTTTAACAGATTTAACAGCATTTGCAATGCAGGTGAAGATGTACTGATGTCACACACACACACACACACACACCACCGTGATCACGTACACACACTAACACACTAGAGTTCGTAGCCAGTAATTGACCTGGGGGCGAAACTCTAACTGGTGTTGACCTTTCAGTGTTTACGCCACAACGATGGCTAAACAAAGTCCCTCAACGCGTTTATTCAAAAGAGTTGAGGAAGAAGATACGCGACCACCCCTGGCTCCTCCATCGACCGAGCCGACCCAGCCCAGCTCGGACACATTAGCTCACTAAAAGCGTCTGGCGGCCCCCGGGCCTCTTGCTCCACAGACGGCTCACGAATAACGTTCTGAAGCTGCAGTGACGCAGGAACGTTGTCTGATGTATCTCATGCAGCATGTTAGTTCAAACATTATCTGCTGTTTAGGTTTATTTGCCCCGTTATGCAATAAAATGATTCAGTTCCGTGCACTGTAGAGCCGACGCACTGCTGCTTCTGCCGGCTTGAGGATCGTGTACGGCCATAATAGACGGCTTTGTTTGTTTAACTTTGCAGTGCATGATATGGCATATTAAAATCATGCCTGTTTATGTTACGCCTTTTTTCTACATCTACTCTTACTTTTTCCCTGAGACAAGATGGTCCGCCCACTTTTGTACCGGCCCACCCAGAAAAAAATAAAAAATATGCCTACGCCGCTGGTTCGTAGAAATCTGCATGTACACACGGAAGAGCTGAAATAGCAGCTCTGCTAAAAAATGCTGTTTCAGAGGAGGCTTTCCTTACATAAGCAAGCTGCTCTGTAATTACACTGGGTGGATCCGCACAGAGTGAAAGAGGAGAGAGTAAGAAAGGGACAGTCAGGAGAGGAGTGACTGGGACAAGAAATTGGCAAAATAAGACAAAAGAACCTGAGAAGCTGCTGTTCACACGATAAAACAGCCATGACGTTCCACTGCTGAGCTACAGGGAATAAAGAGAATATAGGGTCTAACCTTAAAAGGGAAAGTTAAAGATTATATCATATTACAACTCTCACTGTCCAAGGACGAGGAAATCCAGAACTTTTTTTTTCCCCACAGAGGTTTTTTCCCCACTGTGAGAAACCAGATGTAGTCTCATGGTGACATTTGTTTACAGTGACAGTGTCAGTCTGAGTGTACATGCATACATTTTTGTTTTTCCATGAAATGATAAAAATACCTTTTGTGCACAAACCCCAGCAGAAGTGCAAAACTATAAATTCAAAGTAGCCAAAAACCATAAAACAAACTTTTTCCCAAAGGTGGTTTCTGTGTCAATGTTATTTTTCTTCATTAAAGTTTGATTTAAAGTAGTAATTTGATGCTATGAAGACAGGGTGAGGCGTCCTGGTCAGGTACAACAGCTGTGTGCTACCATGTCAACTGAATGTGATGTTTTATGGGGAGATGGACCAATTTCTTATCTGGAGTTGTAGCATTTTGACTCTTGGTTTACCTAGGAAGGAGCCGGAGTCATTAAATGAGGCCAGCAGATTCCTCCTAATTCCAATCTTGATGCTAACATAACACATCCAGCTGTAAGCACAAGCCACATATACATCGTTGGGGTAGCTATCAAAATCCTGATCTCTCAAACTGTCCGTGCTGTCAAACAGGGATGTCCCGAGAAGACTTTTTTGTGTCCGATACTGATATCACAAACTCGATTATCTACCGACACCGACATTATTCTGAACTATGACGACACATTTGTGCCGAGTCATTTCAAAGACATCATTCTCCAACCGTGTCACAAAAAGAAGAAATAAACAGCACAAACATGACTCAGCTATAAATGCTTTTGCTCTTTTTCCATTTACATGTTTACAGTCTGTGCATAGTGGTGTACGCCATATATAGGATTTTTGGGTTTAACCCTCCGCTATCTGATACAGTGATTTTTGGCCAATATCGGACCAAGACTGATACTGACCGATACCGATTCCCATCCCTACTGTCTTACTGACTTCCATTAATTTGGACAGCCTAAAAAAAAGCGTTAACCTTAAGCAGACAACAATCTTGGCCTTCTTTGCCCTATAAGCCCTCAGAAATACGTTATTTGGACCAGGTTTTGGTTTCCATGAGGACTACTGGTCCACACACACACACACATGCACCACACTGATAAATGGCTATTAGGCGAGGTACAACAAAAATAAAAAATGTTTAAAAGACAGAGAGAGAGAAAATATGTGTGACTAGATGGAGGTAGGAGGAGTTTCCTCTCAGTACACTCTTGGGAGGTTATCAACATAGGAACAGAAACCATGGCAAAAAAAAAACACCAAACAACACCAGGCTCTCAGTACACAAATCCATCCTTCTGAGTATTTATCTGTATGCATTTCTTCTTTCCACCGGCACAAGGTGAAGCCAAACACATCGGCCATCAGAAACCGCCTCAGTGTCTGCAGCGTGACCTTTTGATCATCGGATTCATCCCACCTCTTCCTTCTCATCTCCTGAACGGTGGTGACATTTAAAGAGAACAAACCACACCCTCGTCCTCTCATCTCCTTTTTATCTTTTACCTCACCTAGCATCCCTCGCTTTATGGACTTCACTCAATTTGCGGTGACCTTTTTCCATGTCGAAAATAACCTGCTGCACCCACACTGTATCCTGTTCTGTGATGTGTCAAAGGGGCAAGGTGCTCATTGGGAAAAGCTCATTCCGCTCCGCTAAAGGTACAGGAAGTCTGTCACAAGTTCTACTCACTGCTACTATATCTACACAACTCTAGTTCTGCTTGATTCTGGAGAAGAGTGGGGGTCTACAAGGGAAAGTACTTCATTCCATGTGGGTGGCCTGATAAAACAAAGCCGGTGATAAATCTGAAGCTATAAACACAGTGCTTTTAGACCGAATCCATTTAGAGCAGAGCACTAACCAAACTGTCTCTTTCCTTCTCTCCGATTTCCTCTCTCTGTATCTTATTAGCACCGGTGCCATCACTCTTTCTAATCCTGCTCCCGCCTCACTAACACAATCAAATGCGACAGAGTGACAGGATGAAGAAATACATTCATGTCATCATGTGATCAGATTCTTTACCTACGTATTAACTTGCTCAGTTTTAAGTGGGCAAAAATAATTGCACCTACTTATGTACTTGAGACATCTGTCTGGAGATGTTTTCTCTTATTTATGGGTGTTTTATGATTATGATTGCTTTGCTTATTTGACGTTTTTATAGTATGTATGGCTGCTGACTGTTTGTCTGTAAACTTGGTGTACTTGCTGCCTGTCTTGGCCAGGACACATCTCTTGAAAAAGAGATTATAATTAATCTCGCTAAATAAAGCTCAACAGAAGTCTTAGGCCATCATTAGATTTGTTGTTTTAGCAATGCTATAACGACAATAGAGGACCATTAAATATGAAGTATTTAGCGTGATCTACCCTAACACTTGAACAATAACACCGTTCTGTTAATACTGGAGCGGAACCTTCGTAAAGTGCTCTACGTAGGTTACGGAGATCCCTCTACGTCGTCTCCGGCTGCACGAAATATTTTTGTGTCCGTCACTCCGTCAAGGGACAAATGAAAAACGTATAAATACGTCATCTCTTAATACACAAACCACATGTTTAGTCTCTAAATGGCTAATTTCTCGCCCCAAATGATCTTAAAACTGCGTTCCGGGACACAGAAAAGTGAGAAACGGACACTGTTTCAATGTTATTCCGCTGCAACAACAACAGTCTTTCTCTCACGGAAAGAGAGAAACATTGCTCACTGTAGCCAGAAGCACAACAACCTTGCGTAGCGACCCCTACTGATCGGGCGGGAAATTGCCATGCTTATCCGGCACCACGGCGGAAAACTATGAAGGCTCGAAGGGTCTCCGCGGTTACGCAGTCGGAGAAGTATAATGTGGCCTTAATTCATGTTACTGGTAAATCCTGTGTTTGTCTTACGAAATATCTGCTGTAAAAAAAACGTCTATTACACCAGGATTATTCAAGACATGCTTGAGCATTACATACACATGTTGCATGAGTTAAACTCATTGACAGCTCGCTAATATATAAGAGCAGCTTTAAATCGCATCACTCCATTCCAAATTCACATGATCACAGAATTTGACAGAAAGAAAAAACACAGTACACAGTACTGTATATATGAAAAAAAAAAATCCCTAAATTCATAAAATCATGACACGCATGAATCCCTGAGAGTCTTCAGGCCCTTTGGGAAGTTACAGACTGTTATGGAACAAGAGGAGAAGGAAAGACAGGCCACATTCTGCTGTGCTAAAGTGAGAACTTTAATACTGGGGAAGTTAACGCACACTCATTCAAAACACATTATGCAAAGGAAGAACAAGAACAATGTGCGTCTCTTATTGGTCTATTTATTTGAACCTGTCACTTAAGCTGCTGTCATATCTGAGAAGTGTTCACTTGGCACTGACAGAACTGGGTCGCTGAAGAAACAATACTTTATAATCAATAACAGTTGCTCCTCTATATAATAAGATTTTGTTACATAAACACATTCACCAGCTACGTTATAACCCACCTCGACTCAATTGCAAATCTCAATTTTCCACCATCTTCTCCATTTACATCTCGTTGCCTCACTCCCTCCCTCCTTCCATCCCGGTTTCATTCTCCAGCTCTATTTTGATCCCTGTATTTTTTTTTTTTTAGCAAGAAAGGGTTTCCTTCCAATTCTCTGTCTTTCTTCCTCCCTCCCTCTCTCTCTCTCTCTCTCTCTACCTGACATTTGACTCGGCAGCCTGCCTTACACCAAAACAAATGTTATGATCTCACTTCGCTGCAATGTTCCAGAGACATACAGAGAAAGAGAAAGAGAGAATAAAAATTAGAATAAGATAACAAAGAGGAATGCTGAATGGTGAATGAATATAAGAAAGAGGGATGGGGTGAAAGTATGCTGTAGAAATGCAACTTACTGATATAGTATTTCAGACTTGTAAATTACACCTCACAACTGACAAAACATCTGGACAAGTGATGGAGACGAGAAGTGGATGAGACGAAATGGATCAGGGGAAAAGAGATGAATCAAAGAGAGGTTTTGATTCAATGTGGCTAAAAAAATGAGCCAAAAAACTCCAGGAAAGGAAAACTTCCATCTCTCGCGACCTTTCTTTCTTTTTTCCTTTATCCCATGATTACTTTCTCTGCACCCCAGTTTAGCTTGGCACAGCCTTTGTTACATTCAGTCCCAATCACACATGCACACACTCAGTCATAGTCACAGTGCACCAGAGCAGAAGGCCTGCTCCTCTAAATACAAAACTCTGGCTCCATATGTTTCTACAAGACACTGATATATCCCAGACAAATAGTATGCACACACACACACACACGTGCACAAACACACACACACCAGTACTCCAGTAACCACAACAACTTCCTATTTCTCTGCCGTGAGAGGTCACTCACCAGTTACTGCTGCTATCACTAGGGCAACAAGTACACAAGTACAATGGGCATTAGAGTAAAACACTCACACACTGATGACCCTTAGATGTAAACAGCAAATGTAAAGAAAGACAATATCAAGCAATAATATTATGCTATAGAAACAACCAAAGCCCTGGATGTTGTGTCTGCAGTCGACTGTCTAAAGCAGGGTTTCTCACTCCTGGTCCTGAGGAGACACTGTCCTGCATGTTTTAGATCTCTCTGCTCAAACACACCTGATTCAAACAGTCAGCTCGTCAGTAAGCCCTGCTGAAGCCTGGTAATGACCTATTTATTTAAATCAGATGTGTTTTAACACCTAAAACATGCAGGACAGTGGCTCCTCAGGACCAGGAGTGAGAAACCCTGGACCTGGAGATTTGTCATTCAGTCACATCCATCCATGTTATAACTTTGCAGTAAAGGCAATGTGTGTAAGAGGAAGGCAAGTCTGGCAATGGATGACAAAGTTCAAAGAGATAAATGTTGCGTAAATAGGGACAAGAGGGAGTTTATGAAGCACAAACCCATTACTTTTACTTTAAAGTGCGGAGAGTACGCTGAAAAAAATTACCAAAAAGAGACAAAACTACCACACATAATCTCAAAATTACCATAAAGTGATGTAAAACATCCTCAAAGTGTTACAATCTGGCTGTGTAGCTCCGTTGTTGGAGATTTGGTCGAGGCCTTTTGTTAATGTCTGTGCCCAGAGGCCTTTCTGTATGACAATGAAGAGAAACACATGTGGACAGACGTGATGTTCATTCCACACAGCTCTTAGCACAAAATCTCATAATATCCACATGCACATAAGTGTGTGTGTGCACTGTATTTATTCAAACTGCCATGTATAATTATCATGATACTTATTGTTGGACACAGCCCCATCAGTCAACCTTTCCCAGTGTTATTAAACAGCGACGCTTCCCAGTGTTTGGATATTACTAAATAAATGTAGCATCACTCTCTCTCACACATACATACACACAGATTTGGTCAACTGTTTATTATATCCCGCTCTACAATCCTGGCTCCGAATGAAACAAATACATGAAAAAAAAGGCACACATGCTGTGTCCACTTCAATACCCTTTGTCTGAGATTTGTTTAATCAAACCAATAACATCCTCTGATGTTTGCTCAACACTGCTCAGACTTCAATGACTTCTGTAAAGGTTGTGCTGCTACCAAATGCACATGAAACGAACCATGCCAAGAGCCGATTGCCAGCAATTAAACACACTCACGATGTGGCTGTGCATGGAGTCATAAAAAAGCCAAATGAACAAGGAAACATTATGTGTCCCGTCTGACATTCTTATAATCTAATCCTACTCCAAAAATAGGCTCACCATGTTTGACGCCAATAAAACGGCAAAACAATATCTTCTCTGTATCTTGTGTATTTGCAGAAAAACATTCTCACACTAGTGCAGAAACAGATAAATATGATGCTGAATTACTCAACCTACACAAGACAACATTTACCACAGCACATTGTAAAAAAAAAAATCTGGACTTACCACTCTGGGCTTGGGTCTCTGCGGTGCAGGTATAGATGCAGCGTCCTCTGTGCCTTTCTTCTGTGCTCCGGCTTCAGTAATTTCCTGTGCGCTGGTCTCACTAGGCCCCTCTGAAGCCGACGCCGAAACTTCAGCTCCATCCCTCGGCACTGGAAGAGGCCCTGGGCCTTCAGTGTCTCTCTCGGTGGTGCTTAGTTCAAGAATGTACTTCTGAGTTGCATCTTCCAAAGATGGAGCCTCATCTCCTGGAGGCTTACTTAAGGTTGGAGGCGCTGCGGTATTTCGGAGTGCTAGGCAATCCACTTCCTTCATTGACTGGAGTTGTGGAGGTGGGGAGATGGGCATAAAAGTCGCAGGTTCGCTGGTATTGCGGACATGCTTGGGTCTGGTTTTGGATTTAGACCGCGGCTGGGGAAGGGGAGGAGTGAGGTCAGTTTGATACTCCTGCCCCTCTAGACTCTGCTCTGAAGGCTCAAATGGGTCCTCGTGAGGGAAAAAGTGAGCCAGTCTGTTAGGACGCTTCCTGAAGGGCCGGCGAATCATTCTTGGAGACAGAGCCTCGGCTAGATGGAGGTCAAAGTTGAACTTCCTCAACTCATCATCCTTCTCCTCTCCTTGGTCTACAGCCTCATCATCTTCATCATCATGGTTATGAGAAACGGGGAGGCCCTCTGACTGAGATCGAGCCTTCTTGACTTTGTGACTGCTGCTTGCATGGTGATGCAGCTCTGTTGGTGACGCGTGTTCAGGTTTAGCTTCTGCCTCCCACAGTTGCCCTCTCTGCTCACTCAGGATTGGCTCACTGCTAGAAGGTGGGATCTGGCCAGGTGGGTCCAGCTCGCTGATTGGGTGAGTGCTGCTGCACTGTCCTTTAAACTGAGGGTCATTGTGGGAAAGTGAATTGGCATCGCTCCGACGACTAGGGTCACTGAATGACTTCTTCTTAGGAGCTTTCCCATTGCCGTGGTCATCTGCCATTAATCTGTCCATTGCACCTGGTTCAGCGACAATGCTCCTAATTACTCCGCTGAAGTCACGAACGCCATCATCCCGGATTCCGCAATCACTATAAACTGACAAGTCACTGGCCACACTGCCCTTGTATTCTGACGCCATGGCCACATCAGAGGACTCGGACATGCCTCCACCTCCTCCTTTGACGGACAGGGACCCTAAAAGGTTGCTGTCTACAGAGGAAAACGTGTTATTGCTTTCTTCTGCTACAGAACAACGCCGCTGAGGCATGGGGTCACTGAGAGAGCGGTAGACTGTGGACTCCCCATTTCCAACAGCTACCATCGTTGACTCTGCATTACTGACATTACTGGAATCAGAGCCTGTGTTATTATTACCAGACGGGGAGAACTTGCGCCTTCGACGAACAGCACTTGGGGTTGCAGGGGTTTCAGGTCCTCCTCGTCCTCCTAGCGTGGCTAGCGTGTTGATCTCCTCACTGGTAGAGTTGACATTGCTGACACTAGCAGTCGAGTCCATGTCCATGATAATGTGGTCACTCTCAGCCAAGTGGGCAGAAAGAGACAAGGAGGGAGACCCACTGTGTCCTGTGGTTTCTTCTGCCTTCTGTTTAAATCCTTCCGCCTCATGTAGAGCCGACTGCTTCCATACGGTGACTGGCTGCCCTAGCACATCCCTAGACATACGAGACCCCAAATTAACCCCTGCTGACCCAAGTAATGACCTCTCAGAGGGGTCACTCGGTCCTACCTCTGGCTCTGTCACGATCCCTTCATCTGTTAAACTAGATTCATGACCAGAAAGTTCGTCCAGAGAGCGGTCGCAAAACATGCTTTCCTCCGAGTCGCCCTTCAGCAGAGCTCCTGTCTCTCTGCTCTGTCTGTTTGCCGTCTCCCTGTTCTCTGTGCCTCTGCTGTTTAGCTTCTCCAACTGTATACTCTTTCCACCCCTTTCACCCCTCTCCCAGATCTCCCTCTCCCTCTCATATTTATCCCTGTCTTTTGTGTTTTTCAACTCGGTCTCATCTGTCCTTGTCTGATTGTGAACCTTCCATCCTGCTTTTTCCTTCTCCTCACTTGTTTTCTGCACCTGGAAAAAATCCTCCTCCAAATGATGATTAGTTCTCCTTTCAAAAAGATCATCATCTTCTTCTCTTGTACTCATCTGACAAATATCTTGCATAACCTGCCTGGCTTCCTGCACGTACTTCTCCTGCAATGGAGTCGGCATCACTTCATCATCATCGTCAACATCAAATCCATAATCTCTCATTCTTTGTCTTCTGCCACTCCCAAAATCCCCCCCATCACTTTCTACTTCCCTGTCCGACACCATCACCCTGCCTCCCTCCCTCTCAACATCCATATCTAGCTGCTGCTCAGAGGAGCTCCTCTTTGTAGGGCCACCTATCAAGTACCGTTTCTCAGCTGTGGCGGGTTTGTCTGAATATGTGAAGGATTTTGCACGCCGTAGGGTGGCAGTCAGGTCTTTAAGTGTTGGACGATGACCAGAAGAAATAAGGGTCCCGCCATGAGAGCGTGAACCTATCCTGAATACAGATGATCCACATCTGTCCCCTGCACTTGGTTTCCTGACCTTGAGCTCAGAAAGGTCAGACTTTAAGAAGCTTAAGAGCGTCATGGTTTCTGTTGTGATATCAGGGTTGGACATGGATATTCTGTTTTTATTATCATCTACACCATCACCTGTTGTCTTCTTAACTGCCTTGGTTTCACTATCACTTGCCCCTGAGGACAATGCACATTCTGCGGGAACTACACTAGACGAGGGAGCTACCATGGGGACAAATTTGGAGCGCAATCGTGCAGGGGTGCGGGAGAAGTTATCTCCGTGACCAAAGCTTGGGGAACGGTACATGGTGAAATTTCCATGGTAAGTTTTACTCAGCATGGACAGTGATGCAGGTCTGCTTGTGCTGCCTCCTGCTTCACTTGCATTAAGAATCACATTTGTGTCACGGTTCGTGCAGCTACCATGGCTCTCCTCCTTCAGTGTTTCAGTGCTGGAGTAGCGGCTGCCGCAACGTGAGCCGCCAGGACTGCACACAAACGGAGGGATGTTGACCTTTGACACTCGTGACACACCAGGAAGGGCCGTGGATGTCGCAGACGAGGAGATGCGCTCCCATTGCTGCACCCTGGCCCTGTTGCTCCGACCAACAGGCTCTCTTGCCGAATGGCTCCGAGATAACGCGCGTGCGAATCCCCCTCCTGTGCTTTGCGGGTGATGCCTCTCTAAGTGCTCCATTGTCAAGGCCATGTCACCGTCGCTGTCTTCTGATTCGCCATCGTGATCGCCATAATCATCACGGCCTGTCGCCTGAACAGCTCCAATCACCTTCTTCTTCTTTCTCAGCGAGCGGCGTCTCACCGTCTCTCTGCTGTGGGGGCCTAAAGAACCAGGGCTGTCCTCCTCACTGCCAGAAGACCTGCCAATGCCCTTAGCACCCCACCAGCCATTTTTGTTGTGGGATAAATAGCTGCCACATCGCTCTGTGGCACACTTTTCTCCTCTGTAAGAGGGAGGCGGTGCAGAGCCAGAGGGACCACTCGAACCACCTCCTTTTCTCCTCCTATTGTGTTGCTCCTCTTCGTCTCCAGAACTAAATCTCCAGCGGGAGCTGAGAGGAGAGGCGACTCTTGGTGGGGCTCGTAGCTCAGCGGGGAGAGATACAGTACAGGAGGAGGTAATGGCTTTATCTGGAGCTTGAGCAGGAGAGGGGGATGAGGGGGAGGAGGTGGGGGCTGGTGCTCTAGAGGAGCTATGCGAGGAATGTAAACTATCCCTGGGCAGCCCGACCCCCTGTCTATCCCTTCTCTCCCTCACTGTCGGCTGCTGAGGAGAGGAGGAGCAGCGGGAGTGGTCTGTGCTCAATGATCGACTCCAAGACGGAGTAGCAGGGGGTTGAAGGTCAGGGTTGGAGTCAGATGTCAACCCTTGCGTCCCGGGGGTCTTACAGCCTGCCTCTGTCTCAGTGCTGGGACTATAAGATCTACTGTGGTGACAACCCCTAGTGCAACTATGACAGCTACTACTGCTGCAGTGTAAAGTCTTTCTCGCACAAACTTTGTTGTAATGAGAACTGTGCGTCTCTACGAGTACCTCATCATCAACTGAGTATTGCTGTTGGCCAGCTTTGGAATTTAAGTCCACACAACAACATGTCTCCTTAGCACTGCTTTCTCTGCCCTGTGTTCCTGCTTGGCATTTGTTTTGGAAAGAAACGTCCGTCGAGTCATTAGCGGCGCTGCAATGAGAGAGTTCGTCACCTCTATCCAAATGAGGGACACTCTCAGCGGGGCCCAGCTCTTGTACGTGGCCCCTGCAAGCTGCTTTTAAACTCTCACAAGTGTCCGCCTTGTGCTCCCGCGCAGCTCTGCTTTGTCTCTCGTCGAAAAGTTTTCTAATCTTGGTGACGCTGGGCCACTTGTCAGGGTGCAGAGGAACAAAGTCAGTGTGAAGATAACTTCTGTGAGACTTACAGGGTGGAAGAAGAAGCCCTCTGCTGCCGCTGCTGCTGCTAACATCCTCTTCCACATCTGCGATCAAAGGTTGTCTGGCATCAGAGGGACGAGCATCGATGTGTTTGTGATCTCTCTTACCGGGACTGCTGCTCCTGCTGCTCCTGCTGCTGCTGGCTGACACACGAACAACAATCCTTTTCTTTTCTGAGTCCGAGTCAGTGCTGGAGTAAAACTTTTGCACTCTGTTGCCGGTGAGAGACTCTGCTGCTGCTGCTGCTGCTGCTGCTGTATCACTGTCCTGTAAATATACACCACCGCTGTCCTCGTGGAAAGATTTACGACACAGAGTGCCGTCTCTCCTGGAGCTCCTGGCCCGGGGAAGAGTGTTGAACTCCCGCGTCACTGCTGCAAAGTCTCCCGGTGACGCTCTGCTGCTGCTGCTGCTGCTGCTGAACTTCTCTGTAAGCTGGCGGATGGATGGAGAAATGGAGGAGAGAGGAGTGGAGACGCAGCCGCTCTTTGACTCTGCGGTTGGGAGGCTGGCGGCGGCGGCGGTGGTGGTGGTGGCAGAGATTTTGGAAACTTTTCTTGACACACTGACAGAATGCGCCGCCAAAGACTGCTCTGCTGTGCTGTGCTCCGCCGGGGGAAGGGCGACGCCAGCCGCCTCCAAATCCTCTGATTTGTGTTGCTGGTCGTCACTACTGTTGGCGCTCCGGGAGCCCAGCTTTTTGAAAGAGACGCTGCGGTACACAGCCGTTTTGTTCCTCTCTCTTCCAGCCATTGTTCATGTGATTATGTGTGTGTGTGTGTGTGTTAGAAATCACAAAGGACACATTTTGTAAATCCACGGATGTTTGTAAATCCCTGCGCCTTCACGCGCCGTGTTCCAACTCCCTCCGTGAAAAAGCAAAATAAAGTTTCAAACGCCACAGAAAGCAGCTTAAAGTAGAGTTCACATATAAAGGAGCTGAGCTCGCGTCTGTTATCACAACTTACATGTTGTCGGATCCCGAAACCACATCCGTGCAACGAGGAAAAGTTTTTTTTCTTCTTCTTCTTCTTCTTCTTCTTTTGGCCAAAAGTTTCCCAACCTGTTCACAAAGATAACTTTTCTGTCCATGCGTTTTTCCTAAACCTCTGGCCAAAGCAGGAGCGCACACAGATGGATGTGAACGCACAACACGGGCCTCCTCTCTCTGCTCTCTTATTTCCCCTCAAATCTGTTTGTGGATTCCTTATTTTGACATGATTTGGGTTTTCCGTAACTTGTTGTGTTTTTTTTTTTTTGCTTGTTAATGCCTGAGATAGGGCAGAGTGGGTGGGCGGGACTATAGGGGTATGCAGGGGCTGTCATAGCCCCCACAGGGATTGAGAGGAAAAGCTTATTTCTTCTTTGATAGGAGAAGACAGATAGTGTGCACACACTCCATGCAAATATAGATCTTTCCCTTGCGAACAAAAAGCACTTTGAGAGTTGTACACATAAAAAAAAACATGCACTTTGAACTACTGCATATATATATATATATACGTATAAAGCTTTTAAAACGTTTCTTGGGTGAGTATCACTAAATAAGCAGTAATGATTTCCATGGAAATGCATGGCTTTTCCTGTGTTTTTCCATTTTCTTTAAATCTAAATACACAGAATAAGCCAGTGATTTATTTCAGTGCATACTCAGCTGTGTACACCAGTGTGTTATGATGATGTTGGTGAATTAATGTCAGCATTCAGGGAAAAGGGAAAAGGGGAAAGGGGGGTGAATTGTCAAAGAAAAAAAAAAGTTTGAACTTATGCACAATAACCCTTCTGTGGAGCTTCCCATGCGGTCGTCTGTGACTGCAGGTCCTTTTGTTCCAAAGGGGAATTCTGTGTTACATTCACTCAGGGGAGAGTAGATGGGTTGGATGGATGCAGCAGCGCCCCCCACTGTCCACATGGAGCTGCACAGTCTGTCTCTCATAGCTCTGGATCATTGAAGGAGGATTCAGGTGTTATTTGTTATAAACTGACAGAAATGCCACTCGCTTTCAAGCACACAGAATTGCTCCAATATACATCCATCCATCTTCTTCTAAAATAGAAAAGCAGAACACATCGGCTCGGGTGTGACATAACAAAGAAAAGGGCATGGAAAAGAAAAACCTAACAAGGAAAGCAGTGGGTACATCATCCAATCAATCATCCCTGTCCTCCAGCCTCCCATAGCTGTGAAAGACAGCTCTTTTGTTGTTGTTGTTTGTTTTTCCAAAAGAGAAGACACATTAGACATATGTAAAAATCAGAGGTGCTAAATTCCTTACAAGTACATACATACACGAGTGCTACGACAGGCGAGGG
The DNA here is from genome assembly GCF_963457635.1 of Microchirus variegatus. Taxonomy (NCBI): domain Eukaryota; kingdom Metazoa; phylum Chordata; class Actinopteri; order Pleuronectiformes; family Soleidae; genus Microchirus; species Microchirus variegatus. The sequence continues at coordinate 27,945,612 of NC_139804.1, read as the reverse complement.
TGGACAAGGGAATCCCAGAAGTAGAGAAGATGACAATGTACAACCACATAGATGTTTAAAATACAAGCAGATATAAAAAATACACAACACACAAATAAACACACACATCTAAAAGCTAACATCACAGTAAAATATGTTTACATTCAAGGTAGGATTCACCGGTCCACTGTCGGTCTGACTAACCCCAAAAGGCAGCGATCGTCAAAGGTCATGGTGTCATGTGAAAATCATTTGTGTCAGAATGAAGACGATGCAGATTTAGGATTACTTGCATTCATTTTTAATATCCGTTTGAATTCATTTTACATGATAGTGCAGCCATATTTTTTTTCCAACTAAAAATAAATGTTGATATTTGAAAACCAAAGTGTTTTTCAAAATAATTATCTCTGTGTAACAAAATAAAACTATATTCTATATACTAGTGTTACAGTATAATGTACTTCTAAATAATACTGGCACAACTGATCACACACACCACAAATCAGACAGTTATGGTGAATAATAATTAAAACAAAAAGTGCATTTCCTGAAAAAAAGTGACTACTTGGTAAAAAAAAACTAAATTGATCCTTAATGACTTAAGAGGGTAGTAAATTAAACTGATGCCTGAGGGTTAAAAGAGTCCTGAACGAGTTGAAGTATGGATTGATGTTGGCTGACAAATGTAGAAGGAGACGGTGACTGGAAAACAGCAGAATATAGCGAAATAACAAACACAGGAAGACAATAGTTAGGAATGAGTTGACTCAGCATTACAAACTAATTCAACAATGCAAGTAGCCAAAATGATAAAGTACTCCCTGGAAGAAGAGATCTCGTGTCTCAATGGCTAAATAAAGGATAAAAAATGTGAAATGAATGCATGAAAATGACGTGTTCACATAAATATAAAAAGCTGTACACAGCAGTTATTCAAGCATGACCGCAAAACTATATAAATAAACTTGAAGCACAGGCAATTACATAATATTTAATTTTTGTTGGTAGTAAATGTATTAGCTTAATGCCACATATAGTATGTACAAAATATGTACAACGCAGAATCAGGTCAAATTCAGACAGTTTACAAATTGCTAACCTCTGCACGACTAGGACGTCATCACGAGGCAGCTTCAACAACACAGCACAAAAAACATCAAGTCAACTATGAAAAACAATCTATAAAAATAAATCCCATTATTCTCTTTACTATTTCTGAGGGTCAACACCCGAAAGTAAAAAACAACAACAAAATCAGTTAAGCCAACATTTAGCAACAACAAATAATCAGAATGCCCATTTACAGTACATTTATGTTCATTTAATCAACAATATGGATAATTTATTTTAAACTCAGTCATTCAATTACCTAGCATAACTCCATAGGTTTAACAGTAGACAACAGACTACATTTTATATATACACAGAGAAAGAACAATGCTGATGACAAACAGTATTAAGCACTAGACAATTCACATCTACTCTGGAGTATTAAAGATAAAGAGCTTATTTCTCACATGTCTCTACACCCTACTTTTCATTTATTCTAACATCAATTCACAGTGGTGAACAGAAATTAAAAAAAAAACTAAAAAAAAACACCATTACATTGGTGTTAAAGTGTATTAACACATGTTGGTACAAATATTTGTATAGATTTCATTTGTTTATGTCACTAATATGTGTTACTTCCTGTGTATTAATTAGATAAAGAACCTTTTTTTTTTCATAAAAGACAGCTGACATTTCATAACAGTGGCAATACAATATTGGGGTGCAAACGCCATCCAGTGGTAATGTTATGCAATTGCAACAAGCTGTTAAATTGGTTAATAATAAGAATATTGGGGGAAACGGATAACTCTTCATATTACACATAATATGACATAAAAGTGCACATTCATTTTTTATAATTTAGCATTTTAACTTTTTTCCCCCCCTTGCCGTTACTTCATGGAAGTACATCTTGCTATTAATAACATGCAGCCATATTTTCAATTTTGAGTCACTTTGTGAGTTTTACTCAACATATTTGACTCAAAATACGTCATTCAGTGCCACTGTGGGTTTCAGTTATTCTGTCATATCTACACCTTCACATTACATGTGTCTTGTTGTCCTACATAGAACGCTTTGTACAGTGTAGCACAGGGGTCACCAACGTGGTGCCCACGGGAACCTGGTAGCCCGCAGGCAGCCAATACGGTGCCCGCAGGCTCACTTCACTTCACCTCACTTGCATGTATCCGTATGATCGCTCAGTAAAATATCTTTGATATTGTTTATAAAAACTGGTAATCGTTAGGAGTAAGCACTGGAATGAATGTGTATGCAGTTGAATGCATAATATTAATCATTTAAATGGTAAACAAACAAAAAAATATTATATGGTAGCCCTCCATATTATTTTTTACCCTTAAGGTAGCTCTCTGTCTCAAAAAGGTTGGTGACCCCTGGTGTAGCATATCCTGTGGACACCTGCTGAAGTGGAAGAAACCTCTTGAGTATTTACAGAATACTTCACAGTGTAAAACTAAAAAGTAAAAGGTTTTGCAAAGGTGTTAATGGAAGTAGGATAAGGGCATGGTTTTCTCCTACTTTCTGTTTTTTCCCCTCATTAAAACATTCAAGCTGCATTTTAAAGGGCGTCTTAATCACAAGTGCCTCCAAGTCTTTTCTCAAACCCTTTAAAAGGAAGATACAGTTATGTGTTACAGAGAGCAGTTAACAGCTCACAATTAAAAGTTCATTCACATGAGGAAAAAAACAAAAAAAAAAACAATCAAATACCACTTTATAGTATCACTGTTCTCACACACTGCTGACCTTGTCCCTCCGCGTGGTGACCTTGAGCATAAACCTCTTGGTGCTCCGGCGATATCGTGGCTGCGTGAAGTAGAACAGAATCGGGTCCAGAAAGCTGTTCATGCTGGCAAACGGCCTTGTACTTTTATAGATGATGGAAAACAAGTTTCTGGTCTCGCAGGGCGCGCCGGGCACACTGCGGATCACCAGGTACATGGTCTTGGTGAGGTGAAACGGTAGGAAGCTTATGCAGAACACTGCCGCCACCACGATGATCATCCTCACTGCTTTTTCCCGTTTTTCCGCGCTCGCTGCAGAGACGCCCTGGTAGGTCACCGGGCGGCAGAGGATCTGGGCCATCCGGCAGTAGCACGCCATCACTCCCACGAAAGGCAACAAGAAGCCAAGGCAGGTCAGGACCATGCCGTAAGGAAAGTAGTCCAGGGAGAGCTTCGGAGGACTCAAATCATAACACACAGTGCGATTGCGTTGGATTCCTGTCGCAGCGAAGTGAAAAGTCGGCGCGCACAGGAGGCCGACCACCACCCAGACGCCTAAGCAGACGCACCACGCCAGCCTGCGTCCGCCCTGCTTGGGCCACACCGCCAGAGGATGGCAAATACCCACGTAACGCTGCACGCTGATGCAGGTGAGGAAGAGGATGCTGCCGTGCAGATTACTAAAACAATAAAGAATAAGAAAAAATATAATTAAGTTGAGTTTTTTTGTAGTGAATTGTACTGCTGGTGACATGTCATGTTGTCAGCTCAAGTTTGTATTTGACACATGATTTAATGAATGTGCCGAATACCAGATGGTTATTATAGATGGCGGAATCGGCTCATTTAGCGATACATCCGTCACCTGCCAAGTTTGAAGCCTGTCAGGCGAACCGTTGGACAGTTACGTGCCTTGAATTAAGAGAGAGATGACTTGATGTGCCGTCAACAAGCCTTGATGTTGGGAATGATCACTACTTTAATACCTATAAATATTGAGCAAGTGAATCATCTATTCATCTCTTTAAGAACCTTGACTCAATCCTCACTCACTTGACTGTGGTTTGGGGAACTGTATGAAAGTCTCTGCTCATATGTGATGTTTTGACCGTTATTTACTGCACAACAATCTTAAAACCATATTATTCTGCTTCATACGTCACCTTATTGTTATTGTCACTTTCTGTTTCATCTAAATCTATCCGCTGTTCTCTTAAAATACAACTGTACTGTACAAAGGATTCTGACCAGTCGAGTATCTCACCTGTAGAACTGAAACCTCACCAGCTTACAGGCAAACTCCCCAAACGGCCAGTAGTCGTGACTGCCGTAGTTGTAGATGAGCAAAGGAAGTGACGTCACATACAAGAGGTCAGCTGTGGCCAAGTTGAGCATGTAGATGTTGTTTTTGGACAGATTGGGCCCCGTTCTCCATATCTTCAATATGACAGCGGCGTTGAGAGGGAGGCCCAGCAGGAAAACAAGGGTGTATACAGCGGGGAGCAAAATGCGTTTAAAATCTTCCTTATAGGTGCAGCGAAGGATGCCGAGCCCACTGGCGTTGCTGAAGTTACCGGAGCTGGTGATGAGGCTGCCCACTGCGTAGGACTCTGTAGATTCTTCACTGGTGGAGAAAATGTCCAAGGAGAAGGCTCTGGAGATGAGAGTTTCGGTGGGGTGAGAGTCGACAGAATGTGGCATCTTCACATTCTGCAGGAGAGAGACAGGCAGAGATTATGTTATTGATGTAACAGGAATGCATGATGATGTGAATCTGCACAATTAAACACACAGTATGTAATTCATGCCACTAGGGGTCTCTCAATCAAAACAATAGAGTTTGAAGACATCACGAAGCAGCGTGGCATCCTGGGAATTTTTGTCTGGGAAGAGCCTCAGTGACACATCACACAGCAGAAGGCAATGATCCATTAGTGACAATAAAATGTAAAAACAAAATACGACACACTGACTAACTAGTAGTAGTGATTATTTCCTTATTCACTGATGTTTCCTAGGGGTTTGGCCTGGAAATTATAGCAGTCATATAGGGTAGAGTACAAATGTGGTTGCACATTCACTATGAGCTTTATGGTTGACAACGGTAACGTAAATCATGCAGTTGTCACTGTGTAACACACAGAAGTGAGAGTTCTATTCAAGTGTGTGAACGATGAAGTGGATGGAAGCATTGAAATTAAATAAACAATCACCTCAAATATAAATACAGATTTCTATGGATTTAAAGAGTGTTGGAAAAGTTTTGGGGGCCACATGGTATACTCTTGCACTCTTTCCTTGCCTATGAATGCCAATTGATTCTTTGAGGATGTTAATGTTCTGACAATGACATAAACTCTCCATAAGAGGGCGCAGGAGATCAGTACTCGTTGAATTAGAAGTCCATCAATATTGAAAAATATGTTTCCAAAAATCCGTCACCTTGAGCCTCATAAACACTAGGATCTTTTTCCCCACAAGCAGATATCGGTTAATAAAAAACACAGCTGTCAGTCTAATGAAATGTAATAGCAAAGGACTGAGATGTAATGGAATATTACCCTCACGAAATAACGCTTCTTTGTCCCGTGACAATTATAGCAAAACAGGAGTTGATCAGGAAAGAATAATTACATTTCTCCCCTGTTTGTAAAGAATTCAGGTGGGCAGCTGCACGTTTTGTAATGAAAACAACTGCAGACTGTCTGGACTCCCACCTCACACTGTCTGGAACAGGCTGCTACACAGTTTTAATTGCTGCACCCACCACCGACATCAATCACAGCCATTTCCTTCACGATAGCATGTCGGTAAGTAAGTGATTCGCCGAAGCCGCTTCCTCCACGGCCTCATCACACCGTGACTCATACAATTGCACAAGTAATCCGCTCTTGTCGGCCAACAAGCCTTTGTAGGTGTGAGGATGTGTGTTTTAAAAATGAGAGCCACGCAGATTTCTGATTTCATAATCACTCACCTCAACATTTGACGCACAATTTCGTAATTCCTGCTCGAGTAATTGGAGGAGGACAGGGGGGCAACATGCCAGCAAACTATAAAACTTCACTACACTAAACCACTGAGGACTGAAGATTAAACAAACGCTTTATTTACTGTTGACATTTACAATTCAGAGCTTTGATTTGTTGACAGGCTTTTGTCGGTTTAATGACTCAATGCTCAATGACTCAATGACGCAATGATCGACTATGAATCATACAGTTCCTGTCAAAAATGCGTATATTTTTAAGATGAGGAGGGCCAGATTCATTTCATTCAGAAGATGGGCAGCTCCATGTTTAGGCCTGTTTACTGCAGAATTACCAAACCTAAATTCCAAATTAACTTTTATTTTAGTCCAACAACAATACAACATGTCAGCTGAGCCTCCTGTTTGAAGATGGGTCACTGTGCACTGGTACATGTCATACATGCACGCATCTGCAATGTAAATTGAAAACAGAATAAAAGATTATATATATGAGCTTATGTCATACTGTAGCTGACTATTGATTAAGGCTATGCTTTATTCTCTAATCTGGATTTTCCACACTCTCATTCCACTTTTACAATTAGCAATTAGGGTTTCCATCCGCCCATTTTTGTGCATATTTGTGTTAGTGAATGGAAACATAGAATATTTAAAAAATAATAATGACATTTTGCATACAAGTTGTTATGCTTGAAGTAGGAGGAAAGGGCTGCATATCAGAAATGGGTGAATGCTTAACAGCAGTGGATAAGGAACACAAATGTACACATTATTTTACAGAAGGGTTGAAATTCCACTTTGAATTGATGATACATAACAGTATATAACAGTATACAGTATGTATACTACAAGTATGTCAGAGAGTACGGAAGAGTATTCAGGCCACATAAAAAATTTTAAAGAAAAATACAAAACAGCATGAATTCTGAGATTAAGAATGCTTTTGGACTGCATTTGGACTTTAATCTCAGAATTCTGAGGAAAAAAAGTCAGATTCTGAGGAAATCAATCAGAATTTTGACTTAAAAAAAAGATTGAATTGAAGTTTTTAAATTTCTATAGGAAATTTGAAAACAACCCTCGTTGACCAAAGTGCTGCACAAATAATATAAAAAGCAAGAAAATTACATGTCATTTAGCAGACGTTTTATCCAAAGCGGCTTACAATTGAGTAAAATCAGAACTAAAATATATAAGTGTGAGGACCAAAAACACAGACCAGTAGTCCATGTGGAGACCAAAACCTGGTTCCTAATGAGGAAGAACCTCATTCTTGCTCCTTCCTAAGGAACTGTTCAGGGCTAAGATTTGAATTATGTTTAGGTTAATGTTAGGGTTAGTTATTAACTGGTTAGGGATAATGCTTTGTTTAGGCTGTCAACAGTATGTATTCATATCTGCAGCACTCACACTGTGTGTGTTTGTGTCTCTGTAGCAGTTTGGGATGTTTTTGCTCACAGCCTCTCTCCAGACCACATTTATTTCTTCAATGGGATTAAACGTAGTTTAATTGTGGTTAAATAAATGAACACTGCAAGGCCCAAAGTAGCCCAAAATGGCAAGGAAACCACTCATCTGAAGATCTCAAGTTTCATTTTACCAGGCTCATGCCACCACCACTATAGCCAGCAGTCATGAATTGTTCTGTGCTGCAATTATTAGTATTGTTATACAAGATTCTCACAATATACAACCAAAAGGTGTCTTTTAAGGTTACATGATACACTTCATCCTGACAATCACTGCTCAGGGACTTTTGCACGTCTGACTCGTCGATGTCAATGTGAGAGTTAAGGTGTCAGTTTTGCTTTTGCTCACTGAAGCTTTTCGGCTCACGCGGTTGTGGTATTTTTGGCAGGTTTCCTGAAACGTGTTCGTACATCTTCTCCTAAAACTCTCCTGTGGGAAAATCCAGTGGTTCTTCGGCACCATTTGGAAGTTGTCAAATGTTTGATAACTGTGCGTTCGGTTTGCTCTCCACAAATTTGGATTATCTAATTAATACACTTAATATAATGTGTTTTTTCTTATGCATTAAAAAAAGTAAATGTACAAAATTAGGTTTATTATTAACGTGGTTATTATTGAGGATGAGAAAATCCCTATCCCGTCGTGTGGTCTTTATTATATATTAAAAATAAACTCATCATGAGGATGAATTTTTACTAATCTATTTAAGCCGTCAACAAATGGGTTCAACTTTCACTATAAGATTTGAAACTGAATTTTGACACATAACAACTTGACAGAAATAAAAGGCTGAGATCATGTTTACTCTGGATCTGGACCCCAAAATTAAAATATCAATATTTACCTATCGATTCTCGTATTGCACGAAGAAGGGGAGACGATATATCACTGAATCGATATTTTGACCTCACCTCATAGCAAGCACTGCCATTTGAACCAATTCCCCTGCATTAAACCTCAACAACTTAAAACAAAACCGGTCACATGTCAGCACAAAGACATTGGAGTCTTGCTACAGGACTAATGTTAGCAGCTGTTGACAGGGACACTCCCTCCACACTGTGCATCACTCTCTCACACACACTAACACACACACACACACACACACACACACACACACACACACACACACACACACTGCAGCATTATTGCCCTCACGTCTGCCAGAAGGGTAAGCTAGAGGTGATGCAAGATTATTTATAAACCCATGATTGCAAAAATGGGACTGGGTGCAGCACAAGACATTATGATTAGCACCACATGTCAAGGTCTTTTCAGGAAGACTTCTGAAACTTAAAAAGTTTATGGCTGCTAAAAATTCTGCCAAGCTTCTGACTGAGGCCCATGGCCAGATCTGTCCAGTAGCACAACATTGAAATACTGTAGGTCTAGAGATATTTGTTAAATTATTGCTGCAAATAATTTAGTCAAATTAAGTCACAACAAAATGCAGTTGACCTTTTCCAAGAACTCAAGGTGACTTCAGGCCAAAATCTAAAATGAATGGACTGAGATACAGTACAGAGAACATCCTTGTCATCTCATATTTCTAATTCTCCTCTGACCTCTTGTATCAACAAGGCATTTTCTCCCACAGTACTGCTGCTAACTGGATTCTTTGTCTTTTCCTGACGTTTGTCCGTAAACCCTGAAGATATTTGTGCATGGAAATCCCAATAGACGGGGCAGTTTCCGACTCAGGCCGGCTCATATGGCACCATGTCACATTCAAAGCCTCTTATGATCACCTTTCTTCCTCATTCTGATGCTCATTTTGAACTTCAGCATGTCATGTTGATCATGTCTACATGCCTGAATGCATTAAGTTGCTGCCAAAAGACTGAGTGATGAGATATTTATGATAATTGAAAAGGTGTTTTTAATAAAGCGGTCAATTAGTGTGCAATCACATCATTAGCTGTGGCAGCAACTCTTTATTACTGGCCGGCGGCACACTTCTCTCCCCTTAATTTAATCTCAACAAGTGTTGTGGTATGTACTAGACAGTGCAACAGCAAGATTAGTGTGCCTCATTCCTCATTGCAGCTCAACAGTAAGTAAATTAAGAAGAGGGAAGAATGAGACACTATTGTCTTTTTCTGCTAAATCAATGTCCTGATGCAGACGGTGTTGTTTCACATATCACATCGCTTGTTTTCTTCTATCCATCCATAAAATCAAACACATGAAGTGGTTTGTTTAGTTCACTGTAAGGGGGTCTTCTTCTTATATCAGCAAATATAATCTCTGGGGGCTTCTATGAGATGAGATGTGTGGGGTAGAGAAACCAGGGAACCATTCAACTGCAATTACTTTCCCATCCATGTTCTGTCCCTAGTCAGGTTCATCAAAGATTCATGACCACTGCTGCACGCCGTCTGACTGGAATACAGCACACACTCATGTGCCGACACACACTCTGAGAGGCTGACGCATATGTATAGTACACACGGTCTTGATTTCACTGTAATTTCATTAAGAAATAGCACACAAAATGACCAGGAAGGAAAGCCTAATTCATTAGGAACCGTATGTTTACAATCACATGTTTGCAGACACGTACATCATTTGTCTGGCATAAAGACAACCACACAGACAATGCACCCGACGTGCTCACTTCAACAGAGAAACATAAACATCCGCTTTGCTGTGATATACAAACAATTATTTAATTTCCCAGCAAAGGCTGATGCAGCTGAACACATGCACATACGTGTGCTGGTTGATGCGAGTATATAAATCCCGACGAATTGCACTGAGGCCATAACACAGAAGAACTTTGATTTTAAGCAAATCAGCTGCATGATAAATAGATATGAGGATGATGACTCAATAGAATTACACTCAAATACATTCAGTCAGTGTTCCCATTAAAAATACTTCAATCAAACCAAACCAAACCAAACCAAAATCAACAAACCAAATGGCCAAGCAAGCAGCACATCCATTTACGGTAACATTTATCTTAATTTCCAAAGATGATGTTTGTAAATGCTTCACAAATATTAGAAATACCAAACCAAAATGTAAACCCACTTACTTTTGTTCCACCGTACAGGAGGAAAAACAGAGCTCAGAGCTCAATATAGATCACACACACACATACAAGGATGCAAGTTACAATACGCCATGCTCATAATTATTTACCTTAACTTGCAGCCAAAAACACAAGAGGGTGAATGTTCCCGTCAGGACTTGGACTGAGGAGAATGAGAAAGATACACAGCAGTGAACTGATTTTGTCAGGTGGTTGCCAAATACTGGGGAAGTGAATGTAGCTCTGATGAAACAAGTGAATTCCAGACAGGACAGTGGGTCATTGGTCACCGGGACCTAAATGAGGATCCACCATAAAGTTCCTTCACCCAATTCCTCCTGCATGCAGCATGGGAACCGATGCTGCATGCATCGGTTCCCATGTACAACCTAACCCAGAGTAGCTCAGTAATATCTAACCATTTCCACACAAAAAATCACAGCTGTCATAGAGGAAATATGTAGACCTAAGTGCTTTTTGTTGTTGTAGAAACATGTCAGCACAAGATGGCAGCCTCCTAAAGTGCAGATAATAGGCTTATTCTAAGGATACAAAAAACAAAATGTTTTATCTGAAAATGTATTATGCAATTATACAAACTTATGGGTTGTATATTCAATTTCTGCAAATAGAGCTCAGATAGCTGACATCACACAACCACAAGGTAACGCCCTCTGGCAGGATACTACGCTGGTCACCTCTATAGACCACGTATACTACACAACACGTATATCAGGGAATATATCAGGCAATGCATCTCTGTGCTGGTAGTTTTCATCATAAAAGTGAAGATGGTCAATAGATGTTGTGCCTTGGAATGATTAAAGGAGGCAGGCTAACGGGAAAGCCTTTTACTGGATCCTCACAGGTCCAGAGACGGTGGAGTTGAATCGTTGCTTTAAAGCGTGTGCACAGAGAGCAGAAGAAGGAGCAATGGGAACCGACAAGCAATTGATTCTGTGGTTAACTCTCAGTAAATAATGGACTGACAGAGTCAGTTCGACTGAGTCTGCACAGCAACGTTAATACAGCAATTATTTACATTAAACTGCCCGTTGCTAATGCTGTTATGTTAAATTATGCTAACGCAACACTTACCCTTCCAGCGACAACAATGCTATCTTTAGCCCAGGAGACTGCAGAGTTGAATGTTTGTCACAAAGCCAGATTGTGTCCATTTGTTTCCCTCCAGGCTATCGTAAACTTTCAATGACTCTCTGGAGTAAGATGAAGGGAAGTTATTAAACAGGAAGTTGAAGATGTCAGGATAACGCAGGTCTGGATTAATGACCTCTCATGCTGTATCCAAAAGCGTAAAAAAGCACGCTAGGGCATTAGAAGGATCAGATATTCAGCCGATCATATTTTATTTAACTCTGACAGGTTGAATCCAGCACCAGTCCTGTTCATTTGTGACTTTTCCATGATACAGCACTACTCTGTACTATTCGAGTCACCTCTACTCTGTTTCTCTTCATAGCATCTCCTTAACATGGGCGGGGCCATGGTGCACTTGCTGCTTGGTGTGTGGCTGATTTGTGGACAACAGCCATGTATGCTTGCTCTAAAGCTCTTGACGGTTTTGAAAAATGTCGGGTTTGATTGTTGTGTCGGACATCGCTCTCATGACAAAACTCTCTGACCAATCAATAGCCGGCAGTCAGTTGACTTCCAATTTTAGTATCGGCTCAGCTCGCTCGAAACCTCAACAGACCAGGTACCAAAAAACCCACCCGGTACCAGCGACGACCACTGATGGACAAGCAAAACAACCGAGTCGAGCTGAGTTGTGCTGGAACTGTATCATGGAAAAGCTCCATTAGGCTGCCAACATGGCGGTTAATAGGGACCGAGTCACATGACGTGCGGGAGCTCTATATATTCCACTCAATGTTACCAACTGGACCTTTAAAAAGAAAGCTCTCATAAAGAGACATCAACATGCATGAGCTTCAAGACAGAATGAGGGAATGAATATAGAGGATATTAAAAGACATTTTAGTTTGATTATGTAGATAAAATTAATGATGGGCAACCGAAAGCTGGCCAGACATAAGAGGACAGTGTGGTAGACCTTGAATGAAATTAAAGACAAAGCTAATACTGTGTGTGGGTTTAAAGAGCTACTGCATTTCCACAGATCAACATTAATCTCAGCTACACAAACAAAACATGACCTACAGTACCAACTCTGTTTGTTGTAAATGCTATTTACCTTCCTTCAAGATTAATAAAGGAAAAACATGATGTTTTTGTTTTTGTTTTTTTTAATGTGAAGTTGCTGTAATGGCTTGAAATGCATTGTTTGGTCAAGCAAACAGTCTTACCAGAGTGGTGAGTAGCTGTCAGTCTGAGCCCTGTGGTGGCTGCTGTTGTCATGGGTTTGTGGTGCAGAGAGCAAGCGAATGCAGTGTCAGTAAAGCATAAGGACAGAAGAACAGTCTTGACTGTCGTCACTGATTGAATCCTCAATGCATCTCTGGCAAAAGTATTTTTAAACATTGGCTCTGGCCACTAAATCCAACTCAGACCAGAGAGGGTGGGTTTGTATCTCAGTACATTCACATTAATTTACCAATTTTTAGGGAGGCCTGTGGCTAACACCGAGCTTTACTCAGCCTGATAATGCCATGCACTTAACTTTGCCCCGTCTCTGTCTCTCTCTAAACCTGTGCAACAAAAAGTGTGCTCCCAGTCGGACAGAAGACACCCTCAGAAGCCTGATATGACCTGAAGCCTGAAGACAAAGACTGTGACAAAGATCCCACAACAAGAATGCAAGGTTTTACACAAGGGAGCAATTCTGGGTAACTGCATCGTGATGCGATAAGAAATTATGCAAATGTTCTATATAATTAACTATTTTACTAAAGCATTGAATTGATAAATCAATCAACAGATTTGTCAGAGTTAAGACAAAAGTTCAACTTTTAGTTTTTCAGAGTTTCTTTCTGTCACTATTAGCTTTACAATAAAGTAAATTAATGACATAAAACACTATACTGAGTTTTCTCAGATGCTTATTTTGTGGACACCCCTTCAGTCCTCGTGACATGACAGACATGGTTGAAGAATAGGAACAAAACTGAACCAATGATCTGTCTACACTTTTTAATACTCTGCACTTTGATTCTGCAGTGAAATGATTGTCAAAAGAGGCAAAAAACAAAGTGGAATGTTAAGATGAATGTGCATTACATGAACAAATAATTACCAACCTGTCTACCGCTTATATTTAAGATAACGTGAGGAGTGAAGATGCAGTGGGCAATGTTATCACAACAGACACACAAAGCTGTATCAACTGTACACATAACAGAAAATCCTCCTCCACCATAACACAAAGACATCGACTCAGACATGCTCAGTGGGTTTGTTTTCAGCTCCAGTGGCCAATGAAATAATATTTTAGATTATAAAAATGACGTTTGATACCAACACATTAAAGATTCACCATAAATCTATGTAATATTTATGCCTCATGCAAACACTTTTTTTTAGATACAACACACTTTGAATGTGTTACCTAAGATTATGGAAATGTTTGTTTCTTTCTGTCTTAAAGTTTAAACCCAAAATTGTGGAACTATAACACATATTGTGATTATTTTCATTAAACAGACTGATATGGACTATTGCATACTCATTGTGATACTCGTGACATCAACAAAACACATTTCCTCATCTGAACAACATTTAACATTTGTTAGGAGAATTCCTGCAGCACAGTGGAATGAATTGTTTTATTTATAAAATCACCTTAAAAACGGTTTTGTGTTTTTGCTTCGTTTAATTTCCCTCCTAACCCGTTACAGGAAACACTTAATAACACAGTGGAACTAAAATGCCATGCTGAGTTAGTTGGCATGGTAAGACCGGTATTGTGTAACACAGCCATGCTATGCCCGGTGAATTTATTACTTTGTTTATAAGTACTCGTGGTTCAAGTGGCAGAAAACGACACATTACACAAACCTTCACGGCTTCGTGAGCAAAACTAAGTGTAAAATAAAACTCACCTTGGGTAAATTCAGCGGCAACATCAACAAGTTGGCGACGCAGCCATGGTAAAGACGTGCTTTCTTCTTCTTCTTCTTCTTCTTCTTCTTCTTCTTCTTCTTCTTCACACAAAAACAGCGAGGCGGGAAGAAAACAAACAAACAAACACACACAAAGTGTGACGAAATCTCACTCCACGCGATTTTATGACAGAAACTACACGTGAAAGTTAATTAAAAATTAAATTAAGTGTTTTTGTCCGAGGGAACAACCTGCTCCGAGGCTGCACGCGCTCTCATTCACACTGACTCCACAACTGAGTGACTGCAGCGTCGCGGTCGCGCACGCGCACGGACGGACTCGTGCACCCGCACCGCTAAGAAAACACCTCAAATCACAGTTGATGTCTGACTGTCTGCCTCTGACACTTCATTTACTAAATAGACAAGTTGACGTGTTTGCTCAGCTTGTGCCAAGATAATAACCAGCACATGGTGGAGCTGACATGATTTTTATCGGACCAATAGAAGATTTTACATCATCAATATGTCTTGAAATCTGTGGAGAGCAGCAATCAAGAAGCAAGGTCGCCCTGCAATATTACACCTCAATCGATTGTGTTGCAGACTGGGTATTTTGTTTCGCAGTAATAAATATCGCAGACAGGTCTCTCTCTGCGAACTTAATACTCATCCATCACCATAGTACCACTTAATCTATAACTCACCAAATAAATACACTTATGTGGTTATTTTAACACTGTAACATGATTAATTCATGAGCAAATGGTCGAGTAGGAATGGGAAGATGCCACTTTTTTTGGGTCTGATACAGATACCAATATCATATCTACCGATATTAGTCTGATGCATGTAACCATCAAATACCAATACTGATCAATTCTTAAGGGCAGGTAAGTCAAGTGTACTTACCTGCCAGAAAGTCCAAAAACCAGAAGGTCCAGAAAGTCCAGATAGTCCAAAAACCAGAAAGTCCAGAATCCAGAATGTCAATGTGTGTGTGCATTGACATTTTTGGCTGTTTCCAGGGCCGGCCCAAGCCTCCATGGGGCCCTAAGCAAAATGTGATTTTGGGGCCCTCAGTTACTACCAATAATAATTATTAATGAATTCACACACCTACTATACTACTATACTATATTTGGCAAACTCAGCAATTCCCCCAACTGGCGACACAGAGAATCAATGTATAAAACCAAAATAAAATAAAAATATTATATATATAAACAAAAATAAAATATTAAGATATTAAGGTCTGAAAATCTAAAATATGCACAATCTTTGGGGAGGATTCAAAATACACTCCTGTAATACAAAGATTTGACTTTTATATGTAAAAAAAAAACACAGCATTAAATAAAATAAACAAATAAATATTAAACAAATACTTAAATAATAATGTAAATCAACAGAGGCACCTGGAACAGGGTAATAAAAAAACTGGTTTATAAATAAAATATAAAGTTAAAGGTGCCATATGTAAGAATGTGGCCAAAAACGGTTACTACGTTCAAATTCAAAATACAGAGGTCTTTTAGGTTTCGTTTTTCTGGTGTAACTGGCAACCCGTGGTTGCTCGGCATCTGAGACTCTACTGATTGCAACGATTGGACGGTGGTAGGTGGCGCCACATGCCAAAAAAATGATTTCAAAACATAAACATGATTTGCAGTCTGCAAAATATATTTTTTTCATGGCTGTTTCACACAACTTAAACTGGGTTTTTCAGTATTAAAGAGGTTAGGTTTTAGGGTTAGGGTTAGAAATAGGTTTAGGTAAGGGTTTGGTTTGGGTTAAGGGTTAAGTTTAGTGCTAAAATTTAAATTGTGTATTTAACAGGTGGAAAAAAAAAAAACATGTGGTAGTGGTCAACATTAAATTTGTGGTGGTAGCCCATAACTGGGAAGAATCAACCTATGGGCCATGAGAAGTGTCACATACTATAGAGGACAGAAAATAGAGGACATGATTGGAGCAGACAGCTCTGATTTTTAGTCCTGCAGATGGATTTGCATTTACACTTGAAGAAGAATGTAACCCCATGTGACCCGGACCACCTCCACATGTGGTTTCAACCTGCTGAGGCCTGTGTCTGCACGCTGCTGATGTTTGGATCGAGTGTCCAGTGATATATTGATTGTGAGGGTGTGGACATGAATCTGACTCCTGCAACCCTCAAGGGAAGGAGGCAGAATACATTCACCGGTCACTTTATAAGGTATACCTGCTCCGCCGCTTGTTAAAGGTCCAGTATGTATAAATGAGTGACATCCCATGATGGGACTGCTTATTATAACAAAACATGAGGCACTTTTCCACAATACGGTTCTAGCACTATTCAGCACGGCTCTACTCTACTCAGTTTGGTACATTGTTTTCCGTTACTATAGTACCTCCTCCACGTGGGCGGGGTCGTCATAGTACGGCTGCATGAAATTGCCGAGATGTTTTATATACGCGACACAAACACACAAACTAGTGACAAGCAAATCGGTTGTTTTCGGTGTAAGTGAATCTTTCAAATCAGTTAATTAAAAAGGTTAGTTCAGTATTGAACGGCTTGTGATTTGGCTCATGACCTTCGGCACAGACTCCTCTGTTAGATGTTGAGATTTTAGACATTTTCTTGCTAAATGTCGGCTATAAACACATTTTCAGGATTCTTAACTGATCTACATTTCGGTATTGTTCAGATGCCGAAATGACATACGCGCCAAAAGACATACTCACTACTCAGCCATCCCTTTTCTATGCGTGTCAGGAAACTATGGTGGCCTACGCATTCCAGAAAGGATGTAGCTGCCCTTTGTTTGTGAAGTAAGCTTCTGCTTGCCCTGGGGCTGTTGTAAAAAACATGGCAGAACAAGATGGCCGCTCCACCATTGAGAAGCAGATATCTGGACAAAAATGTTCATGTAGATGATGATATCAAAGGAGAATGCGTAGAAAAGAGAGAGAAACAACAGTCGTCAAATACAACACATAAGACCATCTCTGAACATAGAACACGTCAAACCTTGAAGCAGATGGACTACAGGAACAGAAGACCTGACTTGTCCTTGTTTTCTAGTTGCTTCCCTTTGTTCTGTTTAGCTTTGTCTCTTTATGCATTTATTTTTCAATATGTTTGTCGCTGGGTAGATTTAACACTGTGTGTAAGTTGTAAACAATAGACCACGTGTCAAACTCAAGGCCCGGGGGCCAGATGTGGCCCGCCACGTCATTTTATGTGGCCCGGGAGTGATTAATTTGTCTTAAAAATCTGTGTTAAAATAAGTCTAATGCTGCTTGTAGGCGTGCGTTGACCATGAACTACATTTCCCACAATGCATGGCGATTGCGTTACCCGCAAAGTGTTACGGAGTAGTTATCCTTATTTTACATTATATTGGGTTACATTTAGTTACATGTATTCTGTATGACAGTTGCATCTGGCCCTTTGAGTGAGGGTAACCATTATGCTGATGTGGCCCTCAGTGAAAATGACTTTGACACCCCTGCCATAGACTATGATGCAAACTTGTACTGGTGGTTCTGGGCCCAAAGAGCCTTACTACAGAGTCCTCAACAAATGATATCATGTGCTTAACGTGAGGCTGTGAGTTGTGATTAGGGGTGGGAATCACAGGTTACTCGATACAATACGATACACAATACATGGTCCACGATACCAATGATATCGCGATACAACTTTTCTGTGATAATCAATATATTGCAAGACTATCATATAGCGATACATCACAATATCTGTCTAACTGAAGAAAACAAAACGTAGGACTTATCTATTTTTCCACAACACTGAGAACAAAGTATATCAAGTCTATGTATTGAACGGGGATGGAGCATCTCATCAGCTTTTGCCACTATTGTCCCGCTGTAAGCTCCATCTTCTTCAGCCACATAACTTCCACCCGAGTTTCCCTCATTCATTCGTTTGTCCTGGCGTATCGCTTATCGTATTGCACAATGGCCGGCGACGATATTTTGACCCACCCCTAATCGGGACAATTGGTGAAGATTGCTGACCAACAGAAGCAGATACCATGTGTTACTAAATGGCAGCTTTGATGGTCCTCTTATTCGATTTGTCCATGTTGTTTCCTGCTCCGGTCTCCATCAGAATACATCTGATAAGATGCAGCCACATTAGAATTTCTCAATCATTTTGATTACACGTTCATTTATAGTTTATTTATAGAGTCGGGCAGCAAAAACATAATTGGTCAATTGCAAACGGATACGGGAGTATATCTGCCTGTGTCTCTCATTGGTTTAATGAGTATCAATAATCGCAAGATATCAGAAGTAAAACCACATTTTCACACCAACTATCAAACCTCTGTTTACAGATCGTAATCAGTACGGTCTCCAGGCTGTAAATCTATTGTTGACGCACTTAAAGGGCAGATGTGTTGATTTTAAATCACAAGTTTGGCCAATTCTAACCCAAATAAGTGTGGAAAACGTTCCTGTGGTAAATGACAGCATACGTTTCAGCGATGTTCTGGATTCTGCTGTGGAGATTTGAAGACTGAGGTCTGACGAAAGAAAACACTTATGTTATTACTGTTTTCCTTGTGTGTGAACTGTACTCTTGCTTTTGCTGTGGCCAGAGAGTGAGTCATGACGGCATGGATTCCTTTCGTATAGAGGCTATAATTATTGTTTTTTTTTCTCTCAGTTTTGTCAAATGCTCACAGTAAAGCCCATCGTTTCAGTCACACTACACAAAACGCTCTTGTGGTTTTTCCACCATACACAGTTGTACAGAAAACAATGTATATATTCATATATGAATCATATGAATCTTCAAATATTTGCATTGGTTTTTTTTGTTTTTTTTTTACCATTGACCACACAATATTTGATATGGCTGAAAATCTTGCAGAGCAGGTGATGAAAATGAAAAATGCCAGCTGTAACAAAAAGGGATGTGAGAACAGTGAAAGCTGATCATCACCCTCAGTTTCTCTTCCTGATGTTAAATTGAGAAAAGGGATATCTCTCTCTCCATATATGTATATATATATTCATATAAAGCCACTTAGATGATTAAATTTTTGATTTTTACACTGGGCACACTCACAGTTGACCAACATCCAGCAAACCTCTCTCTCTCTTTCTCTGAATTATCCCGTTAATCATGTTGAAACAGAGACGTGTTCAGACAGACAAGCCGGTCTGTTTTGCCAAAAGCTTAGTCAGCATAATTTCAGAATGACTTTGAAATAGTGTGAGCGCCTCTTCTCATCCGAACAGAGTGAGTTTAGGCGGGCCGACGCCCTTCTTAACGCCTGTTCTGCAATAGCACAGACGAACACATCAAACCACCCAGATGTTCTCGTGAATAAACTGCAGCATTTGGAGGAAAGAAGAGCTCAATCTGTTCTTATTAGATGACAATTTTTGAAGGATTTTCCAGGCAAAATTATCAGATGATCCACATATTCCACTTGAGTTCAAATGTTTCCTTAAAGGCAAGGCAGTGACAACACAGTGACAGAAATGTAAGAACTCACTTCGTCCTCGACATGAGGGTCGCAGGTCACACTCACGGTCAATTTAGAGTGTCCAATTTGGCAACTTGTGTGAGAAAACCCACTCACAAACGGGAAGAACATGCAAACGCCATGTTTCTGTATATGCAAGAGTGCTAAGTCCTAAAAAGAGAGGTAAAAACTACAAACAAAATGGATTGGGTTTTTAAAATATACACATATAAAATGAATACAAGACATTAAAAATGGAAAATTGCAAACGTGTGTGTATAGACATTAAAAAGGACAGAGCATTTTTAACCTTAACTTTTACTACTTTCCAGAGATAAATGTGTTATTTGATCAGCAGACAGTGGATCTGAGATGCATGTCTCAGTCCCACAACAACAGAGGAAGTTGGGATTGAAAAAAAAAAAAAAAAAAAAGACAAAAAACTGAAAAGTTGAAGTCAAAGTAACTGCCTTCAAAGTAAAATTAAAGCAAATTGAATCAAACGTTGTATTAAAATGTGAATTAAACACAGCAGCATCATCATTTTTTTAGGGGACTCTTCATTTGACCAAGTTGGAAAAAATGGCTGAAATAGCCCTTTAAGTCCGAAGTACTTTTGAATTAATTTCAGTGAGAAATAATCCCATACCTGTTTTCTTCTTGGATTATGTATCACAGCCGTCATGTCAACGCCCGTCACAACAGCTATTCCACAGCCCTAAAAACAATAATTCACTCCCACGGGTAATACACATAAAAGCCCTTGGCCAAGTGGAAAGGGAAAATGGCTTACTTGGGTTGGGGTTTCGAGGGTTGCCGGTTTGAGTCCCCAGCAGGTCAAAGGGCTGAGGTTCCCCAGATGCTGCTCAATGGCTGCCCAATGCACCAAACCCTAGTAAGGTTTCTACTAGAGGATGGGTTAAATGAATGGAAGGACTTTTCCAAAGGGGAGTTCATTAGTCAATTATTGAAGCTGATTTAGTTTTTCCCTTTTCGAGCTCATGCTAAGAGTAAGTATGTTGTCATGTGTTCTTTCCTGGTATAAATCCCAGTGGTGGTCGAAGGAAACAGCATGGCAATTTAGTCAATAATGGATGTCTGTGGCCATGCAACTGGCCATTATCGTAAATAATCATTAGCCTAACTGCATTTTGACATATTTCTCATTTTGCCATGTGTGCGCTCAGGAGTCAAAACATTTTTTGTTATTGTTATATATATATATATATATATATATTTGTGTCATAAAATCACCAAATTAAGTTGTAGCCAAATTAAAAAACAACAACACATATTTACAGAGAGATTAATGTAAAATCTGCTTACACAACGTCACTAAATAAAGACTAGTTTTAAATTGCTGTTTTCATAGCATTTCTAAATGTCCATATTCTAAGGGTTTATAGAAGTTGAATACCTGCACATAAGAATAGTATAGATACGAGGCTACTGTGTGGCATTGTTCATTGTGTGTGCGCGTCAGTGTTTGTTCAGCTGTGTCAGTCGTGGTTGCTGTTGCTCAACCCCAGTCGGATGTCTGTTAACGGACGCAGAGAGAAGTGAAACAGTGAGCGCTCTTCAGCCGTTGGCCAGACAAGACAGACGTACTGCATCCCTGTTCGCCACTTTTCAACTTTCACGTTTTACGCAATTACCCTTGGCGTGAGGTCAAAACCATGTTAGACCTGGTTCATTGTGGAAGGAGAAAACACAGCACCACCACTGTTATATTATACTTTACACTTTATATTATACCCTATTTCTCCAAGTTAAACTAGTTCCCTGGTGTCCTAATGAACATGTCTGTGACATGCTTTGGTCAAAATACCATAAGGATGAAGCACCACAGCAGTTCAATCACCCTGACAAAACAGCCCTGTTCAGAACGCTCGGTTTAGTAGTATCTCTTTAGGTCTACCTTAAAAAAAGTAAAACGAAATGTGAGGGACAGGAAATGACATCAGCCACAGAGGCTACTGGGAGCTAACATTGGAAGTTAACATTGCATGTTTTATCTCCTGTATTTCGACTGAGGAGGACCACAAAACCATGAGTGAGTCATCTTTTTTCAAACTTTGCCGACTGATAGGGCCTCCAGAGTCCTAAATATAAGCATTTAAATGATTAAAAAGTTGATTTTGCATATTTTACACAGACTCCTACAAAATAAGTGCTCCAAAAAAACATATCTGTGTAGATTACGTTAACTTTCTAATCTTGGATATTAAAAATTGGATTAAACGGTATAATCACATACACATGGAAGGACTGAGGACTCTTCCTCCAATTCCTGAGATATTACATTTCATCACATTTGGCACAAACACTTCCTTGGACTCGGATGAACTTAGGAGACTTCGGTGGTTGCTGTGACCTCAAATAACAGCATTAATATGAATAAAGTACCTTTAATTAGTAACTTAAAAGTCTCGATTATGAGTCTGTACAAACATGAACAAAGGAATATATCTCTAAGGCAGACCTTTATACGTTTATATGACAAACCCAGTTTGATTTATGACTCATGCAGAGATTGTGTAAACTCATGAGTCTCAACCCTTAACTGGAGAATTTCAGATTAGCTGGATTAAGCTTTAACTTGGCAGGAAAAGAGAATTCTTTGTTGTTCAATCACTTTCTGGGAAAACTTAGTATGACGGTCACTTTATAGGCAATCTATCTATAAAGCAAGTTGCGTCTGTGTGTGTGTGTCTGTTTGTCTGTGACGGGCATCTCACCAACTGTCAGTCAGATCGCCCTGAGACTTCGGATATGGACTGAGCATAGCCCGATGGTGTTCATCCTTGATTTTCACATTTTTTGTAATTTTAATTTTTGCTGATTTATCACACTACACCAGGTGGTAGGCAGCGGCTCACCAGCAGCAGCTGCACTGTCTGGAGCGGGGAGGTGGGAGTGAAGAGGCTGTCCTCACGATGGGTGAGACATTTTCACACGCAGAACATGGTGTTATACTGATACGACGAGGTGTTCACCAATACGCGAGCACATGTTTATTTTGCATTAGCATGCTACTACTTTGCGGCTAACTTGGCGAACCCGTTTCCAAAAGTAAGCTAGCGAGGCTACGATTAGCATTAGCGTAGGGCTAACATAATACGAACACTGTGCAACCGCATTGGACACAACCCAAATTTTTGATTAGCATTAGCGTAGCTGGCTGTTGTGACTGTCAGCCACGCCAGTGGTTTGTATTATGTTATCCTTTACGTTCCTTATCATGCATTACTACAACTGAAAAATCTTCTTCATTTCCCACTATAGGAATACATACTTCCTGCGGGCACTGCACTATTTCTAATTGTCAATCAATGTGGAGTTGTAACATTTTTTTTATTAAATAAGGGTCACACAAAACAATCTTCCTTTTATAGGAAAATTTTAATAGTTATTCAATGTTCTACATTTTACAGTAAATATACAATTACAAACTTGGCTTAGTTATAGTACTAAGATCACTAACTGATCTTAAAAAAAAAACAAAAACAAAAACAAAAACCCTCAACAACAAAAAAACATTAAAAAAAACAACAAAAAATTAAAAACAGATTTACACTTCATATCACAAGCCTGACGCTGGTCCTTCACTCTGGACCAAATAGCTAACATACAATTCACTTCTCTCAACGCTGAACAGACGTTGGGCTTCAGTTTTGTACACAACCTTACGGTAACAGATATACCATAGCATGTGCAAACTGGGTACCAAACTAAAACTTCCAAAGATGGGGGTTGTTCCTAATACTCGACCCTGGGGGGGGAGGATACAAGTATGCTTTTTTTTTTCTTGGAAGACAAGGAATTTCCACTTTTTGCATCACATTTAGTGTCAAATTAAAAACTAAAAGAGATATCTGACAAATTGAAATAATAATTAAAAAAAAAAATTAAAAAAAAAAAAGCTGCAGCAGAACATCAAAGACATTTAAGAGCATACTCATCACTGTGATAGTAGTGTTTTAATTCATACTCATGGAAAAGAAGTAAGACTCGGCAACCGCAAGGCAAAAAAAACAAGAAGAAGAATAAGGGGGAAGTGGAAAGGTGGAAGGAAAGTAGAGTTGAGAATGATTCTGGAGGCATTTTCACCATCAAGGCGAGAAAAAAAGCAACATAGTGTGGAAAAAAATAAGAACATATATATATTCTTAGAAGTTACCACATTTCAGCGTCAAGAAAGCAGAATGAAAGTAAAACGAAGATGTAAGACCTATTTATTAAGACAACTTTGCATTTCCCCCTCAACACACCAGAATGTTCAAAAGAGGCGAGGAAAACGGAGCGAAACAAGTTAGAGGAGTCACCGCTCGGCAAAAAAAGAAAAAAACTTAATTCCACTCTCCCAGATAATAATAATAATAATAATAATAATAATGCATTATATTTGAAGACGCCTTTCAAGACACTCAAGGTCGCCTGTGATTTGTGGGTTTGCCTCTTTACTGAACCACCACACTTCTTTTTTTTATTATTTTAAATGGCACTGGTCCACATCCTATGAGAAAACCTTTCTTAAAAAGGGCCACTTAACCCCCCAAAAATACACATTTCCATAATCAGACAGTGGGTCTGAGATACACGTCTCATTCCCACAACAACAGATGAAGTTGGGATTGAAAAAAAAGAATAATAAACTGACTGCCTGCACTGCTCTTCTCTGTGGTTCTGTAAATTGTAACACATTTTGTGAGTAAAAGATATAATAAATTGAAAAAAAATGGGTCAAATTTCTATTTTACTCTTCATTTGACCAATTGAGAGCGGAAAAAAGGGCCCTTTAACAACCCAAAATAATCAGCTTCTTGTTTAGTGTCCACAGACATTTCTGAAAATGTCCTCAAAAACACATTGGATCTGTTAAAATCCCACCACCTGGTTCAAAGCCTCAAAACATGGTGATGCCACTTTACAATCTTGGCCCCATAGCGCCATCTAGTGTTTCAAAGTGGAATAACACAAACGCCATAAATACAGCAAATGACCACCATCAAGTACAGCAACTTAATGACATCATATAACTCAGAATAACTGCTATTTCGATGGGTTTTTTAGCGAGGGCTGCAAAGGTCGGAGCGATGAGAGGAAGAAGAGGGGAGGATGTGATTTTGGCATCAGTGAATGTGGCGAAATTCAATTTTTGAAGGAATGCAATTAAAAAAACCTCTGCAGGGTTGTGGCACAAAGTGTAAACAGGATTTAAAAAAAGGACAGGGCGAGGAAGATAACACAAGTCACGCAGGCATCGACAACATTGTGAGGAAAAAAGGGACAGAACACGTTCACAGGAAGCAAGACGGAACAAGGACTCGGAGATATTCACCAGGTATTTAGGAGAAGAAACGACAGTTTGGTGAAATATGGCACAGAATGAAGGGCACAGAGGTGGCGGGCATTCCAAAAAATAAAATAAACATCACTCCAGACAGAGGAACGCTGCCTATCTCGGCTCTGTCATTCATCCTCTCCTCCTTCGAGGTCTGTAACTTGGAGCAACAATCGGTGAAAACGTGGTCATTTTGCGTCATAGCTTCATATTTACAGACCGTGTGAGTCTGAGCGAAACTAGACGAGAAGAGGACACGGATGGGTAAAAAAAAACGAAATGACATTAAGCGCAAACAGTAGCTGCCACACTGATGCAACCATGCTTAGCTAGAAATACATTATTGTACCACTTGCTTGTATAAATATACTGCATTTTTTTTTTTTTTTTTGAAACTTCGAGATCCAATGCTATAGTTAAATACACCTGAATATTATGCATACTCATTATGCTTAATTGACCAGAGGGAAATAATAATAATAATAATAATAATAAAAAAAAAACATGTAAAGTTTAATTGAGAAATACTGACACAAGTAGTGGTTGTTTAAATAAATCCGACTAAAAAGTAATATTACTGCTGCTGCATGAAAATCCACTTTCTTCTTTCAGATCCTTACACAGTGGGGACATTTTCTGATCCCCTCATTCCAATAATAAATTCCACTTCACGTCTTCTAAACTACTGGGGTCATTTTTTTTGTGTAGTTTTCATCCGACAGCAACATATTTTCTGGAGAATTACCCTACTGGTGTACAAACATCTGGACTAAGAATTCAACCAATACACTTGACCTTATTATTTTTTTTATTGTATTTTATTAAAATGACAATATAAATTGCGTCTTGCTCCCATTTTGCACTACAAAGCCTAGGTACCTGTTACTTAGCGTTAAATTGTAGTCATCAAGTCGTCGTTACGTTGTGCAATAATTTCCTCACAAAGTTATTCAAAAAAACACCCCAAATATCTGATATGTTCTACTCGTTCTTAGCAGTAAGTGTAATAAGAATTATTGACGGCTGCATAGAGAGCCTGTATTTCATATTTAAGTGATTACAACAATAAGCTTCTTTTTTTTTTTCTTCTCCTCAAATCAATTCAAAAAACTCTGATAAAAGAATTAAAAAAAACAGCTGGAGGAATTCCCTCTTGTTTTATTGCAATATATCAAACCACTTCATCTACATACCGGCACAGTAAAAGCTTTTTGATAAACCAACCTGTATGCTACAGATCAGTAATGTGTGGTTTGAGTCCTTTTTTAAAAAATTAAAATAAAATAAAAAAAATGCCACGGGCCTCGCCAAATTATCAACTCCATCCACCAACGACACCACCTTTTCTGTTTTACCCCCCCCCCCCAGTCAAGGACCAATAAACAAATGATTAAAATGGATCATCATAGTGTGTGGATGTAAACATCCTTTTCATGTAAAATCACAGTAAACACAGCTGTATTTTTTTTTTATTCAAATAAAACCGATGCTGCACTCGCTCAGAATATTGAAATGCAGACGTGTAAATCTAAAGTGAAAAAAATAAAGAAAAGATAATACTGCTAAAATTCTAAAAGCCTCTCCACTGGCCCCTTAAAAGTCGTGCTACTCTTCTTTTTTGTTGTTGTTTTTTTATGCTTCCCTTTCAACCTAAGTAGCTGAGACCCCTGCATCAGCAGTCTCATGCTCCTGCCATGCTGTTACAATCTCACGCAGGATTAACGACAGAGTTTAAAAAATAATTTAAAAAAACAGGTGACCCAAATTCTAGAATTATGAGCTGTGGTGACATGGACTTGTGTGGGTACACACGACAGCCTCCTCACTCTCTAAATGTGGGCGGCGTCCCCGTTCAGTGTCTTTCCGCTCAATCGAACCTGTTATTAACTGTTTTGAGTCCGTTTTCTGTCCTTTGTGCAGCATTTGATTATTAGTCCTCGTCTGGGAGCAGGAAGGAGGAGACGATGATATACTCGAGAGCGAGTGCAGTCGCTCGCAGGTATAGAACTTTAAAACGCCTTGTACCTTGGAATGAAATTACACACTGTGAATATCAACGCTTCCTCCTTCCTTGTCGCCTGCTACCCCCCCCCCCCAAAATAAATCTCATCCTGCTCTTCTCGTCTATTGCCAACGCAGTCCCCTTTAATCTCAACTTCTCTGCTTTGCTGTGTCTGCCATGCGCACCCTAGAAACCCACGTGTGTGTGTTGTACATTAAGTGCCACTAAGTGACCACGGAGCATGCTTGTGCGACCACCCATGCTGTTGACTGGTTAAATTAATACTTTTTTTTTTTCCTTAACCTTTTGCCTTAACCTACACTAACCACATGAAGAAGCCGACGGGGACCTGACCAACCTTTGAAAATATCTTCTGGCGAGGTTTGTCAAAACATAGTATGTAGGATGAAGTAAGGTAATGTTTTCCAAAGCGTGCACAAGGTGCTAATGCGGACAAGGTGGGAACACGGCAGCAGGGCCGCTCGGTTTGGTTTGGTGGTCAGTAAGTGCTCTGCTCGTGGTCGACACAGCAGCTTACATGAGTGACAGGAGGTGTGAGTGACGGACAGATGGCTACATGCTGGAAAACGGCTGAGATTAAGCTGGAAATGAAACAAAGAGAGAACCAAGGTAGCGAAAAAAAAAAAGGTAGCCAGAAGGAAAATTCAAGCAATTCGGTTGAGTGTGGCAAAAAAAAACAATAAAAACACTGAAAATAAAAAGGCCTAATCATGTTAAAAACCCTGTGCTGATACCTAGTTGTCAAAGGATTTGGCAGCATACGTCAGTAAGTCTTTGTAGTGGATGATGGAGATGATAATGAGGAGTAAGTGCCCAATATTATTCCAGCCAACTGAGCAGCAGCAGGCAGGACCACACACCAGCACAACACAGAGACAGGAGCCACACCGACACCCGTGATTGGTCAAGAGTCCTTCTGGAGTTCCAATGACAGACACAGCAAAGGAAAATGAGGAAATAAAATAATAATAATAATAATAACAAAAAAAAAAAATAACCATACAAAATAAAAGTAATGACTGGTTGGCAAATAAACTGGAAAAAAACAAAAAGCAGCTTCTGTAAAAATGTTAAAGAATGTCGCGTAACAATAAAAATAATAGTAAAGTGGCTTTTGCACTTTAGTTTTGTTCTTGCAGACAGGTGCCGAGTTCCCATGGTTACCAGCGGGAGCCCGTGTAAGATTTGAGCAGTTGCATACGATGGTGGACTCCAGATCTGGTGAGGCAGAAGAAAAGAGGAGCAGACGTACACATTTAAAGCAAGCCTTTGATTTTAAAGATGGCGTCAGAAAAGTGAGGCAGCAGTTTTTTCAGTCAGAGAGAGAGAGAAAACAAGTGGAACAAAGAGAGGAATGAAAGAGGAGGAGGAGGAGGGGGGCGTGATGAACGCTTCAAAGAGGTGGATTAAAACCCGCAGCAGGGCAGAAACTCACATGATGGGTGGACTCTACCAGTGAGGTGGTACGTAGCTGTACCCAGGTGTCCCCTGGGGCCTGTAGGTTGGCACAGTAACTGGGTGTGCTCCAATTTGTGCGTGCTGGGGCGTTGTCAACAGAGTCCCTACAGGAAGTACACAACACCATGAATGAGCTTTATTCACTTGTAAAATGTGTCTGTGTGTTGGCTACACAGGCTTGTTTTTTCCCCCCCATTTCCTGTTAATGCTGCTGGAGTTGCAGTGATTGATTTTCATGCCGTGTTTGCATGTGTAGCGTTTCACTCCCTGTGTGATTTTGATTCATTTGAGGACCGCAACTCACAATTTTCTCACTTACTCTTTTGGTGTACAGTGTCAACATACACTGTCGTTCAAAAGTTTGGGGTCACCAATACAATTTTTTTTTTTGTTTTCCATTAAAACTAAAAAGAACCTTTGGTCAAATAACCAGCAAAACTGTTTTCAGCTGTGCCAACATAATTGAACAAGGGTTTTTCAAATCATCCAATAGCCTTCCAACACGATTAGCAAACACAATGTACCATTAGAACACTGGAGAGATGGTTGCTGGAAATAGGCCTCTATACGCCTATTAATTTACCGTACGATGTCAAGTAAAGATTACGACAAATTTTATATGTATAACTGAAAATGGATACTCGAGAGTTCCTACCTGCACTCATAGCCATGGTTGTCCCAGCTACCATCCCCATGGCAGCCATGCCGTTGTTGCGAGGAGCTTGTACGGGGACTGGGGCAGGGTAGAGGGCTGTGGAGGGGATGCTATTGGGCTGCACCACAGTGGTGTGATGGATCACATGAGGCTGAGCCGCATACACCGGCTGAGTATAGTACGCTCCCTGTCAAGGACACAGGAAAACACGTGTGAAGCCAAATGTGCATTGGTGTGCGCGAGTGTAAAAGCGTATTAGATAATTGAAATGTTTTTCTTACCTGTGCGTATATGTTCTGCTGAGGATAGGCACTGCGGATGGGGTACATAGCTGTCGGGTATGGGGTAGGGGTCGGGGTGTAGGGAGGTGGTGCACCATTTGACTGAGTGGGTGGCACTTTGTATGGGGTGCCTGCTGGAGTATATCCTGATAAAAGGGCACAGAAAGGGAAAGATAATTAATAAACTGAAAGAAAAAACAGATTATTTTCTTTAAAATATTTACAGTGCAATAAGCTGTAAGCATGCAAACAGCTGACATAGCATCAAGTGCCTATCAAATTCTGAATTATACATCATACGCGACCATAACTTTAATTCAATTAAGGTAGTGCTAATTGTTTTTTCAAGCCGTTTTCCAAAGAAATAATTGCTGCTTGGAGCAGAGCAGCATCAATCACAGCAGTCGAGATATATTGTCAGAGTCCAGTTTAATTCTAATTCCCATATCCTGCAGAATCCAGCAGATGGGGTACTGGTGCCACCTTTCCTTTTGATGTGGAGCTTGGAGAACATCACAGCCAAGGGGTTTGCGAGTCTTAGAATTGCTAATTTAGTCTAAACAGGAGGCTTATAAAAACAGCTCCTCTGCCTTGTGTAATGAGAAGCCAGTGAATTTTGAATTTTAAACTGTATTTATTTACTTCATTCAGGTAAGACAACTACTAGCTTCTAAATGTCTAGAAAGACACTATTCAAAACAGTGAAAGCATTTGAATCAGACTACGTTTATAACTGGGCTCTGCCCTCCAGAGCGCAGTACCTCTAAACGGCCACTTGGAGGAGCCTGAAGGTCAAACATGCTACTTGCTAGCTGCTGCCGCAGCAGCAGAGCTTATGAAAGCTTCTCTCTCACACAAGAACAAGTGAACAAAGAGATGCTGGAGCGGCTCTGTGTGTGTGTGTGTGTGTGTGTGTGTGTGTCTAAAACTGTGTGCATACATACCCTCGCACACATTCTTTGCTCTAACGTGCATGCAGGGCATTAGAGGACAATGGCGTGTGACAATTACACAAAAGCCCTGCTGACAGGAAAACAGTTTGTCTATTTATATGGTCTTTCGAAAAAATAATGACATTGACCAATACCGTTCTCATCGGACCATAACCTGCTCATCTGGGAAAAAAATAAAAATGTGAACCTTTTAATTTCACCATAAATTGAGCAAAAACGACATCCTCAGTAATGAGGTTTCGGTGGTGTGTTGTAACAAAGATGCATGTGCTTTGTCAGAGTCTACCTGATGTTTTGTTGAGGAAAAAACATAAAACCAAATTGGGGGAGGGGACGAGAGGAGAAGAGAAGAGAGGGGCTTCAAAAAAAAGAAAAGAAGAGCACAGATGAAATCTACAAACCCAACCAGGCTTGGTAAGATACTTAAAATTCAGAAGAATAGTGAACATTACTCTCCCGCTTAAAGAATGTCATACGTGTTTCCAGAAATTAATATTTCTCAAGTATGTTGTGATTCAGTCGATGCTTATACTTAGCAACCCTTTCGTATTTTACCATAATAACCATGTTTTCTTCATTCCTTCTGCACGTATATTAAAAACATAAAAGGTCCATCCTCTAAAGTCATTAAAAATTCTTCATTCCTCATATCCACTTATTCTAAACCCTGGTTTCGTTGTTTTGTGAAACATAACATGTAAACATTGTTGGTCTTCAAAGCCTAAACGTATGTATCATATGTATAATAATTGATTCTAGAGCTGAAACAATCAATTAATTGATTATTAAATTAATCGTCAACTATTTTGATAATCGATTAATCAATTTGAAGCTTTATTCATTATTAAAACAAGATTTCCGATTGTTTTCGTTTCTTAGATGTGAATATTTTCTTCATTTTTTTGCTCCACAAAACAAAGAAATCATTAAAAACTGAATCATTTTGCTTTGTGGACAAACACGAGACATTCATGAACATCGTCATTTCCAGGTTTGACAAACACTGATCAACCTTGTTTTTTGAACATCTTCTCACCAAACGATTAATCGATTACGAATATAATAGTTGGTTGCATCTCTAAAACTAGAAAAGCACTCTGAGAGCGCAGACCTCCGCCAAGGCAGCTCAGCCCCCCACAAAAATATATATAGCGACAAAAATAGTGATAGCAGGGCGCTGTTGCGCAAGCTAGAATGTAGACGCGTCTCAGACAAGGTCCCTTATTAAAACTTAATATAACTGTCAAAATAAGTAATTCCTATGTCTTGAAGTCATTTATACGTCCAACACCAAGTAGAAACTGTTTTAAAACTGCAATAACGGCGCCAAATACACGAAACAACAATGTAACACCGCTCAACCAGTCGACCGGCGATGTTGACCGCTGCGGCTAGCTAGGCTACCCCCCCAGGCCTTGACTAGCAGCAATACGCTCACATCGAAGATATTCTCCGACTCGCTCAACTCCCTCCAGGATTCAGTCTGTGGTGAGATTGGGGCGGCCCTTCAGTCACTGCGGGAGGATGTTAAGCTGGATGTTGCCTCGGTGAGGAGCGAGCCGTTGGCGGCTGTCAATAACCTGCAGGCCTCGTTAGCATCACATGATAACCGACTGAAGGAGCTGGAGAGGGCTGCCGACTACACTGGTGACTGTACTACCGAGCTACGCGCTACTGTGTACCGACTTCAACTTGATGTGGGGGAGCTGCGGGCAAAAATAGTGATAGCGTCTATGGATCACGCCCCAACATTTAATCACGTGTTCCTGGTCCCACTGCAGACATTTCCTGAAAAATCCTGCTAACAGACAAACAAACAAACAAACTCCGGCGAAAACATATACAATAAATGTGTATGTTTTTGTATTTTATAAATCAAGCCAGATTATAAAATACAATACAAACAATATCATGAAATGGTCTGTGTGTCTGTGTGCGAGTGTGTGTATATGCGTTGTAGCTCACCTGGTGGATACCCGGGACTGCCTGTTTGATACAGGTTGGGTGAATAGGTGGGGGCCGCGGCAGGGTAACCTCCTGGATAGCCTGTGGGACGTCACATCACAGGAGAAGGAATATTAGAAACCGTAACAGAGAGGACCACAAACACACGTGGACTATTTGGTTACAGTCATTAAAAAAAAAAACACGTCTGCATCAATAGAACACCAAAAATGGTGAGGTATGAAAATAAATTCAGAAACAGTAGCAATGCACATCCATGTGTGTGAATGGAGCTGCGCGCACAAACTCTCTGTCGTAAGTGCTCGAATACAAGCAAACAAAAGGTTTTTGACAGGAAAAAAAAAAACATATTTCACTCATAAAGAGATGACGGAACAATAGAGAGAAGAAGGAGGTGAAAAGAAGCAGCATTACGAGAAAATAATTGATCAAGTGCTGCTCTCTATAACTGACAGTCACATTGTTAAATCCAGATCCTTGGAAATAATGAGTAGTTTCTACTGTATGCACTGTACACATCAAAGTATTGTAATGTGGAGACAAGCGTGGTTTCTCATTCCAGAAACACTACAGCTGCTGCAGCACAGCTTCTTTTGATAGGTTTGACTATTCGCTTGTTCAATTCACCCTGTGCGCTAATCTTTAACTTTAAAATTAAACGATACAGTCATTCTCAGGGACTGGGTTCTATGACTTCACCAGTACTCAAGATTTAGATTTATATGATTTAAATAACACTGTGATTAATATACCAAACACTTAAAGTGTAACTCTTTACAAAACAATATTAGGTTTGAGTAACGGCATATATATTGTGACATAGAAAATGAGCTCATCTGAATACTGAAGACGAAGCTAAGTTGCAGCGGTTTTTAAAAATCTTGTTAAAAATATCTCAAAATTCAGTCTGCGTAACATTTAACATCGACATTCAAAACAAGTTTTGCATAAATGGAGATCAATATTTATGAAGTATTATATCATTTGAATGTGTCTGAGTTGAGTGCTTACAAATCAATTAATATACGAGACGGAATGTTGTTTACCAAAATTCATCTGTCGAATTCTCGCTGGGTCCCACATCCATCTTGTTTACAAGCAAAGGTAAACTAAAATCTAATCTAATCTTACTCCAATACATCTCTTTGCAATCTAATACACAATTTTCAACCTAAAAATGCATCATACCATCACTCACATTTTGCATTCTGTTCAGCGTATAACAGCTTTAAATAGATATAGAGAAGTGCACTGGAGCATATTAAACAACATTTAGGAGTATCTGGCAAAGTTATATTATTATGGAGCGGTCTGATTATCTCAGCTTCATGTTTACTTTTCATGTCAGGTTTCTTTTTTTAAAAAAAGGCATAAGATTATACATTATTGGTGTCAGATTACCGAA
This sequence comes from Microchirus variegatus, assembly GCF_963457635.1. NCBI lineage: Eukaryota > Metazoa > Chordata > Actinopteri > Pleuronectiformes > Soleidae > Microchirus > Microchirus variegatus. The sequence goes on along the minus strand of NC_139804.1, from coordinate 27,911,735 downwards.
CAAAACATGACCAGATTACTTGGATGTAAAAGTGAGAAAAAGCAACACAAAAGTCATCACTGTGTTTTTTCCACTTTCCCTCTGAGATCAGTCTCTGATGGACTTTACCATTGCACATATAAGCTGACATACAAGACTTTATAATCTGTGACCGTGCAGCCTTTTAGTGCATCTCATCAACTAGAGCCAAAATGTGTTTTTTCTTCCCATTGTATGATAACCATCTCAGAATATATCAGGGTTTCACTGTATTTCACAATTAAATGATAATATGGGCCTTTTGTGTGGGAGGTTGGCTCCGAGGCTGCATTTCCTGCACAGACTCACACTGTTCAGGGTGTGCTCTTGTATCATGCTAATATTCTATTCCGCTGTGTTCAGTTATGGTCTGGTAGCCATGGTACGGCACGCTCTCAGTCCAGTTAAAGGGCCAGACCGAAAGCATGGTAAAGTATGCAATGAAAGTGATGGGCAAGTAAGATTAGGCTTCCCTTAAGTCCACCTATGAAGGCTGTGTAATCAGACTTGCTCATAGTATCTTAAATGACCCAGCACACACATTCTGTACAAAATGTGAGCCATTGCGGAGTGTAAAAAACAACATCCCCCCCAAAACACACCGGTTGCGGAACGGATACGCTGCGAGTTGCAAGACTAGGGTTTACTCGCAGCAGTTGTAAACACTACAACAGTATTTCTACCGACCGAAGAAATAGGAGCACCATGGGCTTGCAACGATTCTCTCGATGATAAAGTTAAGCAAAATAAAATGTCATGTCAACACTGGATGTTTTATTCTGAAAAGTAAAGCGGATGTTTTATTTTCCTACTTCCTCTACCGCTCGTGCTGAATTCTGCTCAATTTACGCGGCTGTTGTGGCATCTGCCAGAAATAGAAGTGCTGCGTATACACTCTGACCTTCCGGACCTGACGCGCAACCGTTAGCAACCGGTATATTTTGGCGGTTAGTCTCCTCAACAAGGAAACACGGGCACTCCACCCTAGCTTCTGGTCAAGCAATTATTTTGCACATTGCACTTACAGATGAATTAAAGGCTCGGGCAAGGTCTGCTATATATTTTGTTATTTTTCATGTGTTTAGGGCAGGTGAAATATACTGTATATATCCATTTCGTGTCATTCTGTATGTTTCTTGTTATTTTGTGTACTGTAGGACCATAAAGCGGACCTAGAGTGGTCCTGTTGCACATATATGTTAGTTATGGAGGTCTACTTACATACATTAACTTGTTTTTATGGTCAAAAACCTCCTAGTTGCTGTAAACGCGCCAATTGAAATCCTCTTTTCTGACGCTGTTCCTGAGTCGCGATATTTCAGAGTGAACTCTCACCCCCAGAAGACAGAGTCTTGTGATTGGCTATTATAATACTATTCAGCACATCCGCTCTCAGAAACGCAGCTCCCAACCTCTGGAACGGTGGATGCACTGCTCCTCATTATCAAAACATTGTTTTAACAATGTTTAAAAATAGTTTCGTCACGACTCCCTGCTGCAGTCCCTTTTATGACTTTGACCCGGACTCAGACCCAGAGTCAGAAGACACTGTCGCTCGTGAAACACCTCCACAACGGACATTTTTCTTCTTCTGCGGTTCAATGCACGCAACCGGATGTGCCCAGACTAGTGCCCGAAGCAGGACGATCTGCTGCTCTGGAGAACCGGTGTTTACGTAACCGGACCGGGTTTTTTCAGAGATCTCGCTGAGCTCGAGATTACAATAAAACACAGCGATCTCAGCAGTGGCTGAAATGTTTTTTTAGAACCTTCAGGGCTTCTAAAACAAGGTAATGACGCAGATACACACTAAAAAACAGCGTTAATTTGAACTTCCGGTCTAGGTCCGCTTTAAATGCCATTTCTGTTCTATGCTGGGCAGCTGTTGTAGCAATTTGCCCAATTGATACTTCCCTGCAGGGACAATAAAGTATTATCTGCATTGAACTGTACTGGGCGCGCTAACGGCGTTAACGCATGATGCGTTTCCATGCCGAACGACCGGAAAAAGACGCGCATGACATCATGTTTACGTGACCCCCGATTGTTAAAATTAGTCTCTCAAGTAAGGCCATTTTTCATGGTGCTGCACCGTTTACTAGTTAGCTCCATTAGCTCGTTTAGCGCAGTTAGCGCGCCTACAGTCGAACGTTAGCCGTCTGTTAATTAAACGATAAAAGCAGCGCTACAAATAACCAGCGCACCTGCGTAGTGCATATGTGTGCCTCTGATTTTAAAGTTTATTGTTACTTTAACTCAGAGACTCATTTTAACAATCGGGAGTCACGTAACCATCGCGTCACACGCATCCTTTTCCGGTCAGCCGTCAGGAAACGCGTCATGTGTTAACGTTGACGCCGTTAATGTGCCCATTAATATGTATAAAATTTAGTAACATATTGGTAACCCTCATTGCATTTTCTGCCAAATTAAAATAATACTAATGACATATCACACACTGGACCTTTAAAGTATTCCTAGAAACATTGACTGTGTGGGAGATTTATATATACAATATATTATTGGTAATGATCTTTTATCATGGTACACGTGTTTTTTTACAAACCGAAAAAACTTACACATATAAAACTTTAAACTTGCACATATTCGATTAGAAGGATGGGTTTTTCTGTAACGGGCAAACATGTTTGATGCTTTTCCTCCTTTGCAAAAAGAGGCAAATCCATGCAGTGATATAGTGAATCATAATTGTCATTAGTTTTACCTGCAAAGGCCATGTTTTTGGGGTTTCCGTATGGGGTGCCAGGCTGAACGGGGCTGTAGACTGGATTCATAGCTGCAGCTAATCTGTTCTTGCTGAGAGAGAGAGAGAGAGAGAGAGAGAGAGAGAGAGAGAGAGAGAGAGAGCGAAAAGGAAAGTGAAGCAGTGGTGGAGAAGGGGGTAAGAGAAGATAAAAGGGAAAAAATGGAGGGAAGAGAGGCATAAGCCATGTAAATTGGAGAGAACGGTTTCATTTATCAAGCATACGCACACACATTATTCCCAAATTCAGAATCTTATGGCAAAAACCAGCTGAAGGATTTCACAAGCATGCAAAAAAAAATGAAAAAAATAATAAATCCAGCGCCACCTCAGGTTGGCTCAAAATAAGCATGTACTCAAGGTAGAGACTGAAAATCACATGAAGACATAATGCACTGAAAATAATGGTTTCCTGAGTGACATAAAATCCACTTAGCCAAACATTGCACGCCTGCCTTATTTTCACTACCGCAACAAAAAAGGCAGGACGGGCTCCACCAGCCTGGTTTCCACTGCACATGTAAACAGAGGAGAGGCCCCCCTTAAAGTTTAAGTGAGAAGGCCCTAATAAAAGAGCTGCGTACACTACATCGCTGATCACAAGTCTCAAAATGGTGACGAAAGAAGCCTCTATTATCTCAACTTACCTGATCATTGAGAATATGGGCATGGGACTCCGGACATGAGCGTTTGTGTGTGTGCAATTGGATGTTTGTGAGTGTGCATGCGTGCCCCGTACCTCTTGTGCGTGTCTGGTTGATACATGAAACTGAATTTGTCTGTGGGATGCCCGCTCGCCATTCTTGCTGTATGCAAATGAGGAAGGAGTGGAAGTGGATATGCAAATCTGAAATTAAAACAGCGAGAGGTCATGATTACAACGAACACAGGAAAAAAATAAAATAAACAGCAAAGGAAAAAAAAAAAAAAAGAGCAAGCACCAGTGCAATAGCAAATGGTTAGTGATAGCAGCAGGGGAGACGGTGAGGGCAGCCTGTCTGAGTGAGTGGCTGGACCTTTAATGACCAATAAATGCACTTAATAATCACAAGTCTCATCATCCTTATTATTGTCTGTAGTGTCTCCTACTGTTTAGTTGAACAATTATTGTTAGACTAGGGCTGAACAAGTAATTGTTTTCAAACTGAAAATGCAATTTGAAACAATACAGGCTACAGTTTAATTGTTCTATTTGTGATTGCTGTTTTATGTCAATTCATAAAATGTTAACATAGAACTCATTTGTAACTTCTTATCCTTGCATCAGACTATACAAGTAAAAACATTTTTTAATGGTGTCATGTGGACGTGGTCACAATTGCAAATAATTAATTTATTGCTTAGTTAATCGTCATCCATTTTGATAGATTTCTGATCAAGGTTTATTAACATTTTCTGACATTTTATTAGTGCTGGGCACGAGGTGAACGCACGTTAACACATGATGAGTTTCCATGACGACTGACCGGAAAAAGACGCGCGTGATGTCATGTTTACCGCGCCGCAACAGTTAGCTCCGTTAGCACCTTTTAGCCCCGGTTAGCACGCTCACAGTCAAGCTGGAGCAGTCTGATGATTGCACGAAAAGAGCAGCGCTACAAATAACCAGCGAAACTCTGTATATGTGCCTCTGTTTTTAAAGTTTCGAGTTACTTTAGCACCTCATTTTAACAAATCGCGAGTCACGCAAACATGACGTCACGCGCGTCTTTTTCCGGTCAGTCGTCATGGAAACGCATCATGCGTGCACGTTAACACGCCATGCACTACATTTTATGGACCAAACGAGAAAATAATCGACAGATTAATCACTTACAAAAAGTGTGTTCAAGCTCCATTATAGTTTGAATCTTTGACACAGTGAATGTTCATCCAAAGTCTGTTTTTAAAAAAAAAGCATTACACAAACTTCAAATATACATTTTTAAGCCACGATTTGTTTAATACCATATTGGTATGTTTATATTTAGGTGGTTGGTAAAGAGTGAAAAAAATAACAAGTCTGGGTGTCTGCAGTCTATCTTGAGCTAATTAAATAGTCAATACATGTAATTGTTCTTGCATGTATTTAACACATGCTATATTTTACATGTTGCTTTTTAATTGGCTGGGGTATTGTGGTTCTGTCGGCCTATACCACAATACCACAACATGGACATTAGCATCATGGTTAAAGACTCCCTTAATACACACCCAGACATATATACCGTGTATAGTACATGTATATAATGTGATGTGCTGCACATAATGTTGAATACAAGCAGCAAATAAAACATCAAGACAGCTAATGGAAAAGCACAACACACCCAGTGAGCAGGAAAGTGACAAAGAGCAAAAACAACAGGACGGAGAACAAAACATAGTACAAAAAGCAAGAGTCTTGCACCGGCGACATGAATAAGCAGGATTCAAGTACAAATGAGCCAGAACCAAAAGAGCATCGCACAAACACAGAGCCGAGAAATAAATAGAGGAATGGTGTGTGTGTGTGTGTGCGAGTTGTATGTCATTTGAGTTCATGTAATGTATGTAAAATTGATCGTAATAAACAGCAAGACTATCAAAACCCTTTCGTCAAACTCTGCTTAACTATCGTACGTAGATCTGTGATTATGCAAGACAAGCATCTTCACCATCATAACGCCTGGAGCAACACTTCACCATGGTAATGCAAAGCAGCACCCAAGAAACACCACAAACACTGATGTCAAATCGCCCTAAGACGCCAGATAACTGGATGCCAGCACTGCACATGGGTGTCATTACTGCAATTTGTATTTGCATAACAATTCCTCAAAAGACAGATGCACATCACAAAATAAAACTTGATTCAAAACCATAAAAATGACAGATATTCATGACATCGTCACATCTTATTAGCATTCAGCCTAGCGTCAGCGGCTGGTATTGGCGCATCATCTCATCGGCGAACCTGATCGGGCACATTTATGTTGGAATATAAATCTCCATTTAATGTTGCGGTACATGAACAAGATAAGCTCATCTTTGTCAAGTAATGCACAGCCTGCGTCTGGTAACGAAGTGTTGCCCTGCCTCTACCGCTCACGGCGAGAGCTGCCATCTGTCTTCAGTGAGCAGCAGTTAAGGTTTGTCCAAATAAGAAAAGGATGGTAATGATTATGGTCTGCACCTGCTTGTTTGGAAAGTGTGTGATGACCAATGGGGAAACTACGTCGATTCAGCTGGACATGCATGCAAAAAATTAGGAAAAAAAACTAACCTCTATTGGTTCATTAGTCAAACCCATGACACAAATTATTAATCTACATCTTCATCTGCTTTAATCATTTCTTCTGGCCTCTCTCCAGCTCCCAGCCTTCTTTCTTTTGTACTGCTCTTCAATTTACTCTTTATTAGCTTTCTCCTCCTCGGTTAATCCGTGCCTTTAGATGCAAATGATCAGCGTGGATAACGGCAGGACTCAAGCAAACACCAGTGGAATGGCTTCAAAGCACAATATCCTTGATTTTCCCAAAAAGCTCACAATGCAAATTTAATGTCCAACAAAGAACTCTGTGCCAAAACTATATGGAATATTTACTGTGCAGGTATTTGTCACTTATACTTTGCATTAACTGTGCACTCATCTCCATTCTGTCAAAAATGGGAATCAATATCATAAATGTTTTTGTGAAAGGACACTTGTTGACTACCGCTATTACTTTGACTTTTGACAATGTGACAAAGTGTCAATCCCTAATCCTGTGTTATTCTGCATCCCCGTCTTGTGTGATTTCTAACTCAAACCAAGTTGTTGTGTGCGTATGTGTTAAATATCCAGTAAAAATTACTAAAAATCCCTGTCCACATCGCTCCTCCCAGCTGCATCATACCAGAAAAGATGTCTTTCTTTGCGTAGTAAACATGCAATATGCCTGCCTCTGGCAGGTTTGTAGGCTGCTGTAGAAACACCAGGACAGAAGAAGAACATGTGAAGGGTTTATTCTAAGGTTATGACAACCAAAGCTTGTTTTTTTATATATAATAATGCAATTACACAAACAGCCTTACGGTAGTATATTCTATATCTGCCAATAAACCCTCCCAAATGTTACTCAGTGGACCTTTTGTGTGTAGAGTGAGGGGAACAATAGCCATTAACACAGACAGGTGGCTGAACTAGCTTCCGAGGTCTTAAACTGCAAACGTATACATACCCAATTACAGCTGTGAATAAAAAGGGATGTGTTCCTCCATTTCAGGCTGAAAAACCGTGTGTGTGTGTGTGTAGGCAACGGTGGTGTAAAGTGAATGGGTGAGAGCAAGAGGGACACCACAATAATGTGTCTAATGAGCTTGTGTGTGAGAGAGAAAGAGAAAGAGATGCAGAGAATGACAGAACAGCATGTGATGAGTCCAACCACAACTCCCTTTGTTTTTGTTGGGGGGGGGTTGGTGATGAGGTGCTCTAGGCTGTCAAATACTAAAAAAAAAAAAAAAACAGAAAACCTTCTGCTCAGCAGGCCACTATCGAGGGTTGTGAAGCAGCATTCTCTAGAGGACTTTCACCATACAGAGGAATATTTATTTATAGAGCAGGGTGTAAAAGAGTGGATTGTCTACACATCTCTGTGGCTTGAGAGCATTTAAGGTGCTCGAGGCACACTTCAATGAGAAAAGAACAACCATTTCACCGAAAAACTTGAACAAGACGCGGCGCCTGCTGCTACCTCCACTCACAAAGATACTGTGAACTTGGATGATTGGCAACGCTCACAGACAACATATTGAATCATACACGCCAAAAATAAATCTGCACATTCTAAGAGCCAAAGATGGATTCAGTTCATCATTAGCTGGATAGGTTTAAAAATGATCGACACATCCGCGCAAGCTTACCGTATCCTGATATTTTACCCATGTCACCTTGATTCAAACACGCCCGACTTCAAAAAAAGGCAGAGTGCAGCAGCGTTGCATCTCCTCCATCAGTCAAAGGACAGACACTCTGGCACTGCTGATCAAACTGCGTGTGATGTGAAGCACTTCCACTTATCTGTTGACAGCTATTATACCTCTCTGTAGGTCATGGCAATCAAAGCAGTGTCCATAACAGTTTGCTATCCTCTATATGGACAAGCGTCTCACACTTCCATTTTGCCCCCCCCTTGACGGCTGGTTTGACACCATGCTGCAAAATCACAGTTGCGATATGCGTAGGGTAGCATTTTGGTAGCAGATTTGTCAAGATTTCCTCTCTTAAGTGTGATGTCTTTCTCCATTTTCCGTAGGTTTAAAGGGGTCTTTTCATGATATTTATAAAGCTATAATAAGTATTGACTAAACCAAATTGAAAATTAAAAAGGTGCATTATTCCAAAACGTATCTTCATAAAAAAAATAATTTCATTATATTACCAACACAGTTATTCTGCTTATCCACTTGACGTCAGGTTTCTCTCCGCCTCCCACATGAACACACACTCACATACAGCTCAGGGATTCATTCATCATCGCCACGAACATTATTAAGGAGAGCTTACCACACATTGGCTGAATTGAGTTATTCCTCGAGTCTTTGTGAAGCTCAAATTCTGTTACAGGGAGTTCATTTGGTGTGATCTCACAAGATATAGCCTCAAGGCCACTGTAAAAAAAATCTGTGTGCTAATAGAGCTGGGGATTGTGTGTGTGTGTTAATATTCTGTGTGTGAATTACATAAAGTGGCATTCACATCTTGGCTTTTTTTTACAAACTAAGATCATGCCAAATTATTGGCTTATGAGTATGTTAATGTTTCAAAAACAATAAAACTGGCTACCTTTTCCATAAAGGGAGATTCCTGCAGCCTGAGGGGGAGCAGAAGATGTATTAATGAGGGAGGAGGAGGTGAAGAATTGTGAAAGGATAACACACACACACACACACACACACACACACACACACACACACACACACACACACACACACACACACACACACACACACACACACACACACACACACACACACACACACACACACACACACACACACACACACACACACACACACACACACACACACACACACACACAAAGAGCTACCATTCCTAGTGAACACATACAATACAACACAACCCCCCCGCTGACTATCCTCCCACACAATACCTCATCAGGCATCTACTCTTTAAGCAACAAATCAAAACCAGTGGGCATTATCACACTTCAGCACAGGAGAGAATAGAACATAACAGCTTTTTTAATCCTCCAGAAGCAAAGCACTTTTCACTTGGGTCAGATGAAGGGGAGGGAAAAGACAAGGGGAAAAAACTGCTGTGGTTGAGTAAAGAGCTTCATTGTAATATATTCTGTTAAAGACCAATCAAAAACTGACATTAAAAAAAATGGTGGCATAAAAATGAGTTACATTCCTGCCCAGGAAGATCGTTTCATGCCATTCTTCTAATAGCCAGTGTAGTCAAGACCTTTTAAAATGCCCTTGGACAGTCAAACGCAAACACTTTGCTTCATTTGCTTTTCCTGCAGCATTGATCAGACAACCGGAGACATTAAAGGTTTGTTTTATTTGGATCTGGAAAAAAATATTTAAATTATCCGACAATGCACAGATAATTTAACACTTATGAGGAAACGATGGAACGGACAGCTTTTTCCAAGTAATGAATTGGCATCAAAGTCCCTTCAAACTTCAACCCAGAGAGAGGACTGCAAACAAAAAAAAAAAGACAAAATGTGACAAAAACATCACCTGCATTGAAGAAATTCAAGCTTCAGGGTTGACATAAAAACGGGTTCCGGTGCTTTTAATATGCCAGCAATCAAACCAACAGCATGATATCGAACAAAAGCACAGGCCGGAATGACAGGCCGACTAATAGCGCCTTGCTATCAAAATCGGAAAAAAACATTCATATTGAAGTCCACAACTACATCCTTCTTACTGCAACATTAAAAGGCAGTGACTGAATCACAAACGCCCCGTCTTCCACACAATCAGACCTGGCCCATACCAATGAGCTTCTCACAGCTCTGTGCTATTTTAGATCCAGGACAGCTTCTACCCGTTTTCTCTGTGCCGACTACCTCCTCCTCCTCTCTTCTATATTCTATTCTCCTTTTCCAAAATCATCTCATCAGTCACACATCTCATGGGTCTGCATCCCTGGATTATGTGTCAGTACTGTGCCAGTCCACTGAAATGGAAATTCTTTAATAAACAGGGTACATACTGTATACCATGAAGGGAATACCCTTCAGCATTGACCATTTATTAATGCTTCCCCACATTGCCGTATAGTTACTATGAAATTGAGGGATAAGAGACATTGGTACACGTATGTGGACCTATTTTTCAATTTAATATCAGTGTAAATGAAAGGCTTCACACCCTGTATTAACCTTGCAAAAGCTGCATGTTCATATTTTGGTGTGAGACGGCTTTAAAATTATAATTTGATGCAGGGAGAATTCTAATTTATGGTGTACAGAGAAAACTAGTAGTGAATTATGTGGGATTAGATGAAATGCAGACAGTGGTGGATAAAGACAACACGCTTTTAGGAAGGTCTTAGTTAGACGTTTTCTTTGCCCAAGTTTCCTGAAAAGCGGATCGTCTAGTAATACAACTTTTAATGAGTTCTTACTGCAACAAGGGAATTACAGCACTAATATTGTGACTGCAATGTACTGGAAACAAGCCTAGAAGTCTATAGCGATGCTGGCTGCCAATGAGACACACAATTACACACCAGGAACAGAAATTGTTGGATGAGGGACAATTCAAAAACAAAGTTTGTCTTTTGATATCAATAAAATACTCAAAACATTTTCTCTAAAGAGCCAGAAAACCCTTTAGGGCAGGGGTCTCGTTCTCAAATTACCTGAGGGCCACTGAGCATTTAGTGAGGTCAGGAGGGGCCAGTCAAGTGAAAAGTCCAAACTTTTTTGGGAAGAAGCAAACTGTTCAGTATGGGTGTGCGACATGATTTCTAAGTACAACAGGATATTCCTTCACCATGTTGAATTTTTTTGAGGATAGTTCACAGAATTTCAATATAAAACCATTTATTTTGACATGGATGCAGTGGGCCTCATTAAATCAACTGGAGGGCCGCAGGTTAGAGACCTCCGCTTTAGGGTCTTGAGTGAAAAACTAGTTAAAAGGAAATAACAATGGAGCTCATTTTCCATAGCAACAATGTCCTGATCACATGGGGGGGCTCCAACTTCATAAACACATGCACCCTGACGGGTGTATAAGTGAACAAAACACATCTAGCGCAATTATAGAGCTTTATGAGCGAGTACTGGCCATGAGGAGATATTACCAGCACACAGGCATTACTGCCTAGGGTGAGGTGGGCGACAAAACAAGACCACAATATTATATTATATTTAAAAAATTTGCCCAGGAGCAGAGGAAAACCCTTCTACGCCATTTCATAAAAGCACAGGTGTTACTGGTAACTTTGGCCATGCAAAATGGACATTCACATCACAGATTGTAAGAATTATCTATTGAATAGAATACTGAACAAACACCGTTTTCTCAGGTGCACAACCTGAGTAAACAAAATGTGTTGCTTTCAGATAAGTTGGATTTGTAATTATTTGCCCCCCCAATAGTCATATCCAACTTTATAGAACTAATGTAATCTGAGAAAGGGAATTATCATCACCCCAAAGTACTTGCAGGACTGTTAAGCTAAAGTAAAAAAAAATGATATGCTGCCATAGCTGCTATACAAGTACAGTTCCCAACAACGTTCTAAATGCAAATCGTTGCATATGAAAAGTTTTAACTTACTTTTCAATGTTATCATTGCTCACATTCGTTAAATACCAACAATATGACAGTCAACTCCCACTATTAAGATTGGTATGTCCATCTACTGTCATGTGTGCATTTTATTTTATATAATTATACAAATTAGAATCAAAAATGTATTCAATAAACAAGCCTGGTGAATATAAATGAAGCAGTCAAGTTGTTTGGTCGGCCACGATCGTTAATGAAGAGCTCTCTGTGGATCCTTCTTATAGATTTTCAATTAAAAAAAAAAAAAGATTTGGGAGCTGAGAAAAAAATATTTTCTATCCATATATCTGTGTGGGGCATTAATTGTCTGTATATGTATCAAAAGCTGTTCATTAATGTCTTTGTGTGCTTGTACTGCAGGGTGCTGCATTCAAGCACCAACATGGTGGAACTATTGTCATCAGTGCCCATAACATTGGAGCTCATAAATATTCATATTATCTTCAATCATTTAGGCCAGGGACCCGTTGCGGATGCTTATTGGCACAGATTTGCATCATGATTGACGACAATAGATTCAAACGTTTGTTCAAGAGACCAATTCAACCACAAATTCTGTTATTTTAATCCTCTCACCTGCCTGAACATGTGCACATGTGCACACACATTGTCATACGTCACTATCTGTGGATCGTTTCCTTCAGAAACCATGTTACTGTTGCATGACTTCGAAGAAGTAATTTGGCACAGAAAGTCTGTCGAGATACTATAACATGTGCCATTACAAAAATTACTAAATACGATTAATTCTTGTTGGAAAAAAAGACATGTGACATCACTGGACGATATAAATGTAGTTGCCCAAAAATGTAATTAAAAATTAAGCGTTACATCAAGTTACATCATTATTTTACACAACAACAAGATTTTAAAGTTTTATTTATTAAAAAAAAAAGACCCAGCCTTCAGTCTGTTCCCACTACAAAGACAATGGGGAATCTTGCGTTGCATCTGTGAAGTTGATTCACCCTCTTGTTGTTTGCTGTATGCAGTGAAAATGTCACAATAATGTGCAAGAATATTATTTATTGATCTGATAAAAACTAAAAAAAAAAAAAGAAAGACTCAGGGCATTGTCAACAGGGAAGGTGCAGCGTGATAAACACCACCAAAGTCTGTCAATAAGCTGATGGAGAGTCTCCCACAACAATGCATATGCCCTTCAGGGTTATATGCACTTTACAATACAGAGATATAGCAGTATAAAACAAAACAGAGCTTGTTGATAGAGGAGAGAGAAATATGTTGCTGGTTTTGTCTTTGAGGGAAATGTATTGAATGTCAACACAAGACTATTGGTAGGCCATCTTATAAAAAATGGAGTGGATATACTGGAAGGAGTATGTATAACTTCTTAAATATTCTTGGGTGCAGTTTCTGAGCAAAACATTCGCTCAAGAGATGGACTACTATTAATGGCCAACAATGTCATGGGGTTTTCATCTTCAAATAAAGTAAATTAATTGTTCATCACTAAATTTCCAGCTGCTTCCACCATGCAGATGCTCTCTTCTGCCGGCAGCGTCCATAAAAACCATGTTGGTCATCAAACTGTGGGACTGGTAGCTGGACAAGATCCACCACCAAACTGCCTTCTGTCCGTGTTTTGTTCATAGATCTGTGATGAGCTTCTCATTAAGTTGCTCAAACCACAGGGGGAATGAAGTGCTCGAAAGACAACAGTCCGTCGCAGAACCTCGGACTCGCGTAACATTAAGTGACTCAAGCTTTCGGTGCAGTGACAGTTTTATGGTCGCATTGTTCCGCCCACCATTCATGCTCAAAACATGCCAAAAACCCACTCCCCCCCTCCTCCTCTTTTCCTCTAACATGGCAGACAATGGTCACCTCAGACTAAACATTAAACTAGTGAACACAGATATAGAGCACACATTAACATCACTTGATTGTTTTGAAGTAGTACTAGTGCAAAAGTACATATATGGTGTTTTTGGGACACACGAACATAAAATTTGAGTGGATTTCTCCAGGTTGACAGCCGTCTTTGCCACCAATACAACTTCTACTTGGAGACACAATTTTGCCAAATGCTTCTTGGTTTCACACAATATTTATAATTATTATTTCTATTTCTTTTGGTAAGTAAAATCAAACTTATTTAGTAGTGTCTCAGAAATCCCTTTAGAGTGATAAAGCTATTGAAATGAAAAGGGATTAGTAATCAGTGACTAAAGCAGTTACCCCCACTTAAAAGAGAGACGATCATTTGCCCCTGTATTGTGACAGAAAGTAAAGCAACACCGTGTCAGCTGCTGCAGCTCTACTTATGACAAAAAGGTGACAAAAAATGTGAGCAGGAATAATTCAGATCACACAATCTTTACTGTTATATTTCAGTGTAAATTGAATAACTTTGTCATACAAAACAAGCTCAGTTCAAAGTGGGTTCTGAACTGTGCATTTGTCTGACACTTAATAGACTTATCAATTCAATACAGATTATACAGATTAACAGATAATGATCATCATTAGCTGCAGCTCCAACTGCAAAATTGATGGCACCATGGCAGATCTTTAAAATTCTTTATCTGGCTGTATTCAATCTTTAAAGAAAAGTATGCTTGTGTACAGCCTTTGTAAGTAATGTGCAATGCTGTGCTAAAATCACCTAAACTCAGTTTACAAGCATACTTTTTTTTTCACCCGATATTACTACTAATTATTTATAACAATATTTTTTGTAATCTATGAAATATATTCAAGTAAAGGGAATATTCTTCCTGAGCAGTGGGGTTAGAATTCAAGCAAATTCCCAGGTTCATTATTATTCACACAAAATTCAACACAAATCCCATAGCTTCTTCTTCTTTAAAAAGAAAAAAACATTATTCATGTTTTATTTTTTGTTTAGCCTTTATTTCACTAAAATGTAACCAAGCTCAAGTCACTAAATGATACGTGTTATGTAGATGCAAACACAAACACTCAGTTTTCTACCTTATTGTTTATATATGATTAAAAAAATGTTTTGCCCGTCTAGGTATGTAGTTTCGCAATGTTATTTTGTGTATGATTCTATATATTATAGGATGTTTTTTTAAAGGTATTCCGCTTTGCAAAATGGAATCAAATTATACAGACGTCATCAATTATTTTGAGCAGCGAGTAAGAATGGCGTGTATAAAAACTCTGCTGGAGATAAATTAGTTCCACACCGAAATGCAGTTGTTTAGTTCGTAACCGTGGCTGTAGCCTGCAGCACACTGCGCACTGTGTACAACCATTTGTGTTTTCCACCATATCAGTGATTAATATGTTGTTATGTGCATCATAGAACGGCATGCACTGGCGGTGCACTTACATTCCACCGATAGTCAGCAACGATAAAACAGCCATGGCTGGACAAAAACGGTCACACTCAAACAAGCTTAAGACACCATTTTGAAAATCCACCGATTTCTAGATAACAACTCCCGAGATGCCATCTTGCCAATTATCACCAGATTAGCATTAGCATCGGGTATTCGACCATTCCGAGGCAGCCCGTGCAGGAATCTGTGCGAGTCACATAATACGAACGTTAGCTTAACTTGCAAGCTAGCCTGAAAAGACAACCGCTAACGCGCCGTAGCATCCCCGCATCCCTCAACACGCTGCTAAAATTGCTAATTAGCGTGCTAGCTGAAGTACTGGAAGGCAAATGGCAATTACAAAAACACCCACACTGGGTCAGAGCAGCGTGCACCGCCACAACAGCGACCAGTCATCAGCACCTAACCGCAAAATACTCACGGTAAAAACCATAAACGTCCGGGCAACTGATATCAGTTTGATTCCGCTATTTGGAGCTAGCTTGCTTAGCTTAGCCCGCTAGTTCCCCCACTGTAGCCACCAGCACGGAGGACAATTGAAGAGATACGAAGGAGGAAAGAAAGGGTAGAAAAAACGAACAACTACCAGATCGACACATAAACAATCCTGCCATCCATAATAAATAGTGGACGAGACTCACCAAAGTCACTCGGTGGAACAAAAGAAAAAGATTCCCCTTGTGTGTACGTGCTCACTCTCTTGTGCCTGCTTTGCTCTGATCGGGTCGGTTGCGGACTGGCTCTGCTACAGCAGCGTTTTGTTGGGCCAGTAGCGCTGGGAAGACAGCTTTCACCCGATGAGACGGCCACTGTGTGGGGGATGGGGATGCACTGCCGGGAGGGAGGGAGAGAGGGAGAGAGGGAGGGAGGGATGCAGGGATGCAAGGAGAGAGGAGGGGGCCCAACCGACCTAACGATGACTTAACAGTGTAGAGGCTTTAACAATAACAACAGCAACACCATTAATACAATAATAATATGGGCTCAGTGTCTGTTTACATTTACATTATATCACATCGCAGTACCTCATATTATTATCGAATGTATACAATGCAGTTATAATAGTAATCTAATGTATATAATATTGGGAAATCGCACTGTTGTTGTGTGTTAGGGATGCACCGGACGATCTCTTTTCATAATGGATTAGTCAGTCAAACACAAATTGCTGTTTTCCAAACTTCACATTTTTTTTACTCACAGCAAAGCAGCGCCATCGCATGGTGAGGTCATACAGTGCACGCCATTGCCTCGGTTCTCTGGTTGGATACGGAACAACAACAATGCCTGATGCAAGTATTGCAATCTACACTCAGACATCGTTTTTGGTGTTGGTTTGGTGTTATTACACAGAACTGCATGCATGTGTTAATGCAAGACGTGGACAAAGAGTGAAACATCTGACAGTTTAACCCAAGCACAACATGATATTGTTTTGTGTGAAGCAAAATAAAACTGTTTTTATTATACTGAACATAATAATATTAATTCAGGGTTATTTATTTCAGGACCGTTGTGTTAGACTGTAATGATATTTGCTCCGTGTTTCTAATAAACTCCCAACAGAGCTCATTCTTAATTCTTAATTTGCTTCCTTTCTGCTTGTTCGTGAATGTTCCCACGAGTGCGATTCATTTGACAAAGAAGTAATAGCGGACCAATAACAGAGAACTACACTTCCCGGCTGCCACTGCGCCTACCTCTGCCGCAAACAAAGACAACCGTATATGCTCGCGCTACTCGAGTAGTTTGAAAGCTAGAAAGAGAAAGAAATAAACTCAACCAAACAGAGCAGCTTTAGCAAAGATGCTCTTAACCACGAGAGTAACCGCAAAACTCAAAAGTGTTTGCAAATCCTCGCGCGATTTCAAGCTTCCGGAAGTTGGAATGGCATAAGAGAGCTGTCCGAGGTGCTGACACTGTGAGTCGTGCTCGTCCTGCTTCAGAACCGTAGATCGGTATGTTTGGCCTGTATTGTTGTATTTACACGAACCGGATCTTTAACAATGAAACATCTTCTAAGTTTTTTTAATATCTTTGTTTAGATCTGAATAATTTGGTATCTAGTATTGTGAACTGTTACTAAACTAAACTGTCCTCAGTATCATGTTTGTGTTGTAGAGTGGAGTAGACTTGTTTTATAGGCTACATTCTTTTTTCTTACTTCTTACCACCTCCTTTTCACTTTCATACACATTCTTTTTTTTTGTCCAAATTAGGAAAGATGGATGAAAATCAAGAGTCATCCCCTCGCATCACCAACAGCTACCATGTCAGCAACAGCTCCACACACAGTCAACCTGGCAGTGCTCCACAATGCAACGGGGCCCCAGAGCATCGGACCCTGCTGCAGGCGTCCGAGTCCCACGGACTGCAGCTCCTGGGAACGCTCAGGTCACTGAGGGAGCGGGGTTTGCTGTTCGACTTCACCATAAAGGTCCAGGAACGCACTTTTCCCTGCCACCGTTGTGTTCTTGCATCCTGCAGTGATTTCTTCAGGTATCTTATCTGTCTGTCGGTCAGCCTGTCAGTCTGTCTATTTATCTAACATGTGACTTTTGTCTGTTTAGGGCTATGTTTGAGATCGACATGCGAGAGTGTGGCGATGGGTCAGTGACTCTGGGTAACCAGTGTCCAGTTGCGGTGGGTTCCTTCCTGGACTTTGCATACTCTGGAGAGGCGCTCATTACTGACAGCAATGTAGACGTGCTGTTTCAGCTTGCCTCCTTTCTACAGGTATAAACACATAATACCTACTAAACATCTCTACATTCCTTGTCATTTCTTTCACGTTTCATAAACCTGTACACTAACATGGTTAGCCTGGCACAAGTCTACACTGCTGCTTAGTCAATTAATAGAACATTGACTACATGTGTTAGCCTCATCTTTAAAGTGGTAATCTCAACATTTCTGTTCCAGTTAAATTGGCCAGTGTGGTTTAATCATACAGGCCACAGGATGCTGGAGGGAAGCACAATCTGTCATATTAATAAAGAAGTCAGGCCAGATTTAACTTCTCATTTTCTGCGAACAATTGTGGTTCTGAAGAAAATGCAGGCGCAGCAACTTCATACAACATGTTTGTGGTGACATCACAGCCGAACCATATACTGATTGCACCAACTTCTCGCTGGGCCATAGGCTCAGTCACGATTGAGTTACATCAGCATTAGATATTGATTCAACAGACATTTATTGAAATGAAAATGATGTTCTGGCATGTAGCTCTTTTAACAGGTCTATTTACCGTGTGGTCTGTTAAGGTATCAGTCCTGTCCAGAGCATGCAGTGACTTCCTGATAGGAACTATGGAGCTTGGCAACTGCCTGGCCCTCTTGTCCCTCGCTGAGGCCTACGGCTCGACCTCGCTCCTCCAAAGTGCCAAAGAGTTTGTGGTGCAGAACTTTTCTGAGCTTTCCAAAACCCAGGACTTCCTGGACATGCAGGTGCTGCTCAAGAACCAAGTCATAATGTCAGAGAAGCTTCAGTATGAATGAATATAGCTTATCTTAATGAAATCCATACATACTTTTGTTTACTTTATCCATGCAGAGTATAAATCTTGTTAACTTAATGTCCAATTCCTGTGGATTGATAACGCATCAAATTGATTTATTTCCTTCACACAGGGTGCACAGTATTTACCGATTCATTCAATTCTTATAGGTCAATGTGTTGGAGCAATGCCTACAATCGGATGCTTTGAACATGCAGAGTGAGGAGGAAGTGGTGAGGTCACTGCTTAGATGGGTACGATGCGATCTCCAAGCAAGACAGAAATTGTTACTAGGATTGTTGTCACTAACCAGACTGCATCATCTACCTGCATCTGCACTAAAGGTATAAAGACAATGCATGTATTTGATTTCCTGCAGCTTGTACTTTTAAGATCCTCTCATCTTTTACCTTCTCTTTCAGACCCCGTGCGATTCGGACACTCTGCTCTGCAAGGACGAGTCCTGCCTCGCCCTACTGACAGAGGCGCAAAGCAGACAGAGTCAGCACAGCGGGCTTCTCAGTGACGCCCGACCAGCCACCACGCAGAGCTACATCTACATCCACAAAACAGAGGAGAACGGGGAAATCCGCCACAGCTTCTGCTACTGTCTGGAAACAGACCAGTGGAAAGAGCTGGAAATGGGGCAAGGAAAAGGGACGAGCACATTTCCAGACCCACCGGGATCATACCTGACCAGCTATGCCGAGAAGGTACATTTTTAGGGATTGAATGGTTGTGACCCTTTAACATGAAGTAATGTCATAGTAGTGTGTGACCCCCTTATTGTCCAAGTTTCTGTCTGTGTTTGGTAGATTATTAATCAATTACTAAATTAATCGTGAACTATAACCAATAATCGATCAGTTTGAAGGTTTTTTCATTATACAAACAAGATTTCTGATTGTTTTAGCTTCTTAAATGTGCAGATTTTCTTTGTTTCTTTGCGCCAAATAACAAAGAAATCATTAAGCTCAACATTATAGTAGTGAATGAACCCAAAGTACACTCTTAGAAATAAAAGTGCTAAGTAGAACCATATAAGGTTCTTTGGCTTGTCCTAATGGGACAATCTTTTTGGCTCCAGGTAGAACCTTTTTATAAAGGTTCCACCTGGAACCCTTTTAAAACCCTTTATTCGGCTTCTCTGGATCAAAATGGTTCTTACTGGTTAGTGTTACCAAAAACCCTTGAAAAACCCTTTCTTCAGGAAAGGGTTTTACAGAAGCAAATGGTTCCAGGTAGAACCTCAGCCCTTGTAGAAGGACCCTTTTGGAACCCTTATTGTGTGTAGAAAAACATAAACCTTGTATACTTAGATATTTGTTGATTCCAAAGCGTATCATCATCATTATATTCAACAACATTCCAATCCAATCCAACTTTATTTATAAAGCACTTCAAAAACAACAACAGCTGAAACAAAGTGCTGTACATCAGAGATAAATAAATAAAACAATAAAACTATAAAAATACTGTAGAAAATATGAAAACAGCACACATAAATAGGTCACTGAATAAACCTATCTAAAAAATAGATTAAAAAAACAATGTCTCATACAGGGTTGAACGCCAAAGAGTAAAAAAAAAACATGATTGCACATTGCATGTTTTCCTTCATGCAGCACTATTTTGACATTAATTTCATATCTACATATGCTTTCATATATATTTAACTGTCTTTTAACTGGATTTTAGATGTTTGTCACAGGTGGCTGTCGTGGAAATTGCTGCAGAGCGATTCGTCTTCACGTGGCAGAACCGTTTCACGACGCCACTGACGAGGTTTGGTGCTTCTGTCCTGTGACTCTAACCTGCTCGCCTGCACCGGTCATGCTGAAGCCCCGCACCATGCACACAGCGGTGACCTGCCTGGACCGAGTGTACGTCATTGGGGGAAGGACCACGGGATCCAGAGTGGGGGCTGCCAATTTGCTGGAGGTTTAACTGTGCTTTGACATAATTCTAGTCAATGCCAGATTGTTGTTCTAAATTTTAACGACAACTCCTGTTATTATACCAGGTGGAATCTTATAACCCTCTGACTCAGACCTGGTCCTCGGTCAGCCCGCTGCCCACTGCCATCTTTTACCCTGAGGCCAGTGCTTGTGGCAGTGTTATTTATACTCTTGGATCAGAAGTGGAAATCACAGGCTCCTTCAACCCATCACTGGACTGCTTCTTCTGCTACGACACTCAGCAGGACCAGTGGAGCCGCCTGGTGGCAGAGTTTGGTCAGTTCTTCCACGCTACACTGGTGAAAGCCGTATCAATTCAGAATACACTGCACCTGTGTGACCTGTCCACTTACAAGGTTGGTCACTGCATTGTCAGCACTGTTACTGTTTTTTAGCACATAAGATTTTACATTTAATTTTTTTTGCCATCTAGGTCTATAGTTTTTGTCCTGAGACCTGTGTGTGGAAGGGTGAGGGCTCATTTGAGTGTGCTGGGTTCAACGCTGGAGCAGTTGGTATGAAAGACAGAATCTACATCCTGGGTGGAGATTACTCTCCTGACGAGATCACTGATGAGGTTCAGGTATGAAAGAAAAATCATATTTTTTTTATTATTTTATTCACACAGAAGCTTTGTATAAGTAGTTTTTCATGACTTAAAGGCACCATATGTAAGAATGTGGCCAAAAACAGTTACTACACTCAAATTCAAAATACCAAGGTCTTTTCGGTTTCGTTTTCTCTGCCTTTGTAGCTCAGACGTACTGACTCTACTGACTGCAATGATTGGTAGACGGCAATAGGTAGCGCCACAAGCCAAAACATGATTTCAAAACATAAACATGATTTGCAGTCTGCAAAAGATTTTTTTAATGCGAATATTTTGTCTGTACTGTTGTTTCTTGGTGAGTTCAGTTTGTTATATGAACATTATTCATGAGTCTCTGTGACATATTAGGAGGATTTTATGGCCAGTTGCTTTAGATGTATTACATAATGCACCTTTAAAGGAGAAACCAACCTGATTTGTTAACAGATTTTCCAATTGCAAAATGTATCTTTGCTGTCAAGAGCGCTAGCAATGGCTCTTTCTTTAGCCCATTGCTAAAGAAAAAGTTATTTAATACGATATATATGTATACATTGCATGTTTTTATCTTCATGAAATATCCAATTCCTTGTGAATATTATTTGCTCATTCACAATTTCTTGTTGCCGTGTTGCAGGTGTACTACAGTGGGAGGTGTCAATGGGAGGAAGTGGCGCCCATGCCCAGAGCGCTAACTGAGTTCCACTGCCAGCTCATCAGCTTCAACAGACACAGAGACCCCTGGAGCGCCCCAGCATGATACACAGTGGTCACATGATTGTTTACAACTGCACACCAAATGTGGCAATGGATGTACGTGTGTGTAACATGATGTAAGCGTCCATGCATGAAGAAATGAGATGAGTCTTCCCTGCCTTTCAAACCTTTACGCATGACGGACACGAAACACCAACAAAAGGTTAAAAGTTTGTGTTCTATTAACGCCACATCTCTTACCGATGATCATAAGAGGACCTGAGCCAAATTATTTATTTGTGTATTTATTTATTTTTTTAAAGATTTGATCCTTTGAATTATATTTATGCATCTGCTGTCATAAGGTCTTTGTTATGTCTAAATATGGTTCCTCCCATGGAGGGACCAAAGAGCATAGGACTGTTTTAGAAAACCTATTTTAGTAACTTAATTTTTTTTTTTGTCTGATGTTTCAAATGCAGAATCAACTCAAATAATTTACAGTATTGGCACATTTTTCATTTTTGAGGCTCCATTTTTTGTATCATCCTTAACAGAGAATTACTCAGTGGTTGAGCTTTCCCTTATTGTTTTTTCTGATTTTCATCTCTTTGTTATCTCAGCTCAACTTAAAATTGTTTCAAGGCAATACTGAAATGAATTATTTGGGTACATTTTCACTTGCCTTGCCAAAGAAACTTGCCTTTGTCCAGTTTCAGACTGTCATGTATCCACGCATGCGCTGTTTCTCCTCCAACTTTCTCCAGCTTGTGACTATTCTACATGTGACCAGTAGATGGACCTCTGCAGTCAATGCTTGTCTGATGTATAAATGTTGAGCTTTATTTATCAGCAGAAGAGAAATATTCCAGCTTCAAAGTCTACTAGAAGTAAAAAAAAAATGCAAAGAGGAAAACATGGGCCTTACAGTGGAAATCGTGAATGACAGATTGATTTATGTCAAGATGTGAACATAAACATTGTGCTTCATAATTTGTGTTGAGGCCTGTTTCTATGATGAAATACAATGCATGCATTTGACACTATATATATATATTTCAGTAACAACTACAGACTCAAATCCCAGTTCAGTTATTTTTATTCACCTTCCCATTTGTACAATGATTTAACCCTCTGGCACTTGCCAGAATTTCAAGGCCACATTCAAACATATCAGAATGCAGAAAGTACAGATTCAAGACCGCTTTGTCTTTGTCGGCCAAAGTGATCGTCGTCTAAAGTAATGAAAAGATGTAAACACTTTGTCTGCACTAAGTCCTATAGTATCCATACTGGCTTCGTCCCACGCCAACATCGCCGCAACGCTCTGCCTCCCATTCACTCTTCACGTCAAGCTCCAAGCGTGGTTCACTCCTGGTAAGCTCTCACCAGCAGCCACATCAGCAGCACGGTGATTAAGACGATCATGAAGTTGAGGAAGAGCTCCTGCGCTGACCGGTCCATGGTCGTGTGATGGGTTTGAAGGACGCTGGTCAGGTGCAGTGGGGGGGGGGCTGGAATGAAGGAGATTTGTGGGAGATTACAGATGGGTGTGGCTCCTTTTCAGATACTGGTCCACAACATGAGAAGGGGGGCGGGGGGGCAGAAGTAGATAAAACAGTTAATATGCAAATATAAGAAAAGTAGAAAAGTCAACAGTGTGCAGATTGTGTATGTTTCAGATGTTTCTTATTATATCTGTTCATAGTTACATCGAATCAACTTTGATGATGTCCTGATACATGCACATGATCCACATTATTTAATTCATGTATTACTTAATCCACAAGCACGTAATATGCTAATATAGATAGAATCTCAATGATTAAAGTTGTTCATGCAGCAAAGACAACAAAAAGGATCACTTTGACAGCATTGACAGCTTTCACTATTCCCTCAACATTACTTACAAACTCGAGCAGTTACCTCTCTGCCTTTGAGCCACGCTATGAACAGCAAAAACGTCAAAGTAGGTTTTCCCGTCCACTCCTTTCTCGATTGTCCTCGTCTTCTTCTGGAGAAACGTCTTTGTTGTGCCCTGTCCCGTCTTCTCTGAAGAATCTGGTGGCAGCCGATCGTGCTGTTGCTCTCCTTTCTGTTGTCACCAGGGGCAGGGCCTGCTCCTAAAGTAGTCATCCTCAGTGGACCGCCCATGATCCACATACACACAGACTGATGTCACAGACCAACTAAATGACCAATAGAGTGTGTTATTTTTTACATTCTTACCCACTGGAGTATTTGCCATCTCTCTCTCGCTCTCTGTGTAACACACAGAAGAGAGGAGGGACCCAGGTTTATTTTTAAATCATCATTTCAAATACTAGGCGGATTGCAGTGATTCTCAAGGATATAGGAAACTGTAACAGTATTGACTATGTATCTGGGGAGCAAATATGTACAGAGGCAAAACAGAACAACAGGGCTACCTCTCTGAAATGTACAATATGAGGCACGTGTGTGTGTTTTAGACCAGCTGATGCCGCCATTCATCACGCCGACTGCCCTGTTACTTCATACCAGGGACTTGTATGATACCAAGAAATGAATGACAACACGTACAGTCCAAACAATACTTTCTGCCACTGTACTGCATCATGTGAGACAACTGACTGAATCATAGATTACACTTGGACTTTGACGGTGGTGTGCAGACTGGCTAATGGTTAAAGAGAGGCAAGAAGTCTGGATTTCTGCACCATTAAACTGTATGGGGGATTTAACACTGAGATTTAGCATTAAGCATTAAGCATTTAGCATTTAGCATTTAGCATTTAGCATTTAGATTTAAGATTTACCATTTATATTAACTTTTAGATTTGCATTTATATTTATATTTATATTTATATTTATATTTATATTTATATTTATTAAACATTTAGATTTAGCATTTAGATTTAACATTTAGATTTAGATTTAGATTTAGATTCAGATTCAGATTCAGATTTATATTTATATTTATATTTAGGATTTAGATTTAACATTTAGATTTAGATTTAGATTCAGATTTATATTTATATTTAGGATTTAGATTTAACATTTAGATTTAGATTTAGATTCAGATTTAGATTTATATTTAGGATTTAGATTTAACATTTAGATTTAGATTTAGATTTAGATTTAGATTCAGATTTAGCATTTAGCATTAAACATTTAGATTTAGCATTAAGTTTTTAGATTTAACATTTATAACTATATTTAGGATTTGGATTAATATTTATATTTAACATTTATATTTAGATGTATATTTATATTTAGCATTTAGATTTAACTTTTAGATTTAACGGTTATATTTAACATTTAGATTTAACCAATACATTTCGAAGTTAACAAATATTGCTGTACATGTGCTAAAAAGTGACTTTCAAAAATTCACACCACATTCAAACATTATTTGAAGCTAAATGTGGACACAAAATGTTGCAGTTATTTTCAGTATGTGCTGCTTTATAAATGGCCACCTCGTACAAACTGGTCCCATATAGACTCAGTGATTGATGACCGGAATATACTCTCACTTTCCTTCAATTAGTCTCTGTTCAAACGTGTTTAGGGGCCCCAACCCTCTGCAGATTAGACATAATGGAATTGTTTCCATTATGGAACAATTGATTATGATATATATATATATATATAATTAATTTTTTTAATGGTGGGAAATCTGAAAACAATGTGTCCTGAATTTATGTGTAAGTGTTTAAAAGTTAGACTTAAGACAGAAAACAGCTACGTTGGTTCTCAGCAAATGTACAGAATGACGATTACACACGTCACAACTATGCCTTGTTTTTATTTCAGAAATATATATATGTGGCATTAGTCAACAACATCTTAGACAGGTGTGCTGACTTGTAGCCACCTCTATTCGAGACTATCTTAGCCTCATATTTAACTTCCTCATATCTCATTGATCTCCCAGTAATATATATATATATATAAAACACAAATGTGTATTTATTTATAGTTGAATTGTTGTGGTTGTCTAGACCCACTTTATCTTTCCATTCTCCTCCCTCTCTGTTATGCTGCAGCTAAGAAAAGGGTTTTGACATTGACTCTCTCAGCTCATCTCTCACTTGACAGCTGCTTGAACCGTGTTATCGCTAAACTGGTGTTAAACCCCCTCGACACACACACCTTCTCCTGATCATACAGATGGGTCACAAAAGGACAAAATGTGTACGAGCACAATTCCCTTGAACCTTTTCATCGGTGGATTCCAAGGTCATTCCCAGAGGATTTGAAGGATCAAAACGGCTGCCATTTTATCACCCTGTTGCTCTGCCAACATCAGGCCAAACACTATTTCACCCAAGGATTCCTATTGTCACACAGATCCAGGGGGTGGAGAGGGGGAATAAAGCAGGATGAGGTGTCCATGTATCATTTTTCACACATTTTGTTTTCTCTGTGTGTGTGTGTGTGTGTGTGTGTGTGTGTGTGTGTGTGTGTGTGTGTGTGTGTGTGTGTGTGTGTGTGTGTGTGTGTATACTTTGCATGTTGTCACCTCTTTAATACAATTTCTGGCATAAACATTGACTTTGTCAGGACCAGCTGTACAAATGGGGACAAAAAAACCTGGTCCTAAACAGGCTGAACCTCATTTTTGAGGATCTGGTCAAGTATAGGACTAAGATTTGAATTGTAGTTTAGGTAAGTTCAGGGTTAGGCATGAACTGGTTATGGTTAAGGTTAGCAATAACAAGGCTGTCCAAATGGTTATAAGTGAATACAGTGTCCTTACAAGAATAGCTGTGCAAACCTGTGTGTGTTTAGGATGGTGCTGGTAGAGTTACTCATGTAAATCAGAGAAGAGACCAAGGGCTCTCAACAAGGCCTCAGAGACACCATTCTTCAAATGATGTTAAGTCTTTAGAAACTGATTCCAGGAGCAGTTGTCCTCACGGGGACCTCAGCCTGAAGAAGTGGTCAAGGTTGATGAAGGCTTTGACTTTCCAAGTCAATGCAAGATCAACAGTGTCCTAACAAGAATGTCTGTGCAAACATGTGTGTGTGTGTATACTCGTATGTTTATACCTTGAGAACCTTCTACTCTGACCTTGTCAGGACCAGTAGTCCTCAATGACAGTAAAAGCTGGTTCTAATGAGGCAGAACCTCATTTCCAAGGGGAACTGATTAACTGTAGGGCTTGGATTGGTATTGTGGTTTGGCATTAGTTGTTAAGGTTAGGCATTAACTAAGTTATGGTTAAAGTTAGTGATGACATTTTGTTTATTCTAACCAAATGAACAGACGTCAATGCAATGCTCTCAGAATTAGTGTGCTAAGACTAGGGCTGGTGGGGTTACCCTTTAAATCAGAGTAGAGACAAAGGGGTGTCAGCAAGTCTCAGAGACACCATTCCTCAAATTCTCTCTCCATATATGTGTGTGTGTGTCTGTATTTCATTTCAATAACTTTTTAGGACCAGTTCTGATACTTTTTAAGGATAGGGTTAGGGTACGGGTTAGGGTTGGGTTTCGGGTTGGGGTTAGGGTTAGGGCTAGGGCTAGGACTAGGGTTAGGAAATCCTAATCCTAATGAGGCAGAACATCTTCTTTCAGAGGAACCGGTTAAGGTTTAAGCTAAGTGGTGAATTGTGGGTAGGTTAAGGTTAGGTATGGCCTGGTTATGGATAAGGGCTTTGCTTAGGCTGTCCAAATGAATGTAAATCAATGCAGTGTCCTGAAAAGAACAGCTGCCCAAACCTGTGTCTCTGTGTGTGTTTGTGTGTTTGTTTGTGTGTGTGTGTGTGTGTATGTGTATATGCGTATGCAACATGACCTAGTGTTTATTAACAAGGAAAAGCTATTTTGGGGATTGTTTCATGCTTGCCAGCTTCGAATGTTCTGGAAAGAATACACAATGTGCCTCGAGCCAGGAGAAGATTAGCTAGAGACAAGAAGAAGACGATTGGGAAACAGCTTGCCAAGTTCCTTCAAAAGATAAAACACAATATGGCCACCGGCATAAAGCTCAGTCACTAAACTTTCAACAGACTGTGACTCAGACTCAACTGGAGCTGTATAACTAGACGTAGTACAGCATGTCAAAGACATTGTTTCTCTGTATGCCCTAAACCACAATTATCATATGGTTTAACCTTCACCCAGATGGTATTAAAAAATAATTTAGCATTATGGCAACAGTGATTGGAGTAGAGACAGGAATTAATCTCAGCTGACTGAGAGATGATACACACACAGAGATGAATTGGCAAACACAGCACCACAGTGCCCTGTTGATATTTTGGGTAGCTCAAATGTTTGAGCCAAAGGTCTGTGGCCAAAGACTTAAAGAATTAAAAGAATTAAACCCATTGCCGTTTTTGACTGACACATTTTTTGCATGTTTAGCCATTTCATACCGTCTGTTTTTATGACTCGTCTTTTTTTTTTCCCCACAAACATTCTCCGATTGCAGATTCTCCGGGGAGTAGTGGAGATCGAGGTCACTATTTTAAAAGCCAGGTTCTAGTTTCTTTCGTCCGTTCACCTTGGTCCTGCCGTCTCCAGTTAATTAAAATACAAAGATATCACCAGCAGGAGTTAGGCCTTTGGCTGTGGGCCATGCATTTTAAAAGGTGATGGCGTGCCTCAGGGTACACAAGTACTTCTGTTACAAGACCCAAGGATGAGAACCTTAGTAAAAAAGATGTGACTCTTAATGAGCACTGAGGACATGGTGCATCCACTTTCCTTACAGGTTGCCTCTTTTATTTAACAACACCCCATATTTCTGCTAGATTCCAAATAGTTTACCTTAAACAGTTGTTTCCTACTTCTAAAGTCCCTTCGGTCATAATTATCACGTTTCCCATTGTCCAGAAGCACAAATAGTTTCTTCATTTCTGTTTTTTTGATAAAACAAATTGTGTTAAATGTTATCAAATATGTAATTTAGCTGAACTTAACTGTTAAAGAGTCTGTAAATATAGCATTTCTTGTCTTCACACATTGTATATGTTAGAAAATAGTGGCTGAGAACATGTGAAAAGAGATAATAATACAGATTATTTATTAGGGAGTTAAAAGTGAAAAAAGTTTCTCTTCAGTCGTCTTTTCAAAAACGTTTCAGTCTGAATATATGGCAGATGTGTCGATGTCAAAAACTCCCATGTTACATCCATGTCTTGAGAACAAGACATGGGAAGAAGAACAGAAAGAGGTGCAGACTCCTGCTGTGAATCTACAGGTGCTGTACAATGATGATAGTGATTGCATGTTGAGGTTGGGAAGATACAGTGTGTTTCTATGAAGGCCTACTGACTTGTGTCCAGCAACACAGTTACTGCTAAGCCACTCAAACGGCATTGGGCATATTAGGGTTTTTCTTCCTATTAGGTTGGCAAAAGCTCCATGTTTGCTCCAAAGTGACTCAATATTGGACATGGTAGAGGTTCACCTTGTCTGGAGCTCGCTCCTTGTTGAATGTGGACACAGGAGGATTTGGTGTTTCACTGTTACAGCTGCTCATTTTGGAGCTTCTTTTCTGATGCAATCCCTGGATGATTCCTGCTTCTTCTGTCTCCTGCTTATTATGGGAGTCATGGACTGGCTGCACACCTGTGTGCACTGGAAGTAGTCTGCGGAAGGATAAGAACAGATTATCTTCCGTCTCTCACTTTCCCTCACTAGTGAATCACGACACGACACAGTATCGTTTCAGCACTTACTCCGCAGACTGACAGGAAGGCTGTGGTAGACTCCACAGGAATACTCCTCCTCCTTCCTCTCTCAGGTGGGCTTGGAGGAGGACAGTGTTGTTATAGCTAATGTCTAATGAATGGCCACCAACGTGTCCCCCTTGCACTTTAAACACCCAACCATTGGAGAGGACGAGGTCTCTGAGTGAGATCATCCCCTCATTAACAGGCTGAGCTGTGGATGGAAATAGTGGGTGGTGTTGGTTTGAGCCTGTGTGTGGGTTGCTAGCCTGGACTGGTGTCAGTGAAGAGTGTTCTGCAGGTGACACGACTCTCTGTCTATGCTTTTTTGCCAAGCTCCTCATAGCTAGTGAGCATCTCCTTTAGTGGGCTCAGGCCAATCCCAGCCTGCCACAGGAATCACAACTGTAGCAATCTGGTAAAGTTCTCAATCTGACAGGATGAGAAGATTCCTCCTGAGGTCTTAGCTCAGGTTCTTCCTCTCAATGTCTGCCATAGCTGTAGAGGTATAAGCTTCCCTCCCTGTCCCTCACACAACAGGGCTGCCTCGGCTCCAGATCACCGCTCTCTGCTCACATCAGCTCAGGAATTAGTCCCACGTGTCATCAAATGATTAGCTCCAAACCAGAAAGGATGAGATCATAGCAACACAGATGTGAATTAAGCAGGTAAGCGAGGAGCAATTCCCAGAATGCCTGTTTGCAACAGTCATGTCAGTCAAAACCACATATCTCTGCTTTATTGCAAATAGTTTACCTGAAACAAATAGCTAAGTGTTGTATGACGTGCATTTACCCTTTCTTAAGAAAAAAAAACACCTAAAACTTAATGAAAAACTCCTGTTAATATACATTCACATAACATTTTATGGTTCATCCACGTTTGCTGAACTATATCACACAGATAAGAGAAGATTATGAGGACATGGTGAGTCTAGTTTCTTCTTTTGCAACTGAGACATCGGAAACGAGTGCTTCCTTAGTGGTCCCCGGAACAACAACAGTTACTCCAATAAATAAATAAATAGACAGACAGACAGAGAGATGGACAGGAACAAATCTCACCACAAGGTCCAGCTTGTTACATTATCTCCATTAGCAGAAAGCTCACACACCAACTACTAAACTTTGTTTTGACATAGTTAAATAAAATAAACATGCACACATTCACATCAATACACAAAATATGGACTGCCAAGATAATAAAAGCCACACATGTAATTTGGTTGCCATCTAACAGGCATAAAAAATAGTGAAAACTGAAGTCAATTGTTTCTGAAAACAAGATGGAGAGGGGTGTTGTTGCCATGGTGAGGCCCGGCAGCCGTGTACTCCACAGTGTGACCAGCTGTTGTTTTGTAGACTAAACTGAGGGTGCTGTTAAGACGACGGGTTTCCCACTGGCCAACGGCTCAGCCTGGCATTGTAATCACAGCGATGGCTGGGAACAGGTGAGGTGTCCATTACACAACACGCCAGTGTATAAATGCATGTGGGCACGCACTGATCCACGCGCACAAATGTTTTCCTGCTCACAAACACAAAGACGTGCATGCACACATGCATGATGGAACACACACGCTTGCACCCGCAGGGACTGTAAGGTCATTAATCTGGCTGGACAGGAATTCATACACAGGATCTGATCTAATTGGCTCCTTTCAGTGAGGAAGCAGAGTGAGGTGACCAGGCCAGGCCAGGCCCTGTACTGTACCACAGACCAAACCATACACAAAATCCATCAATTACAATCAATCCACATCTGATGTGGCATACATGGTGTTGAGTTGAGTTATGACTGTTGATGGTGCGGGTCTGTTTTTTTGTCATCTTAAGTACTCTAAAGTACATCTAAAATATGAATCTGATGACAGTGATGGGTAAAAATAGAACAGATAGCACCCACATATCCTGAAGCCACTTTTTATTTTGACATTCTATCCCATAGCATGCAGAGTAAAGATAAAGAGGCCTATAAGTGTGATCCATGGAGCATTTTTGTCTGGCAATTGTGAGGAGATTAGAGAGGCAACCCATAGGCATCCACCCTGGACTTAACATCAGTATGTAGGTGCTTTATAATGGAGCCACGGGGACATACCCTAGTCACAGGGATGGGGTATGAGATCAGAAAAGAGAGGAACAAAGAAAAGGCAATCCCAGTGTGACAGATACCACAGACACATTAGCAATTGACAAATTATAGACTTAATTTACCTGTATTGGTCCTCATGTATACATTGTAAGGAAATGGCTGTCAATAGAGAAAAAGTACAGTGAAACTTTTACAATTAATTAAAGTGCGTTACAACAATTAAAACAAACAAACAAACAAACAGTGAACTAGAGTAAATAACCAGATGCAGGAAATGAATTCACTGTAAATGAATTGCTGCAATGCAACACAATTGTTGGAACACAGACAGTGCCAGTTATTAGATCCTCATTTGCTTTAACTGCTATGACAAATCAACTTGCACTGTTTTAACTGAGATAATGACTTACGACATTTTGATTATAAGAATAAAACTCCGTAACAACACACAGCCACTCCACGGTGACTCCAGAGAATGCTCGGGGGAAAAAACGGGAGCTGCTACAGTGACGGCATTCAAGGAGTAGATTCTTCCGGAACCATTAGACTTCACCAATAGTTGTGCCGCCCGGACAAAATAGAACGACGAACTATGGATGCCGATGTGGAAAGTAACGTGAGCGCCGTCAGAATGAGTAAAGAGGACAAGAAAGTTCTCAAAAAGCAAATTAAGGCCAGTCACACTTTACTGAAACACGAAGGCATCAGCACGACACCGCAGCAAACCAAGGTAAATTCTAATTATGATAATAAACACGTTTACAAACACAGGAAGCATCGTAGCTGTCAAGCTAGCAGGCTGTCTACGTTCTAACAGTGTTTACCCTTTGGAGCAACAAGACAATAACATACAAATAAATGCAGTTTTTGCTTTACAAAAAGGGATCTCCCACACTTGTTTTTGCTTTATGATGAGTTGTCATTCTTTAGGGTTGAATTGGACACATCATAGCCACTATGTTGCTACTGTTAACCTGATTGAAATGTTTAAATAGCCAACACAATTAGTGAAATGCAGTTTTTAGTTGCTAAAAATAATTGTAGTGCTTAGTTAGTGACTGTATTTCATTCATGATGGTTATTTGACAGATTATGGTCCGCCCATAACTGTTGGGTGGCTGCATCATATTGTTGGTGTCTGCTTGTGTTGTTTTCTGATTCAGATTGTTGTGGTTTTCTTTTTTTGCCCTTGTTATTGCATTTGTCTGTCTCATCTGCAGAGTTTGGTTGTGGCTAATGGTGGCCTGGGAAATGGTGTTAGTCGAGAGGAGCTTTCTGCAGTTCTTAAAGAAATGGGCGAGGTGGAGTCTCTCATAATGCCTCCTCACAAACCTTACAGTTTTGTCACATACAGGTGCAGTTGTAGCATTTTATACATGTAAACTTTTTTCTTGATTACCTCTGAAAAATTGTGGTTTAAAACTTACACCCTATTATTGTTATTCTGTAGATCTGAAGAGAGTGCTCGAAAAGCCCTTGTCCGTCTTAATGGACAGAAGCTTCAATGTGGAGAGAACGGTGTGACACTGTATCTCAGTTATGTCATCTCAGGTATTTGTCCTAAGCACTGTACATGAATGTTTACTTGACATATTATTAGAAAGTTGGAAGATAAACCTTTGATTGTCAGTATATTTGTGGTGTAATCCTCATTGTTTTTGGTGTGTATGTTTGTGTACAGTACCCTGTGAGGAAGAGAAGACTGCTTCTCTGCCTCAAGGATTAGTTGTAGTAGAAGATTTTGTGTCTCCAGAAGAAGAGGCCCTGTTGCTTGCTGCCATAGACTGGTCGTCCACTGATGGTGATGTTACTGGTGAGGAACTGTTGAATGTGTTAGTATATCTGTATGAGAAGACAAAAACAGAGAAGGACTCACTGGAAAACTGATTGTATAACTTTTTTTTAAACAAGGTACTGATGGCTATTTCAAATCAAGCATTATTCATTATTTTTGAAAATTCACATTCATGATAAATGTAACATATTTTTTTCATCAGTCTAAATGAATCATGCTTTTTATTGTAATGTTTATGTTTGTGTACTTTTTAATGAATACACACATAGATACAGTACATTTATTGAAATGCTGATAACTGATTGATGTCTTCATTTTCATACTTTTAGCTCAAAAGGCTCTGAAGCACAGAAGAGTCAAACATTATGGCTTTGAATTCCGCTATGACAACAACAATGTGGATAAGGATAAACCTTTACCTGCAGGTAACTTGTTATATAATACACCTTTATAACTTAATTTGTCATATGTGTACATAACATTTTACTTGTTTGCAGTGCTCAGATTAAAAACTAGGTGTTGTCTTTTGCTGGAGTCTCCTCAAAGTTGTCTTTTTTAAGCACCATCAATAGGTGTATCAACATCCATCCATTTTGTGTGTATATGTCACACTCACACTATGGTCACTCTCACAGGTCTCCCTGAGGAGTGTCTCCCGGTTCTGGAACGGTGTCTAAGGAACCGACACATCAACACTATGCCAGACCAACTGACTGTCAACCAGTATGAGTCTGGACAGGGTGAGTTATTCCAGTCAGATCTGAAGTGACCTAACTTCTTATTAATTAATCCTAGTCAATCAGTCAAACATACATTTATTGTACAGACGTGTGGGAACCACTGGAGGATACAAATACAGATTTTTAAATTGAGGTTTGTTTATTTCAGAGGCTAGTAAAACTAATATAAATTTGCCAGTCTTTCAGACTTAGTTTTTAAGCTTTGGTTCCTAAAACCAGTCTTTTGATATTTTTTCTGAAGTAATTAAAATGCTCATGTTTAGAGCTTACCCATTACTACCACAAGGTAGCAGCAGAAATCCTTGCATCATGCACCCATGAAGATTTTAAAAGTCCATCCATTCTGTTAATTTGCTATATATAAAATAAGGGCATAAATATGCTTTTGGTGAAAAGCTATTACTAATAATAATGCTTTTTAATACTGAAGCTAATTCACCTGAATTTATGAATGAGTTGACATATATGACACATACAGGCTCAGCAGTATCCTGTCAGTGGAAGCTTTTATTTTTTTATTTTTTTGGTCTGGTGTGTGATGATGTTAATGTTCGCAGGTATCCCCCCTCATGTGGATACTCACTCTGCCTTTGAGGACACCATTCTGTCACTGAGCCTCGGGGCAAAGGTAAGACGTGTGTGACGTCATTGAGTGATTCAGGCAGCGCGTGAGCTGCCGCAGACCTGTGGTTTTGGTAGTTGACTCAGCTTTTACATGCCATCAATCAGCTTCACCATCCATCAGTGTTACTGAATGTGTGTTAACAATAATTAAACTGAAAGTTACACATTTTTGTTGGTCTCAAGAAAGGTTTTCTTATTTTAGCATGAAAGAGTAAGGATTGAGATAAAGGACTAGTGTGTAACATTTAGGAGAGTTTTTTGGCAAAAAAAAATAGTGCTGGTCACTAGGTTAACGCACGTAAACACGGGTCACGTTTCCATGACGACTGACCGGAAGATGTGCGTGTCATGTTTACGTGCCACGACACCGGAGTCCAGGCACCATTTGTCAGTTAGCTCAGTTAGCTGCATTCACTCGTTTAGCGCCTTTAGCGCGCGTACAGTCGAACTGGAGCGGTCTGTTTATTAAAACGAAAAAGCAGCGCGGCAAATAACCAGCATACTGCGTATGTATGCCTCTGTTTTCCAAGTTTAGCGTTACTTCAGAGACTCACTTTAACAATCCGGAGTCACGTAATAAAACATGACGTCTCACGCGTTTTATTCCGGTCAGTCGTCATGGAAACATGTCATGCTTTAAAGTGCGTTAACGTTGACGCCGTTAACCGCCGTTAACGCGCTAACGTGCCCAGCACTACTAAGAAATTAAATATACTACTTATAATGT
The DNA here is from genome assembly GCF_963457635.1 of Microchirus variegatus. Lineage (NCBI taxonomy): Eukaryota > Metazoa > Chordata > Actinopteri > Pleuronectiformes > Soleidae > Microchirus > Microchirus variegatus. The sequence goes on along the minus strand of NC_139804.1, from coordinate 27,876,451 downwards.
TTATATAAGTGCCTTTCTGTGCCCTACTTTTATCAGCCGTATTAAATGTTGCTTCATTGACCAGTGTGATTCATCTGTCCCAGGGCCACAGCTGTCATAAATGCTAGTGTTTATGTGTGCGTATGTCCTTGTAAGATTATTGAGAACATTTTGTCACCCTGCTGACTACATTGTTTCTCTCCACCACACTTGTATACTTATGCTCACTGTGGCCCTTTATTGAAGTAGGCTTGGTGTCGTGGTCATTCTGCTTGTGATAAAAGAAGGAAACGTGTATTATTTTCCTTTTTTTTTTAAAACACTTGGGTATAACTTCTCATTTGTTCTCGACTGGTACTTGTGTGACTCTATGTGATGTGGTTCTAGGAAGCTGCATGGTGTCTGCGGGGTGCTGCTGTTGATGAACACCCACCTGTCTCTGCTTGTCTGAAACACTATTTGCAATCATCTGTCACAGCATCTGTCACAGAAATACACACACACACTGACTGACAGACAGACAATGAGTGTGTGAGTGTGTAGTGTAGTGTAGTCTTTGTTTTCGGTATGCAGTGCACATCAAAGAAAACATTTTGTGTCTGGTGCTAAGGGGGAACGTGAAACTAGAGACACTAACAACCCACAATTTTGACATTTGAAATACATTCTGTTTGGTGAGACTATGATAAGTCGTACAAAACTGTATTAAATGAACAACGAAGTTCAGGGGACTAGATTTTAATATTTTGTGGGTGTATAAAGTCCGTCTGCGGTTTGATTTTGGTGGCCTTTATTCTTTTTTAATTAATGTGATTATGGTGTTTTTATAAAGGGAGCACACGTTCAAAGTCATTTTCTCTTCAAATAAGGGTTGTAATAATAAATACAACAATTTTCATTTTAGGTTCTTGCAGAAAAGATGCTTGCTGGGTTATATCACTCACACTACATCTCAGGTTTATACCTCCATTTTAAATATGGAGAAAGAAAGGAACAAATTGGCTCTCTGTAGGTGTTTGTGTTTGTGAGTAAGTGAGATATCATAAAGTCACATTCCACCACTTTCATTGATTAGCTAATACTTCTCAGATGGAAACAGCACAGTCCAGAGAGTGTGTGTGTGTGTGTGTTCTGGTTTGAGGGAACGATCAGATCATTTGCTGGTGGAGTTTGTGTTATGCTTTCACACGATCACAAGCATATCTCTCATTATCCCCCTCTTGCCCTTCCACACAACCACACACACACACACACACACATACAGGGACTTCACAAAATCCAATTTTCTTGCTGTCAGAAGTTGGAGAGGTGCAGTTTGAAAATTGTGTAGATGTAATTTCCCAGCAGAGCTCATTCCTGTTATGCGCTGTAAAGAAACATTAGGATCAAACACTGAGATGCCTCTCCTGGTTGTCAGTGAGAGAGCAGCAGGCAAAGAGTCTCTTCTGTGGGTGACGTCACTTGAGACTGTAGAGAACAACAATGTAGTTGATTATTAGGCTTATTGGGCGCAATTTGAAATTGAATATTGAAGTTTTTTTCAGGGGAAAATGTTGATTATTGTTGAATAACGTGCAACTGCACAACAACAACAACATGGCTCAGATGGAATATGAAAGAACATTTAATGGAACTGAGCAATATCCCATCAGATAATTCAAGTAAATATGGATATGGAGAGTTTTCTTCTCTTCTTTGAATTATGTCCTTTGTTATATGGAGCAAAGAAACCAAAACATATTCATGTTTAAGAAGCTGAAAAATCAGGGAATAATAATACAATTCCCATTTATTTCTGTTGTGTTTTTCTCTGTTGTTCGGAAATTGAAGTCACTGCTTTTATGTTTTTTATGTGTTTTTTAGACGGTGATGGAATTCCGTCACCCTGATGGTCGTCTTGTTTCCGTTGTGTTGCCAGGCCGGAGTCTCCTGGTGATGAAGGGAGAGAGCAGATACCTCTGGACCCACGGGTGAGTGTTGCCAGATTGGCTGGTTTTGACAAGTGTATTAGGAGGTTATAATAGGAATTGTGGTGAACTATTTTAGAATACTAGATTTCTGCACTTAAGTGTCAAAATTGGAGTCATAAATTGGTGAATTCTTTACATGTGATAAATATCATTATCCTCAATTAAGAACTTCCCTGTGAATCATGTGATTTTTAGATTTTAATTCACTATGTCATTAAGTGATAATTCAGACATCCATGAGTAAACAGTAATCAGAAGCTACTCATTTCACATTTAAATAATAATGATCCTAATTTACCAAAGAGTAAACTGCTTGGGCCGCTTTTGACTGGCAAATCTGGTGAGCAGGACAGTTATTATATTATCTTGCTCTCCATTTACAAAGCAGTGACAGATTATTTCGTCCTCATTTCCACTGTAATCTCTGACTATATATTATACTGAATTTATAGGGCCCCTGTCCTTGATTTTCATCCATTGTCAGGTTTTGTAGATTAATCAACTGCAACATTAACTCTTGTCTGTCTTTTTTCAGGATAACGCCTCGGAAGTTTGACATGGTGCCAGCCTGCGACCCACAATCCCCTGCTCACATGGCATCTGATGGCGGGACGAACAGCGGTCTCACCTTGAGCAAGAGAGGCACGCGCACTTCTTTCACCTTCCGCAAGATCAGACACGAACCCTGTCACTGTGGTGAGAATCTTGAAGAAGTATAAAATGAAACGCCCTCTGTACTTCATGAGAGAAAGTAGATAAAGATTGAAATCCAATCTCAATCTTCTTATTTGCTTTTACATGCTGTACAAAAGATATTCAGGAAAAATGTTAATATAAAAAAGTTTTTGCATATTTTCTTAAAAAAAAAAAAAAAAAAAAAATATATATAATGTAATATATTTAAGCTCCCATAGAACGGAAGTACCAATTAACGTTGTTTTTTTTGGAGTGCATCTGCGCTATTACCTCGTTTACGAAGCCCTGAAGGTTTGAATCAAACAGTTCAGCCACGGCTGAGAACGCTGTGTTGTATTGTAATCTCGGGCTCAGCGAGATCTCTGAAAAAACCTGTTCTGGTTACGTAAACGGCAGTTCTCCTGAACTGTGGATCCTCCTGCTCCGGGCACTAGTCCAGGCACATCCGGTTGCGTACATCGAACCACAGAAGAAGAAGAACGTCCGTTGTGGAGGTGTTTCACTTGCGACAGTGTCTTCTGACTCTGGGTCCGACTCCGGGTCAAAGGCGTAAAATTGCGACAAAGCTATTGTTAAACATTGTTAAAACAACGTTTTGATAATGAGTAGCAGCGCATCCATCGTTCCAGAGGGGGGAGCTGTGCTTCTGAGAGTTTGCTAATTACGTCACTTCCAGGTATTGGCCAATCACAAGACAGCTGGGAAAGCTCACGCTGGCTGGCCAATCACAACACAGTCTGTCTTCTGGGGGTGAGATTTCAGTCTGAAACAGCGCGACTGATGAGAGCTTCATTGAGGAGAGATTTCTGTCGGCTCATTTACAGCAATTAGGAGGTTTTTGACCATAAAAACAAGTTAATGTATGTAAGTAGACCTCCATAACTCACAGGTTGGGTAGGACCACTCTATGGGAGCTTTAATCTGATGTAGTTGGGGATGTATGGGTATTCATTCATCTCCCTCTCTTTCTCTGTCCAGCCTTTCCTTCAGCCTGTGACAGTCAAAGAGCTCTCTCGGCACCATCTCCACCCTCACGTCCCTGTTGCCATGCCGACGCAACTCGTCTGGAGGAGGAGTATGTGCACCGGGTGTACGATGCCATTGCCTCCCACTTCAGCAGCACTCGCCACTCCCCCTGGCCTCGTGTTTGCCATTTTCTGTCCTCGCTCCCACCTGGCAGCGTGCTCGCTGATGTGGGCTGTGGAAATGGCAAATACTTGGGTGTAAACCCGGAGGTGACAGCTGTGAGTGTCATCATATATTACTGCTGCAATACTTTAGTCCTCCCTGTAGGGACATTCCCTTTTTTCACTCTGGCTTTTATTGTCACTGTGTCTTGTATAATGACCATTGTGTGATACCACACACATTATAATTCAGTCGATAAATTGTTTGGTCCATTAAATGTCAGAGAATGGAGAAACATATTGTGTAATGTTTCCCAAACCTCCAAATAGCAACATCCTCAAATGTCATGTTTTTTCCACAATCGAGATTTAAACACATATTAATTTTGGTCTGTCTTCTTTGTTCTGTGTTGAGGAGGGTCAGATCAAAATAGGAAAAAAAAAACAAAGCAAATGTCACAGCGTTTGATGGTGAGCATTCTCGTAAATGTAAAATGAAAAGGAACAGCTGAGTCTCCTCTTATGCTATGATTTATTTCTCTTTGCTCCACAGTCAAGTAAGAGAGGAAGTATAAGGTGTTTGCGTCATTGCACTGGTGTTTACCTATTTACATAGTGTGTGAAGATGGTAATGCTGGTCATGGCCTAACCCTAACCTGGAAATGACGATGTTCTCGAATGTCTTGTTTTGTCCACAAACCAAAATGATTCAGTTTTAATGATTTCTTTGTTATTTGGAGCAAAGAAACGTAGAAAATACTCACATTTAAGAAGCTAAAACAATCAGAAATCTTGTTTTAATCATGAAAAAAGCTTCAAACCGATTAAACGATTATCAAAATAGTTGAAGATTAATTTAGTAAGCGATTAATATTCGGTTTCAGCTCTCGTGAGTTCATCTAAATTCTGCAAACAGCCTCCTGTGATTTATGTGTCTCCATCGCGGTCATCCATTGTCAGACACTCTGATTTATTACTTTGACATCTTATTTAATTGATGGTGTTTTTGTTGTGTCTGTTCAGGTCGGCTGTGACCGAAGCAGTGCCCTTGTTCAAATCTGTGCCGAGCGCGGTTTCCAAGCGTTTGTATCCGACGCTCTCAGTGTCCCTCTGCGAACAGCGTCCTGCGATGCCTGTATTTCTATAGCTGTCATACACCATTTCTCCACACAGGTACGTACAGCGCTCACAGACACGAGAAGCAGACAAAGTGTCTGTGATCTTTATACAAAGCATTATTTTAGTCCTGAGATATTGATCCACACCTGTAACATTTGTTGTAGGACAAATGTAATACATTTATGAATGTGATTATGGGGTCACCTATACAATTTTTTTGTGTTTTCCATTAAAAGTCACACTTTTATTCATCAAAAGAGTTGCGAAATGAATAGACAATATAGTCATTTTAGACCAGATTAGAAATAATGATTTTTATTCAAAATAATAATGTTGCCCTTTCGTCAAAGAACCAGCAAAACTGTTTTCAGCTGTGCTAACATCATTGCACAAGGGTGTTCTAATCATCCAATAACCTTATAATGTGATTAGCAAACACAATGTACCATTAGAGCACTGGAAATGGGCCTCCATACACCTATGTACATATTCCATTAAAAACCAGACGTTTGCAGCTAGAATAGTCGTTTACCACATTAACAATGTATAGAGTGTGTTTCTGATTAATTTAATGTTGATTTAATTTTTAAAAAGTGCTTTTCCTTCAAAAATAAAGACAGTGACCCAAAACTTTTGAACGATAGTGTAAGTAATGTTGAAATTAAGCATTTTGTTGGATGCTGAATTCCTTCCAGATTTCCCCATGACTGCTTCATAAAATAAAAATGCTTCATTATACCTTTGTACCTTTGAGATGGACTATAATATGCTTCAATTCAAGTGGAGCTCTAACTTTTAATCCCTCAGTCTGCTTTGCCTTACCTTCATGTCTTGAAATACACTTGCAATGTTTTCATGCCTGGTTTTGTTTGTGATTTTTAGTCTCCGGAGTCTTAAGTTCCTGCTCGATTGATGATAAAAGTTGTGTGGTTGTGTGTTTTGTGTTGTAGGAGCGTCGTCTGGCAGCGGTGAGGGAGCTGGTGAGACTGCTGAAGCCTGGAGGTCAAGCGCTCATTTATGTTTGGGCTTTTGAACAAGAGTACAAGAAACAAAGGTCCAAATATCTGAAGGAACAGAACAAAGAGCAGCCTGAACACCTCGGCTCCGTCTGTGATGAACCAGGAGATGGACAAAATGTTGACAAAGTGACTGATGGCAAACTTAGTGTGCACACCAATCGCACAGCCTTCAACACCCAGGATCTGTTGGTGCCCTGGCATCTGAAAGAAGGAAAAAGGCGAGACGCAGATGAATCACGAGAGAGCGGAAAGGAGAATTTAAGCAAAGAGAAGCCCACAAAGGATTCAGATAACTCTGGTTTACCCTCTAGTTTGAGTTCCAAACCCAGTGATGACACATCACACACATCCAGTTCTTCTCTTAAACCAGAATCTGAGAGCAGCTCAAAGCCGGTCTTCCACCGCTATTACCATGTGTTCCAGCAGGGGGAGCTGGAGCAGCTGTGCGGTCAGCTTGCTGGAGTCACAGTGCAGAGCAGTTATCACGATCAGGGAAACTGGTGCCTTATATTGGAGAAAGACAGGTGAACAGGGACACACGCATAATAGTTTTTTATTTCAGATACATATACATTCATTAATGCCATTTAAATAAAAATGTAATGTGGTGTAATGCTGAAGAAAAGAATTAAGTTTTACAACTGATCAAGGAACTAATTCTCAAACTTCTGCTTTGAGCAATTAGTATGTTCTGCATTGTGTCTCACAAGACATGCATCATACATGTTAAATGTTGTGTTTGGGCAAAAAATAAATTCATAGACATTCTGTCAAACCCAAGTGTCCTGTGATGTACAGTGGATGATCGGCAGTCGTGATTACCTCACTGTGATGTCTTCCCTGAGTTCATGAAACTCTAATTAAGCTGTGTGTGTGGGTATGTTTATTTTTTTGTATCCCTTGTCAGATCCAGTAGTTATTAAAGTCCCAAATTACACTTCAGCTATGCAGTTAGCTGTGCAGCTGAATAAAGGTGTATGTTTATCATAATGCACCGAACATCCATCCATTTTATACCGCTTTATCCACGACATGAGGGTCGCGGGGTTGCTGTGCCAATCTCAGCTGACATGGGGTGATAGGAGGGGTACACCATGCACAGATCACCAGTCCATCACTCTCTCACTCACACCCATGGTTAATTGAGTTTCCAATTTACCTAATCCCCATATTGCATGTGTTTGGACTGTGGGAGGAAGCCGTAGAACCCGGAGAAAACCCACGCACACGTGGGAGAACTGCACCGAACATGTCCTCTTTTAATATTTTGTTTTCTCACAATTTGCACAATATGTAAGGCACAGATGAACTCATCATCATCCTAGCTCTCCATACTGCATCTCCTGACCAAAGGTCCAAAGGGGGTCCTTTTTAAACTGGACCCATCCTTCCTGCCTGTGAGGTCAGTCTGTTTGGAGGAATAACATTTTTTTTTATTATTATTATTATTATTATTTTTAAATGTTTATAACAATGTCTTCTCTAATGGAAGTTTCTGGACCTTCACTCTTCATCCCTCCTGCAGTCTGTCTTGCATTCACACTACATTCTCGTTTTTTTTTTTAACAGAAAATGATAATGAGGTATTGATGGCGGTGGACTGGAGCGTGGTCATTTGTTGTGGAAGGTTTGGAAAGGTTGGAAATGGGTCAGTGGCTTCTCGTGTGTCAATGACCCACACACACACACTGAGGTGCTGAGGCAGGAGGCGGTTGGTGGCTTTTATTGATTAAGGTGAAACGGACATTTGCGTGTATGTGTGAGAGTGTGAGACATTGTTTTTGTGGTCTCATGTACAATAATGTGCATGTACAAGTGTATGTACATGTATAGTGAATAGCTCACACAATCAATTCAGTCAATATACTGAAATAACACGCAGCAACTGTGTTGTGCTGGAAGTATTTTCAGGATGTGATATAAATGCATACATTTTTCCTTTTATTTATGTCATTAACCTTTATTTATACAAGTTATCCCAAGAGAGACCTGTCAAGGTCAACAACACAACAACAGCACAACAACAACGGTCAAGTGAATAAACAAATTAAAATACGAGGCACAGGAGCAAGTTCCCAATGATGCCCTCTCCAGTTATTCTAAAAAGTAAATGTGACTTATAAAATTAAAATGCTTTTGGTCTGGAGCTGAAAGAACCAAGGGAATAGTACTGCATACTCATATGTTAGTACTGCATACTCTTATGTGTTATGTTTTGTGCTCAGGAGTTTTGGGGATATCCTGCACTCTTTCAAAATCAGTCAGTCTTTTGCCTTTTAATTTTTCCTCCATGTTCAATAAGGACACGACAAACGAAAACAATCTGTTAGTTATTCAGGAAAAATAATGGACAGAGCTCTTGATGAAATAATTGCTGATTTCGATTGCGTGTGTCATCAGACATACAAGACCCAGATGTTCAAGACTGATGAAAGAGCTTAAAAAAAAATAAAAATCTAAAAAAATAGATGAATAGATGCACAAAGTTGCCTGAAGAGGTTTGAGAGTAGCAGGCAGATAATGAATGTTTTAGATCAGAGGAGCGTTCATTTACCAAGGAAAAAACAGATACCAGGAGTATAAGCACAGAAAGAAAAAAAGCAAATAAGTCCATAAAATAACACGACGATTCATAAGTGTTGTGAGTGAGTCGTACACTTCAATACAACTATGGATAAGCAGACAATCTGACAAAGATTGTCTTATAATAAGGTTTGACGAGTCTGGTTTATGTACACTGGAGAAAAGATGAAGATGATGAGATGATTGCATGCAGTTGTGCTGATCAGCTGTAGCCGGAGAGATAATAGTTATCTAGTCTTGACATAGCCTATTTTCTTTTTCAGTATTTAATTGGGAAAATGACTCAACATTTCAAGGTAATGGACCATATATTTGGTTCTAATTTTCTTATTAGAGAATGATATATTGGGCTTCCTAAGCAGTGGTCAGGTTTTGGATGATTTATCCAGGTTGGTGTGGTAGTGGTGTGAACATACAGTACTGCTTTGGGCAGGTGTAAAGTAAGAATTATTTCAGAAATATAAATATATTGTAATTATTCCCCTTTCCCCCACCAATTGATAAAATGCAGAATGAGCTAACACTGCTCTGCCTAAGTTACTACTTTATCACAGTTCCATGTTCTCCTCGTTCCTTCATCCTTCTGGGTTCTTCCTCTCATCTCATCAGTCTCATCTTCAATGCAGTTCCAAGTTTTTGTGTTCTTTTTTTTTTTTTACTGGACTACAAGAACCACAGATGTGCGGTTGACGTAAACTGCTGCGCTTTTGCGACACTTAGCAAAACATTTACGTCGGCGTCATGGCTACGTACGGAGTGAATTTCGAAAGTTCCAGCGGCATCGACGAAAGAAAACACAATAAACGAGAGGCCCGACAAGATGTGCTGGACAAGGTACGAACTGTCATGTGTGAAAACAACAGCAGCGTCCGTAAATCTAGGTTTGGTGTTGATAATGGCGTCAGCGATGAGTTTAGGGACCAGATCAAAGCTAGCATGCTAGGTTGGCTAGCAGGTAACGCAGGCTGAAGAGAAGGAGGATATTGCTTATTGTTCATGCGTTTGTCCTTATTTGTGTTAATAAGTTGGCGTGTGTGTTTATCCCCGCGTGTCTCGTGAAGCTTGACATACGTGTGAGTCTTCACATTGGCGTGATAATGAGGACAAGCGGAGGCAGTGAGTTAGGGGATAAACACTTCTGACTGAGGCCGATAAGAGACCTGCTGGAGCTGGTATTTATGTCGTTTTTATGTTATAGTCGCAGCTGTCCACAGTGTCCAGTGTAAACATAAGGACATGGCTCGTTGGAATCATTCGCTGTATGCTCACACAATTTTCCACCAGTGCTTTATCCCTTTTGCTGTGCAGCTTTGTTTACACTTCAATCAAACACACAGACTTACTCGGGGCAGACGCTGTCGTCTTGTGATGAGCAATAAAGTTTGTGAAGACGTTATCATCACGGCTCACCTGTGCTTTAAGAGTGCAGCAGGATCTGATTTTATCCTGTGTTTGAACAGTCATTGGCTCAAAATGATTATAAAGTCACAGTCTTTGTATGTCGAGAGATAATTGTAATGCTGAAAAGCATTTTGATGCTTAAATATTTGGAAATCATAACAGCTATGGGTACAATGCTTGTCATCACTCATTGTAAATGTTTTAATCTGAATATATCTGAAAGGAATCAATATTTTCTGTTTCCATTATGAGTATGTTCTTCTTTCGATTGCATATTAAAATACCAAAAAAAGGCCTTCAAATACAATATACTACATACTACATACTTCATAATACAGTAATAAGTATGGTACTATGCTCGTTTTTTACTCGTTAACACCCACTCTTTATCTCTCCGTTCTGCTTTACCTTTAATAGCTTTTGTGCTAGTCGTTTTGGTCTGTTCGTCTCAGTCGGTGGACTGTGTCTGAGATGAAGTTGAACTTGAAATTGAATCTGTCTCTGAGGTGACATTGAATTTGTCATGATGTATCCTTTAGTGACAACACATTGAAAAAAAACAAGAGCTAAAATCTCAATTTCACAATAGCTCAGAATCTGTCCAGCTTGACACTATATTAAAATGATAGTAGATGCTATGTGTTCTTTGAATCGTTACACTTCTGCATACTATTTGAATTATGTCTCTTTTATCCCTCCTGTCACCAAGGCCAAGCAGCGGTATGAGAGAGAAGAGAGGAAAAAAGAGCTGAAGAGGCAAAGAGGGGAGGACACTTGGATGCTCCCTGAGGTCAACGAGAGGCTACAACATATAGTAGAAGTAAGATTCCTTTTTTTTTTAACTTTAAGTTGTGGATACAGACAGTAAAATGTAGTATATATTAAAGGTGGCATCCACAATTCAAGTGCAGGCTGTATAATGAAAGACATGACTCACTGAATCGCTGATTTCACACACAGAGAGCTCTATCATTAAAATACAATGTAAATGACTACATTACTTAATCACTCTGACCAATAAAGAAGATGCCACCCCTCCATACACACACACACACACACACACACACACACACACACACACACACACACACACACACACACACACACACACACACACACACACACACACACACACTAATGTATCCATGTAGCATAATTACCTGAAGTAATTACAGAAAAAGAAGCTTCCCTCAGCTGGTGCCATTGTTGAAAAGCAACACTGACGTTCATCTGGGCTTTACTTTTCGTTGCCAAGTCTGGTGACCCATTCAAGAGATTTAAATGCTTGTTATTTTGATGGGATGCGAAATTAACGAGTCCTGTTCAAGAGTATTTTCAATGCGGACCACCATATTGTTTTGGTTTTTTTGCCCTCTGGGTCTTGTTGGAAGTGACATGATTGAAAGCTATGACTTGGGGAATGTGTTACCAGTGTACAGCATAATGCACTACGTTCCACACTGTCTCCAGTGATAGTAATATCTATTTGAATTATCATTTATTCACACATTCACATGTGCGATTATGTTTTTACATAAAAGTAATTATCCAGGGAAGAAACAAGACCTTGATAGATAAAATAAAACACAGGACATAATTGTTATTCCTGATTTTCCTTTTTACACCTCTATATCTTAATTACAAAAGATAATGCAATATATTCAAATGTAATTCATGGAATTCTACCTACAGGACGAGAAGGGCAAGAAGAAGAGGAAAGAGAAGAAATCTAAAAAGAAAAAGGAGAAGAAGGCCAAGAAGGAGAAGAAGACAATGGAGGCAGAAGATGGCTCTAGTGACAGCTCAGAGGTAAACTGAGAGATACAAGTCACTTTTTTTTTGCATGGTGGTTGTAATTAATCATCCATGCCCTGTGAATGTTTAGTTTTAAAGCAATGGTGGCTTTTAAATGTCAGCTTTGATTCTAAAACCCTTTGTTTATTATATTCTCATCCTTTGTTTTGATATGATAATCTGATTTTCTCTCTCTCTCTCTCTCTCTCCCTCTCTCCCCCTCTATTTCTGTCTCTCTGTCTCTGTCAGGACTCTAGGGAGGAGTGGGTTGAGGTTCAGCCTCAGACAAAAGCTGCTAAACCATGGCAGGTTTCCAATGAGGCCAAGCCTTCAGAGAGCAACCTCAGCCCAGCCCAGACTGTTCAGGTAAAGCGTTTTTTCCAGTTCCTAGGACGCTGGATAATCCAAACAGTTTGAAGTCACCACACAGTTTTTCAGTCACCTGGAGCAATAGAAGTTTCAGAATGATAAGTGCTTGATTCTCTTTTCTGTATGTGTGTACTTGAATCAGTTTTTTTTATCTGTTGACTCTCAAATATTTGTCTCTGTTTAATAGAGAGATGAATGGATGACATTTGACTTCCTGGCTATGAAGACTACTTCCACAGCTGATAAGAGGGCAGAGAAAGAACGAAAGAAAGAAGAGGAGAGGGCAAAAGCTCAGGCCATTGAACAGGTTTCCATTTTTTTTTATTTTCAATGTTCAATTTGACTCTGACTCATTAAAGGGTGTAGGTTTGCGTATGGACATTTGGGGACATGTTCCCACCAATGTTTGTAGAAAGCCAGATGATCCCTACCAATAGTAGAGACAGGACAGTGTATATGGGTGCAATGCTGTGAGAGGAGACGAGAGCGAGGAAGGTGGTGGCAAATCTCATTACAGGCTGAGGCAGAGATAATTCCTGATTCATCTTTAAAATACCACTGCAAACTAACTGTAATGACGAAGATGAGCATATATGAGTGTTGTTATTGAAATGCCCCAGATGTCACAAGCGTTGGGCTTTTATGGCCAAAATCGTTCAGTCCTGTTCCCACTGCTAAAAGTTGCCTTTTGCATATTTACATTTTGCTGCCAATTTATTCCAGATATATTTAAATTATTTATTTGCGTGTGTGTTTCCCGCAGGCTGGTTTGCACAAATTGGAACTAAACCCATACTGGAAGAATGGAGGAACTGGTCTGCCCCCAGGGGAGAAGGCTAGTACTGCAGTAAACAAAGGTAGAGGTCAATGGGAATGACATTATCTAGCTGTGTTAAAAAATATAACATTATTATATAAAAGTGTCTCTAAATGTTATTTTACTTGTATCCATGCACACATAGAAATCCACTGTTGAAGATGCAGAGAAATGTGTCTCAACGGTTAAGGTGAAGTTATGCCAGTTATCAAAGGGGAAAAGACATGCAGTTCAAATGGGTTCTCCTGCTCATTTCAATCCAATCTCATCCCTGCTCCTCTCTCATTTACTGTCTTTTCCTCATCTTCAGATCTTGTTCCTCAGCCTTTTCTGTAGTAAAGAAGCTTTAACATGGAATTGCATTAATATTTTAGTCTCTAATGTCTTCATGTCCATGTTTTGATCCTCTTCCTTATCGTCTAGGTATCTTTCAATATTAAAATATTAGTAAAATGTGTCATTATAAGCAGTAAACCAGTGAAGTGGCTCTTAATTAACATGAATTTATATTATTAGTATTATTATATAGTTTTGAGTCATTTGCAAAGTACAAGTAACTCACCAAGTTTTTGAAATAGCTTTAATTTAACTCTGTTTCTCCTTCAATTATTGCAGGTCCTGTGGTTAATGATGGAGGCCTTGGCTGGTTGAGGAAGAGCTACCAGAGGATGAAGGAGCAGGCAGAGAGGCAGCAGCGTAGCCTCGATGATGTGGTGGCTGAGAGATATGGAGTGAGAACTGATGACACACTGGCACTGGCTCACATGTTGGCATGCTCAAATTATGCTGAATACTATTTAGGTTAAATTAATGAAGTTGTGTTCAAGTGTGTTAATGTTGTGTCTTTTTGTTTGTCGCTTCAAAGTCGATGCAAGAATTTCAGCAGAAACTTGATGAAGCCGAGGAAGCTGTGTATGGAAGTGGGAGAAGAAGAGGAGGAGGAGGAAGAGGAGAGGATGCTGGCCAGTCAAGAAGCACTTGGAGAAGAGGAGAAAATGAGGCCAGAGAGAGATGGAGGAAAAAAGAGGACGATGTGGAAGACGGAGGCCGGTGGAGAAGAAATGAAAGGGAAAGAGACGCGTCACCCCAAGATAGAGAGCGATACCCTGCAGGAAGACGACGGGAGGGAGCGAGGGAGAGGGAAGGATATAAAGGGAGGGGAGATGAGAGAGGTCAAGATGAAGACAGGTATAAAGAGAAGGACAGGGACAGACGTAGGGATAGAGATAGAGACAGGGAAAGGGAGGGTAGAGACGGGGAAAGGGATGAAAGAGACAGGGAAAGCGAGGGGAGGGATAGGACGAGGGACACAGAAGATAAGGAAATTAATAGAAAACGAGACAACCCCAGCATATCATCGTCGTCTTGGAGTCAGCGTTCCCTCTCTCTTGGTTCACTAAAAGGCCGCTTCTTGAAACCCTCAGACGATGATGACCGTGGTGAAGGTGGGTTGACATCGAGGCCTTTTCTGATCCACATCTGATCCATTGCAGAAGTCAACTACATTTTGCTTTGAATGGCTGTATTGAGTCACTTGTTCATGTGGGCTAAACCCATGTGCAGTTTTTATCTTTTAATCTTTGATAAAGGTCAAATAGTTTCTCATCTTCCTTTGTAAATATAGAAGTCTAACATACCAAGAGCCTTCAAACCCCTGACATGCTTAGCCTTTGTTTGTGCTTCACCAGAGCGTTGTCCTCCAGCTCGGCCCGCCTCAGGATTCTTAAAGCCCACATCTGATGATGAAGACTCAGGTCCACCTGACGCTGGTGCTGCAGCCTGGAAGAGGAGCAGCAAACCAGCCCGTGAATCTGAGCACTTTGAAAAACCTGATCAGGAGAAAGATCCTGGGAAATCTGTAAATGCTCCTCAAGATGGCCCACGTGGTGACGCAGCTGATGTGACGACACCAAGGTTTTAATTTATTTTAATAGTCCTGTTATGTTTTGGTGCATGTTACAAACTATTCACCGTGTGTTTCTACCCATTTTTACACAGCCTAGTACTGTATGTTTTGTATTTTAGTACAGCTCTGTTGCAGTGGGAGTTTTGGTAATTTGTAGCTAATGGGCAGGGAGTACAGCTCTCTATTTTTGAAACAAGTAATCATTGGATTATGTCATTATTTGTATATTTTCAGTTTCTACAACTTAATATCCAAGATATAACATTAACTTTATAATGTTTTTTCTCAGCCTTATCAGAGATGTTCTTACATAAATCCCCTCCATTAATCTTTGTCATTCTATTCACATAGTTACTTGATTACCTTGAATGGACCTTTAACAACTTTCAAGTGTCCTTATTTGTTTTTAAGTCCAAGGTAACCTCTACTTCATATGAGCTCTGGGTCTGTAACTTGTACATCATCTGTCATATTAAGGTCACCATCTTTCTCCAGCCCTGCTTTTATGTAATTGCTCGTCTTGGTCTCCTCATCATTCCTTTCCTACATGCTGATTTCGACCCTTGTTACCTGTAGATATGATCCAAAATATTCAAAACCATCAAAAAAGTGGCACATAAACTAAAATATAACATCGACATCTGACATGTTTTCATGGCAGTCCTACTTATAGCAGCTTTGTGGGCCAGATGTCGCAGTATCACTGCTTTGTACAGTCGTCTTAATTCTGTGCTTTGCCTCATTAGACTAAGTTGTTTGGGTAAACCAGCATGCGGAAACCCTGCAGCATGAAATGAGCCTGCAGTGTGGCAGCAGAATGAAATGAGGCTATGAGAAGTGTAATAGCCTAGAACGATGCGTTCCAAACTGCAGTTCACAATCGCACAGACAAAGCGATGATGACTTCTTTAGGGCATTAAGACTCCTATGAATCATCACACATAAACACTGTAAGAGCTCAGAAGAAAACAACAAAATATTTAAATTATATTAAAAATAGGTTTTCGGGATTACCAGAGGGTGAGGATGAGTTTTGGCTAAATGCATAAGAAAATAACTGGAAAGAAACCTAAAAAGGGGAGATTATATTATATGTCCAACTGGCCCAAATGTTAAAATGAGTAAATGTTTGATTTTGGTGTTGCACTGCCCTTCAAACACTCTTGTGTTCCCACAGAAGTGAGAGTGAAAGTGAGGAAGAGGAGGCTCCTTTGCTTTCAGAGGAAGAGATGAACAGACTGGCAAGCGAGATGCTTAAAGCAGAGCTCAGGGGCAAAACGGTGAGTAGGTTATCAATATGTCACTCTAAGTTTCTCCTACCTCTGATTGAATTTACTCTGCTGGTTAATCTGCTGATTAAATTACAAATTGAGACTGAAATAACATGGTACTTGCATATTTTGTCGCATGTTAAACTTGGCTAAAGAAACACTTTTATGTCGGAGATTCACAACGGTCAACTCATACTGCAACAACCTCTTCATGAGAATCAGTGTAGCACCCAGAAGTATTTAGTCCTAAAGTCAAATGTGATCACAACTTCAATCATAAAATCCAGTTGTGTACAAGCTTCAGATATATTTAGGAAATCTCAACTAAATGTTGTAGTGCATAAATGATACATCATAATTACTTTAAAGCTATTGACTCTAACCAAACAACTTTATTTTTTAATTCTAAAAAAACCTTAAAAAAGTCTTATTCACTATGGCATGTACAGGCAAATTCAGTCACTATTTATGAACTTCAGCTTTATGGGCGACTGATTCCTTCTTCCTCAACACATTTCTTCGTAGCCCTTGCATAGATTTAACTGACCATCAGGGGATCCGCTAATTTATCGTCTTTATTGATTTGTGCACTTAACTGCCCATGTGTCAAAAGGTTGACCGACAAGCACACACTTTCACTCACGCTTAGATACACACATTCACACCTTTAGTACTAAGTGGTATAATCCTGACAGTCAGCATCTCCCTACACGACAAAGCAATCAGACCTTGTATTCCCAAAACTCTTTTTGCATGTGTGTATATGTGATGTAGTGCCTGGTAAGTGCATTTAACGATCAGGCACTTTAATGCTCTGTACATAAAGGTATTGATATTTGCTAAAGCATACAGCTTAAGAGCTTCTCTGCGTGTATGTGTGTATCATTTTTCAGTTACACACTGTATATAACCTCAAAAAGCCTCTTTTAGCAGACAACTGTTGAATAACATTTTCTGGAAAAAAAGCAAATCTTTGACAATATTCAGCTTTATATACTCAACAAAAATATAAACGCACAATCTTGAAATGGTGAACAAAAATAGAATGTCATGACATTTTCTCAGATTCTTGATGCATTTGTTTATGGAATTATTTGTTTTGCTCAAACCCAGTAGTCCAGTGTCACTTGGCCACTCCTATTGACTACAATCTCAAATTGAGTTTTTCAACTCACGAGAGTCATGGAGCATGGCAGAGTGGTGGTCAATATGCGTGACCAGTTCACAGACACTCTTATGGTCTGGTCAATAAAAGGGCACACCAAAATGTGGACTTTTGTCACTTGTCAATATGCCACAGATGTCACAAATCATGAGGGAGTGTGAGATTGGCATGCTGAGTGCTGGGTTGAGCGTTACAGCCGTGGCAACACAACTGAATGACGCAGTATTCACCAGACATGTCACCGATCGAACATGTTCATGGATAGGCGTGTCCGATAGGTGTGACAACATCCCACAAGCCACGATCAACAACCTGGTAATGTCCATGCATCGCCGGTATACCACTCTGCGTGAGGCTAATGGTGGGGACGTTATTGAAGTTTGCGAACTTGGATCATTGACCCCCATTGTGTTCTTCCTGCCATTACTCCAGGGCTTTTGTTTTGAAATTGATCGTAATGCTCGCAAATAAAAGCCACATTATTGATAAAGTAGTACTGTTTTTTTTTGATAGTTATTCAATTTTTCTTTGTGGGTTTATTTGTATTTAATTGTTAATCACAAATGTATGTACGTGTGTGTATTTGTTTGTTTCAGGCCGTGGTTGAGAAACTAAAGTCACAGCTGGATGCAGCACGGAGAGCCAAAGAAAACCTAGCTGCCCAAAAGAAGAAACATGAAGCGGATAAATCAAACCAGGTCTGTAGGCTCTTTCTGTAAGTCTTTAAGTACATTAATTAGACAATGACTGTTTTAGTGTGAAGGAAGGTTGACACAATATTAGAGACCCTTTTTTTTAATGATAACAAAACTAATTTAACACTCAACTGCACCTCGAAGTAGAGTAATCAACATGACCACAAAGCTCCACTTCTCTCCTAAATATTTTTATTAAAAGCTTTACACACACACACGCACACACACACACACACACACACACACACACACACACACACACACACACACACACACACACACACACACACACACACACACACACACACACACACACACACACACAGAGAGAGAGACGGGTCAGTAAATGATGACAAGAATACACAAGAACACTCGCACATATTCTGGTACAGCATTAGACCACGTTAACCTAACCCTAATCTAAACTCAATTCCAACCCTAACCATATAATAAACCAAAAACTAAACCTAGTTTTACCCTTAAAAATACCCTTTTAAGTTGATAAGTTAGAGTAACATCCATCTCTCACATCACATAGTTTTACATCAACAGTTTTAAAGTAGTTTTTTTGTTTGTCTGGATAAAAACGGCTCTGTTTGGTGGTTTTAAAAGATTGTACTGGGGACAAATGTCTTTTCTGGATGACAACTCTCAGTGTGCCCTGTCGTGTATATGCGTATGTTTGAAAAACAACAGAGAGTGTGTGAATACCTTTCTCTGTGTAACATAGTCTTTCAACAAAGAGTCATATCTGTGCCCTGATACCTCGGCACACACATTTGCGCACAAGACACACACACACGCATGCACATTCCCTGATAAATGGATGGTGACGTGCTTCTGGAATAAGCAGACTCTCTCTACAGAGATTTATTAACAAGTGGGAAAGCTATGATATACAGGTTATTTATACAACCTGTATATATTATCATTTGTATGTTTGTCCAAATTCATCCCCGGTAAGGTTGTCCTGTCCAAATAAAGAGTCTAGGGTGAAATCCTCCATACAGTTGGAGAGGAAATGTTGTAATTTGTAGGTTTTAGTGCACTTATCAGCTGAGAGGTACTTTTGGCCCTCTTAAAGATGGAGTGTCATTAGAGTGCTCATTTGAGAATCTTCCAATCTGTCTTATCATGGAAGCCTTTTGACTTATCTTCACCATTCACTGGTTTGATTGACTTTTCACTTTGTGTGTGTCTGTGGAGCCTCAGATGGGTTTACTGTGCCAACTGGAGTGAAGAAACATTCTCCTGTCATATTTTTCTGACAGTCCATCTTGCTGTGTGTTTCTTTCCCTCTCACAGTCTGTCATTCTCTCTACTGCTTCCACCATGTCTGTCTACGTCCTGTCTTTTATAGGCAGACACTGGCTGTGGGGAAATTATTTTTACCAAATTGAATCTATATTCCAACAAAAATATTTAATTAAAATTGCTGCATAAAATGGTGGGATACAGTTTTCCGCTCCTCATAATAAGCATGCCCCTTTTGAGAAAGCACAGACCTGCGTTGAGCGCTATAGATGTGTGTGGATATTAAAGTTGTTAAAAAGAACCAAATAATTCTTCCAAATTAATTTTTGGTAACACTTTAGATTAAGGAACACATTCACCATTAACTAGGTGCTTACTAGCATACATACAAGTCGCATACTAGCCCTTTATTAGTAAATATTAAGCATGTATTTAACAACTCATGTAGGAGGTACTTGAAATAATTAAAATAATGTTTATCATTTAATTTTTTTATTTTCTATTTCTGTGTTTTTTCCAAAACATTTCATCTTTTAAACTGCAAATCTGGTTATTCTTAAATCTGATTGAGCCCTGTCTTTTAGTAGATATCTAAAAGCAGACTAATTCACAATCAACGATGCCGTCCATCCTGACAAGACGGTTGTTAGTGTGTAACAAGACTAATTAAAACAATGAGAATCCAGACCTTAATGGGGTTAGTGCCTTAGGGCTCTCTGTGATGGAGGCCAGTGACATTTGTTGAAGACGAAGGACTAAATCAGACATGAGTTTTGTTTTTAATTAGGTTTAATGCTTCAAAGACTAAAGAAATAATAGTTTAACCTTCTGGGAATTCATTGTTATCAGGCCTTTTGAAAAAAAACAAAAACAAAATAAAATGTGGCTGTATTTTCTGTTTCCAGGTACCAGGTCAGTCCACAGAAGACCAGGAGCTCCTGCTGTTTAGAACAGATCACTGCGGTCGTGCCTGGCCAGTCAAGGGCCCCTCTGGAGCACAAGAACCCCACGGAGGACGACGGAAAAAGAAAGCAGTAAGGATAGCGAGGGATGGGATGTGGTGTGTGAATGTAGCAGGAGAGCTTGCAGTCGACCTGGGATCGAGATGTTCTCAGAAAAAAAAGAAAAAGCCCAGGAAAATCAGCATGGAATCATGGAAACAATATATGTTAATATATAACCATTTGATCGAGGTATTGAGAAAGTAGATGAGAGGTTTGTTGTGTTCCTTGTTGTTGGGCATGTGTGTAATGATAGTAGAACCTTTATGTCCATGTCAGAGTTTAACCATTTTTAACATAAATGATAACGCACCTCTCGGTACAACACACTGGTTATTTTGAGTCTGTCTTCACTTTTTACTCATGATCAGTCTCTGTGTCTGTCACTTGATTATCAATGTGTTCTCCCCTTGTCTCACAACCACACCGCTTTCAGCAGACGTTAAGTGACTTTGTTACTTCTTTTTCAGATTGAAACCCATGCCGATGGCGAACGTGTGCGCTATTTTCAGGATGATGACAATGTTGGTCTGAAGGAGATGGTGAGGAGGGAGAAGATGAGCTCTGCTCAGGATCAGAATGCCCTCTACTCTCGCATGGCTTCCAAGGTAAGAAAAGGAAAACTATACCAGTTGGGCAGTGCCAAGAAAAAAAGTGTGACCACTAATAAAGATAGTGACCATAGAAAATGATCGCTTAAGATCACAAGGGTGACGTTTTTCACACTCTTAACAATTGAAGTTAAGCGTGTCTTCTGCTTTCTGTGTCTCCTATTGGGTTCGCCACAGAAGATCAACTGTCTACGTCTTTCCATATACCTTGTGTCCTCTTCTCTTACACTAACTGTCTTCATATCCTCCCTTACAATATCCATGACGATGAGGAAACAAATGTTAAACGTTCACCAGTAGGGTTTCATTTGTGCTCTTTAAAAGTCAAAAGAAACCAGCCTGCATTTATTTGCAAGACGTAAGATTTATTTTAATTGGAAATAAAAAAAGTTCTTTGTCCCCTCAACCTCTGACACCTCAGAGTAAGTACTCTAGATTGTGCCAGTTACCTCTGGCCAAAGGAAAAAGAAATGTGTTTGATGTGGAAACACTAGTTCCACTAGGTTGAAAATAATTAATCTGTGCAGGACAGAACTGTTTGTACCTGTGTTTGGCTGACACGCATATGGAGGAAGAAGTTGGCTTGCATCTCTGGCTTTTGTCAAGTTGTTGCAGTTCCTCATGCCTAATTTGGATCGTGTATCCAGGCCACAATTTAAGAAACGGAGAGAGACAATCCGTGTAGTGGAAGCGGAAGTCAAAAATAAAGGCGTCCAAGACACTCTGATGTGGTAACATGGAAAATCCTTAATTAATTTGATAGTCTTCATCAGGGCACACGTTTTTCTTTGTAATTAAAACATTAACATTCTTTAGTATGAAAGCAGGGTGCTAAAAAATACAATCTATCATAAGAGAAGTAAGATGGAATAACAAGAGAGAAAGTAGATCAATAATGGGTAACGTTATAAAACAAAAGAAAGTTAATTAAATAAAAAGTTTGCTTTGGAAAAAAAGAAAGTTCTTTGCTGCCCTCAGAACATCTTGCGATGGTTAAACGGCCAGAACCAGAGCACCTTCTCATAGGGTAAATATGAAGGCCAGAGAACATAAAACAACTTATGGACCATAAAATTTCCCCTGAAACTAACAGGTTTGATGGTTCAGAATAAGTGAACTCATGCCAGGAGACATCACAGCGAATTAATTCTGCTGTAACTGAATGCTTATTAACAAGAACAGCATTCAAAAGCGGTCGTACCTGCACCAAGTCCTGCACAGGACATTTTCACACCACATTAATAACGGTCCCTGGTATTTTTTCTAGTCATTATAATATATATATTTGTTTCTAACACTCACTCATAAACATATATGCATATGAACACAGACACACACACGCATTCTGCACCAACAAAGAGTGACACTAAAAATACATCTACAGTTACCATGGCAGGGCGTCTATAAATACCACGTCTAATCACAGCTATAGATTTATGATCTGCAAGAGAGTGAAAGAAAGAGGGAACTGTATTTTTGCCTCAGCTTCATCTTCTCATTCCTGCATCACGCTACACTTCGACATTTTCTTTAATAGTTTTATTTAATCTGAACATCTCTAACCCTCCATCGTTATTTTAAATGTAAAAATGTAACGAGTGAAAGAATGGAAATTATACATTTGACAATTCTTGGTTTTATAATAAAACGAGTTGTCTGCTTCGGCTTCGTTTTGATCGTCTCTCAGCGACAGACTGTTGACCAGACGACCATAACATTTAGCTTGAAAAATATTAAGCAGATCGTTATGATTCATATTCCTCACAAGATGGCACGACACAAGCCCTCGCTCACTAGCCAGCATGTAGCCAAGTGTATTAATAATCTCTGAGGGAAATCCATTTCCTCATTTTCATTTTAATGACAGCAGCTCAAGTCTTGTTCTTTCGAATTATTTCGAAAAACCTTTCATCTCTAATAATTTTGGGTGCTGGGGTTGTAAATATATCCATCTATGTGTATATATGTATATCTATGTGTATATATATGTGTGTGTGTGTGTGTGTGTGTGTGTGTGTGTGTGTGTGTGTGTGTGTGTGTGTGTGTGTGTGTATGTAAATATATATATACGTATATATGTGTGTATAGTATGTGTGTATATATATATGTATGTATGCATGTATGTATGTACATATGTATATTATGTATATGTATACATATATATATATATTCATATATATGTATATATGTGTATATATATATATATATGTATATGTATGTATTCTGACCACAAGATGATATGCAGGACCCCCCCCCCTTTAAACCCTCTGTTTAGACAAAGAAAACTGTTGATGTTGTATATAATATCATTGTTAATACTCTATCAGCACATTCCTGCCACTACACAGCCCTGCTGGACACGCAGTACTCCAAACAAGGACTGTATTCATTTTCATTTTGTCTTCTCCATTCACTGACCATCTTCCACAGGCCTTTTCCCCTTCTTTCTATTTTTTGTTTTATATTCACAGCCACTGGTCGTCGAGATGCAATATTGAGTCGAACATGTCCAATTAATCATTCGCTGAGACTTGTGTGAAGGAAACATTGAGCAGTATAGATGAAAGCTGAGAACCTGGATGTTGATTTATTGTTACAATGAACGTTGTATGTGTGTAATGTACTCAGTGTACCTAATTAGTATGATGCAAATACGGGAGTACATGTGATGGCATGTGTGGGCTTTGAAAAATAAGTGTCTGCCCATGGACACCTGTGTGCGACGCGCACATGCTACACACATATTCCCTCCCACACTGTCGCTAAACTAATCCAATTTTCACTCTCACTCACACACACTTTCTTATACACACACACACACACACACACACACACACACACACACACACACACACACACACACACACTTCAGCCATGCTTGCCTCTCGCTCTCTGACATGCACACAGATTCCAACCTGTTGCCCGGTCGCCATGGTGACGAGCGTCAGACGTAGAAACACCAGAGTCAATACTCTGTCCTGCTTCACATTGTTAACACATGGAGACCAACCTGCATACAGCGCAGTGCAGGCATTTTACACACACACATGAAGAGACACAGACGGTATTATTGCGTCAGCACCTACATGAACCAATCGGTGGGTTTCACAGCCTTCGTTAAATAACAGTTCACAGCGTCTCTCTATTGTAGTTTTTTAAGGGATTCAAAATTGCACTTGCTTCTAGTTTTCACCATTAAATCTAAAAGTATTAATCGTTTTCTCAATTAGCTTGAATGCCCCACAAATGACTCACTTTGTGGACAAATAAAGCACCAAACGCCTGTCAAACTTTGCTCACCGTCTCTCTTCTCCTTCTCTTCTTCCCTACACCTACGTCTCTGCTCGCACGTTTCCTCACCAATCCGTCTGGCGTGCCCCCGCGGTCTCATCCCCGCCACTCGTGCTCCTCCACTCGACTCTCCAGATGATGGGGAAGACAGACGGCGACAACTACACGCTGGATGACATGTTTGTGTCAAGTGCAGCGCAGCGGGAGGGTGAGGGGATGGAGGAGGAGAGGATGAGGAACAGAGCCATCGGAGAGAGTAGGAGGCTGGCTTCCTCTCTGGAGAAATGTCATTACTGCTTCACCAGTCAAGAGCTTCAGAAGCACCTCATAGTGGCAATAGGGAGCAAGGTAAGGCATCGGGGTTGTGGTCTGAAGGAAGCTTCATTCAGCACTTATCCGATTCATTATTTCCCACAGCTTTTAGCCTTTTCTGAACAACGTTCTAACTCCCAAATGGATTCTGTTCAAAATCATTTCTGAAGCCGTTTTTTTAACTCAAAATATGATTCAAATAGTCAGTTTTTGTGAAAAATGTAAAGAATTCAGCTGCAAAAAGTTGATGTCCAATGTCTGTGATGTGTACAGCTTGTATTTGTGATCTTGTGTCCAGGCGTACCTGAGCCTTCCTGCAGGAGTGTCAATGACAGAGGGACACTGTCTCATCTGTCCTCTCCAGCATCACTGCTCTGCCACCGGATTGGATGAGGATGTGTGGTCAGAAATGCAGGTCAGCCACTCGTCTTGTGACAACGACTCCGACTCCAGAACCAAATTCAGATTTTAATTTTCAGTATTTACACTTAACAATTAAATGTCACTCTCCTGCTGTCTTCAGCTGTTCCGGCGTACTTTGGTCCGTATGTTTGAGTCCCAGGAGCTGGACTGTGTGTTCATGGAAACGCACATGAACCCACGCAGAAGACAACACATGGTCCTTGAGTGTGTCCCACTGCCCCGGGAGTTGGGTGATATGGCTCCTATATACTTTAAGGTCTGTATCTGTTGCGTCTCTCCACTGTAAAGAGGCACATGTTGCAGGGACGAGTTAAATATCATGTCAAGTGTAGTCCTACAGCTGTTTCCTGTGTGTCTCCAGAAAGCTATTATGGAGTGCGATGAGGAATGGGCCATGAACAAGAAGGTTGTTGACCTCTCTACGAAAGACGTCCGACATGCTGTATGTTATTGTCTCATGCAATCCCTCATTCCTTCAATCATATTTCCTATTCCTTGCCTTCTGTTATTTATTTTACTGTCTCTGTATTTGTTTGATACATATGTCATTTTATTATTTCCACCCTCTCTCTTCTGTTGCTTTGCTAGGTTCCTCGCGGTCTGCCCTACTTTGCTGTAGACTTTGGACTCCAGGGAGGGTTCGCTCATGTCATTGAAAATGAGCAAAAATTCCCCCATTACTTTGGCAAGGTCAGTGTGTGTATGAAGGCTTTTGTGCCTGATCCGTCATGTCGTAGAAATAGCTAGAAGTCGTTCAAAGAAGTTAATAAAACACACATTTCTGTTATAGCTATTTAATTCCAGCTCATTTCAGAGTAATATATATATTTTTTATCCTGCCTTCACAGGAAGTGGTTGGTGGCATGATGGACCTGGAGCCACGACGCTGGAGGAAGCTGATCAGAGAAAATTTTGACGACCAGAGGAAAAAGGTGTTGCAGTTTGCACAGTGGTGGAAACCGTTTGACTGTACCAAGACTGAAGGCTAACTGGACACATTCAAAGATGGCCAAGCATGTGCTTTATATGTAGGGGAGAGCCAGGTTGTCACTGTAACATTTAGTTCAATTTCGAAAGTTGTTATTATGAAGCCATTTTACGTAAATAAAAAAAAATCATTGTCTTTTTATGTATTATTTCTTATTTGTTTCTTTGTCCATGAAGACGAGCGAATGGTTTCTCGTCACAATGCTTTTACAGTGAAAAGCCTGTCTTATTCCTGCATCATGCATTAATGAAATACTTGCACATATTCACCATTAACTAGGTGCTCACTAACACAATAAGTAGCATACTAGCCCTAATGAGTAATCATTAAGCGCATATTAACACCTTATTCTACCTCTGTTATGACATGAATTAAGATTTTCCCCACATGTCAACAGGGTTTCCTTTCGGGATGCTTTTGCACATACTGTAGGTGAGAGAATATATTGTTGCCATACCCACTTTTTTCCCCTGCTTCTCTCACCTCCACTGCTCTCCAGTCTGTGGATTTAATTTTCACTCTTTAACCTCCCGATCCTTTGCAGCTGTCACATAATTTTTAGAGGTGGTTTCACACGTGTACACACCCGCACATGTCACAGAACCGCAGCCCTAACACCTGACCTGACGCGCATGCACTCCTCTCATGAGCAATCAGCTTCCTTGCCCTGGTGTGTGACCTCATCATTCCCCCCCCAGCTATGCTTTTGGATGTTTGATTAGCTCATCACTTCAGAGGCCCCACCTTGTGTCCAGGTTTCATCTCGGACGCCATGTGGTGCATGGGTTCAGCTGGTTAGTGCTGATTCTGTGTGAATCACAAAAGAGGCAGATTTCGATTAGGCTTTTATTGCACTGTTTGTTTATGTGGTCACACCGGGGGGAAAAGCTCTGGAGTGAATCACTCTTGCAAGGTCTGCCGTCAACAGTGAATGAATCAGTCCCTCTTAGAGCGAATGCTACAAAAGAGAGTATCTGTGCGACCCGTAGGAATAAATCCCACTGATGCAGTTGGTAGTAAACGTAAGATGATCTCTGTGATTGTCATGTGTGGTTCTGCCATTTTTCCCGAAGAGTAAAATGTTATTACCTTCTGGGTTATCATTAAAGTAATTAATAAACATAACTACATAAACTACAAATAATGTCTATACTACACCAAAATGTTGTTCTAACTTCAACATATTTGTAGAAAACCACATTTTATAACAGTGTTTCTCTTAACTTGATTCTTAGAACCCACAGAGTTTGAATTGAGTAATAACGTGTCAGTCAAATAAACTGCTAAACACTTAATTCAATAATATAAACAAGTCACTACCTGAAAGCAGCCCACTTAAGTGTGTGCACTTATTTTATAGGAGGGTGTTAAATAATAGATATTGAGTATGTTACAGGCTTTTTTCTTTAGGTCCTATTCACACTATAATCGTGTGTTTCTTGAAGCTCATTTCATGTTAATTTTTAGTCAAACTAGTGTATTTGGACCTTTGAATAATTGCAACTTGGTAGCTAATATGCATATTTTATCAATTATGGAAAATGTATTAACTCAATTTCAGGACACATTGTCAGTAATGCACCCAGTGATCCTAATTATCATGAATTATGATGACTCCATCATCTCTTTGCTAACACCTGTAAACATCAAACCATGGTCACCAGGATGTCTGCTGCTGGTCAATCGGTGTGCGTTGTTTGCCAATTCCAGTCCTAATTCAGTTTGTCAGCCACCTTTATTGTCCACCACTTAAAAAAAACATCCTGTAATCACAGTGTAATCTTCTGTAAGGTCACATCATGATGATATGATTTCCAGCAAATTTGACTGTATCTTTAACGATGCTTTCAGGTTAAACACGCAACATGCAATTTACTGCTCTTGTTTTTAAGGAACGATCCTTTGGGAATGTGCAGTGGGTTATTTATATTGTGCAAGTGACACAGGAGGCCCAGGTTCATGGTTAATAGCAGCAGAGAAGCGTGGAGTGATATATGGTTATGGCCAATTAGATTGGCTGGCGGCAGATTTATGACTGAGGCTGCTACACACACACTAGTGTTATGTTGCATCCTCTCTCACCGTGCTGTTTCATCCCCTGTAGCTTTGTTTGATTCATTCACACACTCAGGTTCTCTACTGTTTCTAACTTGGAAACACATTCTCTTATATACTTCACAGACATGCTGCAGCAGCAGGGGATATCTATTTTTCACAAAGATAAAATTATACATTAATCAAGTACACGGTGACTATATTGCCCAGCAATTGTGTGTGTGTGCAGGAGTTGCGGCCACAGCGATGAATATACAACTGCTGAATTTTTCCTCATGAGTGTCTGCTTATCTCTTAGGCTCCCGTAGTTGACTCGCCGGTGTGTGTCACGGTACTCAACCACTTCGATTTATCTCGCTACATTCCACAAATACACATATTTCAGGTTTTGATGGCATCACCTCTGCTCAGTGTGGATGTGGTTTTGTGGAGTTTTTTGTTGTTGTCTATATATGGGTTTGTCCCTTTTTTCCAGCTTTTATTTTGTTTATTGGAAATCTCTGTATCCCTGTGCATGATCCAGCCTTTTAGACTGCTCATAAATATCAGGGCTGTACCTGAAATTACACTCTAAATCTGTCAGAAAAACATGCTAGTTATTTCCTCTCAGATGTCTTAAAACTTACTCTAGAATCTTCTTCATCTTGGCTGTACATGCAATAATACCTACCAACCTACCTAACCACCTACCCCTACCTATCTATATATCTACCTACCTGCCATAACTTTCTATATTTACCTACCTACCCCTATCTTACCGCCCCCTAAGGATCTTATCTACCCCTACCTATCTATATATCTATCTACCCCTACCTACCTACCTACCTACCTACCCCAACTATCTTACCTACCCCTACCTATCTATATATTTATATTGACCTACCTACCCCTAACTATCTTACCTACCCCTACCGATCTATAATCTACCTACCTACCCCAACTATCTCACCTACCCCTACCTATCTATATCTACCTGCCTGCCTACCTATCCCTAACTATCTTACTTACACCTACCTATCTATATATCTATATCTACCTACCTACCCACCCCTAACCATCTATATATCTATATTTCCCCCTAACAATCTTACTTACCCCTACCGATCTACCTACCTCTAACTATCTTAGCTATCCCTAACTACCTACCCCAACTATCTCACCTACCTACCTACCTACCTACCTCAACTATCTTACCTACACCTACCTATCTATATCTATCTACCTACCCACCCCTATCTTTATATCTATACCTACCCCTAACTATCTTACCTACCTCTACCGATCTATATATCTACCTACCTACCCCAACTATATCACATACCCCTACCTATTTATATATCCCTACCTACCTTCTTTTCTACCTACCTACTCCTAACTATCTTACCTACCCCTACCTATCTATATATCTATATCTACCTACCTACCTCTAACTATCTATATATCTTTACCTACCCACCTCTAACTATCTCACCTACCCCTACCTATCTAGATATCTGTACCTACATATCTATCTATAGATAAGTTGCCAGATGAGCAAAATCTCTAGCGTGCTGTTATGTAATTCACTGGTTTTCTATGTGTGTACGTCGGTGGGGAGTGACCAGTTTACAAAAAACGTACATGAACTACATATTTGAGTCCAAAAAGACTATAGCTAACTGTAAGTCAGACAGCTTCCCTCTGTGTAAAGGTCCCATCAGTTCATTTCATTTTACACCATATCACTAAGATGTTGTGTGATGCACCTGGGGATATACTTTACGATCTACTCTAATTTCCTGATAGCAGCCTGCCAGCTCCAGGCACTCCCTCAGCTGTTGGCCTTATCTTCTATCTGCTGCAACAGTATTCATTCCAATGTAGTGTTGGTTTTATTAAATGCCCACATTATTACTGATGGATAGCAGACAGATTGCTAAGCGCAAGCAGCCAGATAAGGGAATAAGAGATGGAGACTTCAATGTGTTTTAGTGTGTGTGTGTGTGTGTATGAATGTGTGTTAGCACAGGCTATGTGGGAGAGAAAGAGAGAGTGTGTGGGGTGTGTTTGAGTGAGCGAAGGAGGACAACTCTGGGCAGTGTACTGTATTGGGGTCAGGCTGCTCCACAAAGTCAAATGAATTAGTAGGCACCTCCAGGAAATTGCATGTGCATGTGTGCACGTTCCGCACTCTTTGAATGATGCATCTTGTCCCTTTGGGGGCTTTAATGAACAGACATGCTCTGCCAATTGAGGTCAAGGTCATATCTGTGATTACTAGTGCCAGACACCATGTAGCATCATCCTGCTCTGTGATGGGAGGCAACAAGCATGTACCACTGTTGTACTACTGCTGCTGCTGCCAGTTCCATTAGCTGCCTGTGATATTTGTCCTTGTAAACCAGTGTTGAACACACTTGGCACATTGCCGCAACTTTGGCTTATTTGCCATGACGGTGACTGTCAGATGTTGCCTGGTTCACAGTTATTAAAACATCTGTGAGGTTCCCTTTTTTCTTAGCATCTGCTTTTGCAGTTACTCATCAGATATGACTTTACTAATTCCAAGTTGAAATGGGCTACTAACCTATGTTTCCAAAACGATTTCCAGGTGTTTTTTATTTTTTGGGGGGGGGGGGGGGGGGGGGATAAAAAAATCAGAAATATCTGTGTTCTCAGATTAATTTACTCTGACACAGAAACACATATCTTGATTCAGACAATTCTGGGATAATCCCACGTTTGACCTTTTTATTTAGACCATGATTTTACATACATACCCTGTATTTGTGAAGATATACTCCATTTATTTTGTCATTTTGTCTCATATGGTATAATATTATTATTATAATATAATAATAAGTATGTACCAGTCGGATGCACACTTAGAGAAGCATTTACATTATATTTGCTGGAAGATCTATCTATCTATCTATCTATCTATCTATCTATCTATCTATCTATCTATCTATCTATCTATCTATCTATCTATCTATCTATCTATCTAACAAACATTTTCAATCGAGCAGCACAGCGCGCCGTTGCGCACATGTACGCGCGCGCTCGGCACACTTTTGCTCAGCTCCCATCACCGGTTGGCTCTGTGCGCTCTCTCTCTCTCTCTCTTTGCCTCTCTCTCTCTGCCTCTCTCGCTCATCCCGCGCTCTGATCTTTAGTCGAGTCGGAGCCACCTCTCTTCCCAGCATCACACTCAGGGCCACGACCACAAGGCGACCCAAATAGCCGAGGGCCAGCGGAGGAGGGGGACCACAGGTGTGTGTCTGATAAAGACAGAGATAGAGATATGGATGAAGGGTAAGACGGGAGTGGAGTTGACACACACACACACACACACACACACACACACACACACACACACACACATACTCTCTCTCACACACACAGAGGAGAAGCGCTGGTGTCGCAGAAGAAGACGTGGACGTGGAGAAAGGACACAGGAGGAGACGGAGACGCGCGCAGACGCATCCGCCTTTGATTTTTTGGGGGGATTTCTCTCGTGCAGAGGTGGGGTAACGGAGACGTGCGCCACGCCACGTCCCTCGGATGCTATAAAAAAAAAATTCACGCTCTGCGCGTGAGGAAACATGTGTCGGAATTACCGCGCGTGACCAGCAACATTTGATGCAGTTTTTTTGTTTTTCATTAAAAAGCATCCTCTGTGAGGGAAGGAAAGGAGCTGCAGCCTTGACTTGATTTTTTTTTTTGGAGGGGGGAAACAGGGTGACATCCCCTCTTCACCACCACCACCACCACCTCCTCCTCCTCCTCCTCTTCCCACCCTTACATAAATGTTTGCGTGTCGTTAGTGCTCTAGTTTTCGGTCGACCCCCCCACACGCACACTCACACGGAGACAGTCGCATTTCCTTTACGCGCACACCATCACAGGCACACCTGACCTGCACATCCTCTTTACGCGCCCGCACCTGCAAACAACATGCATACATAATTACACAGACGGCACTCACCCCCTCCTCACCCATCCAACCCTCTCACCCCCTCCTCCTCCTCCCCCCCCCACCCCAAATTCTGATGACTCCCCGGCGTAGAGGTGGACGTGGTACGAAACCGGCTGGAGCATCATCATCATCATCGTCCTCAACACTGCCACTGTCATCCTCACCAACCTCCTCCTCCTCCTCCTCACCACCATCACCATGTCCTCGTCGTCGCGCAAGATCTCCTCCGAGTCCTTCAGCAGCTCAGTGGGCTCCGACTGCGGGCTCGAAAGCCCCGGGGGAGACGGAGGGGACGGCGGTTTGGATCCGGCGGAGGAGAGCCGAGGATGCCCCTTCGCCGCCTTAACGTCTTCCCACAGAGCGGTGCTCTGGAACGGCCGCAGCCTCGCCGAGAGGTCGGTGTGCCCGGCGGGTGAGCAGCAGCAGCAGCAAGTACCTCACAAGAGGGTCACCAGGAGGAGACGAGTGAACCTGGACTCTCTGGGAGAGAGCCTGAAGCGACTGACCTCACCCACGGTAGGACCTTAACTCTTCCTATAATATAAAAACACTGATCAGCAGCAATGACATATGCTTTAATGTTATGACTACACACACACACATGCAGGTTTTGCATACACACACTAACCCCTTACCCTAACCTTAACCATCACAACTGAATCCCTAACCCTTAATCTAATTCTAACCCTAACCCCTAAAAGCAGCTCTCAATCCTCAAAAAAGCCCGTTAAAGTTGTGTGGACCAGCCAAAAATGTCCTCACAAGGTTACACACACACAACTCCCCCCCCCCCACACACACACCCAAACAAATGTAACTATTTCCTCAGGGATTAGGTTCCGCCTAGTTAGGACCAGGTGTTGGTCCCTATAAGGACTACTGGTCCTAACACAATCAGTGTTGACGCCAAAAAAGGTCATAAAGCGGTAACAGATAGAAGCATGTGCGCTCACACATGTATTAACTCAATGCATTCCCTCACCCTTTATCCTAATCTTAACTATCTTAACTATCACAGCTAAATGTCTTAAACCTACTTTGAACCTTAACCCTAAAACCAGGTCTGAACCCATAAAATTGTATTTAACATGTGGCAGAATGTGAAGATCTCTGCTCATCCCTCGTTTTTTCCCAAGTGCATCAGGAAACTATATGGTGGCCTAGGACTTAAACACTTACACAAACATATACTAGAATTACTGCTTATGCATTTATTAAGACATATTAATGGAGGTGTATTCAATGTCTGCCAAGAAAGCAGCCTACATATTAAACACTGGACCTTTAAGGTATTTTAAAGAACACATATTGTACATAAAATGGATATGTCTCATGAAAATGACTGGTTTACTAACTCAAAAAGAATATTTGGTGTGACATACCTAGCCACACAGAAATATATTTCGCACAAATCGTGATTTCTGTTGTTATTATGAGCCACAGTGTTTGTCCCTGTGTAAAAAAGTTAGTTTACAGAAATTACTTTAAATACAATTAGACTCCATGTGGTTGTTAAATAGTCTTTGTAGACAAGGAACAACTCAATATGTTGGAAATGAAAATGTTAGAAATGACTGAAACACAATGATGAAGTAATAGAAGAAGGGGAAGATATGCACAGAAATAGTAATAGAAACAGTAAAACAGTTATAATGTTATGGATGTTTGATGTAAGATGTAGGCTTCAAAAACTGCTCTAACCATCATGAATGACTGTCTCATACACAATATTGTCTTTGTCAGTGTCGCCAAATTGTGAAAATTATTAATTTCCTCATGCCCTTCACCATTAGAGCCTCTTAGATTTGTATTTTCCTCCAAATAATTATGTTCCTCATTAATCCAAAATCTGCTCCGACCACAACAAAAAGGTCTTTAAAAGAACACACTTGTCATTACTGTGGGGAAAAGTCTGGATTCAAACTATTCCATCGCAGTATGTCTATTTTTTTAATATCATGATAAGACTGTGTGCTGTGATGTGCTGGCTCCCAAAAAATGCTTCTTTCATCCTTCACCTCTAATAGCCTGAATCATCTGACAGATTATATAATAAATATGTTGCTGTGAGGAATAGAGCGATATAACCATGCCGTTGCCTTGTCTGTGTATATGATGTGAAGAGTGTAGCGGATGAACCCGTTACCGTGTTTGTGTTTCTCCCTTTCATCCATGTCTTAGTTGTGTTACAGGCTCTAATGCAATACAGCTGCTATTAGAACTGAGCACAATTTGTCATAGATGGTATAAGATACGGAAAAATTTGCTGTGTGGCATAGTTAGGTTTTGATAGCATCTCCTGTCATGTGGCTTCCGCCGCTACACTAAAATATACAGAGAAGCACAGACAGATGTTGAAGATGTAGAGAGATGCATACTGTAATCACATTAATGCAGATTCTAGTGGCATTAAGCTGAACAATTAATGTTGTAGAAGACATAAAGAAAGAAAAGTTGCACTTTCTAGTTAGAAAACCCAATATTATGTGACGTGTTGACAGACAGAGCAAATCTAACAACTATGTGACCAAGGCTAAATATGATATTTTAGTGATTTACTTTTGCTCACCAGTCACTCAGTAGGCTGTAGTCCAACTAAGGCCGCAATTTTTCACCAATCACTCAATAGGCCGTAGTCTGACTAAGGCCGTAGTCCGACTAAGGCCACAATTTTTCACCAATCACTCAATAGGCCGTAGTCTGACTAAGGCCGTAGTCCGACTAAGGCCGTAGTTTCTCACCAATCACTCAGTAGGCCATAGTCTGACTAAGGCCAAAGTCCAACTAAGGCAGTGGTCCAACTTTTGATTTACTTTTGCTCACCAATCACTCAGTAGGCTGTAGTCTGACTAAGGCCGTAATTTTTCACCAATCACTCAATAGGCCGTAGTCTGACTAAGGCCGTAGTCCGACTAAGGCCGTAGTTTCTCACCAATCACTCAGTAGGCCATAGTCTGACTAAGGCCATAGTCTGACCAAGGCTGTGGTCTGACTAATTCCATAGTTTCTCACCAATCACTCAGTAGGCCATAGTCTGACTAAGGCCATAGTTTCTCACCAATCACTCAGTAGCCCGTAGTCCGACTAAGGCCGTAGTCCGACTAAGACAGGCAGCCGGACAACTTGCTGTGTCACCATGTTAGTTTTGTCGGTCCAGAGATGGAGGTGTAATGTTTGTGTGGTGTGGATTCTCGGTGGTTCCGGCAGTAATATCATTGTGAGCCTTTCGATTCAGTGATACTTCCACATTGTTGAGATATCAAGAGGATAATCTTTTGTGGTACAGTTTGGTACAAAGTAGTGTCCATCAGTCTTTTTTACTACTCAAGCACACACTTGCAAAAGTAATCACATTGAACAGCTAAAAAAAAGATAAAGTTGTATATTGGAGACGAGGGCTTTGTTAAGTCAGCTGCAGTTGTTTGTTTACCTGTACGCACAATTACAGGCATCAGCTGGTCACAAATGGAGCCTTGAAAATACAGGTTTAAACATGTAAGAGTCATTATGTGCTTTGATCACAAGGCAATGGTAGATGTCCACCAGGGTAAATGTCTGTTAATAGTGGTGGTTCCATTAAAAAAAACAAAAACAATAATTGCTGCCATTAGTAGGAAGATACAGAAGCAAATTAGCCAAAGCACACACACACTCACACAGTGGCTGCGTGCTGTATCAGTGTCTTGTTGACTGCAGTGGACCGTGACAGAGAGAACAGTGCCTACTCTTTGTGTTGTCTTCACCCTGACCACACTGACCTAGAAGCAACAACATGCACACACGCACACGCACACGCACACGCACACGCACACACACACATTCACTTTCATTTCACTCCCTCTCTGAGCTACATGGAAGGTGCTCATTAGCTTAGTGACCCATGATACTGATCAGAAGGCTCTGAGTGTTGGGCACATAATGTGAAAGGTGTGATAGGAGCATGCTTTAAACATTTATAGCTGCATGCACGGTCGTTTGTGGAAATGTCTTCGTTGATCACATTAAGTCTAACCTTGGACAGTTGAACTTATAATATAAGGTCAATTTTTTTGGGAACGTTGTGCGGAGACCTCGGTGCAACCACAGGAGAATGTTTCAGTTGTTGGTTCCATCGATGTTTAGAGAAACGTTAGGCTTCTGCGTAACCCTGAGGGAACGTTCTCTAACACTTGCCATTGGAGTGTGCGGAGTTGTTGGAGTGTGCTGTGGAAGCCGTGAGTGGACATCTACTACGCAAGCTCCCGGTAGACCTTCTCTGTACGGGTGGCTCCGTCCAGCTCTCTCTGTATTTTGTCGTCTCCGAATAAACACAGGAAAGTCTGGACCTCGTTGTTGCACCATGGAATGTTCTTACGCAAAGTTGTCAATGTCAAAGTATTCGCTCATTTTTTGAAAAAATGGTGGATTTGATTCCTGCATCCTGTGTCGTATATGTCGCGCTCTTGACGCGCCCAGTGACGACCCTTCTGGCTAATCAGTGGCCGGCAGTTTTGACCAATCAGCGCATAGTACCTCCTCGGCTCGCTTGGAACCTCGCCAGGGCAGGTATTTAAAATAGTACCTGGTACCAGGTACTACACTAGTGGAAATGCTCAAGATAAACCGATGCTTAGACGAGGCGAGTAGAGCTGGTGGAAAGCGCGCCATAAGCGTTCTCCTGGGGACCCACTGATCTGCATGTTTTAGATGTTTCCCTGCTCCAACTCACCTGAAGAAGCCTGATAACGACCCATTTGGAGCAAGGAAACTCCCCAGGACTGGGATTAAATAAACCTGCTCTAAACACTTTAGTTTGATTCTAACTAACTAACAACGGCTAATGTTCAAATGTTCAAAACACATTTTGGGTTAGTAGGGTAGGGTAGGCCGTATGTTATGTCATTATGTCATTCCAAAAAATATTATTCTCTGTATTGTGTCTATCGTGCACAATGCATACCTGATTAACACCACCCCTTCGACAAGGTTAATTACATCGATACAATTTAAGTTTTGTTCCTGAGTGACAGTTGAAGAAAGCAGTCGGTTGTGCATTTAAAACAATTCTTCCTGCATTTTGCACACAAAAGGAAACACCAAAGTATTTCATATATTTATTATAGCAACTGTCATATTTCATTGCTAGACGTGAAATGACCAAAACCTCAGTTCAAACTGGCTGGTAGTTGATCAGTCTGCACACTTATTGCGAGCAATATCAAGTTAACACATGGTTTTACCGCAAGGTTAAAAGTTGCAAATCTGTCCTTTTACTTTTTGAGTTATGCTGCCCAGAGACGACCAGACTAAGATGGTGGAAAACTGCCTCCTGGCAGGTAGTAACAAGGCAACGATCACAAAAAGAAACACACTCAACAGAAAAGTTCAGCGGGCCTGCAAGAAGTCAGCAAATAGAGCAAAAAAAAAAAAAATGCTTTCACGTCTCATTTTCCAAGTCACTTCTTGCCTGAGCGCATGTGCTTCTGAGACTAGACGTGCTAGTCTCGTAGTTTGGCAGGAGATCATGGTAGTTTTGTGTCTCCGTCAGTCCTGTATACTGTATCCTGCACTCGGCTTAACGGCACAGTGCTATATATATATATATATATATATATATATATATATATATATATATATATATATATATATATATATATATATATTTGTACTTACATTATCACTTTGCCTGCTCTCTGACTGAGAGGCCTGATACGTCTCATGCTGAGGTTCATCTCTGTGGCGTCTCATCTGCTGTATGAGGTTCCATTTTCTGTAATAGCGGCGGCTGATTTCCAACTGTGCTGAAACATCAGTACCGACTGCTTTGGGCTCACAGACCACCACTGCTAACTGCATTGAAATTTGGAGCGGGCAATAAAAATAAAGGAAAGGAAGTGCTTGTACACTGTACTCTGTGTGTGTGTGTGTGTGTTTATAATGAAGGAAATTGTTCACACACCCATCTACAGTTAAATTCATCCTTATACGGAGAGAAATCAATGCCGAGTTACAGGAATTGTGTGAGCGATAGGGATAGACAGTCATTTAGATAAAGATGAAGATGTTGTTTAAACACATTATTCAGTTAAATCCATTCAATTCAAACAGGGCTCTGTTGCGTTTGCGTGTTTCTCATGGCTTATTCTTGATTGCTCTGCTACCAAATAACCAAATCCTACCGTCCAGGCACGACACCACTGTGTGACCGAGTGAGATTAATGTGTTCGATGGGGTATGAAGTTGTGTGTACAGTAAACATGCCAGCACAATTGTAACAATGGCGACTAATGATGATGTATGTGTGCGCCGTGTTCGCATGTGTTTGCATATATGCGTGCGGCCGATAACAGTTTGGGCCCTGCGTGTTTGGCCGTATTGTGTATTGTATTGTAAACTTGTGTGCGCACATTGATACGTGGCTGTCCCGTGGTAAATGAGTGTCTGGATCAAGGACAGGAATGTCTGGGAAAACACTGTTTACTGTGTTATCACGTGTGCACACACGCAAAAAATGCTGTTCACGTCTGATTGCATTTTTCTTGATTTTCTTGTCAATCTACAATCACAATTTGATTTGTGGTAAAGAAGTCAAGCTTCAGTAAAATGTACACTGCTTAAAATATGTTTTCAATGTTTTCCTAGGATTATTTTCATTATCAAACTAGAAAAGCACTTGGAGAGCCCAGACCTCACAAAATAGCGATAAAAATAGTGATAGCGTCTACGGATCACGCCCAAAATTTAATCACTTGTTCCTGGTCCCATTGCGGATATTTCATCCAAATCTGTCCGCCACTTTTTGAGTTATGTTGCTAACAGACAGACAGAAAAACAAACTCCGGCGAAAACATATAGCTACCTCCTTGTAGAGCTTAGATTGGGCAGAAAAAATCAAGCCCGACCCATTAACTGTAATTACGAGCCCGATCCCGATTTAAACCCGACATTTTTTTTAATACGTGAGCCTTAATGTATACGTACGTCCACATCCTCCCCACAGAGGGAGCTTGTTGTACCTGCTGCCACAGTCTAATCTACAACAATAACAGAGCCGCTGAGATCCGCTTCCATGAAACGCATATGTTGCTATTGACGATACGCTTCATGGTTTTTAAATGATGCGTTCATGGCCGCAGGTTTTTACACCTTCACACAATACAGCGTGCTATACCACGCGAACACGACGAGGGAGAAAAAACACAAATGCTTAATCAAGGATCGGGTCGGGCTCGGGCAGAGAATCTAAACTCCACCTCCTTGGTGGAGGTCAATAATCAGTCGCACTAGTGGCGAGCATGATTTCTCTCATAAATAGTGAGAATATGGTGCTCGTGCTCTGTATCTTGTGTCCATCTTTGTTGCTAGGCTGATGTGTGATTCACTGTAGCTTAAGCAGAAAATATCCAACACACACACACACACACAAACAGCTTGCTCCAGTATCTGTCCAGGATGGGCAGAGGCCTCAGAGTGACCTCTCCAGCTGGCACACCATGTTCTTGTACTGTCACTACTGTCCGGGCATTTGAGCCACATCACAGATAATCCCATTGGACCTGCCTTCACAAGCTTAGTCTGGTGCATCCAGTGTGCGGCCGCTAGTGCCAGTTCCAAGCCTGGATAAATGGGAAGGGGGTTGTTCAAGAAGGGAATGAGTCGTAAAAAAAAAAAAATCAAATATCACTCCAGTGTGGCTCTAGAGAGGGAGAAACCAAAAGAAGAGGTTATTATCATTGGTGTCGATTTATATTATCTCTGGTGTCAAGATATATATTTGGAGACCTAGGTAAGAAGGAATATAAAACAAAAAAAAAATTTGCACTATCAACAGGTGTCACTTTGAATTTTAGTTGACTTTTTCCACTACTCATGTACTCAATTTAACTCTCGCACCAAATGACCCAGTTACCCTCTGGAAAATAGTTAATTCAAACACTTTTAGTGGTATTTTAACACTGGCATAATTGTTTATGTATTCTATATATAAATTCAGTGTATGATATATGTTTGGCAATACAAGGGATACAAGGAAAAGCCCATCTATGTCCATCAACAATAATGGCTCTGTTCTATTTAAGTGTTCCGCCAAGAAAGGGAAATTCTGTTCACTGTATTCTAGAAAAATATTTCTGAACCATTATTGAACATTTATTTATAGGGGTAAACGTCTAGACTGAATACAAATGCACATTGGTCCATGGGTCTAACGTATGTCGACTTCTTCTTGCAGACACAGACCGTTCAACTGGCTCTACAGCGAACTCTGCAGTTCTACAGACACCAAGAGATCAGGTAACGCTGTCACTTGTCGTCTCTTTTAGTGGTTCTTCTTCTTCGTTCTTTTCCTCTCCTCTTTTATCATTCTCCGTGCTCAGCTGCTCCCTCTGTCACTTACTGTCTCGCTGGCGTCTTCTCTTGGCATCCCATCACTCATGACTGCACTCGCTCTGCGCCGCCTCTTTGTGTCCTCACTTCTCTGTCTGTCTGTCAGTCGGTCGGTCAGTCGGACAGACAGACGCCTTCGTGTCTCGTCTTCGCTTCCCTCTCACTGTCCTTCCCTGTCAAAACAGTAACACAAAACACAGAATGTTCTATCACATTTAAAAATGCAAAAAAAAAAGTTATATATTTTTTTTAAAATAAAAGTGAATAACCAGGGAAGTAATTATATGTGCTGAAATAAATAGGTGAAAGCATTACCCGCTCTTCCTTAATTACCATCGTTGGGACGCACTCAACCACATTTCCCGGCCTCTCTGTCGTCCAGCTGCTTTTGTGTCCGGCTGACATCTCATGACTAATCGTGGCTTATTCCCTGCATGTGTCTGCTTTGTGTCTCTGACAGGTGTCAGGAGGTCAGCAGTGAGGAGAGGCGACGGGAAAAGAAAGAGGAGAAGTGTCCGTTTCTCGAGAGCTCTGGTTCGGAGGAAGATGTCCTACAAATCCTGCAGTACATGGCCACCATACTGGGTGAGTGTGTCAAGTCAATCTATTATTTCTAAGAGTGTAGTGAAAACAAAACATTGTTCTTAACCTCATCCATAACCAGTTAGTGCCTTATCTTATCTAAGGGCGCTTTCACACCACTAGTTTGATTATTTGATCCGCACCAGGCAAACAGTTGTTATTATGTAACATATGAGTCCAGTGTGGTCCGCTTTCACACCAGCAAACAAACCAAAATTGGCCCGATTGACGTTTCATCAATGTGTATATATCTTCCGGTAGAAAAGCGCCAATTTTGACTCACTATGGAGCAACACGTTTGCACATTGCTACTTGCTCTGATCTTCGTTTATTACATTCTCTGTATTGGCCATTTTTGGCAAAATATCCAATTTGAGAATGAGTCGCGGCTGCGTCTGGAGAACAATCTGCTGATGCGCTGGAGTCGGCGAAGACGTAAAGCGCGTCATTTCAGGCAGAGGAGACGCGCTATTTTCATGAATGTGGTCGTGCTAACTATGAGACGAAGGTTGCTCCAAAGACCTACAAGGTAAGCTATGTCCATGGCATTTACTGCAGAATATGGTTTGGACCGCACCAGAGTCTGACATTTGGTGCGGAGGCAAGCAGACCGAGACCACCTCTTTTTGGCGGTCTCGGTCCGCTTGATTTGGTGCGGACCCAAGTGCGATCGACGCTTTCACACCAACGACAACAAAACGAATTAGAGTTTTTGGCTCAAATGGATCGTTTGGTGCGCACCGACTGCTGTTGGTGTGAAAGCGCCCTCAAATGTTCGATCTAAACTTAACCGGTTCCTCAGAAATGAGGTTCTCTCTCAAATGAAAGTCCACACACACACACACACAAATGTATGAGTGAATGAGTGAATGGCAAACCTGGAGTGTAAAGCAGTTTTGAGTGGTTATCAATACACAAATACAGACCATGTACCGTTTACTGTCTCTGTGACCCGACATGAAAAAGACATATACACACATATTGTCCTGGTGAGTCAGCTCAGCCTTGTCCTTCCTGTGTACCTCTGTATCTCCCTCTAAGATCTCTTCCTGCCTCCATCTATGTTACCTCCTTCCTTATCACCCTTTCTTTCTGTCATGCTGAACTACCACCACAGCAGTGTTGTTTACTACTCCTACTGTACGTACTCACTGCTGTATTTGTGAACTCCACTGTCCTTCAGTCATTCTCTCGGCTCAGCTTTCCACCGTACTATAATGCCTTTGCCTCCTTTTACCTTTACCGACAGATCACCTTTACGTCCTTTTGTAAATTCCATTTTCTCTCTCTGTCTCTGGTGACAAAATACTTTTGGCAAATTTTTTAGCAAATTTAAGTGAAGAGCACGTTTCCAGATTCTTGACACTGTACTTTGCTTTACACAGACTTTTAATCCGAGTTTGAGTTCATCTGAACACAGACTGTTAATTCATGCTACTCAACATGTGGTTACTTATATTATCTGGATTTTCTGGTCTTTTTTCTGTTTGTTTGATTTCTGGTTTTATTTATATTTATTAATATTTCTTATTTTGCTATAATCCGTTAATCCTATTTTTACATGTGAAATTATTATCTCATCAATATTCATTATTTGAGCAAACCTTTGACGTGTGATATTAAATCTTGGTAGGTTTTAATCAAACAACATGCAACAGTAATGGTTCAGTACAGGTTTCTGCATGTGGAAATAAAACTAAAGGCGCTTTCACACCTATAGTTCGATTGTTTTGGTCTGCACCAGTCAGAAAAATGTTACAATGTAGCAAACAGACGTGGGTACGGTTTGCTTTCACATCTACATTGCTCTAAACTAACCAAAATAGACTGAGAAGACCATCGGCACCGGAACCAGACTAACCCCCGATTTCCACCGGGCGCTTTCACAGCCGCGGAACGTAAGCACCACGGTCACCGCTGAATACGGCTAGCTCGCAAGGCACTCATGGCAGCGCTGCGCTGCTATAACACGCCCGGTGGGGATGGAAGCTGGGCAGAGGTGGGCGCAAAACCGACTCGCTTGGTAGATATCTGGGGTAATCATGTATCTCATCTGATGCCCAAAATGCATTAAACTAGACTGTTTCGTCCCAATTGGTTTGGTTGCTTTCACACCAGAGGAACCGGACCTAAGTAGAGCAGATAAGCGGTCTGAGACCATCCCTTCAGGCAGGTCTTGGACCGGTTGATTTGGTGTGCACCAAAGTACTGAGATTACATTCACACCTACGCAAACGGACCGAACCCAAGGGACCAAACACATTCGGTGCGCATCAAATGCTGTAGGTGTGAAAAGCACCCTAAAAGACAGTGAACCACGTTGTGACCAATGTACACCATTTATTTTGTTGTTCAGTTTATTGATGACATGACATGATACCCCCTCTCTCTCTCCTAGGAGTGCCATTCTGTGAGCTGCGGGAACATTTTGGAGAGGAGTTCTTTGGCCTCTGCTTTGAAGAAAACGAACGAGTGCTTCGAGCTGTGGGCGGAAACCTCCAGGACTTCTTCAATGGCTTTGATGCCATTTTAGAACACATTCGCACCTCCACCGGACGCCGTGCCTCGTCTGAGAGCCCCTCATTCCAGTGCAACGATCCCAACGAGGAGGAGATATGGAGGAGAAAATTGGACAAAGTTGGAGAGCGAGTAGAGAGAGGAAAGGTGTTGGTTCTTCATTGTTTCAACCCTGCTCCGGTCGTTGGGTTGGTCATGCCAGGATTGATCAGAGCTGTTGCCAGGCGGATCTATCATTCAGAGGTTGAGGTGGAGGAGGTGCCACCTCTAACTCCTTTGCTGCCCAGTGAAGACACAGGCCACACAGATGGTGATTCCACCGCCCCCACTCCAACTGCATCCCCCACTGCCTCACCCTCCTCATCCCCATCTCCTCCGTCTCCTTTTCCGACCTCTGTCCCCACAGTTTGCCTGTCCTTCCAAATCCACGAGACACGCGGCCCTTCCCTCTCCTCAGCTTCAGGGAGCACCAAACGTCCTCCTCTCTCACTGTCCACCAACCCCAGTGATCTGCGCATTGGCCTGGCCACATTTTGCCGTGCCTTTCCGTTCCATCTCGTCCTGGGACCGGGTATGGAGCTACTGCAGCTCGGAGAGGGACTGAGGAGACAGGCTCGCATTGAGACTCACCGGAGTCTCTCATTCAGAGACTGTTTTGAGATTGTCTCACCCAAGATGGATCCTTCATTCCAGGGCATCTTGCTGAGGCTTGCATCGCCATTTACCATTCGCACCAGGCCTGATACCACACAGACTGATACCAAGGAGAAGGTAAACCCATGACAGTGTTTAGAACATATTTTTCATATTTTAAACAATTGTTTGCGAATAATAGTTTGTAGAATGTTATGTCGGATCATCGGTACTTGATGGCGCACAGAACTTTCAAGACTCAAGCCA
This sequence comes from Microchirus variegatus, assembly GCF_963457635.1. NCBI lineage: Eukaryota > Metazoa > Chordata > Actinopteri > Pleuronectiformes > Soleidae > Microchirus > Microchirus variegatus. The sequence continues at coordinate 27,832,284 of NC_139804.1, read as the reverse complement.
CACTTACTTCCTCTCCTCTGCACAGCTGAACAATCATGGTATGATGCTGGTGTGAATGATAGATTGTTAAAGTGGTATGGAGCTGTATGTGAATTGGGATTGGTGGTGCCAATATCCGGCAGTTACTGAGAAGCTGATGTCACAAACGTGTGACGCGCTGGTGAATCTCGTCTGCGATTGGACGGTCGTTCTGTGGAAGTCCTGAGGGCCTAATGACAAGTATATGGGCACAAAGCTCTATTTCTCTGCTTTTTCTGGCATCCTTCCATCTGCTACCACTTTCTACCGGTTTTTACCCAATCTCAGCTGACAGGGCAAAAGGTGGGGTCACACCCTGAACAGATCGCTAGTCCATCGCAGGAATTTTCTATCACAAACGGTCTAGGAGTTACGGTCAAGAGAAGTATGCATGCCAAATCAATCCAGAGAAGGGGTAAGGGAAAAAAAACCAAAACATATTCTTTATACTCCATAACTCTGTCCAACTCCATGTTGCATCACACTCATAAGCTGTTGATGTGTTTGTGGGCGTGAGCCCTGCACTGGTTCCAATTTGCTGGAAACAATTGATCAGTTGGAGTTGTGTGCACCATATCCAGTTATTTACTGGATATATTGGATTGCATCTGCAGGCTGTCAGTGACAGAGCCAAACGTCCTTAATGCTGAACAGAACTGACAGAGAGGAAATTGATCAGTCCAGCTGCAGTGCTGGTGATGACTTCAGCCCCCACCAGGAACTGAGGAAACAGATGCTTGAGTGAACGCCACAACAGTCAGTCACTGATATTGACTATACTGACATGAAAGGCATTAAAGATTTCAATATTTATTGTTTGCAGCTGTCAAACATGGTAAAAATCACTGGATATCTTACAGATAAAAATGTAAAATTCAATACAAATACAAATCCTTCTATAGTTAATGGTCTACAATGACTGTATCGGACTGATATCGGTATTGGTAGATAGTCAAGTTTGTGATATCAGTAGCAGTAGATACTCGAGTTTGTGATATCCGTATCGGTATATACTCCAGTTTGTGATATCGGTATTGGTAGATACTTGAGTTTGTGATATCATCAGTAGATAAATGAGTTTGTGATATCAGTATTGGTTGATACTTGAGTTTGTGATATCGGTATCGGTAGACACTCAAGTTTGTGATATTGGTATTGTTAGGTACTTGAGTTTGTGATATCGGTATCGGTAGACACTCAAGTTTGTGATATTGGTATTGGTAGGTACTTGAGTTTTTGATATTATTAATGGTAGATACTTGAGTTTGTGATATCAGTAATGGTAGATACTCGAGTTTATGATATCGGTAACAGTAGATACTTAAGTTTGTGATATCGGTATCGGTCGATACTTCGGTTTGTGATATCGGTATCGGTAGATACTCGAGTTTGTGATATTGGTTTCGGTAGATACTCCAGTTCGAATATCGGTATTGGTAAATACTCGAGTTTGTGATATCGGTATCGGTAGACACTCAAGTTTGTGATATCGGTATTGGTAGATACTCGACTTTGTGATATCAGTATCGATATTGGACACAAAAAAGTGGTATGTCCGATCCCTACTACTACTTACGCTTTCTCTGTTTCAATTATTCTTACATTTTACGATAGTTGCATAAGTATGACGTGACATGCGGTGATAAGTTAAATGTAATCTCATGAAAACAAAACGGTGTAATAATGACAACTTAATAACTAAATGATGTTATGTCACATTGTATATCACTGCTGATTCAACAAAACAGGAGCATGTGTGGTAGTTGTTCGATGAAACAGGTTTTTTTTATTTAGATGTTACAGTACAGTACAGTACAGTCTGTGTTGTGGCTCTTCACAGTGGCTTCACAATCATCTGTTTCACTCGTTGGTCTCATGTACACTCCACTGAAAGTGTCACCAGTGATCAAATGCAACGATGCTCAATTTTAGCTGGAAGCTGCCTTTCAGGCACCACCCATTTGCAGCTCGAGATTTGCTTTGCACGTTGCGTTTGTGGAGAAGGGCAGGCGGACATTGTGTCCCTTTATATTTGCCCTATGTACAGTATCTTCTGTCACCTGGGCAGAGAAGCAGAAAATGGACACAGAGAAAGAGAAGGACAGGTTGACATTTTCACTGGAAAGGGCAACGAGAGATGGCGACAGGCCAAGGTAAAGAGGCCACACTTCCCTACTGCACACTGTGTGTGTGTGTGTGTGCGTGCGCGCTTGTATTTTTTGCCTCTTCAGGACTTTTTCTGGCATAAACACTGACCAGTAGTCCTCATGGAGACCAAAACCTGGTTCTGTGGAAGTGGTTAAGTTTAGGGCTAAGATTTGAATTGCTGTTAGGTTAAGGTTAGGGTTAGGCATTAACTGGTTTCGGTTAAGATGAGGGATAATACTTTGTTTAGGCTGTCCAAATGAATGGACGTCAAAGCAGTGTCCTTAAAAGGATAGCTGCATGAACACGTGTGCGCGTGTGTGTGTGTGTGTAGTGGATTTACAGTTTGACATCTTCCCAGTGTTTGTCCAGTTGCGTTCGAAACGTCCATAGACCTCCTGAAAAGGTCAAATTGCTTCTCAGTCGGTCTCTGTTTAGTGTGAATGCAGGGTCAACACATAGGGGAGTGGACACAGTGTCAAAGCTCTCCTCTAACTAGTGTCTTCTTCTTCTTCTTCTTCTTCTTCTTTAGTGTTTTACGGCAGTTGACACCCGTACCATTACGTTGTTACACTGTTCTTTACCCTCTTCTTCTTTGTTGACCAGTGTATTATGGCTGAACAATATGGTTCAAATATTTAATGGTGAATTTTCTTTGGTTTAATTTGCAATATTGTCAAGCTCCAGTTCAATATCGCTGGTTATAGATTTAAAATGTGATGGAAAATATAAGGATTACAATGTAAAGGATGAGAATTTAAATACATGGAAATAGACATAGAACAGTAACACAATTATTGAATGGCAGCTTTTGTGATTTGTTAATTGTTGTCCCTAAACTGTGTGTCATTTAGGGCTGAACGATTTCGAATAAATATCTAATTGAGATTATTTTGACTGACATTGCGACTGCGATATCAGAGGGAATGGTTATTTTTTACATAATTATTAAACATAAATATTCTGTAGAATATGATGTGTATGGGAGAAGGACAATATTTTGTCTAAAATGGTCATTTGACACACATTGTGGCTTTAAGAAATATTGCGCTGCATAAAATTGCAGCAGGCCGTGCTGTGATTTTGATGAATTGTTCAGGCCTAATGCCATTCATGAAGTTTCCTACTATATATGCTTTAAAAAAAATCCTAGTCTCTCTGCCTCAGTGAGACAGAAGTGTAGCATTTTAACCTACATTACACAAAAATCCATAAAAAAGTCGCTTCACCATGATATGCATCCATACTCATACTGTTGTTTGAACAAATACAGACAGATTAATAATCTCCACTTACCCGGTGTCATTATTATATGATTTTGAAGCCTGGACTAGTTTAGATATTAGCAAACACTTACTTTTTTCCGTTGTCAGTCATCATAGTAATACATGAGATATAACTGTAAATGGTGTTTAGCTGTAAACAAACAAACATACATGTTGTTGGATGCTTGTATTCTCTTGTATTCTTTGCAAAAGAAAAAGAGTAAATAAGACGGAGGACCCCTGAATAGCAACACCTGCCTCCACAGTGATGATGCTGTTGCTGTAAATATCCAAACATTCCCAGACTCTTTGGGCCAAAGAGTCATAATTGTGCTTAGGATGAATCAATGTGTTTTTTTAATGGTCCTGAACATCGAGAGTATGTCATAGTGAACAGCAATTGTTATATATTAGAGCAAAATGTTCAGTGACATGATGCTTTCTGGCATGTTTTACAGTATTTAAACATACACTCTTAGAAATAAGGGTTCCAAAAGGGTCCTTCTACAAGGGCTGAGGTTCTACCCTGGAACCATTTGCTTCTGAAAAACTTGCTTTTTCAAGGGTTCTTGGTAGCAATAATGGTTCCAGTAAGAACCATTTTGATCCAGGGAACCCTTTAAAACCCCTTTCCTGAATAAAGGGTTTTAAAAGGGTTCTTGGTGGAACCCTCCAAAAGGGTTGTCCTATGAGGAAAAGCCGAAGAACTTTATATGGTTCTACTTAGCACTTTTATTTCTAAGAGTGTATATCCTACTCTGTTCAATTATGCTTTTAGCAGGTATGGTAGAAAAGGAAAACGAGGAACAGGATGCTCAAATCTGCTTCGTCATAATTGATTTCAAACAAATGCTCCCGTGTTGTACTAGCAAAGCTTTCTGAATGAGGTTCCTCGTGCGTGTCCACGTGTGCACCTGCGCATTGTACAGTACAAAGAGAGTCTTGACATTAGCACCACCTTTGATCTGTTTCTAGATAAATCAAGTGCAGTGATGGTTTGTTTGTTCGGTGGAGAGGGCTTTGAAAATCACTGCCCTGCTCTGCCTCTGTCTACTCCAGAGAGGAGGAAACAGGCACATTAAGAAGAAATGTGCATCACAGTATAAGTTTAAGTATAGCAGTAAGTATAAGATTGTTGAAAGTAGGACAAAGGGAAGATAATCATGATAATACTTGGATGTAGAGATAGATGAAGCAGCAACGTTCTGCTGCACTGACAGTATTGATAAATGAACAATGATGAGTGTGAAATGTCCTAAAAGTGACCTTTTATGAGCTGTATTTTATGTGGCTAAAAGTCTACCTCATTATTAGATGGTGATGCAGTCACAGAAATGAGAGGTTTGAAGTGTGGACCATCTGTTATCAGCAGTAATTACTTTATTATTATGCCGTTTCCCAATTCCTGCTTTTCTGTCCTAAACCATTGGCCCTAATTGATCACTTTCTAATCACCTAACTTAGATCTGAACTTGGTCCTCATACAGACCAACACTATGCACTTTATTTTTTACATCACATTTATTGATAGGACTGTAGATGATCAACAGAATGAAGTATTGATTGGGTCTGAAAACTAAGCATGAGCACAGCACGGTGACCTTTAAATTCTCTTTGCTGGAAACAGCCCAGTGAAAAAACCATGAAGTAGGTGCTGCTGCAGTCCTTACAGTCACTTGGTGCTTTGTCCATTTTGCACCTGTGGCCAACATTGTTCCATTACTGTACTGTACTGCTGAGACTGGTCCGTGCACGTCGTCACATTTAAGCAGGAAAAGGTTTGTTTTGCTTTATGTGCGACACAGTCAGACTGACTTTTAATTATCTCTGTATAATTATCTAAATTATATGTTAATCCAATTTCCACCAAGAGGCACAGTTTGGCATGAGTTTGAGACAATTGTTTGTGTTTTGAGTGTCAAAACAAAAGTTGTAAAAGGATTCTTAATTACTGGGTCTGTACCATTCCATTTTTTAGGGGCCCTTTTTTGAAAGCAAGAAAAGACAGATGCCGTGACATGGTATGAAAATAGTCATAATATACAAAGAGATATCCTGTTTCATGTCATGATATCTGTATAATATCAATGTATTATATGTACTGTACCTAAAGCGGGGATTAGGCATGTACAGGATGCAGCTAGACACACTTTGTGAAGTGTAGTGAAAATGTAGTGGCTGTGGCTTAGTTGTAGTTGGCTGTTTCCAGCATAAACCAACTCCGCCACAACCACCCTGTCACAACCCTGCCACTCAGAACCTCTCCTTACCCAAGGCTCCTACATGGCCTCCACGTGGCCAACCTGGTAACTTGGGACTGACGACCCAAGGCGAACTATGCAGGGATCCCAGAGGTGCAGTAGGCACGACTAGGGATGGGACTTTTTTGTCGACAAATCGACCGACAATCGACACGCGCGCACCTTGACAAAAAAATGAAAAGTAAAAAAAGTCGAAGTGTCTCAAACACGTAAATTTCACAACCATGGAGGTTAAAGAAGCTGTGCACGAAAAGGTGATCCTGCTGTCCAGGCTCTCGACGCTCTCAGATGATCGTGCGCTCGTCACCGGCTCGTTCTCTCGAGAGGCTGTGCACCTCCAAGCGTGTGTGTGTGTGTGTGTGTGCGTGCAGTGTGAACGAGGTTGCGCTTAAGTTTAAGGGACATAACGTAAGCGCTACACAAATGAAGACGGCATCTCACCCAGTCAAGATCACTGTACTTCACTCTGGTGGACACCTAACAAGCGCAGGTTCAAAACTGAGAGTCTGCTCTTTTTCCTCTTTTTTGCACCTCATTTTTATTATCGCTGTTCTGATGGTCAATAATGGACATTACAGCCATGTTTGTGAGCCTAAAATGAAGTAGTACACTGTAGAATAATTTCCACCCCCGCATTACTGCTGCTGCTGCTGTAAAAAAAAAAAAAAAAAAAGAAAGAAAAAAAGTCTACAAAAAATTTGACACGTGGACCTCGACAATCGACTCTTAAAATATGTGAAATTCCCATCCCTATGCACGACCCACCTCTGCTAGCCACCAACGCTCATCCCAGCTATGGGTTAAATAGTCGAGGTGGATCACCACCTCGAGGGCGTACAAGAGGGCGCCCGAGGAGTTACACAGTAGCGGCCAGTGATCAGAAGCAGGGAGTCCTGGGACCGGTGTGACTTGTCATCTCTGGTCGAAGACAGGGATGATGAAGGCGAAGGGCAGGGTTAGGACGACAGCATACTGGCAATCCTACAACGGCCACTGGACTACGAGAAGGAAAACTCGTATGACAAACCATGCTGCAGGAGTTGCGCCCGCAGACATTACTATAATCGGGAAACCACAATGACATGACACTTCAATTTGTTGATTAGTTAGAGAGTGGACCAGCCCTTTGGAAAAACACCTTTCTTGTGGGGACATTTTCTCTTTTGCGGACATTTTGCCTGGTCCACCTAATAAAAATGCTAGAATGAGCTTCTTTGATCCCCATGGATGATCTGTCAAAGTTTGAGGAGCGGTCCAACTCAGAAATATGTGTGTGTGTACGTGTTTTACCAAGAGAGGTGGAGTGTAGCACAATATAGCCAGGTTCTGACAAGATAAGAGCATAACAGCATTTTGTGTGTGTGCGTGTGTGTGTGTTTGAAAGAGAGAGAGGGAGAGAGGGCTGACTCATTGACTCTTTGCTGCTCAGTGCTTGTAGATGCAAATGAGTCCGTTGACATGCCTGACTCCACTCGCAAATGACAATCCATTAGTTGTCCACACCCTCTATCTATCTATCTATCTATCTATCTATCTATCTATCTATCTATCTATCTATCTATCTATCTATCTATCTATCTATCTATCTATCTATCTATCTATCTATCTATCTATCTATCTATCTATCTATCTATCTATCTATCTATCTATCTATCTATCCTTGTCCTCGTGTGTCACGCTCACTCATCACCCCCACTCGCCCTTTTTTTCTGCCTCTATTTCCAGCTCTTCCTCCTCCTCCTCCTCCCCCTCCACCTCTTCTTTTCATCTCCCCTCAGCTCCCCCCGTTGCCCGTGGCGGCAATAACCTGAATCTGTACATTTAAATAATATGTAAAATGTGCCCTACACAGTACGTACTGTGCGTGATGCATTATACACGCGCCTCAAGCATGCGTGAACGAATAATAATACACAAACGTGTTTATGAGGATTCATATGTGAGGGAGGCGTGTTCTCAGGGGCAGGTGACAGAGCTTCAGGGCAGCGAACAACAGCCGTAGCTTTAGCTTTAACATGTTCTGTTGACCTGTCACTATTTAAGTGCTCAGTCTGATTTTTAGATTTATGTGGATGTAGGGCTTTTAACTTTGGTTTAATTGAGCTAATATTGATCATTATCTTGACATACCAATATTGCATCTATCATATCAATAGAACCTTTGTTATATTGACATATATTGAGGCTATTTGAGTAGAAATCGCTATTTGTTTATTGCCCAGCCCTGTGTGGATGCAATATTTGTACAAACATAATTGTGTTGTTCAAGGCGCAGAAGGTAGGATTGCTAGAAAATAGATGATTGTTGCATTTCATCTAGAGCTAACCTGTAACTAACGGGTCATTTTCCTAATCCATTAATCTGACGACTATTTTCACAATTAATTAGAGTAATCCTTTGGTCCATAAAATGTCAGAAAACGTTAAACAATGTTGATCGGTGTTTGTCAAATCTGTTCTTGAATGTCTTGTTTCGTCCACAGACCGAAATGATCCAGTTTTTAATGATTTCTTTGTAATATGGAGCGAAGAAGACAGAAAATATTCACATTTAAGACGCTAAAACAATCAGAAATCTTGTTTTGATCATGGTTGTTAAAATACTCGGGATTTGGGATTGTGTCTCTGTATACACTATCTCTCTGAACTGCTCAGTAATTGGTCAAAGTCTTTTTTCAAACAGAGCCTGGTGCTTGGAGATGCAGAAGACTTAAATGTTATTCTGGAATATAGAAAAAAAACTTGCTTAACACATGACTTTATCCATCCATCCATCTTCCAAATCTGCATGTTTTTGGACTGTTGGAGAAAACGGGAGAACCTGGAGAAAACCCACGCACACACAGGGAGAACATGCTTTACACAAGACTTATTTATTCGATTTGAAACAATACAAAAGTGCAATTATTGATATCAGTTATTTGCAAAAAAAAAAAATCAGATCAATGAAACTTTTTAATGACCTACTTTTTACTCCACAAGCCGTCCATACAAAAGATTTTCAGGTCCTGACAAACGTGATGTGACCTTGAATACATGTACAGTACATGCTGCTACAGAACTCAATTACATACATACTGAGTGTTATATATAACACATTGGGTTATATTTGCATGTCTTTTTTAAATCACGCCTCGCTAAAATATATTCAGTTCAGGAAGATGTACTTAGTTTTACTGTTTTGTCAGGTTTTCTTCATATGTTTTGTTTTTAACTTCCCATCTCAATTTGTATTCCATCTTTATCCTCATCCTTCACCAATGCTTTCCTTTTGCCCTTCCTTCCTCCTTCATTCGTTCACTCACCTTCTGTCTGTCCTGGCTCTGTAATAACAGAGGTTCTGGCACAAGAGGAGAGTTAAACAGAGATGCACAAGTAGGCCAACGCAACTGTCGCCAGGGACGTGTGTGTGTGTGCGTGTGTGTATGTGTGTCCATGTATGCTTTCTATCTGTCTGTTTGTGTGTGTATTTGTTACTTCTTTAGGTTTCTTACACAAACATTGACCTTGTCAGGACCCTTAGTCCTCATGGAGACCAGAATCTGGTCCTCATGATGCAGGACCTCAATTCTGAGGAATTGGTCAAGTTGTTTGATAGATTAGATTATAAGATTATAATTGTGAGATATAATGAATAGAATGTGCACAGCTGTGGCTGGACTTCAGAGTTCAGTGACCTTTGTTATTACCTCTGATTCTTTAATGTTCCATTTTACCAAGGACCGCACTTGAGATTGATTAATAAAAAAAGAAAAGGACTGAAGAATAACATGTTGTTTATGGCATCTCTGGAACCTTATTTTCATCATTCTTATCCGTAATATAATATACAATAATAAAGGAGGTTCTCCAGCTTCCTTCCACAGTCCAAAAACATGCAATATGAGGATGAGGTAAATTGGACACTAAATTGACCGTGGTTGTGAGTGTGACAGTGGATGGCTGTTTGTCTCAATGTTGCCCTGTGATGGACTGATGACCTGTCCAGGGTGTACACAGTCTGTGGAGGATAAAGCGGTAGAAAATGGATGGATGGATGGATAATGAACGAGGGGTGATCAATGGGCTAATGTAGCTACGGATGTGTCTTTCACTGACATTAAATACAAGTTAACTGCTTAGCTTTATAGAATAAAATAGTTCATTTAATGTGGGAGATTCATTTGGAATTTCAGCTTTACCCAAAAACCTCATTATTTAAATAGTGCACACCAATAATACTTGGTTTCTGCATCTGGCTCACTGATTCTACAGTCTCCATGGAGATGTGGTTGATAGTGAGCTCACATTCCTCCATGCACATACTGTTATACTGTTTATTATTTTTTACAATAATGTGCAACGACTAAATAAACGTGTGTTTCTGAGTTTGTCAGGCTGGAGTTCTGACGGGGATTCTGGGGATTGATGTGTTTTGAACTTAGTGACACCGTTTCTTTGTAAGCAGCACTTGTCAATATTGTATATTCATGCGCGTTTGCGTGACAATCTCCATACAGTATTAACACACACATGCCGACATATACTGTATGCATGTGTGGGTGTTTTTGATAAACAGACAGTCAAAGGCTGTATCTATTCTGTGTTTGTGTGTAAAGATGTGTGTGTGTGTGTGTGTGTGTGTGTGTGTGTGTGTAGACTTCTGTGTGTAGACTGTATGCATTATGCAGACCTACGAGAGCCTTGTGCTATAAATAAAACAGGGCTGCAGTGTGCTCACTGGCGGAATAATCTATCTGACACTATGGAGAAGGAATGGGGGGGAGACGGAAAGAAGACGAGCTCAGAGACGGACAGAGACAGGCATGAAAGTACGACGAGTGAAGGTGAAGAAAATGGAAAAGAGGAAAAGAAGAAATGAAGGAAATGAGGCAAGACTGAGCTGGAGAGACAGAAATTAGGCCCAGGGAGAAAAGTGGTTTATCCTCAGGGCTCCCCACAGTGGTGGTTCGCACAATGAAACAGGGAAAAGTCTTCTATCAAAAGGGCAGTAATTCATCATTGTCTTGGGCAGAGTACAATAGTGTTTAATGTTTCAGGAAAAAATATTTAAACATTTTCTGCCCAATATGGAGAATACAATTTGATTAGATGTAAAGACGATAACTTAAGACTATTTGTTTCTGGCAATTATGTGATTTGCTAATTGTTTTGTTTGATATCGTGATTTTAATGAGGGGAAAAAAAGTCCTAACATGTCACTCGTCTCTCTTTTATATATCTTCAAGGAAGAAAGAGGCAGTCTGCAAGTGCAGGTGCTACTGGCAACAATGCTGCGATGTTGTTCGTGTACCTGTCTTATTATTGTCGATTCACTCCTGTATTTAGCTGACAAGTTTGTTTGTCACTTAGTGTCATACCCACTCAAATATTCAATATTCATGGCAATTACATTCATAAAGATGATGAACACCGACTCTGGCTGCCAGGACAAGTGTCGTTATGACAACAACCAACCCCAGAGTTGCTTTTTTAGCAATGACGAGACACAGAAAATAAACTCTACAACCTGACAAGCTTGTACCAGTTTACTGTCGTTCTCTGACACCTTTCTCCAGGCTTGGTTTCTCTGGTTTGTTTTCGTGGACAGGGTGATTTATCCACTGCAATATTCAATCTCTTCTTGTCTGTCCATGTCAAACAGGACCTATACTTGCATAAATGTGTTGTTTTGGTCTTCTGCCCCAGCTGGGCTATTTGCATAAACATTGATTGATGATTATATGATGACTAAGCAGCCTCTTTAACCCTTCAGCACCTAAGCCTCAAACGTCTGTGTGGTCGTGTTTGCTTATTTTAACCAGAAAAGGGCCAGTGAGTGAGTGCTTTTGCAGTTATTTACGTTTACTGCATGCTGAAAGAGTGTATTGACAATTTCAAATGGAGAAAAATAAAGAGTTTTATTTAGAAAAACACTGCATGTTGAATTTGAAGTTTGAACAGTAAAACACATATTTAAAATAACATCTGTTTGAGTCGGCTCAATGTCCAAAAACAGGCCAAATAATGGAAACCATGTACAGTTTTTTTTTCCAACTCGCTCCTCTCTGGCGACAAAGACGATGATTTGCCGGCGTCCTGCAACAGCACGAGTGACATCTAGCTATAAAGCAAGTTGTGTCTGTGTGTGTGTCTGTGACGGGCATATCTCGCTGACTGTTGGTCAGATCATCGCCCTTTGGAGATGGGTTGGGCATGGCCCGATAGTGTGCATCATTGATTTTCATTTTAGAACACACTAGCGCTATCAGTCCAAAAACCGGAAGTCCGCGAAAAGTTCTATTCTTGGCTCCACAGTGCAGCACAGAGTTCTACACAAACTTCCAGCCTCAAAGGATTTATCTGTCCAGTGGATACATGTTAAATGACGGCAATGTTCCCGTTAGAGCCTGCAAATGATCACTTTTCCAAAATGTTAACTGCTGTTAGCTCCCAGTAACCTCTGTGGCTGATGTAATTTCCTGTCCCTTAAGTTTCATTTTACTTTTTTTTTTTGAGGTGGACCTAAAGAGATACTACTAAACAGAACGTTCTGAACTGGGCTGTGCAGTGCCCTTGGAATACATACTTCCTACGGGCACTGATGGCTTCGAAGTGCAACTTCTTAGCTTTCAGTAACCAATAGCGCAAACCGTCATGTAATTACGGTAATACAAAGTGCGCTTGCGCAAACGTGCGACCTGCGATACACTCGGTGTTGGAGGGTTAAAAAATGGAACTTTTCAAAAGCAGAGCAAGACAGCAGAGCCACATCCCGGTTTGGCAACATGATGTCACTTCAAATTACAGTGTTTTCCATTGAAGTCACTAGTGTACGTAACAGTATAAGTCAAGTATACATTGTCTCAGGACATTGACTTCATGATGTCTTCTTAATATCTGTTACCAGTTGATCCAGTTTTCACAGGCTTTGTTCATATGGGCCTACATTGACAAACGAAAATAGAAATGCAAATTCAACTAGATAACGAGTTATCTGCTGTTGCAGTTGTGTATGTGTTGTATACATGACCTCATCTCAACAAGACTAAGATGCATAAATATTTAAATCCCTGTCTGTGTCGATTTGTGTTGTCTGTTGCCTTTTATCTGCATTTTCTGAATATTTTAACCTTTTCCAAGTGAACAAACTCAGCAAAATGTCTGACTTTCTTATTTGACAATTTCTTTCCCGCTTGATTGCTCTCCTTGTCAGGTCATGGAATTGAAAGGTCAGATGATCCATGTGCCAGAGTCCTGCTCCCTGATGTTTCTGGGCTCGCCACGGGTCGATAAATTGGAGGAACTGATGGGCAGAGGCCTCCATCTGTCAGATATCCCCATCCATGATGCAACACGTGATGTTATCTTGGTGGGGGAGCAGGCCAAAGCCCAAGACGGCCTGAAGAAAAGAATGGACAAGCTCAAGGTTGAGTGGTTTCTTTTTATTCTTGGGTCATGTTTAGAGAGAATATTGTCACATTTATTTATTTGTCAAAATAATAAAGCTCCTGTAAAGTGTATACTGCACTTGGAATAGTTGGATTTTATTACCACTATGCTTTACCAACTACAAACAGGCCACAGCATACACTGAATGCCCCCCATTGATCTCCTCCTGTGTTACCGACCATGCCCTGAACAGCCGACACACACAAAAACCAACCAGGATGAGGGATTGCTGTCATTGTTGACAGTTTGTGGTTCATGACTATTGAAAGTCAATCCAAATGATACTGAAAGTCGTTTTGCAGGCCAATTTATATTTCCATCATGTGTGAAACTCCACAGTGACGAAAGAACCCATAGCAACCAGGCAAACCTCACCGATGCTGATTTAAACCCATTGTTGCTGAAAAATGGCGGCTCCAGGGACTTGCTCTTGTAATTGCCTTTCAAAGACCCCTTGAGCAACTCACTGAGTCTTGACCCAGTCCTATGCATCTGCCAAACACATCACTCGCTCACTGCGACTGCTCCCTTAGGCCACTATTATAAATAGCAATATCTTACTCAACATGCCTGCTTTAACAACGCTCAGTGCTCCAGTAGACTCCAGTTGGCTTCCAGAAGCTCACCCTTGGACACAAATAAACGTGTGCAGCTTCACAATCACAAATGCACCAAAGGGCACGCTGATGAGATGATGTAAATAATGACTGTGATTAAAATTGCAGTGCAGAACTCGTTGTTGTTGTTAATGTTATTAGACTTGTAAATAGTCTCTGTTAAGCAGTACTGTTTGTATGTTTGCAGCAGCAGTGCAGGGGCGGGTGGGGAACAACAGTTTTTTTTAGCAGTATAGAATTAACGTATGACCGTAGCTGTGAGAGTGGGAGTGAATGGTCCTTTCATTTGTGTTGCCCTGTGATGGACTGGTGATCTGTTTAGGGTGTACACCCCCCCCCCCCCTCCGATGGATGGATCGATGGATGGAACTTTTCATGGTGCTTGTTTGTGTTTCCAGTCATCCACCAACCTGTTAGCAGCTGTCTAACTATTAGCACTCTTGTTGTCATCCGTCTTGACATACACTACCGTTCAAAAGTTTGAGGTCACTTTGAAATGTCCTTATTTTTGTAGTTTTCAATGTATATAACATTAAATGAATCAGAAATACAGTCTATACATTGTTAATGCAGTAAATGACTATTCTAGCTGCGTAAAAAACGTCTGGTTTTTAATGGAATATGTACATAGGTGTATAGAGGCCCATTTCCAGTGTTCTAATGGTACATTGTGTTTGCTAATCGCGTTAGAAGGCTATTGGATGGTTAGAAAACCCTTGAAAACCCTCATGCAGTCATGTTAGCACAGCTGAAAACTGTTTTGCTGGTTCTTTGACGAAAGCAAAGTTTGAAGGGCAAAATTATTATCTATCTACAAAGCAAGTTGTGTGTGTGTGTCTGTGACGGGCGTATCTCGCTGACCGTTAGTCAGATCGACCTAAGATTTTGTATATGGGTTGAGCATGGCCCGATGGTGTGCATCCTCATCTGCAAACACTGTGTCAAAAAAAGACGAGTTTGTTGTACAGACATCGTATACAAGCTCATAACTTTAAGGACTGATGAGTATTTTAACGTGACAAAATAGTTTTACTGTGAGTGAGTGTTTTAAAAATGCATGGATGTGGCCACAATGGACACAGTTCTACAGAGGTCGCGAATAGCCTACTGCTCTCTTCATATTATTGACGCGTGTTATAGCCTAGCCCGACAGTTTTCATTAGCCCAAATAGCTCGACAGCATGCTAAATCCACTAAAACGCCTAAAGCTAAGTCCCCGCTTAGGATGCCAACGTCTGCAACTCCATAAAACACATACTTTTCATAAGGTACGCACACTATCCAGCACATATACACTTCCTACGGGCACTGCACTAGTTTTGAATAAAAAATATTATTTCTAATCTTGTCAAAGTCTTGACTATATTTTCTATTCATCCTATTCAACTCTTTTGATGAATAAAATTGTGACTTTCAATGGAAAACTTGGAGAAATTGTATAGGTGACCCCCAAACTTTTGAACGGTAGCGTTCAACCAATCACTTCCTGTGTAACTCAGGAATGTCGCTGGGTGACACGAGACCTAAACACTGCTATACTGAGAAATACAGAATCAGCATTTTGAAAAATTCCTTTGACAGTTAATGTATGATTGATCAAAGCTAACCTTGTAACCTCCTTCTCTTCCCCAGGCCACATTAGAACGTACTCACCAGGCCCTGGAGGAGGAAAAGAGGAGAACCGTGGATCTCCTGTACTCCATATTTCCAGGCGATGTGGCGCAGAAGCTGTGGCAGGGTCAGCCAGTGCCCGCTCGCAAATTCGACGATGTCACCATGCTCTTCTCGGACATTGTGGGTTTTACCGCTGTGTGCGCCCAGTGCACGCCCATGCAGGTCATCTCCATGCTGAACGAGCTTTACACGCGCTTCGACTACCAGTGCGGCATTCTGGATGTTTACAAGGTCAGTGGATGGAAACGCGCGCATGTAATAAACCTGTTGACGCGGGCGAGGTTCTCTAGACTGTGGATCTGAGGAATAGGACATCAGCGAAGGAGTGTCAATAGCCTGGGATTGCTTGAAACGTAATGGTCCATGTGAACATTTGTGCAGAATGAGGCGTATCATCAAAGACTAACTATTTTTCCAGGAAGTGACAGTAGAGCCCCGTGTTTGTTGTTTGTTTTTTGAAAGCAATAGCACTTAAGCTGGATTTGTCAGTCCTGTAGGGTGTGTCACTGCCTGCATGTGTGTGTGCGTGTGTGTGTGTGTGTGTGTGTGTGTGTGTGTGTGTGTGTGTGTGTGTGTGCTTGTTGTGTGGAAAAAGTGACTGATTAATGGCCAGCGTGTGGGAGTTTAACAAAGATGTGTCAATATTGTCCATCTGACAGCGTGGCATTGGGCCCTAGTTACAGTCATCACTGTGGTCTGCTGTCTTTACCTCTCTGTATCCAAGCCTTTCATCGGCCAAACCTATTTTTCTCTGCAGTTTTTTTTTTCTCTCTTTCACACCTGCTTTTCATCGCCTTTGCCATATCATCGTCCTCCCTCTCTGTCTCATTACCTCATCTTCTTTGATAACAACGTATACTTTCCCATGTAAAAACCCGCTTCCCTCTCTCTGGAGACAGGCACAGAGGAAGGCCGAGAGACTGAACGTGTGTGAAAGGGAGAGGAAAAAGCAAGTTGAACAGAAAAAAAAGGAGAAAACGATCTTCCCACCACATATTCAATGATTAAGGAACCCATATACTGCCATTGTCATGGTTACTGTCGAAAAACAAGCATGTGGCAAGTCTAAATGAGAGCAGTTTGTCTCCTAGTTTTCTCCTTTGCCTCCCTTTTTTCCCCCTGTGCCATTTACTTTTTGCCTTTATAAAGATCATGTCAACTACCGTCACACTTGAAGCTGGATATGGCAACATATCCTTGAAAGTGGCGTTGTTTGCTCACATTTTGCTCTTTAGCCTTGGGGAGTAGTGGTTTTGGCTTCTCTACACAAGGACCTCGGTGCCACTGTAGTTTCTGGCATTGTTTCCCCGACGAAGGCTTGAAATGGCTTGGTTCATCTGCGTACGCAGCTTTTGTTCACAACCGTTCTATCAACGCTGAAACAACGAAGTCAAAGCCTCCCTAGATGTTGTAGCCAACCTCTATGGACAGGAAAAAGCCTTAAAAAAACAACACAAGAATGTATTTAATCGATTCATTGTGAGGGAGAATTTTCCTAATTGAAAGTACATGGAAAATAACAACATATATAATTGTTTTTCCACTTATATTTGCTATAAATCACAAGGATGAAGATAAAACCAGACGACATTATTTAATAGGGGTGGGGGGGGAAAAATCGATTCACATAGGAATCGCGATTCTAATCATCCACGATTCTGAATCGATTCATAAACTTCAAATATCGAGTTTCTATTTTGAAAAACCACACAAAACAGCAGTTTGTGTTATTTGTGTACAATTTATTTTTGTAACTTCTGGGAGAAAAAGGCAGCTAGTCTAAGCTTTCTTTTATGCAAGTTATTTTTTTGTACAGTAAGTTTTTATTTGTTTTGAATGAATAAATGTTAACTTTTGTCTTGAGTTTGCCACATTATCTTATACAAACTGTATTGTTTCGATCGTGTGAATGGAATCGTTTGATTCGAGAATCGATTTTGAATCGAATCGTGACCCGAAGAATCGGAATGGAATGGAATCGTGAGCCACCCAAAGATTCACATCCCTATTATTTTGTCAACAAATCCAATGTAAAGACTAAAACCAATACCTATATTGATTTGATCCTACTAACAACTACTATCTAGAGCCAAAATGTATGTTTTTAATTTTAGTATACAGTATGTTTGTCAGCCAATGGTAGCACTTAGAGGCTTAGAGCTGGTTGGGATGAGATGTCATTAGATATTGAGACATTGGCTGATCCTCTCCATGCTTGGGTTTGACCTTTTAATGAGATTTGTTGGCAGTAAGAAAAAAATAAAGATTACAGGAAGTAGACTTTATCATGGTCAGGACTAAGTGTGAAATGTTGATGCACATTGCACAATACTGGATATTTGTTTTATGTTGGTGATGACTCAAGCCACCCCAGCCAATCACAGACCAGGTTCACATTTTTCTTGTCGTGTGTGTGTGTTTTTTTTTTGTCTTTTTCATATAATACCTGATCAACAAAACAGGAAAACAAGAGCAGATTGAAGACAACGGGGACGGATACAGAGAAATACCACCAGATATGACAGATTAGCAGGATTCAGTAAATGTGCAGTGTGTGAACTTAGCCAAGCTCAACCTGGTTTGAAGGATCGCTCTCTTTAGTGTCACTTCTCGAGTGTTTTTGTGGAGACGACTCGTCGGGGCCCCTCCTGGTGAAAGCTTGCGTGGTGTGTGATTTCCCATCATCACTCTCTCATGTAGTGTGAACTCACAGCGGCTGCAAAGATATTCAATCTCGTAACAGCAGAGTGCACAGCAGTCCACTGACACTAAAAGTCTTGTCGTGTGATCTTGGCTTAAATGTGACTGTAAGTACATTTGTGTTTATATAGCAGCTTTCACAGATATAAAATCACACAAAGTGCTTCATAATAAAAATAATAAGAAGTACAGAACACCGTATAATACATACAACGTCATTTAAAACCCTTGTTCACCCAAAAGCTGGTTTAAAATCATTCTAAAATGTAAAATATGTGCTCTTTTGCCGGATTCTATGTACAGTAGCTCAGGAATTAAGCTTTTATTAATGTTTTTAATCCCTTGCTCTCCTGCTCCACGTCTCATTACAGATCGAGACGATAGGAGATGCCTACTGCGTGGCAGGAGGCCTTCACAAGAAAGTTGATAGTCACGCGAAGCCAATTGCACACATGGCCCTGAAGATGATGGAACTTTCTGAGGAAGTGCTGACACCTGACGGGAAACCTATCAAGGTGAGTTTTCGTTCGTTCTCCAGCAGGCATCAGCGGAGGCAGTTGTGCGTGTAACTGTCACATCAGGCCGGTCGGGTTAGTTTGAGGTTTTCTCTGTAAGGTTGGGCTGCTGTGACAAGTGAGACAAATGTGCGAGAACACTCCAGTTAGGCAGCCCACAGTTTTTTTAAGAGAAGAAAATGTGCTGACGCCAATGTTCGATAGTTAAAGAGATCAAGAGCAGCGCTGTGAGATCTTTACGTGCTTTTTCTTTTTGTAAAAGCAAATGTTGACATGTATCATTTTGGGCTGTATTCTGTTCGTCTTTGATCGATTGGTTGTTCATAATTGTGCTGGGATTTGCACACATTATTGGCCTCTGCTTTAAATGCAAGGCTGACAGTCGAGGATACATCACTCCAGATTTCCTCATTGCAGTTGCCATGGTGATAGGATGCATTATTGACGGCCGGGGTTTGCATTATGATTGATGAACAGCATGTTGACGTTGGAGATAGATGGGCGGATTGATTCAACGCGGATTATGGACGATCATGTCGGTATCTCAGTTGATGGATGGATGATATTTGAACACACAAGAGGGACAGTAATAGAGAAATGCCTTACTTTGATAAAAGTGATTAAAAAAACGATCATGATCTTTGTGTTAGCTGGCAAGTTCATGTGCTCATAGACAATTCTTTTGCATTTCCTCACAGTTTGATTGATTAAAAGTGTCATGAAATGAGTAATATATTGCATGTCTGTGTGTGAATTAAGAGAGTGGCTATAAAATCAACAGTAGGGCTACACACACCACGCATGTTCACATGATTAAATGTGCCTGTGTGGGTATATGTGTGTGATGTTGTGTGCTATTTATGTAGTGATGGTGTGTGTGTGAGTTGATTTTCCACTGCCTAAGCTGTCTTGCTATTTCCTTTGCTTAATCTTGTCCTCATTTTTTTCTTCTTCTTCCTTTATTTTTCCATTTTGTGTTGTACGGAGATTAGATTCTGAAATGTTCACCTCACACAACCTCCCACTGACATTGTTGCAGGGAACATGTTTCTTAAAGGGGACATATTATGCAAAATCAACTTTTTAATCATTTAAATCCTTATACATATGGGACTATATCAGTCCATATCAGGCCATATCAGTCGGCAAAGTGTGAAAAAAGATGAATCACTCATGTTTTTGTGGTCCTCCTCAGTCTAAATACAGGAGATGAAACACACGATGTTGACTTCCTCGCTCATTGGGACGTCACAATGCGCTAAATTCCAGTAATTGTTGTCTCGCGGAGCTCCGATTTGTCCGTAAAACACGCGATAATGCTTGAAAAGTCAGTGAAAATTTCTATTCCTGGCTCCACAGTGCAGCACAGAGTTCTACACAAACTTCCAGCCTCAGAGGATTTATCTGTCCAGTGGATACATGTTATATATGCTAGAGCCTGCAAATGATCACTTTTCCAAATGCTAACTGCTGTTAGCTCCCAGTAGCCTCTGTGGCTGATGTCATTTCCTGTCCCTTAAGTTTCGTTTTACTTTTTTTTAAGGTGGACTTAAAGAGATACTACTAAACAGAGCGTTCTGAAAAGGGCTGTTTTGTCAGGGTGATTGAACTGCTGTGGTGCTTCATCCTTATGGTATTTTGACCAAAGCATGTCACAGACATGTTCATTAGGACACCAGGGAACTAGTTTAACTTGGAGAAATAGGATATAATATGGGACCTTTAATGGTTTGGCCTCCTCTGTACTTAATGCTCCATATAAAATTGTAGTATATTACACTAGCCCTGGACAGTATACAGGTTTCAATCTTTTTCTTTTATTGTCATCGTTATAGTCATGTTGTGAATAGGTCAATTAAAACCGTTGTAATGGTAGAATTGATGGTTTTCCTTACATGTACTGCAGCTGGTATTGTGGGTGTGTTTTTTCCACCACCACAATTCATATTCATGACCAAATAAAAAATGTAATCCATGTCAAGTGTACAACTGCACATAACAAGAGCTTCTTTAACGCAGTGGTTGGTGTTATATACCGAGCAGTTTAAATATGGAGGGGAAGAAAGACGCGCAACTGAGGCTACTGAGTTCAAACCACTCATGTTAATTCATTAGAAAGGAAAGGGAACACAGGATATCATTTATTTATATCTGTTCTAAGTACAGTCGCTGTCAAGGTCACCGTCACTTCTAGACTGCCAGGATTGCAGGAGCCGGGGCAATAATTTGCAATCAACATCATAAATCATGACCTAGAACAGTTCTTTTGTCCAATTCGTTCTCAAATGTTTTATGAAAAAGAAACAGAGCTTATGGTTTTTTTGTGGCCGAAAGAAAATACAGTGTATATATATTATATGTACACTGTATATTCCGCAGCATTAAATGTGCGTCAATCGAAGATTAAGTTATTATATAAATATTGAGATACTGACCCCAAAAAAACCCAAACAGCAAATTTATTGATTTAAAAATTTCAACTGGATTTAAAACTGAGCAAAGACCTTTTTTTCCCCCTCACCACTGAGCACGTTTGGTTTTGAAAAATATTCCAACATAGAGAACAGACAGGACACTGCTCTGTGCTCTTCTGTGCTCCTAACATTGTCCATTTGCCTCAAAATAGAAAGGCCTTGCCAAGCATTTTGCCCTGCTCGCTCGCTCTCTCTCTCCTTCACCTCTTCATATTTCCCTAACCACTTCTACTCTTTCCATCCCTGTCTCTTTCCACTTTTTAAACTCGCTTTGTGCTCAGTTTTTATTGTCGTTATAGTTGCCTATAAATTTCTCTCTGCTTCCTTCTTATCTTGTCTTCACTTCATGTCGGTATGTGGGAGAATTATAGAGATATTCAACACTCCAGCTTGATAAATGCTGTTCAGTGAGTGCACTCAACTTCAGCCAATGTTGCAGTGTTATGCAAACCAGCATGAGAGCTGTGTGAGAGAACTGCTCAGTGGGTGAGAGACAAAGAGAGAGAGAGAGAGAGAGAGAGAGAGCGATGCAGGGACACAGAGATCAATAATATAGTGTGCAGTGAGATGTCAAGAGAGAAACATGTACAGAATAGAAAGTTGTTTTCATTTTTATTCACGCCTGGAACAAGATTTTTGCATGTGTGTGTGTTTGTTTGTGTCGATCAAAGTGCTTATCCCTTTAACACCTAAGCCTCAAAATGTCTGTCTGAGTATTTAACCATAAAGGGGCCAGAAAATGTCAATGCTTTTGCCCATTTTACCAGAATAACTTTCAATATCTGGCAGTTATTTACAATTTACTGCATGCTAATATACTGTTTTAAAGCTCCCATAGAGTGGTCCTGTCGCACATATATGTTGGTTATGGAGGTCTACTTGCATACATTAACTTGTTTTTATAGTCAAAAACCTCCTAGTTGCTGTAAATGGGTCGATAGAAATCTCTCCTCACTGAAGCTCTCGTCAGTCGCGCTGTTTCAGACTGAAATCTCACCCCCAGAAGACAGACTGTGTTGCGATTGGCCAGCCAGCGTAGAGCCTTCCCAACTGTCTTGTGATTGGCCAATACCTGGAAGTGACGTAATCAACACACCAGCTCTCAGAAGCGCAGCTCCCCCCTCTGGAACGGTGGATGCACTGCTACTCATTATCAAAACATTGTTTTAACAATGTTTAAAAACAGCGTTGTCACGACTCTCCGCCGCAGTCCCTTTTACGCCTTTGATCCGGAGTCAGACACAGAGTCAGAAGACACTGGAGAAGGATTGTTGTATTAGACTGCTTTGGTTGTACCTAGGTGTACCTAATAATCTGGTGCCTGCATGTGTGAGACGGTGCTGACTCTATAACAACTTTCTCCTCTCTTTGTCTCACTCTCTCTCCATCTCTCTAAGTTTGGCCAGAGGCTAGAATGTGATTAGTTGTCTCTGCCACTTGCTCATTGGCTCGTCGATAACCATGTGCTGTGGATGCTGCTGACTCATAGCAGGGAGGAGGAGGAGGAGGAGGAGGGGGAGGGGGGGGGGGGGGTGAGAGTGCATGAGTCTCACTTTGTCTGTGTTTTTGAGACTGAGGAATAAAGAGGCGAGTGGGTGCCGGACACAGATTTTGTTTGTATGTCTGTGAGTGATTGTCTGTCGTAGAGACAGACACGAGTATGACCATCTGTAAGCAGCTGAGCCGGAAAATAGGTCACGCTCGTTCACCTACAGTGCTGGCCTGTTCTGCCTCTCGCTTCCCGTCTCTCCAAATTTCTTCACCTCTCTAATGATGTGTAGCTTTTGCAATGATGATAAATAATCCGTCTCTCCTTTGTCTCCCATTGTCTTCCGTTCTCCGTCTTCCTCTCTATCTGTGTTCTTTCTACCTCACTACCCCCATCGCCTGTTGTTGCCATGACTACCTTACAGTGTGCTGGCATGCACATAGTGGCATTGGTTACCGAGGTGACGAGATGCTCAAGGAAATCTACTGGGTTCCATTAGCTTGCGTGTGTTAGGACGTGTGCGTACTGTATATGTGTGAACCGTATGATAGATAACCTGTTCTCAAGTGGAGATAAACAGCGCATCGTTCAACGCCGCGCGCGCTACAGGACGAGCAGCGCGTGAACGATTGTCATCAGTTCAGCGAGGTGATGTAATTCAGTGACATTCACAAAGAAGTCAGGTCTGTTTATTGTGGTAAAGGTTAGTCACCAGAGATGACAGGTTGGATTAACCTCATGCACGAACCACAGATGTGCTCGCAGATTCCAGATTCAAAGCCGAACATGATGAAAAGCTTACAAAAAGCTTACCGAGAGATGACTACCGCGACTTCCCCAGATTTTCATTATCAACTGATAATATTCTTGATTTTGTCTGTCAGAAAGACTTTGCAAAAGCTCATTTCAAAATTTCTTTTTGCTTTCGGCCACAACGGATGATCCACATTTGATTTGGCAAAGATTCATGGTATCTCTGTGGATAGGGTCAATGCAGAGTGTCCAATTAACAACCGCTTGGCTTCCCCACTTGTAAACATAAGTGGGGCTATACTTATACTTCCTATAATCTCAAGACATTTATTTTTCCTCTTACCGGACTAATGAGCGCATCTGGATAAATGCATCATCAATTAAATTTAGAAAGAAAAACAAATGTGCACATATATAAGCTGCACTTGTCTTTAAGCAGCAGGTGTCCACGTTGTCACGAGATATTTACACAGAATTTTTTCCCGTAATTTTTAATTACCGTATTACCTAATTTTTCCAAGTAGTGTAACGCAGTTGGTTAAAAAAATAACCAGCCTACCAGAAAAGTCATTGATCATCATCTTCCTCCTGCACATCAAGACCACTGAAGTGGTCTTCTTGTCGGACTTGAACAGCCTCAGAATGACTTCATCAGACACTTTCTCAGTCTCTCTTTCGTCGTCGCGCTCACTGTCCAGCACTTGAGCTAATGTTGCTTTTCGCATGCGGCCAGTTTTGATTCAGTAAGAATCTATAGATTAGCCGCATCGCTATACAAGCGGCAGGGTTCAAAGCGTGTGAAAAAAGTAGCGGCTCATAGTAAAGAAAATGATAAGAAATTACCGTATACGTATTTCAGAAACTAGAATTATATACAAATATTGAGTATTTGAGTAAATCATTGTTTTTGCCATTTACTTTGCTGTTGTTCATTGACAAACTTTATTGATGACTCCATATCAATCAAACAGCCTGCACAAACGGCGTGAACAAGTGTATGAGTTAATAATAATAAGAAGAATCACGCTGTTTGAATCGCTGCATACGTTGCTAATGCTATAACTTCTTTACCTCCCCTCTATCTCCTTTTTCCCCCTTCCACATCTTCTACCATCACCTTCGTTTCCTAGCTAAGGATAGGTATCCACACGGGCTCTGTGCTCGCCGGCGTGGTCGGGGTGAAAATGCCCCGTTATTGCTTGTTTGGCAACAACGTGACTCTGGCCAGCAAGTTCGAATCAGGAAGCCAGCCGAGGTGCATCAACGTCAGTCCCACGACGTACCAGTAAGTAACAACGGCATGTATATGTACACAGACAAACTATATTTGGTCTTGTGCACAGACCTTAATTTAGTCTTCTCTTCTCCTCTCTCCACAGGTTGCTGAAGGACGACCGTTCTTTTTCATTTGTCCCCCGGTCACGACTAGAGCTGCCCGACAATTTTCCCAAAGAGATTCCAGGGACGTGCTACTTCCTGGAGGCGGGGACGTCCCACAGTCATGCCTCGTTGACCAGCTCGCGCTCTGCTCCCCCAGCCTCTATGAGGAAAGTCTCCTACAGCATTGGGACCATGTTTCTCAGAGAAACAAGTTTGTAGGCCTCGCACACACACACAGGATGCGCATGTGTGATGTGAGAGGCTTGAGTTGAAAACGGGGCAACTTACAGTGAACCTATAATTCAGATCTTTGGATATGCAAATTAATGATGTGAAATAATGGATTCAGGCCTGTGTCAGGGCCTGTGTGATTCAACCGTAAAAAAAAAATATACACTCATTAGAGGTTTAAAAAAAGAACAATAATTCCCTCATCTCTGGTGAGGGAGACATGGCTGACAGAAGATGTCGGTATCATCAAGCCTAGTCTCATGTGGACCCTTCCCCAAGGAAATGCACTGATTAGTGGAGAAACCTAAATAGCAAACTCTAAATCTCACTGGATTCCTCAGTTCCATACCTGATGCCCAGCTCTCTCTCCCTCCTGTTGTCCTTTCTCCAAACTAGTCCCCTGACCTGGTTCTAAGGGAAACAAAGCAATGAGAAAACCTGGGGAGAGACCATTTTCATGGCTAGTGTTGCACTCGACGCCGTAAATAGAGCAAATCATGCTGAAGACTAACATTTAAACTTTTGGAAGACGTAAACATCGACACTGGCATCATCAAGTACAAGGAAGGCCGCTGCTGAAGAACTCTACGTCATCCCTGAATTAACTTTATCCGAATCATGCCATGCTTTTACCAAACCCACTTTTAACGTTTGCAGCTTGTTACAGTCGTCATTTGTCAAACCCGGGACCAGTTTGTCAGGATGGAGAGACACGAGTGAACGAGGCACAAATACGCAGAGAGTTTTGAAAGGAAAACGGCAAAAAACACACAGCTGGTCTTTGAGCCTTGTCCGCGTTTAACTCACAGGAAAATATACAACCAACAACAATGCAGCCATTTCATTGCAGGTGACGTGTTTAGGACTGAAAACGATTCCCAGCTCAGTGCCTTTTTACTGCTCAAATCGGGACAAACACACGATGGATTCATTTTCAATATTTGACGATTAACATAAGGAGCACTTATTTTACCGTAATGTCTTTTTATTTCCCTTTGTTTGAAGGTATGTGACATTAATGTGTCAGTAGCTACAAAATATGATGTGCCAAAGTTTATGAGCCACATTTTGCCCTTTGATTCGTCCAAGTTTTGGTACTTTATCCTAGGAATCCCAACTTGTGTATCTAAGTTTGAATCTCATAAATCTAGTGCTCCTCGTAGACCTCAAATATTTGAAATTATATTCATCGGTTTTTGTCTAGTTCAACCAGTAATACACACAATATAGTACTAATAATATAGTACTATTACCATATGTAGACATAGTCGCAGTATGCATGCGTTACATGGTTCAAATTTGCACACGTTATCCTTTTCGATTGCATTGTTTCTTACCACATAGATGTCAACATACAGGGAACACGATTCCCTTGCAAATATCACAGCACGATTCAAATTAAAAAACCTCTACTAGTTTGTTGATGGATAAGAAGATTCAATCAGTGAAATTCTCAGGCCTTCCAAATACTAAAGTGTAGCTCGATAACCCACACATGGGGAAGTAGAAGTAGTATTCAGGAGAGAATACAGAGGAACCTGGCGAGTTGAAGTTGTTTTTAGAAGACGTTGTTGTACTGTAATAATAACACACTTGTTGACCGAAATGTTTATACTGTTAAAAGAAGGTCCAAAAACCACATTGTGATTGTTTAAATTAGAAGTGGTTTCCACCTGTAAAAGGATGAAGTCAGCTGAACTCTTTGTACTTGATTCTCAAAAACAGCAAAATGCACTTTTGACGGTGTGTAATGGTAACATCAGAAGTAGAACTTGCTCCTGACAAATAAGGCAAAAAGTTTCACCCTCTAAATAGCATTGTGCCAACTTAGTGAGCCTCACGCCAGCAAAACAAGTAATGTGCCATATTGTTGAGAAAAGATTGGAGAAACGCAAAATAGAAATAGATTTCTGTGTCTGAACCAGAGCTGGGTTCACTATTGATTCAACAAAATTCATTTAAATGTATTTTTTCTAAACTCCTGACAGCAGTCGCATCACAACATTTCCAGCGTACACTGACGGCTATGAAAATAGATACTTTTGCTAACAAAGAAAACACAAATATATTTTTGAGAGATTTTCCGATAATATGCACCGTCCATGCTTACAATAAACATACGCATTTTATCCAACCTTTGTTCCTTATGACTTAAAGTCACTATGTTGTATATAATTAAGAATGAACTAGTCAAAAAAAAGGAAAGTTTGGAGCCTAAATTATGGAGTAGATGTCAACCATGACATCTTAAGCCCAGCATAAATTGATTTATATATATGCATACAATGTATTTTGGCTAGTAATAATTAAAATCTGTATGTGTATGAATAAAGTTTAGAGACAACATGCACTTGAAGCAGCTCAATGCCCACATTTAGGACCACAAAGTCAGATCATGCTCCTGAAACCAAAACATTTTGTGCTGTTTTAAGAGAACAATATTCTGCAACAACCGCCTGCAACATCATTATAAATGTGTTAATCGTTTGTCTTAACCTGCAATTTAGTTTTAGAGGCTTAGAACAGAAACAAAGAAAGACAAGTAGCAAAAATGTCATGACTTGTGGAAGATGCACTGCAACGTAGGCTCATGTTTAAGGTGTTAACGTCCACGTACGCCCTGCTCTCTGAACCAAGTAGACAAGATTAGATGCGTATAACTGAAAAATGGTGTTACTCTGTTAACAGTGGCCGCCATGACAGCTTTGTTTGACGGCCATTGAACACTCATTTGAATATATCACTTAAAGGTCCCATATTATGTCATATTTCTCCAAGTTAAACTAGTTCCCTGGTGTCCTAATGAACATGTCTGTGACATGCTTTGGTCAAAATACCATAAGGATGAAGCACCACAGCAGTTCAATCAGAACACTCTGTTTAGTAGTATCTCTTAAAAACTTCAGGGACAGGAAATTACATCAGCCACAGAGGCTACTGGGAGCTAACAGCAGTTAGCATTTTGGAAAAGTGATCATTTGCAGGCTCCAGCAGGCACATTGCTGTCATATATAACATGTATCCACTGGACAGATAAATCCTCTGAGTCTGGGAGTTTGTGTAGAACTCTGTGCTGCACTGTGGAGCCAAGGATAGAACTTTTCGTGGACTTCCGCTTTTCGGATACCGTCGCCCTCGCCAGCACTCTTGCGTGTTTTACGGACAAAGCGGAGCTCCGCGAGACAACAATTCTAGGAAATTAGCGCATTTGTGACGTCCCAGTGAGTGCGGAAGTCAACATCACGTGTTTTATCTCCTGTACTTAGACTGAGGAGGACCACAAAAACATGAGTGAGTCATCTTTTTTCGCGACTGGTAGAGCCAGTTGATTTTGCATAATATGGGACCTTTACTAATTCACATAAAAAAAGCATGTTAAATCCACTGTGGGTAAAACAAAAAAAAGGAAATATGCATGGACACCACTTTAGGCTTCTATCTAACAATAAAAAGGACTGAATTTCCTCGAAGTCCTTGTGAAGAAGAGTAGGTGAACGAGTCTTAAGCGTATCTGACAGTTGTGTTATTGAGCCTGAGGCAGGTTTTTTTTTACCAAGGCCTGAATTCACATAGAGACGAGCTCTTTGACTGTCACCATGACACCTTCCTAGACTCTGCACATGCGTTAATGTGTACCTAATAAAACTACTGTGGCATCCGTGTAGCGCAGGTGTCATTTACGCTCAACTTCAGCGGCGGTGGCTGAATCCTGCATCGAGGCTAAATTAAGGACGTGACACCAGCTTCTTTTTTTTTTTTATGCCCACGTAAAACCTGTGTGTCCAACACTCGTGTCTTCAAGTGAGTAAATCCCTGGCATAATATTAGACATATGGTCAGAAATTTCAAGTCTTACTGCTGCGGAGGTGTTGTTGCAGAGGTAGGGGGGTTCTCCCTCCAGTGTTGTTGTCAGTCATGGACCATTACACTGCAGTGCATGACTTACTAATACATACGCTCACCATCACAGTCAATACAGCGGCAATACAACCAAGCTGTACTGTCCAAGCTGTGTCCAGTTTGTCTCCAGAAACCTGCGTGTGTGTGTCAAACAAATTTGTATCATTTAGATCTATTAAATATACTGAAACTGTATTATGGAAATTGTAATAAAATGATATACTAGATTTCTTGGGTATAATTCACACATTTTTCCACTACGTTGTTTTCTATTTCCACCACTGCATTTGTGTTTTTATGTTTAACAAAAATCTGCCACTATCATGTAGTGTCCTTTTTTATATATTAAATAAATTTAAAAAAAAAGGAGAAGAAGAAAAAAATGCATATTTTCATTGACATTGTTGTAATTTTTCATCACATTTTAAATGATTCTTATTCTTTTTTTTTTTTAACTAAATGAACACGAGGCTGTCATTTGTACTGAGAAATAAAGTGGCTTCATATTTGGTTGTATTCCTGCCCCCCGAACATTGTGAAAAACTGTCTAGTTGCCAAGATCAACTTCCCTGCTGAGCGACAGCACAGTGGGTGTAAAGTGATGGGAAACATTTGCCTGCTTTCAACAGCAGAAACAAACATGCTTTATTGTTGTTATTCATGTCCAGGGTCCTAAAACTCCCTGAAGGATGCACATCCCATCCATTGATCTTCAATCTGTAAGCATTCATCCACATGTGGGGGGGGGGGGTCATTCTGACAATGATCGTGATTATAAACTGGGATCTCGTCACAGAATAATGTCATAATGTCAAAAATCTGGTCATCTGGTTTTGTACTTTGATGTCATGTTATGAACATATGAACATGGAGAGCTGACCCTGGACATGAACCCCTGTGGAAGAGGCTCAGTGACAGCTATTGGATTCTGACTGGCATTAAGGGCACATCTTCTGTCTTATATGCTGTAAATAAAAACACTTAAGTATCTTTCATAAGGAAGAAAAGACTGTGGCTGTTACTATGCATGCATGTGTGTGTGTGTGTGTGTGTGTGTGTGTGTGTGTGTGTGTGAGAGAGTCATAAGTAATCCACATTACCCTGTATAGATGTTAATCTTAGCTGTAATTACTCTTCTTTGAATTCAGTATGTGTGAAGTGTGTGTCGCTCACACTGACACTGAGACACAAGAGGCAGTGCCAAGATATCCCAACATCTACAGGTCTTACAACAGTAGATTAATTAATGAAATGGCTCCGGAGTGGATGGCTCTTGATCTATATCATGATTTAGGTTTATTATGTTCCCCTCCTCCAGTTCAATTACTTATCTGTTGACTTACCTGCTGTCTCACAGTGTGTCCCCAGCTTGTTTTGTTTAAAGGTTCCAGTACGTAATACAATTCCCATAAATATATTAGTATGAACGTGTTAAATTGCATTAAAATCCGTCCAACGTTGCTTTCAAACTGTGTTGACAATTTACTGTCTGCGTGCACTGTGCAACATTTAACTGGTTGCCATGTTTACTGTGGTAACAAGCAGGGATTTTCCCATTAAAAGGCAAATAAGACTTAAGGCAGAATCCTGGGAAATGTTCTATGACAGTTTTCCTCTAACTCTGTCTATATTTTACTATATATTTCTAATGATGAAAACCTTTTTGACAAATTTTGGACGACATACTAAAGTATGACTTTTTTGTCAAATTTTAGACAATAAACACTGACTTTTTGTCAAATTTTGGACAACATACTAAAGTATGACTTTTTTGTAAATTTTTGGACGACATACTAAAGGATGACTTTTTTGTCGAATTTTGGACGACATACTAAAGTATGACTTTTTGTCAAATTTTGGACAACATACTAAAGTATGACTTTTTGTCAAATTTTGGACGACATACTAAAGTATGACTTTTTTGTCAAATTCTGGACGACATACTAAAGTGTGACATTTTGTCAAATTTTGGACAACATACTAAAGTATGACTTTTTTGTCAATTTTTGGACGACATAGTAAAGTATGACTTCTTTTAAATATTTGGAATGACATACTAAAGTATGACTTCTTTTAAATTTTGGACGACATACTAAAGTATGACTTTTTTGTCAAATTTTGGACGACATACTAAAGGATGACTTTTTTGTCAATTTTTGGACGACATACTAAAGTATGACTTTTGTCAATTTTTGGACGACATACTAAAGTATGACTTTTTTGTCAAATTTTGGACGACATAGTAAAGTATGACTTCTTTTAAATATTTGGAATGACATACTAAAGTATGACTTCTTTTAAATTTTGGACGACATACTAAAGGATGACTTTTTTGTCAATTTTTGGACGACATACTAAAGTATGACTTTTTGTCAAATTTTGGACGACATATTAAAAAGTATGACTTTTTTGTCAAAATTTGGACAATAAACTATGACTTTTTTGTCAAATTTTGGACGACATACTAAAGTATGACTTTTTTGTCAAATTTTCGACATACTAAAGTATGACTTTTTGTCAAATTTTGGAAGACATATTAAAAAAGTATGACTTTTTTGTCAAAATTTGGACAATAAGCTATGACTTTTTTGTCAAATTTTGGACGACATACTAAAGTATGACTTTTTTGTCAAATTTTCGACATACTAAAGTATGACCTTTTTGTCAAAATTTTGGACGACATAATAAAGTATGACTTTTTTGTCAAATTTTCGACATACTAAAGTATGACTTCTTTTACATTTTGGACGACATACTAAAGTATGACTTTTTGTCAAATTTTGGACGACATACTAAAGTATGACTTTTTGTCAAATTTTGGACGACATATTAAAAAAGTATGACTTTTTTGTCAAAATTTGGACAATAAACTGACTTTTTTGTCAAATTTTGGACGACATACTAAAGTATGACTTTTTTGTCAAATTTTCGACATACTAAAGTATGACTTTTTTGTCAAATTTTCCACATACTAAGGTATGACCATTTTGTCAAAATTTTGGACGACATACTAAAGTATGACTTCTTTTAAATTTTGGACGACATACTAAAGTATGACTTTTTGTCAAATTTTGGACGACATACTAAAGTATGACTTTTTGTCAAATTTTGGACGACATACTAAAGTATGACTTTTTGTCAAATTTTGGACGACATACTAAAGTATGACTTTTTTGTCAAATTTTCGACATACTAAAGTATGACTTTTTGTCAAATTTTGGACGACATTAAAAAGTATGACTTTTTTGTCCAAATTTGGACAATAAACTATGACTTTTTTGTCAAATTTTGGACGACATACTAAAGTATGACTTTTTGTCAAATTTTGGACGACATATTAAAAAGTATGACTTTTTTGTCAAAATTTGGACAATAAACTATGACTTTTTTGTCAAATTTTGGACGACATATTAAAAAAGTATGACTTTTTTGTCAAAATTTGGACAATAAACTATGACTTTTTTGTCAAATTTTGGACGACATACTAAAGTATGACTTTTTTGTCAAATTTTCGACATACTAAAGTATGACTTTTTTGTCAAATTTTCCACATACTAAGGTATGACCATTTTGTCAAAATTTTGGACGACATACTAAAGTATGACTTCTTTTAAATTTTGGACGACATACTAAAGTATGACTTTTTGTCAAATTTTGGACGACATACTAAAGTATGACTTTTTGTCAAATTTTGGACGACATACTAAAGTATGACTTTTTGTCAAATTTTGGACGACATACTAAAGTATGACTTTTTTGTCAAATTTTCGACATACTAAAGTATGACTTTTTGTCAAATTTTGGACGACATTAAAAAGTATGACTTTTTTGTCCAAATTTGGACAATAAACTATGACTTTTTTGTCAAATTTTGGACGACATACTAAAGTATGACTTTTTGTCAAATTTTGGACGACATATTAAAAAGTATGACTTTTTTGTCAAAATTTGGACAATAAACTATGACTTTTTTGTCAAATTTTGGACGACATACTAAAGTATGACTTTTTTGTCAAATTTTCGACATACTAAAGTATGACTTTTTGTCAAATTTTGGACGACATATTAAAAAAGTATGACTTTTTTGTCAAAATTTGGACAATAAGCTATGACTTTTTTGTCAAATTTTGGACGACATACTAAAGTATGACTTTTTTGTCAAATTTTCGACATACTAAAGTATGACCTTTTTGTCAAAATTTTGGACGACATAATAAAGTATGACTTTTTTGTCAAATTTTCGACATACTAAAGTATGACTTCTTTTACATTTTGGACGACATACTAAAGTATGACTTTTTGTCAAATTTTGGACGACATACTAAAGTATGACTTTTTGTCAAATTTTGGACGACATATTAAAAAAGTATGACTTTTTTGTCAAAATTTGGACAATAAACTATGACTTTTTTGTCAAATTTTGGACGACATACTAAAGTATGACTTTTTTGTCAAATTTTCGACATACTAAAGTATGACTTTTTTGTCAAATTTTCCACATACTAAGGTATGACCATTTTGTCAAAATTTTGGACGACATACTAAAGTATGACTTCTTTTAAATTTTGGACGACATACTAAAGTATGACTTTTTGTCAAATTTTGGACGACATACTAAAGTATGACTTTTTGTCAAATTTTGGACGACATACTAAAGTATGACTTTTTGTCAAATTTTGGACGACATACTAAAGTATGACTTTTTTGTCAAATTTTCGACATACTTAAGTATGACTTTTTGTCAAATTTTGGACGACATTAAAAAGTATGACTTTTTTGTCAAAATTTGGACAATAAACTATGACTTTTTTGTCAAATTTTGGAAGACATACTAAAGTATGACTTTTTTGTCAAATTTTGGACGACATATTAAAAAAGTATGACTTTTTTGTCAAAATTTGGACAATAAACTATGACTTTTTTGTCAAATTTTGGACGACATACTAAAGTATGACTTTTTTGTCAAATTTTCGACATACTAAAGTATGACTTTTTTGTCCAATTTTGGACATACTAAGGTATGACCTTTTTGTCAAAATTTTGGACGACATAATAAAGTATGACTTTTTTGTCAAATTTTCGACATACTTAAGTATGACTTCTTTTACATTTTGGACGACATACTAAAGTATGACTTTTTGTCAAATTTTCGACATACTAAAGTATGACTTCTTTTACATTTTGGACGACATACTAAAGTATGACTTTTTGTCAAATTTTGGACGACATACTAAAGTATGACTTTTTGTCAAATTTTGGATGACATATTAAAAAAGTATGACTTTTTTATCAAAATTTGAACAATAAACTATGACTTTTTTGTCAAATTTTGGACGACATACTAAAGTATGACTTTTTTGTCAAATTTTCGACATACTACAGTATGACTTTTTTGTCAAATTTTGGACGACATACTAAAGTATGACTTTTTGTCAAATTTTGGACGACATACTAAAGTATGACTTTTTTGTCAATTTTTGGACGACATAGTAAAGTATGACTTCTTTTAAATATTTGGAATTACATACTAAAGTATGACTTCTTTTAAATTTTGGACGACATACTAAAGTATGACTTTTTTGTCAAATTTTCGACATACTAAAGTATGACTTTTTTGTCAAATTTTGGACGACATACTAAAGTATGACTTTTTGTCAAATTTTGGACGACATACTAAAGTATGACTTTTTTGTCAAATTTTGGACGACATAGTAAAGTATGACTTCTTTTAAATATTTGGAATTACATACTAAAGTATGACTTCTTTTAAATTTTGGACGACATACTAAAGTATGACTTTTTTGTCAAATTTTGGACGACATACTAAAGGATGACTTTTTTGTCAATTTTTGGACGACATACTAAAGTATGACTTTTTTGTCAAATTTTGGACGACATAGTAAAGTATGACTTCTTTTAAATATTTGGAATGACATACTAAAGTATGACTTCTTTTAAATTTTGGACGACATACTAAAGTATGACTTTTTTGTCAAATTTTCGACATACTAAAGTATGACTTTTTGTCAAATTTTGGACGACATATTAAAAAGTATGACTTTTTTGTCAAAATTTGGACAATAAACTATGACTTTTTTGTCAAATTTTGGACGACATACTAAAGTATGACTTTTTTGTCAAATTTTCGACATACTAAAGTATGACTTTTTGTCAAATTTTGGACGACATATTAAAAAAGTATGACTTTTTTGTCAAAATTTGGACAATAAACTATGACTTTTTTGTCAAATTTTGGACGACATACTAAAGTATGACTTTTTTGTCAAATTTTCGACATACTAAAGTATGACTTTTTTGTCCAATTTTGGACATACTAAGGTATGACCTTTTTGTCAAAACTTTGGACGACATAATAAAGTATGACTTTTTTGTCAAATTTTCGACATACTAAAGTATGACTTCTTTTACATTTTGGACGACATACTAAAGTATGACTTTTTGTCAAATTTTCGACATACTAAAGTATGACTTCTTTTACATTTTGGACGACATACTAAAGTATGACTTTTAGTCAAATTTTGGACGACATACTAAAGTATGACTTTTTGTCAAATTTTGGATGACATATTAAAAAAGTATGACTTTTTTGTCAAAATTTGAACAATAAACTATGACTTTTTTGTCAAATTTTGGACGACATACTAAAGTATGACTTTTTTGTCAAATTTTGGACGACATACTAAAGTATGACTTTTTTGTCAAATTTTGGACGACATACTAAAGTATGACTTTTTTGTCAATTTTTGGACGACATAGTAAAGTATGACTTCTTTTAAATATTTGGAATTACATACTAAAGTATGACTTCTTTTACATTTTGGACGACATACTAAAGTATGACTTTTTGTCAAATTTTCGACATACTAAAGTATGACTTCTTTTACATTTTGGACGACATACTAAAGTATGACTTTTTGTCAAATTTTGGACGACATACTAAAGTATGACTTTTTGTCAAATTTTGGATGACATATTAAAAAAGTATGACTTTTTTGTCAAAATTTGAACAATAAACTATGCCTTTTTTGACAAATTTTGGACGACATACTAAAGTATGACTTTTTTGTCAAATTTTCGACATACTAAAGTATGACTTTTTTGTCAAATTTTGGACGACATACTAAAGTATGACTTTTTTGTCAATTTTTGGACGACATACTTAAGTATGACTTTTTTGTCAAATTTTGGACGACATAGTAAAGTATGACTTCTTTTAAATATTTGGAATTACATACTAAAGTATGACTTCTTTTAAATTTTGGACGACATACTAAAGTATGACTTTTTTGTCAAATTTTGGACGACATACTAAAGGATGACTTTTTTGTCAATTTTTGGACGACATACTAAAGTATGACTTTTTTGTCAAATTTTGGACGACATAGTAAAGTATGACTTCTTTTAAATATTTGGAATGACATACTAAAGTATGACTTCTTTTAAATTTTGGACGACATACTAAAGTATGACTTTTTTGTCAAATTTTCGACATACTAAAGTATGACTTTTTGTCAAATTTTGGACGACATATTAAAAAGTATGACTTTTTTGTCAAAATTTGGACAATAAACTATGACTTTTTTGTCAAATTTTGGACGACATACTAAAGTATGACTTTTTTGTCAAATTTTCGACATACTAAAGTATGACTTTTTGTCAAATTTTGGACGACATATTAAAAAAGTATGACTTTTTTGTCAAAATTTGGACAATAAACTATGACTTTTTTGTCAAATTTTGGACGACATACTAAAGTATGACTTTTTTGTCAAATTTTCGACATACTAAAGTATGACTTTTTTGTCCAATTTTGGACATACTAAGGTATGACCTTTTTGTCAAAATTTTGGACGACATAATAAAGTATGACTTTTTTGTCAAATTTTCGACATACTAAAGTATGACTTCTTTTACATTTTGGACGACATACTAAAGTATGACTTTTTGTCAAATTTTCGACATACTAAAGTATGACTTCTTTTACATTTTGGACGACATACTAAAGTATGACTTTTTGTCAAATTTTGGACGACATACTAAAGTATGACTTTTTGTCAAATTTTGGATGACATATTAAAAAAGTATGACTTTTTTGTCAAAATTTGAACAATAAACTATGACTTTTTTGTCAAATTTTGGACGACATACTAAAGTATGACTTTTTTGTCAAATTTTCGACATACTAAAGTATGACTTTTTTGTCAAATTTTGGACGACATACTAAAGTATGACTTTTTTGTCAATTTTTGGACGACATAGTAAAGTATGACTTCTTTTAAATATTTGGAATTACATACTAAAGTATGACTTCTTTTACATTTTGGACGACATACTAAAGTATGACTTTTTGTCAAATTTTCGACATACTAAAGTATGACTTCTTTTACATTTTGGACGACATACTAAAGTATGACTTTTTGTCAAATTTTTGACGACATACTAAAGTATGACTTTTTGTCAAATTTTGGATGACATATTAAAAAAGTATGACTTTTTTGTCAAAATTTGAACAATAAACTATGACTTTTTTGTCAAATTTTGGACGACATACTAAAGTATGACTTTTTTGTCAAATTTTCGACATACTAAAGTATGACTTTTTTGTCAAATTTTGGACGACATACTAAAGTATGACTTTTTTGTCAATTTTTGGACGACATACTAAAGTATGACTTTTTTGTCAAATTTTGGACGACATAGT
Source organism: Microchirus variegatus (assembly GCF_963457635.1). Taxonomy (NCBI): domain Eukaryota; kingdom Metazoa; phylum Chordata; class Actinopteri; order Pleuronectiformes; family Soleidae; genus Microchirus; species Microchirus variegatus. The sequence continues at coordinate 27,794,709 of NC_139804.1, read as the reverse complement.
TAAGTATGACTTCTTTTAAATATTTGGAATTACATACTAAAGTATGACTTCTTTTAAATTTTGGACGACATACTAAAGGATGACTTTTTTGTCAATTTTTGGACGACATACTAAAGTATGACTTTTTTGTCAAATTTTGGACGACATACTAAAGTATGACTTTTTTGTCAAATTTTGGACGACATACTAAAGTATGACCTTTTTGTCAAAATTTTGGACGACATAATAAAGTATGACTTTTTTGTCAAATTTTCGACATACTAAAGTATGACTTCTATTACATTTTGGACGACATACTAAAGTATGACTTTTTGTCAAATTTTGGACGACATACTAAAGTATGACTTTTTGTCAAATTTTGGACGACATATTAAAAAAGTATGACTTTTTTGTCAAAATTTGGACAATAAACTATGACTTTTTTGTCAAATTTTGGACGACATACTAAAGTATGACTTTTTTGTCAAATTTTCGACATACTAAAGTATGACTTTTTTGTCAAATTTTCCACATACTAAGGTATGACCATTTTGTCAAAATTTTGGACGACATACTAAAGTATGACTTCTTTTAAATTTTGGACGACATACTAAAGTATGACTTTTTGTCAAATTTTGGACGACATACTAAAGTATGACTTTTTGTCAAATTTTGGACGACATACTAAAGTATGACTTTTTGTCAAATTTTGGACGACATACTAAAGTATGACTTTTTTGTCAAATTTTCGACATACTAAAGTATGACTTTTTGTCAAATTTTGGACGACATTAAAAAGTATGACTTTTTTGTCCAAATTTGGACAATAAACTATGACTTTTTTGTCAAATTTTGGACGACATACTAAAGTATGACTTTTTGTCAAATTTTGGACGACATATTAAAAAGTATGACTTTTTTGTCAAAATTTGGACAATAAACTATGACTTTTTTGTCAAATTTTGGACGACATACTAAAGTATGACTTTTTTGTCAAATTTTCGACATACTAAAGTATGACTTTTTGTCAAATTTTGGACGACATATTAAAAAAGTATGACTTTTTTGTCAAAATTTGGACAATAAGCTATGACTTTTTTGTCAAATTTTGGACGACATACTAAAGTATGACTTTTTTGTCAAATTTTCGACATACTAAAGTATGACCTTTTTGTCAAAATTTTGGACGACATAATAAAGTATGACTTTTTTGTCAAATTTTCGACATACTAAAGTATGACTTCTTTTACATTTTGGACGACATACTAAAGTATGACTTTTTGTCAAATTTTGGACGACATACTAAAGTATGACTTTTTGTCAAATTTTGGACGACATATTAAAAAAGTATGACTTTTTTGTCAAAATTTGGACAATAAACTATGACTTTTTTGTCAAATTTTGGACGACATACTAAAGTATGACTTTTTTGTCAAATTTTCGACATACTAAAGTATGACTTTTTTGTCAAATTTTCCACATACTAAGGTATGACCATTTTGTCAAAATTTTGGACGACATACTAAAGTATGACTTCTTTTAAATTTTGGACGACATACTAAAGTATGACTTTTTGTCAAATTTTGGACGACATACTAAAGTATGACTTTTTGTCAAATTTTGGACGACATACTAAAGTATGACTTTTTTGTCAAATTTTCGACATACTTAAGTATGACTTTTTGTCAAATTTTGGACGACATATTAAAAAAGTATGACTTTTTTGTCAAAATTTGGACAATAAACTATGACTTTTTTGTCAAATTTTGGACGACATACTAAAGTATGACTTTTTTGTCAAATTTTCGACATACTAAAGTATGACTTTTTGTCAAATTTTGGACGACATATTAAAAAAGTATGACTTTTTTGTCAAAATTTGGACAATAAACTATGACTTTTTTGTCAAATTTTGGACGACATACTAAAGTATGACTTTTTTGTCAAATTTTCGACATACTAAAGTATGACTTTTTTGTCCAATTTTGGACATACTAAGGTATGACCTTTTTGTCAAAATTTTGGACGACATAATAAAGTATGACTTTTTTGTCAAATTTTCGACATACTTAAGTATGACTTCTTTTACATTTTGGACGACATACTAAAGTATGACTTTTTGTCAAATTTTCGACATACTAAAGTATGACTTCTTTTACATTTTGGACGACATACTAAAGTATGACTTTTTGTCAAATTTTGGACGACATACTAAAGTATGACTTTTTGTCAAATTTTGGACGACATATTAAAAAGTATGACTTTTTTGTCAAAATTTGGACAATAAACTATGACTTTTTTGTCAAATTTTGGACGACATACTAAAGTATGACTTTTTTGTCAAATTTTCGACATACTAAAGTATGACTTTTTGTCAAATTTTGGACGACATATTAAAAAAGTATGACTTTTTTGTCAAAATTTGGACAATAAACTATGACTTTTTTGTCAAATTTTGGACGACATACTAAAGTATGACTTTTTTGTCAAATTTTCGACATACTAAAGTATGACTTTTTTGTCCAATTTTGGACATACTAAGGTATGACCTTTTTGTCAAAATTTTGGACGACATAATAAAGTATGACTTTTTTGTCAAATTTTCGACATACTAAAGTATGACTTCTTTTACATTTTGGACGACATACTAAAGTATGACTTTTTGTCAAATTTTCGACATACTAAAGTATGACTTCTTTTACATTTTGGACGACATACTAAAGTATGACTTTTTGTCAAATTTTGGACGACATACTAAAGTATGACTTTTTGTCAAATTTTGGATGACATATTAAAAAAGTATGACTTTTTTGTCAAAATTTGAACAATAAACTATGACTTTTTTGTCAAATTTTGGACGACATACTAAAGTATGACTTTTTTGTCAAATTTTCGACATACTAAAGTATGACTTTTTTGTCAAATTTTGGACGACATACTAAAGTATGACTTTTTTGTCAATTTTTGGACGACATAGTAAAGTATGACTTCTTTTAAATATTTGGAATTACATACTAAAGTATGACTTCTTTTACATTTTGGACGACATACTAAAGTATGACTTTTTGTCAAATTTTCGACATACTAAAGTATGACTTCTTTTACATTTTGGACGACATACTAAAGTATGACTTTTTGTCAAATTTTGGACGACATACTAAAGTATGACTTTTTGTCAAATTTTGGATGACATATTAAAAAAGTATGACTTTTTTGTCAAAATTTGAACAATAAACTATGACTTTTTTGTCAAATTTTGGACGACATACTAAAGTATGACTTTTTTGTCAAATTTTCGACATACTAAAGTATGACTTTTTTGTCAAATTTTGGACGACATACTAAAGTATGACTTTTTTGTCAATTTTTGGACGACATACTTAAGTATGACTTTTTTGTCAAATTTTGGACGACATAGTAAAGTATGACTTCTTTTAAATATTTGGAATTACATACTAAAGTATGACTTCTTTTAAATTTTGGACGACATACTAAAGTATGACTTTTTTGTCAAATTTTGGACGACATACTAAAGGATGACTTTTTTGTCAATTTTTGGACGACATACTAAAGTATGACTTTTTTGTCAAATTTTGGACGACATAGTAAAGTATGACTTCTTTTAAATATTTGGAATGACATACTAAAGTATGACTTCTTTTAAATTTTGGACGACATACTAAAGTATGACTTTTTTGTCAAATTTTCGACATACTAAAGTATGACTTTTTGTCAAATTTTGGACGACATATTAAAAAGTATGACTTTTTTGTCAAAATTTGGACAATAAACTATGACTTTTTTGTCAAATTTTGGACGACATACTAAAGTATGACTTTTTTGTCAAATTTTCGACATACTAAAGTATGACTTTTTGTCAAATTTTGGACGACATATTAAAAAAGTATGACTTTTTTGTCAAAATTTGGACAATAAACTATGACTTTTTTGTCAAATTTTGGACGACATACTAAAGTATGACTTTTTTGTCAAATTTTCGACATACTAAAGTATGACTTTTTTGTCCAATTTTGGACATACTAAGGTATGACCTTTTTGTCAAAATTTTGGACGACATAAAGTATGACTTTTTTGTCAAATTTTCGACATACTAAAGTATGACTTCTTTTACATTTTGGACGACATACTAAAGTATGACTTTTTGTCAAATTTTCGACATACTAAAGTATGACTTCTTTTACATTTTGGACGACATACTAAAGTATGACTTTTTGTCAAATTTTGGACGACATACTAAAGTATGACTTTTTGTCAAATTTTGGATGACATATTAAAAAAGTATGACTTTTTTGTCAAAATTTGAACAATAAACTATGACTTTTTTGTCAAATTTTGGACGACATACTAAAGTATGACTTTTTTGTCAAATTTTCGACATACTAAAGTATGACTTTTTTGTCAAATTTTGGACGACATACTAAAGTATGACTTTTTTGTCAATTTTTGGACGACATAGTAAAGTATGACTTCTTTTAAATATTTGGAATTAAATACTAAAGTATGACTTCTTTTACATTTTGGACGACATACTAAAGTATGACTTTTTGTCAAATTTTCGACATACTAAAGTATGACTTCTTTTACATTTTGGACGACATACTAAAGTATGACTTTTTGTCAAATTTTGGACGACATACTAAAGTATGACTTTTTGTCAAATTTTGGATGACATATTAAAAAAGTATGACTTTTTTGTCAAAATTTGAACAATAAACTATGACTTTTTTGTCAAATTTTGGACGACATACTAAAGTATGACTTTTTTGTCAAATTTTCGACATACTAAAGTATGACTTTTTTGTCAAATTTTGGACGACATACTAAAGTATGACTTTTTTGTCAATTTTTGGACGACATACTAAAGTATGACTTTTTTGTCAAATTTTGGACGACATAGTAAAGTATGACTTCTTTTAAATATTTGGAATTACATACTAAAGTATGACTTCTTTTAAATTTTGGACGACATACTAAAGGATGACTTTTTTGTCAATTTTTGGACGACATACTAAAGTATGACTTTTTTGTCAAATTTTGGACGACATAGTAAAGTATGACTTCTTTTAAATATTTGGAATTACATACTAAAGTATGACTTCTTTTAAATTTTGGACGACATACTAAAGGATGACTTTTTTGTCAATTTTTGGACGACATACTAAAGTATGACTTTTTTGTCAAATTTTGGACGACATAGTAAAGTATGACTTCTTTTAAATATTTGGAATGACATACTAAAGTATGACTTCTTTTAAATTTTGGACGACATACTAAAGTATGACTTTTTTGTCAAATTTTGGACGACATACTAAAGTATGACTTTTTGTCAAATTTTGGACGACATACTAAAGTATGACTTTTTGTCAAATTTTGGACGACATATTAAAAAGTATGACTTTTTTGTCAAAATTTTGACAATAAACTGACTTTTTTGTCAAATTTTGGACGACATACTAAAGTATGACTTTTTTGTCAAATTTTCGACATACTAAAGTATGACTTTTTGTCAAATTTTGGACGACATATTAAAAAAGTATGACTTTTTTGTCAAAATTTGGACAATAAACTATGACTTTTTTGTCAAATTTTGGACGACATACTAAAGTATGACTTTTTTGTCAAATTTTCGACATACTAAAGTATGACTTTTTTGTCAAATTTTGGACGACATACTAAAGGATGACTTTTTTGTCAATTTTTGGACGACATACTAAAGTATGACTTTTGTCAATTTTTGGACGACATACTAAAGTATGACTTTTTTGTCAAATTTTGGACGACATAGTAAAGTATTACTTCTTTTAAATATTTGGAATGACATACTAAAGTATGACTTCTTTTAAATTTTGGACGACATACTAAAGTATGACTTTTTTGTCAAATTTTGGACGACATACTAAAGGATGACTTTTTTGTCAAATTTTCGACATACTAAAGTATGACTTTTAAATTTTGGACGACATACTAAAGTATGACTTTTTGTCAAATTTTGGACGACATACTAAAGTATGACTTTTTGTCAAATTTTGGACGACATACTAAAGTATGACTTTTTTGTCAATTTTTGGACGACATACTAAAGTATGACTTTTTTGTCAAATTTTGGACGACATAGTAAAGTATGACTTCTTTTAAATATTTGGAATTACATACTAAAGTATGACTTCTTTTAAATTTTGGACGACATACTAAAGTGTGACTTTTTTGTCAAATTTTGGACGACATACTAAAGGATGACTTTTTTGTCAATTTTTGGACGACATACTAAAGTATGACTTTTGTCAATTTTTGGACGACATACTAAAGTATGACTTTTTTGTCAAATTTTGGACGACATAGTAAAGTATGACTTCTTTTAAATATTTGGAATGACATACTAAAGTATGACTTCTTTTAAATTTTGGACGACATACTAAAGTATGACTTTTTTGTCAAATTTTGGACGACATACTAAAGGATGACTTTTTTGTCAATTTTTGGACGACATACTAAAGTATGACTTTTTTGTCAAATTTTGGACGACATACTAAAGTATGACTTCTTTTAAATATTTGGAATGACATACTAAAGTATGACTTCTTTTAAATTTTGGACGACATACTAAAGGATGACTTTTTTGTCAAATTTTCGACATACTAAAGTATGACTTTTTTTGTCAAATTTTCGACATACTAAGGTATGACCTTTTTGTCAAAATTTTGGACGACATAATAAAGTATGACTTTTTTGTCAAATTTTCGACATACTAAAGTATGACTTTTAAATTTTGGACGACATACTAAAGTATGACTTTTTGTCAAATTTTGGACGACATACTAAAGTATGACTTTTTTGTCAAATTTTGGACGACATACTAAAGGATGACTTTTTTGTCAATTTTTGGACGACATACTAAAGTATGACTTTTGTCAATTTTTGGACGACATACTAAAGTATGACTTTTTTGTCAAATTTTGGACGACATAGTAAAGTATGACTTCTTTTAAATATTTGGAATGACATACTAAAGTATGACTTTTTTAAATTTTGGACGACATACTAAAGTATGACTTTTTTGTCAAATTTTGGACGACATACTAAAGGATGACTTTTTTGTCAATTTTTGGACGACATAGTAAAGTATGACTTTTTTAAATTTTGGACGACATACTAAAGTATGACTTTTTTGTCAAATTTTTGACGACATAGTAAAGTATGACTTCTTTTAAATATTTGGAATGACATACTAAAGTATGACTTTTTTAAATTTTGGACGACATACTAAAGTATGACTTTTTTGTCAAATTTTGGACGACATACTAAAGTATGACTTCTTTTAAATATTTGGAATGACATACTAAAGTATGACTTCTTTTAAATTTTGGACGACATACTAAAGGATGACTTTTTTGTCAATTTTTGGACGACATACTAAAGTATGACTTTTTGTCAAATTTTGGACGACATACTAAAGTATGACTTTTTGTCAAATTTTGGACGACATATTAAAAAAGTATGACTTTTTTGTCAAATTTTCGACATACTAAAGTATGACTTTTTTGTCAAATTCTCGACATACTAAGGTATGACCTTTTTGTCAAAATTTTGGACGACATAATAAAGTATGACTTTTTTGTCAATTTTTGGACGACATACTAAAGTATGACTTTTTTGTCAAATTTTGGACGACATAGTAAAGTATGACTTCTTTTAAATATTTGGAATTACATACTAAAGTATGACTTCTTTTAAATTTTGGACGACATACTAAAGTATGACTTTTTTGTCAATTTTTGGACCACATACTCAAGTATGACTTTTTTTTGACAAATTTTGGACAATAAACTATGACTTTTTTGTCAAATTTTGGACGACATACAAAAATATTACATTTTTGTCAAAATTTGGACGACATACTATTATGTCCGAATGTAACAGAAAACCAGGCTTTCTAGGGCAATGGATGTTGTTTTTACTGCAAGACTTGTATTAATGGTCTAATTGTGTGTTTTCTAGTAATCCTTTCCGTAAGAATTCTGTCGCACCAACATTATGCTCTGATCACAGAGATTAAGAAGGATTACACACATCAGCAAACACATAGATATCTCAGAAAAAAAACCATATTCATATTCCACCAAACAAAATAAACACAATTTTCCTCTTCCTGTGAGGATTATGCTCAGTATTAATGTATTTATAGTCGTCAAAATCCGTGCATGTGTGTGACATTCAGATTCACGCAAAGGGCAGCCCACTCACACGGCCTTGTGAGGTTGCCTCTGTGATCTGTTAATTTGCATGGATCAACACTAATCCCCAATCACGCTCATCTCTTTTCTACTCCAGTGACCCTGGTGGAAAATATCAGAGTGAGGCAGGATGTGTGGATTATTGCTTGTTTGGGATAATGTCGTCTGAGGTTTCAGTTCGTCTGTGAGAAATGTTTGACCATTATTTGTTATTGGAGTGCGGTAGAATTCAAAGTGAACGTTTATTCAGTGCAGTCATTTTAAATAAACAAGATCCAAACTTGTGTTGTATAGCTGGCATGCAAACAAAGGGGTTAAAAAAAATAATATGGATGGAAAATGGCAATAATTTAGGTCAGAGAGGGAGAGAGAGAGAGAAGGAAGGAAATACACAAACTAGGGAGAGAAAAATAACAAGGTTAATGACATTTAAATGACAATAAAGTTAGTATTATAGGGAGTAAGACATTGCGTTTTGTTGCTGTAGAAACATTGCAGCACAGTAAAGAAGCCTCGGTAAAGCAGGGCTCTTGTCTAAAGAAAATTTGAAGTAAGTCAGTCCAGAGGGCTGAGCACAAATAAATACACATCTGATGAAACAGACTGTATGTAACTGTGTGTGTGTGTACACCTCCGATTTCCTGGAACATCCTGTAACTTCATTACCGCGCTCTCATTAGACACTAATTTAAACCAATCAGATTGCTCTGTAATCAAATCATGTGGCATAAATTATGAGAGAAACCCATGATTACTGCAAACACACAGCTCATTAAAGTGGGGACGCACCACATGCTGTCTGTTTGTACACCAGCGTTCTTAGACTATTTCTTCACTGCACTAGTTTGGGTTATACTTTTGGGGTCTGTCAGAAAGAAAGAAAGCTATTACACAGTGTTTCGCGGTGTGTTTATGTGTCTTCAGTTACCTCCTCATGAATAACCAGCCCCTGTAAAGAGAGAAAGTAAGACTTATGGATGGAGAGATGACTGACAGCATGTGTGTGTACTCTCGCTTCACATCTGTGAGTGAAAGAGTGTCAAGTTAAAAATGAATAAAAGGAACAAAGAACACAAATCTAATTCATGCCTGTCAAACTCTAAATACAACAAACTGATCGATAACTCCATTTGAACTGGTAGTTATCTGTGAAACAAACCACTGGAATTATAGCAAAAAATGTGTGCTACACCTTTCTCTTCTTATAACCACAGCTTTGAAACCCAGTGACATCTTATTTCCTACCATCTGTCTAAAACTATGTATGAATTAACCCACCAGAGAAGTTGGATGCAACCTTTTTTTTTTTTTACTGTATTCCTATAGTGGGAGCTTAAGCTTAAGATTGTTCAGTTATGGTATTGCATGATAAGGAATGTAAAGGCTAACATAATACATTCTAGTGGCTGCAGTCACAACAGCTAGCTACGCTAATGCTAATCGAAAATGATAACATTTGTGTAGTGCCTAATGAGGTTGCACAGTGTTTGTATTTTGATGCTGCTTTTCCAGAGCCCATCCAAACCAGTTGGACGTGGGACTTATCCTACCTCTAACTAGAAAAAGTGCACTGGAATACCTGTCGAAGTGGGACCTCCTCCTAGCGAAGTCGGGGCTGATCGACCTACCCCCACTTCACCAAAATGAAGTCAGAGAATAATGGCGGCGCCCATGGAGTCACAAGAATAGATATGTAAACTTTACTTTTCTGTGTGTAGAGCTGTTTTTAGACACAACAATTTTATCACAACTTGTTTTTCATGTTATGGTGTGAAATTGTGTCGTCGTTGTTATCTGTTAGCATGAAGATACGTAGGGCTACGGTAAAAGTATACTAATGACGTTACAAATCGATTTTGTATTGCTTTTACATACACGGCTCGCTTGTGTATTTAAGTGGACTGAATTGCTGACAGTCAAAATGCCTCTTCAAACATAAATGGTAGGAGCTAGTACAATTCAGGTAGAATAAGTCTCACATCCCATTTGTTTGGATGGGCTCTGGAACACAGCATAATGCTAATCGTAGCTCCCAGGTTAGCCAAGTTAGCTGCAATGCAGTAGCATGCTTGCATTATGTTAGCCCTACGCTAATGCTAATCGTAGCCTCGCTAGCTTACCCTTGGAACCTTTTTTCACAGACACAACTTGCTTTATAGATAGATTGAACCTATTAAAAAAAAAAAAAAAAAAATCTAAACTTATCCACCACATATGGTGGAAAATTGAACTACGTGGTAAAATTAATCATCACTGTAGAATTGAATAGCTCTCCCAAAGAGTGTGTTTCCCCTGGATATTATTTATTTTTATTTTTTACATAAAATCATAAATCGCAAGCAAATCAAAGTGGAAACATTAGTTAGGAATGTTCCTCCATATTTTCTAATTTCACCCATGCTCTTCCCCTCTGCTTTTTTTTTTTTACATCGGAAAGATTGAAGGCATATATACATGTGCATAAACACACAGTCTGAGTGTAAACACACGGCGTACTGTATGTAACGTGTCATGTAAAATCACAGACATCTATGCTTGGGCTCCCACAAGCAAGCATGCAGAGTTTAAACACAGTTTCACAGTAAACATTCCCCCCGGCCTGTTTGACACGTGACCTTTGTGAACTTGATGTATTCGCCTTCCTCAGCTGCAACAACAGTCCAACCAATCCTCGCAGTGACTGTGCTCAGTGTACGTGCATTTATGCACAAGCGGGAAAGGAAACTGCTCCGACACATTATTGATGCTTTGATACATTTTTTTTTTAACCTTTTGTGGTTACAAAGAAGAATTTTATTTCAAGGCCGGTGTGAAACGCTTTTTTTGTTTTGTTTTAATGTTCCTGTGTGGAACCTCTATCAATCTGTGTGGACCTCTGAGTAATTACCACAACACTACTGTCCTCATTTGACCTAGTTTATCTCCCTCACCCCTACTCAGAGAGAGAGAGAGTGAAACTGGGCTGATTCCTTTTTTTTTGACAGTTATGTAACAAATAATAATTTATATGTAAAAGTAAAAAACTACAGCTTTAAATGCATTGTAAAATCCTTTTTTTCACTGATGAAAATATGTACATTTTGTCATTTTGAAGAGTAATTTTAAATTTCACTTGTACATTTGATGCTGTGAAATAGTAAAGCTGTCAAGTTCAAGCTGTTTCAAGCTACAGTATATATATCCAGCACAGCCATCGGCTGACACAATGAACCAATGAACCACGATGCATGGTGATATGTATCTATAAAGCAAGTTGCATCTGTCTGTCTGTCTGTCTGTCTGTCTGTCTGTCTGTCTGTGACGGGCATATCTCGCTGACCGTTAGTCTGATTGCCCTAAGATTTTGGATATGGCTTGATTTTCAATTTTTTTGGAGTGGTGGTTTCGTTTTCTGAAGTAACTGGCAACCCGTGGTTGCTCGGCAGCTGGGACTCTACTGACTGCAATGATTGGTAGACAGCAGTAGTTTGGCCAACATGATTTCAAAAAATAAACATGCAGTCTGCAAAATATCTTTTTTAATCCAAATATTTTGGCTGTACTGTTGTTGGTGGTGAGTTCAGTTTGTTATATGACCATTATTCCTGAGTCTCTGTGACATATTAGGAGGATTCTATCGCTAGTTGCTTTAGATTTATTACATAATGCTGTTAGCCACGTCAGTGCATTACCATAACTGAAAAATCTTCTTCACCTCCCACTATAGGAATACATACTTCCTACGGGCACTGCACTGTAAGAAAAACAAAACACTGTTAATTAAGTCAAACACGCAACTTCTCAAAGTCAGAAACTTTTCCTGTCTCCTTCTCCACAAGCCCTTAAAGTTGAACTCAATTAGCACAGTTTTTAGAAATGTGCAGTATGAACATGACCTGAAACATGTATCCTTATAGGAATATACAGTGTCAGAAAAGGATAAATACACAAAAACAATATCACCAGTATCCAGGTGAGTTTCAGAGGTGAATTCTATTACTAAAAGCCCTCGTTATTGAGCAGTTTGATAGGGTAAGCACTTCTTCTCGAGTGTGGCTGTATTATTTGCTTCTTTTATGCGTCATAAAATAGCGCTTATAGTGTGTGGATATGGCTCTGAAGGTCTCTTGTTTGTGTGTGTGTGCACTGTGCAGATATGTCTTGGGGAAACACAGATGTTCAATTTACTGCACGGTAACTTCAAACTCAGTAAAGTAAAAAATATTCCTGAAGTGCTTCAGGGACTTAAATCCCCAAACTTCATCATGCAAATGGAAAGAAAACACTTAGGCAACAGCTACGGTAAATCAAATCTATACTAGTTATTTTATAAATCGCCTGTAAATACCAAAACAGCTTTATTGGCAGAGCGAAACCAGCTTTAAAAGTCACATTTCAGACGGTCTCTGGTGTATAACAGCCTTAAACTGAAGACCATTACAGTAGCACGTTGATTACAACAAGACCAGAGACAATCTATATGTTTGTGTAGCTCAATAATGTCCTGAGTTTACTGTCTTCTTTATGTCTATATTAGTCTCACTGACCTCTCTGTTTTAAGATGTTTATAAAAAAGGTGACTGTACTGGACATCCATAACTACAGTTTGCATCGTACAATGAAGCTTTCACTATAATTTTGGAGTGTATTAGTCTCCTGGGCGTGGGGTAAAATTCAAATTCAATGAAATTATATGTGTTTAGCGCCAAATCACAACAAACATAGTAAGGCAGAAACCTTTACAACATTATAGAGAGAAGAGAAATCCCACAACTCACACCATGAGCATGCACGAGGCATCAGTGGAGAGAGAAAAACTGCCTTTTAACAGAAAGAAACCTCTGACAGAACCAGACGCAGAGATGTGCGGCCATCTGCCTCGACAGGTTGGGGTGAAAGGAATAATGGGGGACAAGAGGGAGGTAAGGTAGAGATAGAAGAGAGACTCCAGGAGCAGATATATTAACAGTTGTATCAAGTCATCAGATCAAGAAATGGTGATTGTTTCCCACAACATTTGATCAAAAACGTGTCATTTTTTTTTTGTCAAAAATTACAAGATTCCACAACTTAAGTGTGACCTTGGCTTTGGTGACCTGACTGTCACAGCTGGTATATCTGAGAGCTAGAAGTGGTTTGGGTATATGACCATTAGGGATGTGAATCTTTGGGTGGCTCACGATTCGATTCCGATTCTTAGGCTCACGATTCGATTCAAAATCGATTCTGGATTCAAAAATGTATACAATGCATAGTGTGTTAAGGCAAATTATGGCATCAAAACAATACAGTTTGTATAAGTAATGTGATAATGTGATCGCACAAAGGCAAACTTAAGACAAAAGTTAACATTTATTCATTCAAAACAAATGTTATAAAAGTTACACAAACAAACTGTACACAAATAACACAAACTGGTGTTTTGTGTGGTTTTAAAAAAAATAGAAATTAATTATTTTTTTTTCAAAAATCGATTTTTTGAAGTTCATGAGTCGATTCAGAATCGTGATTCCTATGTGAATAGATTTTCCCCGCACCCCTAATGACCATCCCTTCTCCAAAAATGCAAATTGAAGTCTCAAACCACATAATATGGGGGATTTTGTTTTTGATCATGAAATTCAAATCATTCAAAATCCCAACAATCATTTTTGATTCAGGATATTAAACATCCACATCTTCTTCGCCTGCTGCTGTTGTTGTTCTGTCATTTGATTCTCATTCACTCACTTGCGTTGTCTCCTGCTTCCCTCTGCATCTCTCAAGAGAAACTGCAGTAACCCTCCCCACGTAACCCCCCCCCCCCACACACACACACTCCCACTCCCCAGCATCAGCCCCCTTGTGACTGATGCTAAAACTCTGCCTGCAGCATTAGATTGCATTTGTGCAGATGGCTGAGAACACACATGCACGCACGCACACACACACACACACACACTGGTCTACAGCTGGCTGGATGTAGGTGCCCCAGTTACATATGGAAAATAGGGCAGTGATGGCGGTTGCGATTAAGTTGTGTGAATATGTGCTTGTGTGTCTTAAGGCAGCTTGTTTTGCACATGTAATAGATGGGTGAGCAAATGACCTGTGTGTGTGTGTGTGTGTGTCCAGAGATACTGTACTGAATATTTACTCATTTATTTATATCCCGGGAGGACCTGAGTTATGTTTAGGTATTGGGATTAGGATTATGGTTAGTAAGCATCAGGATTATTAGGTTTACTTTTGCATTATGCACATTTCAAGCAATTGGCAGATTGTGTGTTGCTGTATGTTGTGCAGCAAAAAAACCCACTTTCAACTGAAAAACTGAACAAAAACAAAAACATTTTTGTATTCCAGCAAAGCAAGGCAAGGCTCATGTGTCACACACGAAGAGGAGAAAACCTCACACGTGCACAACGTTAGCGAAAGCACAGCATCCGACCAAAACAGGATCCAGCAAGAAACCCAATTATGATACAGGTGTACGTGCTTTCCAACCAATTAGAAGCAGTCACATCAACCGAGCGAGTTATCCTTCAAAATTGACTTCAACTCCCCCACGGAGTTCATGCTCTGACAATTTCAGATCACTCAGAGAATCCACATGTGAAGCTCTTTTGGCTGAACCCCAACAGCAGGACCTGCTGAAGGAGAGTGCCTGTCATTTGTAGTGTGCATATCCTTCATGCAGGTTTGAAGTTTCAAGAGGCTTAAAAACATTTATAGTACCTTGAAACTGAATCTATTTAAAAAAAAAAAAAACATTGCCAGTAAAAGTCTAAATACCCCGCTCCTCCTGTAAAGAAGAAAACATCAGTTTTTATCACCATCAGTGAGCTGAGGTGGTTCTCATCTCTCATCTCAGTCTGCACTCTGTCTCGATCCCACATGTTAAAAAAAAAAAACCTGAGGCATCTAAAAATGGCTTCTCTTCTCAGGAGGAAAAGCCTGTGTGACACTCGTGTGACCCCACTGCCTCCTCTCTTTCCTCCTTCACGGCAAACTAATTCACTCCAGCTGGAGGCAGTGACTGCATGTGTGTGTGTGTGTGTGTGTGTGTGTTTGTGTGTGTTTTCAGGCTCTTTTCTTTCATTCGACCTGCACACACTTGACTGACGGCACTTTCTTTCTGACATACTGGCTGTACTTGCAAAGGCGCAGCTTGTGAACAGGCAAGGCAGGCAACTGCTTGGGGCCCCAAGCTGAAAGGGGCCCCCCCGACACTCGGAGCCTGAGGGCTGTTTTTAGTGAAATGCGCAGTGACCAGCCGTCTCCCCGTCCCCCTTAAAAAACAATGGACGATTTGCGATGACATCTCAGTAGAAAACCTCCCTAAAGGGGCCCCACCTCACTTAAACCTGTGTGAAGTTATCGTTCTGCAAGTTGGAAAATGAAGAGGATTATTTACAGTGTAATGCATATCTTTTTTACTAAGTTTATATAGTTTTTTAAAAGCTATTTACAGTATTTTATTGTTCTTTACATTTATAGTTTCACATACTTTTTAATTACAAGGTTTTTCCATGTTATTTCATTCAATAAAAAAAAATAAAAAATATATATATTTTGAACTCATACATTTTTTGTTGGTGTCAGATTATTTATAACATAATGGTGATGAACACTGGTTGGAAGGGCCCCCTCTGGGAATTTCTGCTTAGGGCCCCTACAGACTCTAGAATCGCCTTTGTGTACGTGGTTGCATCTCTTACATACAATCAGAGGTTCCTGCGTGTAAGCCATTTGGACAGCAGACTGCGCTTTCATCAATACCCATAATCCCCCTCAATTGTACTGAAATGCTAAGGTTACAAAAGTTCAATCTGTGGTGTGGACAGAGAAGCGTGAAAGGAGAAATAAGTTTGTCAGATAGTATTATGCGTGGTCAAATAATTTAAACTCGTTTGTGACCGTGTCATTGTTTTTAGCCATTTTTTAAATAATTTGCGTAAAATTTTAAATAAAATAAAGCACTCAATCCACCATGTAGTCAGGGTCATGTCGGAAAATATATACAGAATACGAGTGACCTGTTTCTCTGCTTGTGGTTTCAGTGAATTCAAACGTAATGACTAATTCGCATTAGTTCTGGCAGTGGGACAAGTCATTGATCTTTGCGTCACTCCATGTGTTTATAGAACTGTTGAAAAGAAACAAGCGTGTGTAACGTCGCAAACATGACATTATGCACATTATGTTATATAATCTTATTATAGACTATGAAAAAAAAAAAACTTGATGCAGATGCAGAGAGAAATGTGCAGACTGACACTGCTGCATCTACAAAGTGTTGTCGAGGGAGAGATAAAGAGGATGGTCAACTGTAATGGTCTTGGTCTAAAAATTACAAATTCGACAAATTGGTAGCGATATCTGAGGAAGGAAGAAAGATGAAAATGAATACAATAAATTGATTTCAATACCTTTTTAAGACTTTTTCAAGAGCTCCTCAAAATATTTTAAGACTTTATCGTCACTTCAAGCTGTAATCAGCAACACATATTTAACTTACAAAACAGTTTTAGTTTGCAATTAAATCTATAGAGCACAACCATACAAAGGAACTCGTAAGCTGGAAAGGAACAAAGCTTGAAATAATACATTTAAACCAAAAGGCAAGGTTTATTAAAATAAATAAGTAGTATTCACAAGTTAATTTTCATGCTGATCTTGCAGGGCAAGCATGCCTGTGCATCGTTATTTTTAGGGAGGACAATAAATACAATAAAGCATACTCTATGCATAAAACCTCATGAAATCACAATTAAGATTAATACTTTCATTTTCCTAAGATTGATTTATCAATTTTTAATACTTTTTAAGACCCCGCAGAAACTCTTGACAAGTGTGTGTAATGTCACAAACATGACATATGCACATGCTATGTAGACTATTATTATAATAGACTGTGGTAAATAAATAAATAAATAATGTGATGCAGAGAGAAATGTGCAGCCTGACACTGCTGCATCGGATTGTCAACTATAACGGTCTTCATCTAAAAATGATGGACACAAGATAGAAATCACTACAAATTTGGTAGTTATATCTGAGGAAGGAAGGACGGAATAAAGGGTTAGGGTTAGAAAGAAAGATGTAAATGAATGTAAGATAAGATTGAGGTTAAAAACAGAAGCCATAGGAAAAGACATTAATCTGGACATGATAGGAGAGAAACCCGGACCCTAACCCTTACTTTAAAAATGTCTTCTTATTTCCATCACAGATTGTGAAGATTAGCTTTTTGGCCCCATAAGATAAAATATGTCTCTTTTTGTTCAAGTCTGTAACTCCCACCACATAGCACATATAGAAATAACCCTCATCTGTGAAAGCAAAAATATAATTATTACGAAGGAAGTTCATCTAATCTATTAGGCAAACTAATGCATAATCACATGTAAATTAAAATGCGACTGTATTGATTCCACTTTTATATGTGCATTTAGATACAAAATGACACTGAATTCAAGTAAATAAATATAAATGAATTATTGTCCAGCTCTACGCATATGTAACACAGGAAGATTGAAAACACAAAGACCATGCATTCAGATTTTAAAATATCAGAGTAGATCCAAATCTAGATTATTAAAATTTGTTCACCAAAGTCCTGGACAGAAATGTGTATTTTAAATTCTGTTTTCAAGCAGCATATTGTTCAGGGGTAATGGTCAATAATGAGCTCAATGTGGATTCTTACAGTAAATGATGTATTGTTATTGTTTATTTGTGAAAGAAAGCTGCAGCCAACTGACATTCTGAAGAGATCGCCGCATTAATCAAACGGTAATAATTGGATAAACTGTCCAGTGTGTTTGTGTCCATCGATCAAGCTTAAAAAAAATGCTTGAATCATTCAGAAGTGCAGAACTTCAAATAGAAGGTGTCAGAAGCAGTGTAGTTTCTGACGTCCTCTGAGACAAACCTAAGAGTCTTGGCTTCATAAATAAACTCCAGTGGACTTGTTGTGTTGCAGCTTCACTGTCAGTGAGAGACAGGTGGTCATTTGGACGTGGTGCGCGTCTCTCTCTGTCTCCGTGGAGCTTCAGCCTTCGTCTTAAAGCTGTCCCAGTAGGCGGAGTCTTCCTCTGTCAGGGGTGAGGCTGAGGCGATGAGGTCACTGAAAGACAGCAGTGTAAAAGTGGTGGGAGGAGGTAGGGATGAAGGAAGAGGCTGAGGAAAGACAAAGGAAGAGGAATATGTAGAATTATTTCATCATTTCATCTATTCAGCCTGAACATGGACAACTGTAAAACCTAATGAGTAAATACTGAACATATAAAATGAATTGTCCTTACAGCAACACATGGTTTGTCCGTAGGTCCGAGCGCTACGGCAACATGATGGTCAGCATCAAGCAAACTTTCCTGCAGAATCACACAATAAATTCATATTACAGTATATGATTAATATGTGTTAAATCAGATGTTTTCATCCTAAATTGAACCCAAAATGGGTTCAATTTGTACCCTATAAACACATTTTAAAAACGCACACTTCTCACTCACTGAAAATCCATTCCAGTCCGGTCAATGCAGTGTCCCAAGAAGAATAGCTGTGCAAACGTGTGTGTGTGTGTGTAGAGGAGAGTGTGTTACAAAATGGTGGAGATTACAAGAGTAGTTGTTATTATTTGTTACATCTCGCTGATAAGAGGAGAACAGTCTGTTTTGAATGCCTGTGTGTCCAATGTGTTTTTATTCTTCTGTATAAGGCCTGTGGGAGTGACACCAGAGGTCAGAGTTCAGCAGAAAAAAAAACAAACCTCTCATAGCTCTTAGATGAAGTCAATCAGCACACAGTGAGTCAGAGGACATGACCACGGTTGCTGCTGCTCATCTTCTCTCTCTCTCTCTGGTAAACCTCAGAGTCTCTGTGATAGAAACCGATGCACTCGAGGTGGGTTTCACCTCTTGAGGTCACTGCACTCATTCACTGATCACAAACACTTATGTGTGTCGCTGTTCCTATTGTTGACCTGTTGTCAGGGCGCTCTGGTGCACGTGTCTGCGTTATGACACAACCAAGGGTAAATAAACCTCCTTTTCTGAAGCCAACCGGGGTCTGATTTTTCAAAAATGCCAAGACGTGGGCTGTGAGCTGAGTGGGGGACAGAAGAAGAGGGAGGGACCAAGAAAGCCAATGGCAAAATCTGATAGCAGTAGCAGGTGTTTGACCAGAAAGGGAATTGGATAGACCGATTTTTATCTCAACATGTAAAATTTTCATTAAACTGTGAAGATTTGCACATGGATCGAAGAGATACTGATATACACTGGTTGACACCTGATAAAAGTGGTTTAGGGGTTTGGTTACACTTTAATTAGGCATCAAAATATATACAATAGAAATATTGTTTTTAAATCTCCAATCTGTACACATATTTAAACAAGAAATTACAAGAAATCTTTAGGTCAAACCTATTCATCAACTTCTCTGGAAAAGGCCAGATTTAAAGTTCCCGTGTGAAACCTTTATCGCCCCCAGTGGATTTCAAAGTCATTACCAAAACTCTCTCTCACACACACAAAAACAAACGAAAGTTACGAATGTAACTACGGTTCTATGAATCCTGGATGACCGCCAGAGGCGGTGCTTAAAGCACTGGATATCTCCACCTCGCGCATGCGCATTTCGAGTACCTAATATCAACATAGTCACTTGTGACCCTCCCCGTGACACCGGGAAGGCTATAACTTCCGGTGTCATCGGAGGCTCAGTTCCCAGAATCTTCTCGCGAGAACACAAGGATTCTGAGTGACTGGACGCTCTGGCGGTCATCCAGGATTCATAGAACCGTAGTTACATTCGTAACTTTCGTTCTATTTCATCCTTACTGACCGCCAGAGGCGGTGCTTAAAGCACTGGATGACTCATACCAACAAGGTCACAAAGAATCCGACACCCACCTCACTCATCAGAGACAGTAGAGCTCAGACGCAGGATCACATCCATCGGATGGGGAGCAGCGACGTTGACACGATAAAACCGTGCAAATGTGCCAGGCGACGTCCATGATGCCGCAGCACAGATTGACTCCAAGGGCACCCCTCTCAGCGCCGCCCATGATGTAGAGACACTTCTAGTGGAGTGGCACCTCACCCCGGATGGCGGGGGGCAGCCACTGGCCTTATAGGCTTGCATGATGGCATCGACAACCCAGTGGGACAGCCTCTGTTTGGAAAGTGCACAACCTCTGTTAGGGCCACTATGACACACAAACAGCTGCTCCGACCGCCGTATACCGGCCGTAGCAGCAACATAAGCCTCTAGTGCCCGGACCGGGCATAGCAGCTCCGACCTACCCTCCTCAGACAGGGAGCCAAAGCGTGCGAGCTGAATAGGCTGGTTGAGATGCGTACGTGAAAGCACCTTGGGCAGGAACGCCACATTCGGCCACAGGACCACACCTGAACCATCAGGGTTCCATCGCAGGCAGGTATCAGCCACTGACAGGGCATGTAACTCCCCGACCCTCTTCGCGGAGGTAATGGCGAGCAGAAAAGCAGCCTTCATAGAAAGCCATTTCAGCTCCACTTGGGTCAGAGGCTCAAAGGGAGGTGACCGCATGGCCTCCAGCACCAGGGGCAAGTCCCATGCTGGAGCCCTCAGGGTCCTTGGAGGACGCAGCCTCAGTGTCCCTTTAAGGAAGAGGGACACCAGTCTGTGGCACCCTACTGTAGAACCCTCGACCATTTCATGTCTGGAAGAAATAGCAGCTGTATAGACTCTCAAAGTGGAATGAGAACGACCACGATCCAGCAGAGACTGCAGAAACTCAAGAACAGTCGCCACAGAGCAACGCACTGGGTCTTCTGTCTTATCCCTGCACCAGTCAGAGAACAGCTTCCACCTGTTCTCATACTGAACCCGGGTAGATGGGGCCCTGGCGTTCAGAATAGTACCCCTGACTCCCACAGTACATTCCCTCAGTAGAGGGTCGGGCCCTGAAGCGGCCAAACCCAGAGCTGGAGGCGACCGGGATCCGGATGCCAAATCTGACCCCGCCGCTGCGAAAGGAGGTCCTTCCTGCAGGGGAGGCGCCATGGGGAGCTGCAGCAGAGGCTGCGCAGCAGTGGAAACCAGAGTCTCCCTGGCCAAAAGGGGGCCACCAGAAGGAGTCTGTGGCCCTGCAAAAGCACCCGCTGGAGCGTAGGAAGAATCAGGGGCAGTGGCGGGAAAGCATACAGTGGTCTCTGCGGCCAATCGTGAGCCAAAGCGTCCTGGCCGAGGGGGCTGGTCACCTCCATCCAGGAGAACCAGAGGGGGCAATGTGCCGACTCCGCCGAGGCGAAGAGGTCCACTTCCGCCCTGCCAAAAAGACCCCATATCATCTCCACCACCTGCGGGTGGAGCTGCCACTCCCCCGGTGGGAGCTTTTGTCGTGACAGAAAATCTGCGACCTGGTTCTGTTCCCCCGGAATGAAGACTGCTCGCAAACTGGCCAGGCGGGGATATGCCCAAGTCAACAGGCTCCGAGATAGCCGGAGTAGTTGTGCAGACCGGGTGCCCCCCTGGTGGTTGATCTGGGCAACTGTGGACCTGTTGTCCGATCGAACAAGCACATGTTTGCCTTCCAGTTGAGGCAGAAAGTGAACGAGTGCCAGTTGCACAGCTTGGAGCTCCAGTGTATTGATGTGCATGTGGTGCTGGGCCGGCCACCGACCCTGGACAGTCCTGCCCTGCCACACCGCGCCCCACCCCGAGAGGCAGGCGTCGGTTGTGACCACCTCCCGGCGGGATGGAATAGTTCCCATCGGTACGCCCATAGACAGAAACTCCCTCTGTCCCCATGGGGACAGAGAGAGGAGGCACCGCCGAGACACCCTGACCTTCCGGTAACCGTGCCACTTGGGGTCCAAGTGGAGGTTGTTCAGCCACATTTGAAGAGGGCGCAGAGACAGCAAGCCCAAGGGAACGACAGACGAAGCAGCGGTCAGCTTTCCCAAGAGCCGGAGGAACTGAATAAACGGCACCATCCTGCCAACCCTGAAGAGGGGGAGGCGGAGGAGGATATCGTCCACACGCCGAGGTGCCAGAGAGGCCATCATGGCTACCGAGTCCAGAACCATCCCCAAGTATATGACCCGTTGGGATGGGTCCAGGCTGCTTTTTTGAAAATTCACGTTCAGGCCCAGCCGGCCCACGTGCATAATTAGCCGGGCTGTATCCTGAGCCACCTGGGGTCGGGACGGTGCGCATACCAGCCAGTCGTCCAAATACGGCAGGACCTTCATGCCCTGCTTCTGCAGGGGTGCCAGAGCTGCTGCTACAACCCTGGTGAAAACTCTCGGGGAAAGGGAGAGACCAAAGGGAAGTACCCTGAACTGAAAATGCTGTCCGCGGAAGGCAAACCTGAGGAAGTGCCGGTGGTGCAATGCAATTGGGACATGGAAGTATGCGTCCCTCAGGTCGACAGTGGTGAACCACTCTCCCCTGGCAACCACACGAAGCGTGTCTGACACAGTCAGCATATGAAAAGGCAGAACCTTCAGGAACCTGTTGAGTCCCCTCAGGTCGAGAATGGGACGGAATCCGCCATCTTTCTTCGCCACAAGAAAGTACCTTGAGTAGAGCCCCCCGGGACGTAGCAGAGGGTCCACTGGTTCGATTGCGCCCTTGGCCAGGAGGGCAGACAACTCCTGACTTAGAGCTAAGGCCTTCGCCGGGTCGCTGACAACAGTCATATTGACCCGGCCGAAGGCTAGGGGCCGGCGTCGGAACTGCAATTCGTACCCCCGGGTCAAGGTGGAAACCACCCACGGGTCTGAAGTACAGGCAGCCCAGTAACTGAGCTGCTGATGGGAAAAACATCCGACGGCCGGCCCCGCACCCCTAGCGCCTGCCCCCCCGGCCTCCGGAGGCTCTGGGGGGACGGCGGATAGGCTGCGGCGCACGAGGCTGCCAAGACGGCAGGCGCTCAGGGGCCCGAAACCCGTCAGCAGGTTGCTGAGCAGGCCGCTGAGACCTCCGTAGGCCACCAGCAGGTGGCTGAGAGTGCTGCCGGGGAACAGCAGCGGGGCCCCTAGACCTGCTAGGAGTGGAGACTCTTCTGCGAAGGCCAGAAAGCCGCTGCCTGGTCTGCGTGGCCTGGGCCGCCCTCTCCAGTGCTTCCAAGGCAGCTGGGCCAAAAAGATCCCCTGGTTCCACTGGCACAGCACGAAGAACCTTCCTACATGATTCAGACAGGGGCGACTGAGCAAGCCAAACCTGGCGGCGAGTCTGGACAAGAGTGGACATTGTCCGTCCTAACTCTCTCGACATGAAAGCGAATGCCTGTAAAGAGGCATCGCTTAGACTCTGCAGTGAAGGATCCACTTGAGCCTGTTGCAGAGAGGTTGACAGGCTCAGCAGTAGATGGGAGAGGGAGTTCCCAATACGACCCATACGTGCTGCCGCATCATAGGCCTTCGAAAGAAGGTCGTCTGTGACCCTGCACTGTGGTCGGGGACATCTGGCATCCGGCCTCAAGGCCTCATCAGGAGCCAAAATGAGGGAGGCAATGGCTGGCTCAACGGACGGCATACGCCCCAGCCCAACCTGTGCTGCATCCTGCATGGCGGCTAAGGTTCGGGCATCTGAGGTTAAATGAGAAAGTGCCCTCGTGTCCCTCCAACAGGCATGAAGCTCCTTCAGGTATTCCCCTGAAGAAGGAACAGTGAAAGTGGTCGGGGCAGGGTTGCGCCTGAAGAAGGCGCTAGCCTGCGCCGAGTCAGTCTGCGGAACGTCAAGCTGTAGGCGAGCAAGAGCCATACGCATGATGGCCCCCATGGAAGTGTCTGCTGTCCCCTGCAGAGAGCTCTGAACCGAAGAGCAAGAGGCCTCCCCCAATGTGCGGGAGGCATCGTCCTCTGTAACAGCCTCATGGAAGAGACCGGATGAAGCGGCCAGTGATAAGGCATCATCAATCATAGGCGCATTCTCCGAGGGAGGGCCAGGCTGTAGCCCAGCCAGCACCCCAGTAGTCCCAGGCTGAAGGGCCAGGAGGAGCGACTTCATCTGCTCCATGTCAGCCGCCAAACCGTCCACCTTGGAGGACAGCCCGCCCCTCCCCTTTTTCTTGGGGGGGGCACCTACCACCGCAGCTCCCTCACGCCGACGCCGAGAACGGTCGGGTTGATGTGGGGGGAGACCGGTTAAGGTGGAAGGGTCGTCAGTCATCGCCCGCTCCATCTCCGCCACCCTAGCCACCTTTAGCCCCCAGGGCAGGAGGCCACAGTTCATGCAGGCGCTTTCAGTGAGGCCCTCCCTCAAATGCTCGAGACCGAGGCAAGGAGGGCAGTGGTCGTGACCGTCCTCGGGAACAAGAGGAGCCGCACAGGCGACACAAGGATGGGCCATCAAGAAGGCAGCCGAAGCAGCGTTGCTGGGAATGGGAGCGAACACACTGCCTACACGCAAACGCTGTCGCCAACAGAATATAACCAGGTTATAGCGTTACCGGGAGCGGGAACGAAAACACTACCGTCACCGGTATGGTCAAATAAATAAATAACGCGGTAGCCTAGCACCGCTAACGCAAATCAATATCTGCAACGAGTACTGGGAGCGGGAGCGAACACACTGCCTTCACCAGCAATCGGAGGTGACAAGTACAGTAAACAGGCGGAGCGCACACGCTGCCGCAAACAGAAATGACAGATTATAGCGTTACCGGGAGCGGGAGCGAAAACACTACTATCACCGGTAAGGTACAGACAAATAAATAATCAAAGCGGCAGTCTTAAACCGCTAATCTTCTGCAAAATCAATAACGCTACAAGCGCTGGGAGCGGGAGCGAACACACTGCCCTCACCAGCAATCGGAGGTGACAAAGTATAGAAACAGGCGGAGCGCAAACGCTGCCGCCAGCAGAAATAACAAATTATAGCGTTACCGGGAGCGGGAGCGAAAACACTACTATCACCGGTAAGGTAAAGACCAATTAAATAATTGAAGCGGTAGTATTAAACCGCTAACGCAAAATCAAAATGCTATGAGCGCTGGGAGCGGGCGAGCGAATACACCGCCGTCACCAATAACTACGGCGATAAAGCATATCAATCAGGCCGAGCGTGAGCGCTGCTGCCAATAGAAACAATAAATGATAGCGTTACTGGAGGCGGGAGCGAGAACACTACCGTCCCAGTAAGATACACAGAGCGGTGTTTTAGAACCGAGCAAGCTAACGGCTAACACACCAACTCGATAACCCAAACATTGAGAGCAATGAGGACAGCGAACGCTGGGAGAGGGCGCGAACACGCTGCCTTCGCCAACAAACACCGACACAGACCTGCTACTCTCTTCTGTCGTCAGGTTTCAGATGATCAGCTGGCCACAGCCTCTGGAGGACGGGTTCCCCGCGGCTCCGACTGTCGTCGCGAAGCTGCACGCGGCCAGCTGTAAACGAAGTTTTTCCTTTTTTTTTCTCAGCACAAAGTGCAAGACGGTACATGCGCAGCGAGAAGATTAAAGGAACTGAGCCTCCGATGACACCGGAAGTTATAGCCTTCCCGGTGTCACGGGGAGGGTCACAAGTGACTATGTTGATATTAGGTACTCGAAATGCGCATGCGCGAGGTGGAGATATCCAGTGCTTTAAGCACCGCCTCTGGCGGTCAGTAAGGATGAAATAGAACACATACCATTAATGTATCCTACATGCTGTACAGCATACAGTCACTTGTATTATTACGATTAACAATTTAAAGAGGACACACATATTGCCACCAACATGTGATCATCCATCCATGAAAATACAACAGCATTAGACCTCTAAGAAGGTGAGATAGCATTTTAGTAGTTACTTGCTAATCCCTCTGTCACTGGGCATGAAGGCAAGACATGGGAGGTGGAGTGAAGAAACATACAGGAGCAAGAAAGAGGAGGCAGGTAACTTAGAAGGAAGGAAGATGATGATAGAGAAGGGGATATTGGAGAAAACATCAAAGGGAGAAGTGGAGAGGAAGGTAGTCTCTGTAGGTCGAGGTGTTTCACTTACTGTCCGAAGTAATAAAACAGGGAGGAATCCACAGTATCACGGTTTCATACAGGCTGCCTCCAGCAACTACTAGGCATGCAATTATTCTGAAAACCTGTCAACAAGCGATTTATAAAACTGTCTTTCGACAATGTTCAGTCAGTAGCTAATTAAGATGCTTGCATTTCATGTTCTTTATCAGCAGATGGAATTGCCCCTAAATGTTCAAAGTAGTTTAAAATGTATTTTCCTCAATTACAGAGCTTCTTCTTGCCAATATACAATGAGGTTTTCACTTGTCCATTAAAACAGTAGATGGAAATATTTATAAGATTAAAGAAACTTGACGATTAAACATTAGAAAGAATAAAGAACCCAACTGAGCAATTTAATTGACATTATTAAATATATAAAAGTGCCCAGTGTCTTAAACAAGCTGTGCTATTAGAAAACACAAAAAATAAAACAGTTTGGCAGAATGCCTTATATATCTGGCAACGGATCAGTAAGAGAAAACAAAGCAGACATCTTTCAACAGACATGTTGCTGTTTTTCTTTGGGATGTGAACATGCCTACACTTTTTTTGTAAATGTATTCTCTGAACCATTGCATCCATATTTACTTTCTATTTGGCATCGAACAGAACGTGCAACAAAAATAGGACATCAAGACGTGTATTTATTTGGATGTTCTTCAAAAAGACTCACTTCAAATATCCAGTCCTCCTCCTCTTTCTCGTCGAGATGCATCCTGGTCTGACGCAGCACTTGGCTCTGTGTGACGGGTTCAGAGGACAGGTGAAACTCCACCCTCTGCAGGTTGAAGTCTAGACCTGTGCCAATGGCTTTGATGAAGCTTTCCTTCAGGGCCTTGGTGGAAAGGGAGCAAAATGAGATGAGTTACAAGCAGGAAAATAAACTGCAGGCCCATAAAGAAGAAAAAAAAAGATGCTATAATGTCTGACAAATCTGAGAGGAACAGCCTGTGGGCTTCATAAATCTGAGGCTCTCGTGACTTTTAGACCCCACTCTATTTTGGCTCAATACACAAAAACTTGAAACCACAACAGATGGGAATCTATGCATACATGAATAACAATGTGTCTATTAAAAAAAAGAAAAAAGAAAACCCGGATTGTATGTGTTTGTCTGTGTCTGGGCAAAACCACCCTTATTCCACAGCCAATGAGCCTCAATAACAGTATTACAAGGCTAATCGCTATGGCAACCATCGAGCTCTGCCATTAGTCAACAGTGTGCTGATGATATCAGAGCTTGATGTCTCTGTGCCACCCTCTCAATCTCACAACATCTTTACTTGGTACCACCATTGCTTTCGTTGTCCGTGTGTTTGTGTCTGTGTGTGTGTGTGAGACATATCTTGGAGAGGACACATTTGCTTGTTAGATTGAGACGCAAAGGGACAAGACAGACATGGAGAATAATGGGACTTGAGCAGAGTTCACACATGTCAACAACACACAAGTGTGTGAGTGTGTGTGTGTGTGTGTAAGGACTTTGGCAATGTTATGTCCCTCTACGTTTTCTTCAAAAGAGAAATAATAATAAATTTAAAAAAAGAACACCGACCGCAGGGCCTAGCAGCGATGCAATGTGACGACAAAGTACTATGGTTGCCGTGGTTACCCAGTGGCGGTAGAACGCAGCAAGCTGCTGTTGCTCCAAGCCAGCCGATTGGATGACGCTCCACTCGTGTGCAGTAAACTGACGAGTCATGATGCGGAAAAACTCTGGCACAGAGCTGCTACCTGGAGGGAGAGGAAAAGGGAAGGAGGGAAAGAAGGGAGAGAGAGAGGAAGATGGAGAAAGAAGGGAGATAAGATGAAGCCGGAGGAGGGTATCAGATGCAAAACATAAGATTTTCAAAGTGTTTCAAACCATGCATGTGTGCGCACACACACAAATCCAAATAATTGAACAAACAAATGGAAAGAGCATTTAACTCTAACAAATATTAGACAACAGTGATCCCTTGTGATCAATTTGGGAAATGCACACACAATACAAAACATGCCTTAAAACAAAATTTAACTTAAATGCCAGACATCTTCCCACAGCCGACCTCACTCTCAAAGACTAGCCATTAACTATTGCCCTGTGTCTGCAGATACTGTATATTTTTATTAGTGCTGTATCAGCTGTTGACCTCAGTATTTACCTGGCATGGTGTTCTTCATGATATCCACTCCCACCTGGAACCCCTGCTCTGCAGCGAGTACAGCGTAGTCACCCTGGTGGGAAAGGTTGAAGCTCCAGGCCTCACCTGAATCTGAACCAACCTTGGCAGAGAAAGCAAGAAGGGAGTTCAGAGACACTGAAATTGTAAATATTTCTACAAATTAAAGATGAAAACAACCCAATAACAATCACATTGTACTTCATAACCACAACATTAATAACTTATTTAACCTAGAATTGGTTCTGATGATACTTTCATTTCCAAATACAAGAATTAGAATCATAAATGCGTGTGATTCTTATTAAAATAAGCATATTACACAAAAAGGAAGAACCTGTCTCTGCCCTTGTGCAGATGGACATTTACAGTTAATCCACTGTGTTTCTGATGACTCCATTTCAAAAATACTAAGAAAGACTCTTGGCTAATTTTATTATTCAAGTGCTGAAGGCACATTAACAAATGAATTCGAAAAAAAACCCCCAAAAAACAAAACACAAGTAAACCCAAGTTTGCCCAATTTTGCCCAGAGTATTTTGTATTAATAACATTTTTTATAATTATAACTTTATTATAATTTATATATAGCGGCCTTCTAGGTGCTCTAATACACACACACTGCATTGAAGTGACAAAACAAAAAGTTAATGTTCTGCTGCTTATAAATCCTAAACAATGTTACTGATGTACTCAATAACTATGTGTCCCTTCCTAACTCTTCCTGTATTTGCAGTAACAAAGCACCAGTGAAAGAGAAGTGGCAGCATCATACAGTGAGGAAGACTGCTACAATGTAATAATGTTTGACGATGAACCTTCAGTGGAGCTGCCAGGTAAGGCTTCCCTTTGGCAGACCTCTCCAGTCTGATCTCTGACCAGGGAATCCCTGTCCTTTCACAGACAAACTTCCTGAGCAATAACCTGCCGGCCTGATGAGGAAACAAACACGGACAGAATATTACCATAACATCTCATGATGAGTGGACAATGAATGATGTCACATTTATCCTGACCAAAGAATTGCAATTCATGATATTGTTGTGAAATGTAAACTCTGCTTACGCATAATCTACCTTAATTTAGTACATATGCACAGGCTTTCAGAAAGATTTCTGTTTATATATATATATTTTTTAGAAAAGTTACTTAAAGGTGCCATAAATTCGAAATACCGAGGTCTTTCAGGTTTCGTTTTCTGACGTAACTGGCAACTCGTGGTTGCTCGGCAGCTGAGACTCTACTGACTGCAATGATTGGTAGACGGCGGTAGGTGGCGCCACATGCCAAAACATGATTTCAAAACATAAACATGATTTTCAGTCTGCAAAATATTTTTTTTAATGCAAATATTTTGGCTGTACTGTTGTTGTTGGTGAGTTCAGTTTGTTATATGAACATTATTCCTGAGTCTCTGTGACATATAAGGAGGATTTTATGGCCATTTGCGTTAGATTTATTACATAATGCACCTTTAACTGAATTGTTGCTGCTGCTGTTACAAAAAAGGGAACAAATGTTTAGTATGTGCATAGCGCAAACACACTTTAAAACATAATACTTCAATATTTTTAAGACATGGCAGTGTTTAACATGTGTTTGTTATATTCTGTCCATTGAAAATGTTTAAAACCTAAACATAGGTTCCTTCACATTTTGATTAAGTGCAAAAATCATCTAATTTCAGCATGACAATTTATGATGTTAATTAATGATCATGATTATTTGTTTGTTCAGCCCTTCTCACATCAACAAAGTGTTACAGATGTTGTAACGTTACAAAAACATGAACAAATAACAGTACGCTAGCAAAACGTATTGTTTTAAAACGACTGTAGGGTGCTTTAGCTTACATTGTATACTGCAACATCTCTAATGAGAGGAAGTCTGGTGTTAGTTTGACAGAAAGTTGACAGTCGTACTCACCATGGCTGACTTGGCATCCTTGGTAAATACAAACTGTCCTATCCTGTCCTTCTCCTCTCTCTGGATGCAGCGAGCCGCGAACAGCCACTCACACCTGCTCGGTGTCCACGACCCGCAGCGAAAAGCCCACCGAACAGAGCCCTGCATGTCCTCAGTCCCGTGGACTCACCTACGACTGTACACAGACACTCGTGGAGCTAACGTTAGCATCGCGCGTTAGCATTTAGAAGTTTGAACGAGCACCAAAAGCCAGGAAAAGTTGTAGCTCACATGTTCAGTGTTCCACAGGGTGTGGAAACAGCAACACTGAAGTCAGAACTTTTCATAAAACAACAGTTAACGCAGACACGGGGTTTGCATTTTGAATGTGACAGCGTTGAACAACACATGACCGAAGGAGCCCGGCGAGAGTGATTGTCGTCAGAAGTGGGCGCGGTGGAAAATTGACCAATAGGAGCCGTCGACTGACGACCCCTTCAAATGTTCTCAGGAATTTAGACAATCACTACAAGTCGAGGTTGAAAGGAATACTGTAACTACATGTGACATTCTACACTTGGCTAAAATAGACAGGAGAATACGAGGTATTATTGATAAACTTTTGAATTACGGTACTCAAAAGTACCACTTAGCATAGAGCCACTGAATAAATGTAGGCGACCACATTGTATCGTTGTTATATTCCAAAGAAATAGAAACACTTCTACAACTCATACTGCTGCCACCACCACCACCACCACCACCACCACCACCACTACTACTAGCTTGCTTTCCCCCAAATAGCGTAATGCATTTATCTGCAAAAGCTGATCACGGAAAACATCAAATTTCCTGGGGCTCCATGAACGCAGCATAAAATTGCCTTTCTCCGATTTTGTTTTGATTGCGGTACATTTGTGAGCTCAAGGTGAGTTGTTTTCACAATATATCACAGATTACGCGTCAGTGGAGGTGCAGGGAACACACGGGGCAACGTTACATTTATAATCGCTGGATTTACAATGTATTGTGCTCGTCCGGTGAGAAAAATAAGAACATCACATCATGTTTTAATTAGACATAATAGAGGAAACACACGGTGGGGAAATAACCCAGAAGCACATATTACACACATTTTTAGTCTACATCTGGGCTTATAAAGAGGAATGCAGGTTTTAAATGCTACATTTACTTGAAATCTATGCATTCACGTGGAGTGAATATTTACACTTTGTCATAAAATGTATTAGACATTGTGAGTTGCTAAATCAGAGAAATTACTGCTGGTTAGAGAATAGCTATTTATATTTACTACATGTGCAGCTTATAAATCAACCGTGTAATGAACAAGTATTTAGTTAATTAATTAGTTAACTAATCTACTAACCTTTCCTAAAATAACTAGTCTCTCTGTGGCACTGTGCACTGTGTTGTAACTACCTGTAAAATTGGAGAGCCATTTTGGCTGCATATCTACCTGTGTAAACTCACCTGGCAGTGTTCCAGTCCAGTTATGAGTATAACATTTCATAATAGATTACTGTAGGCACAAAAAATGCAAACACCTCCTTTGATA
Source organism: Microchirus variegatus (assembly GCF_963457635.1). Lineage (NCBI taxonomy): Eukaryota > Metazoa > Chordata > Actinopteri > Pleuronectiformes > Soleidae > Microchirus > Microchirus variegatus. The sequence continues at coordinate 27,762,867 of NC_139804.1, read as the reverse complement.
AAAAAAAGAAAAAAAAAAGAAGGTGTTAGATAATTTACTCTTCCAGGAAACATGCTGTTGAAACCACAGAGGAATGAGCAACTCATGAGAATAGTTGTGCTTTGGAAAGAAAAGCTACAGGAAGCTGCATTATTTACAACCGTAATCCTCAATTCTCTTCACCTGAGATTTACCATTGATTTACTCTCACCTGTCTGCCTTTGTGGCCTTGCCCCCCCCACCCCCCCTCCTATTTTCTTTTAATACATTCTTACTCTCTTACCTTTGTTTTCCCTCAGTTATCTCTCCTCCTCGTCTCTCTGTTTTGCTCTTTGTATTTCTGGGGTTTTCTGGCCCCTCGTTTCTGCCAAGCTGGATTTCCTGCAGGTGAAACATCTGAAGAGGAAGAGGAAGAGCAACTACAGTGTGAGAGAAACACAGACTCTCATCAGGGAGATCCACAAGAGGAGGGATGTGTTGTTCTCCAGACAGCAGGTGTGGATTTTTCACTCATCATTTATAATATGTCATTCTAGTCTATTAGAAATTCACAATTAAAACCATATTTTCACATAAGTCAGGTTTATACTGTGTATTGGTCTGTGTATTGGTCCCCCCTAGGTTTCTCCTGTGGTTTATATGGAAAGTTTTCCCTGCTAACGTTCTCCTGATGTTAGTTTTTGGTTGCACATTTGGTCCCCAGAATGTTCCTCTAACACTACATTGTCATAACCTTCGTACAACCTTTATAGATCATTCTCCTTTGGTTCCCAGAAGGTTCCCCTAACGTTACTTTGTCACAACATCCATACAACCTTTAGAGAACGTTCTCTAACCGCCAGTTGTCCTGTATATGACATGCTGTACATCCACAACTTCACTCTACATGAATTGTACACACACTACGCCAACACCTGTTACAAGTGTAATGGTAAAAATAATCAAATAATTGGATTCTCTTCTTCTCTGTATCTGAACAGAACACAGCCATTAATGAGCTGAAGAGACAGTCGTGGGAGGAAGTGGCACGAGGTGTCAACTCACTGGGGGAGGGCGAGCTACGTACTGCTGCTGAGGTCCGTATGTATTTCAAATCACAGTTGTATCATATAAAAAAATGTTTTGTGAATATTATACAAAAGTAGAAGCACTCAGAGAGCACAGACCTCCGCCAGGGCAACTCAGCCCCCCACAAAGTAGCAATAAAAATAGTGATAGCGTCTACGCATCACGGCCAAAATTTAATCCCTTGTTCCTGGAGCCATTGCGGACATTTCCTGAAATTTTCATCCAAATCCGTTTCTATCCGATTCAATAAGACAGAATATTAACCAGAACAAAAATAAGAATGATGTTTCTTATATGTACTGGGTATCTGTCAACAATTAAGCATTGGATTAGACCAGGGGTCTCAAACTGGCGGCCCGGGGGCCACATGCGGCCCCATAATCGATTACATGCGGCCCCCACTTAATATCATGTTAAAATGAAAACATGGCCCACGACCTCACCGTCTTTTAAACACAGTGTGTAACTGAGGCACAGCTGCCAGCGAGGTGATAGAATATAATATATGTTTGCTAGCAATGTTTTTTAATAACAGGAATAATAAGACATTTGGTCATAATTATACCATTATTAAATGTGTCATATACAACATTGGTTCTCAAAGTGTGGCCCGGGGGCCAATGGCGGCCCACAGAAACATTTCTGGCGGCCCGCAATGAATTACAGTTGATAGTTTTAAGCTTGTTAAATGTTTACTGGGCATTACTGGATACAGACCAATAAGTGTAAACTGTAGAACTGCAATCTGGTCATTAAAATAATTACAAATGGGATTTCTTTCTGTTTTTTTTCCTTTGGCGGCCCTCAGTCCAACGTTGGGTTCTTAAATTGGCCCTCAGGTATCAAAACTTTGAGAACCCCTGATATACAACATTCAATTACATATAGAAATACGCTTGTTAGGGCCCGAGCCACGAATGGCAGTGGCTGAAATGGCTCCTGGTACGAATTTTAATTAGGTGCCTGCACCGCAATGCATTTAGGGCCTCAACTCTAGTAGAACTAGAGTTCAGGCCTAAATGCATTGCGGAGCAAGCATCTCTTATAATCCTACGCGTTTCTTCTTCTTGATATTATTCCTCTTCCGCCAAAAGTTTGCCGCGTAACTCGTCCCGCAGCTTTGAGAAAACCCTGACACAAGTTATATCAAAACGTGCGGTTTGACCGGGAATCGTGTGCTATGACTTTTATAAGGGTTTCGCGTAACCATGGCGACAAAAATCGCGAAAAACCCTTAACGAGTTCCACATAGACATGAATGGGAAACGGACGGCAAAAGTCGACAAACCAAGCCCGCTTTGGAGCCTCACAGTGTCGTCATACTTTAACGTAGAAACGTGATTATAACTTTAAAGGGGTCACAAGACTTGGGACTTTTATCACCTAAGTCACGGTTTCGATACATATTACGGTTTTTCCACAATCGCAGTTTAAGTTTTGCAAAAAAATGTTACGTTTTTAATTTTAATAATGGGTGTGTATTGCGTGCGTGGGCGGTAGCTAGAGTGTACACTGTAGTGAGAAGTAGAACATTATTCACTCAAAATCTCCAAACAAACTCCTCTCCTGCCCACAATTTCCAACTTAAACAGACATTTTTTACATCGAAATGTTGCTATGGTTGTTGGCTAACCCTGTGTGTTGTTTTTATTTTCATACAACTTGCGGTTTTTCTTCAAATCACCTAATTGCGCAGAGAGTTCCGGTCAACGTCCCCATCGACTGCCATGTTAAAAATTTAGATTTGGACTTTTTGAAAAGTCAAGTTCAGGACATTTTAAAACTGTCATTACTCGATCAATTCTCACCCGTTTCTTACGAAATTAAATGTGGACGCTGCTCAGAGCCTTGTGACACTCACAAACCAAGAATTTTACCTCTATCATTTACCGTTCATGAGATATGACAACTTTAAAAGGGCCCGTTTTCTCTGTTGTCTGAGGTTTTCGACAGAGACACAGGTGCGTGTGTGCGTGAGGTAAGGAGGAGGAGGAGGAGGAGGAGGGGGAGGGGCTGGGGGGGCTTGTCAGTCTCCAACTATCTAAATGTACTTCTCCACCACAAACTTTGACACTCAACTCCTCCCACAGTTTTGGGAAAAACCCCACACATCCTATATCAAAATGTGCGGTTTGATCGGGAAAGGTGTGCTATGACTTTTCTAAGTGTTTCGAGTAACCATGGCGACAAAAATCCCCAAAAACTGTGCAACCATTTCCACATACACATACATGAGAAATGGTCAACAACATGATCAGGACCCAGTCCACTTTAGAACATCACAGTGTCGTCATACTTTAACGAAGAGACCTCAAACTTTATATGTGAGACCAGAAACCCGTCCTGAACATGTCTGCAGAAGATGAACTCACTACAGGAAGTGGAACACCCGAAACAGGAAGTTAAATGTAACGTTGCCATACATTGACCGATCTGCACGAAACATCATATGTAAGACAAGGGACCCGTCCTGAACATGTTTAGGGACACGCCCTTGACCCAACAGGAAGTCGGCCATTTAAAACGGCAAGTGCCCGCATATTTGCTGTACAACTTTACCAGCAAATGTCCTGCACGCGACGACACATGCCGGAAGCTGCAGGCACCATCGAAATTACGCCGGCGGAATTTTCTAGTTACAATTGTCCACACTATTAATGATGTAATTTAAAATAAATGTCTGTTTTTGATATTAATACATTCAGTGTGCATCATAAATAGTATTATTAAGTATACATGTGATATCATGATACAATATTGTGAACAGTTGGTTTTTTTCCCACTCTTTGTTCTCTAGGCCCGTCCCCTCTTGACCACAATAGATACGCATTGGCCCCCAGGTCATTTGAGTTTGAGACCCCTGGATTAGAGTCAGTGGGTCATGTTAAATGGACGAATTTCACAGAAAATGGTCATCGATTAAAGATTCACTCAACTGTCATTTAATCTGAGTATTGGCTCATATGATACTGACTGCTCTTTGTTCTCCTCCTAATCTTGTAATTGCTGTTTTCTTTCCTCCACAGGTGAAGCGACGTTACCTGGATTGCCGTGCCCTGATGAAGAGAAAGCACCTTCAGTCTGACTTCTCTCTCTCCTCCTCCTCCTCCTCATCCGTGGCCCTCAAGACCGAGTACGATCACTCCTCCCCTGAGCATGAGTCAGCATCTCTGGGGTCTGGGTACGACCAGCTGCTGGACCTCTCCGGCTTCCCAAAGGACTGTCACTGTGACTGGCCGGAGCTGGTGGCTCTCAGCAGTCAAGCGATGATGGCACCGCCGGACATGAAGATGGAAGACAATGTCAGTGAATACAGAGTAAGACACACTGTGTTTCCTGTGAGTAGAACAACAACATAAGACGGCAGTTTTGTCCTTACACCACATATTCTCCCCCCCGTAGGTTAGTTGTTCTGATTCAACCTTCGAGTTTATTAAATCAATTTATATGCAAATGAAGGAGGCACAGTTGTTTCCTTAAACACCTTCATGCCTTTGGATACAGAGCTCTTGTTTATGTTACTCCTGTTATTAAATTACAAGCAGCCTATATTGACATTTTAACATTCGCTAATGTGTTAAATTGCTTAATGGATGTCCTCGTCAGCAGAGGTAGTTATATTAAATATAACACAGTCATTATGAACACGTTATATAGCTCAAGTGGCTCTTGTGAATGCAGTCTTTTGATTGGACTCACAAACTGTAGATTCACTAGGTTCAGATCCACAATCAGGATTAAGTTTAAACTTAATATTTAACGTTCTCCTTCTTTGATATTTGTACGGCTGTTCCCCTCCGTATTGTTGCATCACCCACTCCTTGTTCCCAATTTACTCTGATGTGCCATTTCCATTTAAATGTTAATTTCTTTGTGAATGCATTAAGATCAGAAAATGTCTTAACTTTAGCATTTCCTCTATATTCACTAGACTATGAATGCCGCCACTAAAATATCATATGATCATTAATATCGGCATGATACTAATGATTATCACACACACTGTGTGAGGACGACAAGACTTAACATTTTCTAGGAATTGTTCCACACCCCCTCCTCGTTTTACGCAAAGCTAACATCAGGAAGTTGTTAGCTTAGCTGTTAGCTAAGAGTGTAGGGAGCTGACCTTGACATTTGCAAGAAATATTAACATGTACAGTATATATTTTTGGGGTAATATGTAACATTAACTACATTAATTGGAAAACATATTAAGAAGTAAAACATCATAGTAATAGAACAAGACTATTCGATTCCAAACTCAGTTGGGCCGCATTTTGAAACCAAGTCATTTAACTGGGCTAGACATTTACTGCAGCCAGTAAGCAGCAGGTGAGGACACAATTAAAAACTAAAAGAAAATTCAAAAAGTGCATTTAAAATTATAATAAACTAGCATTAGAACTAGCAAATAGAATTATTTATGTCAGGGCGTCAAACTCATTTTCACTGAGGGCCACATCAGCATAATGGTTATTGGTGATTTGGTCCTATACAAATAAAACTGAATTGACTTGACTTAACTCTGAGTGCTCATGGTGCACCTATGGTAAATTGCTGTGGTAATAATACACAGTGCCTTATATGGACATCCTGGGTGTGTGTGTGTTTATTCAGGCTTTACAGAATGCATTTTTTCATCTCCTAGCTAAGTGAATGTTGAACCGTTAGGTATTTCAAATTTCAAAAGTTATATCTGATTTACATTTTTTCTCAGGTGTGTTTATATAGTTGGTGATTGTCATTTTTTGATTGTCTAGATTGTGTTGAAAAAAAGGCACTATATTGCACATTCGCCTCTGTACTCTACTGTACATTTTAACATAGTAATGGAAGAAAAAAGCAGCCTAAATGCTCTGTGTTGATAATGCCACCCCTCTCATTCTAGTTGCATGGTGATGTTGGAGATGAAGAAGGAGAAATAGACGAAGATGATCTTCCCTCCCTCCTCAGTGACATCGAGTCTCGTGGTGAGGGCCATGTGAGTGATGTTTATTCACACAACAACGTTGGCACGCTCAGCTCCTCCAAGACTCCGACCTCCACCACCAACAGAGACCTGCCGCCGGCTGCTGGCCTGATGGGAATGCCCTCTCATGCTCTGGGAGGATTCACCAACGGCGAAATCGTGGGCACCGAGTTTCTGGCTGCCGTTGAGAAACAGCGACTGGAGCTGGAGAAGCAGCGGCTGGCCGTGGAAACCGAACGCCTTGGCGTGGAGAAAGAGCGGCTGGCGGTGGAAAAGGAGCGACTTCGCCAGACAGAGGTCGAGAGGGAGCGACTGCAGCTGGAGAGGGAGAGGTTACAGGTAGAACGGGAGAGGCTGAGGCTTTTGCTGCGCAGTCAGTCAGAGTTTGTCGACTCCTCTTTTAACCTGCTGTCACAGCAAGGCCCGCCGTCGTCCTCCATGCCCTCCTCGTCCTGCACTCATGACGGACAGTGTGAGAGGGAGAAGAAAGGTGAGCGGTGGATGAGCGTCATGGATCTGGAGAAAGAGAGAATGAAACTGGAGAAGGAGAGACTGCAGCTGGAGAAAGAGAGACTGCAGTTCTTCAAATTTGAATCAGGCCGACTGAAGATAGAGAGAGAGCGCCTCCAGGTGGAGAAGGAGAGAATGCAGTTGCACAAAGATCACTCGAGTCACTGAGGCTGATGAGAGAGAGAATAAATCAGATATTCATTTGCTTCTGGGGTGTTTTTAATGCAACAGCAACTGCTCTTTGATCAACTCTATTTCTTACGCACACATTTCCCTTAAGCGGGTGTGTGTGACGTCAACGATTATTACTGAAGAACATTTGGCCAAAGAGAAGACAGAGTTAGAGGGGTGATATATTTATAACCATCATGCTAAAGAAGTGCCTTATGTTGTCTTCATTAAAAGCATAAAAGATGCCATGACAACAAATATATTGGATTTGCGTGTTACACACAGCTGTTCAATGGCTGAAGATATAACATAGTTGAAGCATTTTCCCGAAATACACTCATGCACAAAAGGTGCAGTGTAGATACATAAATGCAACATATTATAGAAAATGTTATATATAAGAGAAAGGGATCATAGATCCATAAATCCAGTATTTGGGCGCTTATCTATATAATTAAGCTTCTAGCATTAAAATAACAAAACTCACAAATGTACAAAGATCTTTATGCTTTATATGTTTTAATGTCAGGTTCTTGTTGTTTCAAATTTAATTGAAGTGGGAATGCTTTTCGATCAATACTGTATATCATAGCTGTTTCCCACAGTAGCCAGTTAAAGAATTAGTGTTTTCTTGTGACATTCATAATTGTTTAATTCTGTTAAAGAGTCTCAGCAGGTCATGGCGGTTTGACAGTGAAGACCCTAAAACTGAAGCAGCTAATTATTTCATTAGTGACACTGATGCTGTTCCTGTTGTGACATGTGAGAAAATCCCTTCTGTGGAGAGAGAAAAAAAAGAGAGAGAGGCCCATTTAAGTTTGACGTTTAGATTTGTGGACACAGAGGAGAGTCTGAAGATCTGTGGTGAGCTGCTGCTGCTGGATGTTGTATGAGGACACGCTGGGTCAAAATATTACTGAATGATGGTATTTTCCTCCCCTTGTATTTTAAACATATAATATGTGCTATAAACATACTGGCTAATGGAAACTGAGGCCTAATTCAACTGCTATACACAATATTCCCTGAAGAACATTATTACTTTTCATAGATTTGTTCTGAGCTAACAACCATTTGTCTTTTTATCAACTCATGACCTGATCAACTGCCCAATTTAGTTATTTTCTTCTGGATTATACATTTTATCGTTGATTTACATGAATATGTGTACATACATTTTTATATTATATATTTCAAACTGGCAGTGGTTTCCAAATAACTGTCTAGAGTAAAACAAGGCAATCAGAGATGGCAGACTTACAAGCCTCTGGCGGCCTCTGTTGGTCATATTGGCAAGTGCAAGTGTGGAAGCACAAACTAACAAACAGACAGACACACAGAGCCACTAAAATCAACACTACTCTGTGACTGAATTCTGTTTCGATCAGAACTAAAAAAAATAATAATCAAACCCTCCAGTACTGCTTTTGTTAGGTCGGTTAAACCTTCATGTTTTTACATTGCTTTTAAAGAATAATGAAAAAGAGAATAAGAAGAACGTGACTCAGTTTTCTGTACGAGTGCAAGCTTTGTTATTTTTGCCTGAAGGCTAGAGCAATATTTTATGTTTTCGGATTTGAAAACCAGTGGCCGTACCCAGCATGTCTTTCTGTAGCATTATCATAGTGTTTGTGATCAACCTCATTCCCTCTCATCAATACAGATACTGTAATTATAATATGTACATATTTACATACTGTGTGTTACCTGCACAGAGATTAAAATAAATGTACAGTAGTTGCCACAAACGGATGCAGACTAATACAATCGTCATGGAATGGATTCTTCCATCGTGAAGTTTATAATGTTCCGTTTTCTACGCTCATTAAAGGGATATGTCCATAATTAATTAATTAACACACGTCAGAGTTTAATGTTTTATACAGTACAATGTGTTCAAATGCACAAATGTTTTAAATGTTAATGCTGGGGGGCTAAAGGGATGAGGTGCGAATGAACTATTAAAGGGTTTTTGAATAAGTTTGTAATGTATGTCATGTAAATGTCAAATAAGTATACATTTTATTCAACAAAATCATCATGTAATACATTTTTTAGGGCGTGCATTGAAAGATGTGCTGTGCCGACGTCTGTAATAAATATTTTCAGATACTTTTCTCATCAGAAATGACTTATCACTTCTTTTTGAGTGTGACGGAAAAGATCAACGATCCATCATCAGACACCAATCCTGATTTTAATAAACCTCTAATAAGTTCCTTTTGATTCACTCTGTCTAAAATTTAAACTACACTCTTTTTTTGGATTTGCTGTGACAATCAATGTGTTTAGTACCAATTCATATAGATGATGGGAGTTTTTAATACCCGAGTTTGTTCTCTCTGGTATTTTCCCCCTTTTCTCCCCTTCATATTATATGGTTGTCAGTTGTTTGTCTACCTGTTGTCAGTTTCCAGCCTTTTCAGTCTGACCCACTTTCCTTCTCTTGTTTACCACAGTTGCTGTTCATCATGTTGATCACCACCTGCATATTAATACTCCTTGGTAGTCTTTGCTACAGTATATTCAATTTTTGATACTCCGGTGGTGAACTCCCATACTAACTTTTGTGGTCTTAAAACCTTTTCTACATGATTTTTGTTTTGCTCTTTCACTGATTCTTCCACTGCTCTGTCATTCTCAACATGCCTTCTAGAATGGATTCAGTTTATCATTTGTAATACATCACTGAGTGTGACTCAGCCTCCTGCATCTGCACTGTGGGTCCAGTTGAGGACCATTTATTTCTATTTGAATGACTGTACCAGTATATGGAAAAATGGAGAGATGAATTATGATGGGAAAAGTAAAGGAGGATAATAAAAAGAGCAATTGGAAATGAAGAGGGGTTGAGAAAAGGGTGAACGGGCTGTTGTGTTAAAAGGTTCAAAGGAAAGCAAAACTGTCTCAAAAGTGTTAGTTTGCGTCATATTTAGTTAAATGGAAAATGCTTGTCAGAAAGAACCCAGCAGCATGTAAGTGTGTGTATGTGTGTGTGAGAGAGTGTGATGGAAAATAATGGGAAATGCTTGTCAGTGAAGACTCTGCATTAGTCGTGTTAGGTCTCCATGGACCAAAGAAAAGAGCTCAGATGACAAAATCACAGCAGGGAAGGTTTTTTTTTTATTTTAGCCCCACAGCAGCAGAGACTGTTCATAAACAAAGAGCTGACAATAATCATAAAAAAAACCCCTCTGTCCTTGAGCTTAATTAAATTATTTAAAATTCTGGCTGTAGTTTGAATTTTATTTCCAGTCAAATGCTCTTATGTGTCTGTGTACTTTTAGAGACCCAGATGTGTGCAAACTGATTTTAGGGTGGCTGGGGGGTATTTATTTATGGAACATAATTAAAATAGTTATTTATAGAGAAGCATAATTAAATCTTATTTGTTATTTATGCAAATGAAAAGCTTTGTAGCTACCGTGGACTATTAAAAAAAAAGGTTGTAGTCTTCTCGTTTCTTTTCTGAAACAAACCCGGAGGTAGCAATATTTTGAATGGCCACTAGAGGTCAACTTGGTTGCACAAATAATTCCCTTTTGAATTGAAGTCCAGAACACTGTCTATTTCTCACATGATTTGTAACACCAGTTAATATTCTACAGGAGTCAATGGTCTAATGGTCGCTAGTTGAATCTTCTTCAATATCAAATGATGATGCTTTTGTAAATGATGTCCCCTTTTAAGATCCCATATTATGCAAAATCAACTTTTTAATAATTTAAATCCTTATATTTGGGACTCTGGAGGTCCCATCAGTCGCCAAAGTGTGAAAAAAGATGACTCACTCATGTTTTTGTGGTCCTCCTCAGTCTAAGTACAGGAGATAAAACACACACTGTTGACTTCTGCACTCACTGGGACGTCACAATATGCTAAATTCCTGGAATTGTTGTCTTACGGAGCTCCACTTTGTCCGTAAAACACGCGAGAGTGAAGTCCGCGAAAAGTTCTATTCTTGGCTCCACAGTGCAGCACAGAGTTCTACACAAACTTCCAGCCTCAGAGGATTTATCTGTCCAGTGGATACATGTTATATATGACAGCAATGTGCCTGCTAGAGCCTGAAAATTATCACTTTTCCAAACGCTAACTGCTGTTAGCTCCCAGTAGCCTCTGTGGCTGATGTCATTTCCTGTCCCTTAAGTATCGTTTTACTTTTTTTTTTAAGGTGGACCTTTAAGGTGGACCGAAAGACATACCACTAACCAGAGCGTTGTGAACAGGGCTGTTTTGTCAGGGTGATTGAACTGCTGTGGTGCTTCATCTTTATGGTATTTTGACCAAAGCATGTCACAGACATGTTCATTAGGACACCAGGGAACTAGGTTAACTTGGAGAAATAGGGTATAATATGGGACATTTAAGAGGAAACTAGACAGTCAAACCTAGCACACGTAAGTGGACTGTGGACACGAGTGTGATTGACAGCTGGTTACGTCCAATAGCAACCTGGTTGCAGGTGATATCTGAGAATTTCTGTTTCCAAAACCTCAACATGATTTTAGCCGAATCACAAATCTGAGGCTTTAGAATTAAAGTTCAGATTCCTGCGGGTGACATCATGACTGATTGCCACTTGCCTTCAACCCATACTTTAATTTTTTTTAACTTACCTTGTGTGTCTGGTCCATTTCACACAAAACTTTCTCTACAAACAGTATTTTAGGACTGATAAATGAACGACAGAAATGACAAAGTGCCCCCAAGAACTATTAACGACGTGGCTACAAACAACACAAACATGACCTGGATAGAAAAACCACAGACAGACAAAGCAGCGTCAGCATTGATGTTTTACTAGAAAAAGAAACAAAATGGAAAGAGAGAAATAAAGGAAGAGAAGAAGAACAGTGTTAAAGCCAGCAGTCAGCCTTTTTTCGCTGTCTGTGCATGAAATCTCATGTGCTGGAGGTTGGCAAAGAAATAAACAACAGTGTCATATACCGATGAACGGCCTGTGTGTCTGGTCTGGTGAACAGTGTCGACTGTCTTTTGCAAATGCATCCATTATAGAAACCCACTATTAGTTACATGCTGGATTGATGGAAACTGTCTTAGTTTCAGATTCTGTTTTAAATACTTGTTTGATGATCTTATTTTCTATTTAAACTTTAGTCTGTTAAATTTGACCTACATTTATTTAATTCAGGATGAATGATGTGTGTGAATTTGACAGGGTGTCGTTCAAAGATTTTTTTTTTTTTTTTTTTTGGTGATAATGTTGCACATTGCAAAAGCTATGCAATGATCTGACTGGAACTCCTCTTTCATCTTTGCCCATGATGCTGTAGTTTATCTGGTCGGACAATGCGTCCATTTGCATTTGCACTTTTGTCTCGCAGTATAGGACTGGAGGGCAAGTGAGAGCAGATAGCACAAGAGAGGTGGGAGGTTGGACAGAAATGTAGAAAACAAGGACAAGGAAGAAGAGCAGAGGTGAGCAGTACAGAAAACACAATGTTTCCCTCCCACATACACCGTGTCCCTGCAAGTCTGATGCATTTTCTTTCTCATTTCCAAGGCCAAACAGCAAACAGATGTTCCAAAAGGCTGCAACACAGAATACGGCGAATCCACAAAAAGCACCAACCCTCTTCAATTTTGAACTCTCAGTTTTCAAACTGACTCACATTTGATGGGAGGGGGAAAACAAACGACACTGAAAGCACAGAGGTGACGTGAAAAGCAACACAAACGCTACACTTTTGAAATGTCAGAGCGCATTGTTTCCCCCGACAGTACAGTAATGGACAGGAGCCCGTCCTCTTGAGGGCCGGCACAAATGTGTCCCCTTTGCATCAGTATCAGTGTTGAACATTGTCATGTACACTTTCACTGGGGCCTTTTCAGAGAGGGTTTTTTTTTGGGGGGGGGGGGGGGAAACACGCACAGTTAGACAATGAAAAGCAGTGAAAAGACAAACAGGCAAAATAACAAAATCCTCCTCTCCCCTCCAGTGCTCTGCGCTGACCCTGTGAATGCAGCAATGTGTGTGCGTGTGCGTGCATTTCCTGCATGTGTGTGTGTGTGTGTACCAGATGGACATTCAGTGTTGAGCAGGACACACAAAGACGGTGGCATATTATATTCTCAAGTTATCAAAAAAAAACAGCCATATAACAGAATGTATGCCACAGCCTCTGACAATCAGTGATCAATGGTTTCTATAGCTCTCTATAGATATATATATATATATATTTATTTATTTGTTTTATATATAATATGTAGATTTATTAAAAAAAGGATTTTTATCTTAATTACAAGTAGTGGCATTTTTCTTTAATATTCATTATTGCAATGAATTGTTATCTAAGATGATTTTTTTTTTAAAAAGAGAGGTGAGCTCTGTTCTGCTACGCAGTTATTTACAACAGTTTTAAAAAGCAAGCGATCTGATCTGATCTGGTGCCTTTTTCCCCGCTCACAGGGAAGGACCGAGGACCCCAAACGACAACCAAACTGCCCAGCGGAATACGTTTCGTCTTTACTGTATGACTCAGTTCAAATGAGGCGCACACAGAACAGATCAATTACTCTCGGTTCTATTACAGACGATTAAAAGAACTCATCAGGACACCCCAACGTGGGAAAATGTTGGATCCCCCCATGCCTGGATCAATTATTCATGGGGACACGGAGGCTGGATCTTTTTTGCACAACTGAAAGGATTTTTTTTATCCCACATGGTTTAAACACCGCATTTCCCTCCACCGTTCTGTAAAAGGCCAAGACGTCCTGTTCACAAGCAGTTTGTCCGGTAGCCATCTTCAGCTCGTCCAACATTTCGTTTTCTTTTCCACCACTGAATGCACAGCTTGAACCTTGCCTTTGCCACAAGCCAGAAAAAAAAAACACTATTTCTTTTTCTCGCTTTTCTACCATCATGTTTATGATTTTGATGACTGATTTCTTTAAGTACTACAGTTTCTTTTTTTGTCTTTTACAAACCCCTGTGAATTGAATGGCAAACATGTTTCGAGGTTACTTCTGTTTCTATATTGGCTGATTATCTCGCTGGTTTTGGGGACGAGAAATCATTCCGTTACGTGTAGTAAGAAAGCATTTTTTCGTTCAGTCCATGGCAAAGAAGTGAGTTTTACACAGTCCAAACGTTCAAGCTTACAGTTTTCTGGTCTTCTATGGGTGAAAAATACCTGGCACTCAATCTTTGCAGGCAAGACAAACAAAAATGATTAAAAGACCATGATGATGATGATGATGAGGATGACGATGAAAACAAGGTTTGTAGTCTTGGTAAGGCATTTTTCCAATGTAGACAGAGCAAAGTTGTTGTTTTTAACTGTCAGCTGTGATCATCATCTTGATCACAATCATCATCATGATCTGTTCAGTTCTCATGTTCACAGCTCTCATAGTTCATGTCACGTATGTCTGTGCTGGCTTTCCTGTTGTGGTGTAGAAATCAAGACGGTATCCTCTCAAAAAAAAAAGAACAAAAGAAAGAAAGAAAGAAAAAAAGAAATGCTGCAGGCAATCGTGACAGCCATTGTTGTTGTAGTTGTTCATATTTTTTCCTCCGCTGGTCAATACATAGTCGTATTTTGCGCGTGTCTTGTAAAATAATTCCATGGCAACAGGAAAGTGAGATGATGTTTGTGTATTCAAGTGTGTAAAAATGTGTGTTTGAGTATTTGTATTTGAGCTTAACTTTATGCACGTGTGTGTTATGATAGGATGTGTGTGATAGTACTGTTTGTATGCACATATATGGAGACGTGTGTGTCCTTGTCAAAGTCTGTGTGTGTGTGTGTGTGTGTGTGTGTGTGTGTGTGTCAGTAAGGCACGGCAGGTGTTTTTGGTTTTCAGGGCAGTCCAGAGGAGACCACTGCAAGGCCGGGGTGTCTGAGGGAGGCGTGGCCAGCATGCACAGCTTTGGGGCAGTCTGGCGTCAGGACGCGGCCATTCTCCCCCACACTTCCTGTGATGGACAGACGGGCCTTGTTCCGCATGGCTTCGGAAAACGACAGCTATACGAGGCAAAGACGGAGGAGAGGGCAGAGCGGAGAGTTTGTTGTTAAAGGAAGACATCTTGTGCAGACATTTGGCAACAGCTGCAGCTACTGTGCATGCAAAGACACAGACATTTCTTTGCAAAATGCATGCGAAACTTTTAAACATGCACGTGCTGGTATCTATCTGTACACATGAAAAAGTCTGGGGTGCACTTACACATAACTGCTTCAATGGGAAAAAAGTAATTTTAACGCATTGACTGCAGGAGAATATGTCACTGCCTTGAGGGAGCAGTACAATGCCGTACTCTTGTGCCTTTTATAGCAATTTTTTTTACAATTTTATACATACAATTTACAATTATTATCTGTCTATAATTTTCTGCCAGAGAATATGAAATGAATACGAATCATTACATTTTAAAAACTTTACCCTTTAACACTTAAACTTCAAAATGCCCATCTGGACCTTTTTCTGCCCATTTGAACCATAAAGGGACCAGAAAATGTCCTTGCTTTTGCCCAGTTTTCCAACTTTTTCTGGCAGTTATTTACAATTTACTTTAAATAAAATACCGTTTTAACAATTTAAACACTGCAGTTGTACACAAACAACAGATTTTGCATGTTAAATTTGAGACTCTCAATGTTTCTTTGTCTCTTAATTTGCAAAAACAGGCCAAAAAATGGAAACTATGTACTAATACTACTACTAAATTTTTCCGATGGCACAAACCATCTCGTAACTACGGTAACGCAGAGTGCGTTTGTGCGAACATGTCGTCAGCGATACGCTCGGTGTTAAAGGGTTGAATCTGTAACTATTTGTACTATCTCCGCTGCTATCTTGACCAGGACTCCCTGTGGGA
Organism: Microchirus variegatus; assembly: GCF_963457635.1. Taxonomy (NCBI): domain Eukaryota; kingdom Metazoa; phylum Chordata; class Actinopteri; order Pleuronectiformes; family Soleidae; genus Microchirus; species Microchirus variegatus. The sequence continues at coordinate 27,747,322 of NC_139804.1, read as the reverse complement.
CCTTCCTGGCTAAATAAAAAACATCAGCACATTTTGTCGCGAAAAACAAAAGATAGTTTCCATGTCTACTTGATGTGGTGTCTATGCATGGTTTATATCTATGTTTTCTGGCATCAAGTCTTCCTTCCTGCCTTTGTTGGTGTTTCAGTGTCTCTTGTTGCGTTGTGCTGCCCCCGCCTGTCAATTAGGGGAACAGTAACCACAGCAGGATGTGAATCACATGATCTGCTCACGTGTACGCTGGTGTGAGCGGTGTGAATGCACCCCAAACGTGTACAAATTCAAATCTCCCTTCGACTGTCACACTAGCACGGTGAATAAAATGCAGAAGCAGGCAACATCCACCAAACACGGACAACAGAGACACACGTGGGTTTAGATCGTAGACATCTGCATTTCATAGGTGACCATGCATTTTGTGGGTTGTGGGTTTTCAATAATCTGACAGATTCGGGGGTAAGGATTTGGAAGGTGAGGATTTTGGAAAGAGAGAAGGTAAACATGGAGGTTTTCAGATTTATAGAGAGGGAGTGACTGACGATACTGCTCAGAGTCGGGCGACACTTCACACAGAAAGGCTACTCGATGATTTTTCTGTTCACTCTCAGTCGCTGCTGTAGAATGGAAACCTCAATCCTCTCATTGCCAGAAAACTTGATTTTCAGAGTGACAGAGTCACTTCTTAAAAAGTCTGTAATATCACTCATGTTTTACAGGGTTTTACACAAAAACCGTCAGCAATAGAGAGTTTAACCACTGTAAATGATGCCAGGGAAGATAATATGCTTCACTTTCTGACACATAGCAATTTGTTGTTTTGCTTATTAACCATAGTTAATAATGAAGTTCTATTATAACATAAAATAACATAAAACAGCTGTGAATGGTAACACACTGCCAGAAACTGGGACATCAGTTCTGTCATTTTTATGTTCCGCTCAATTAAAACCTAAAGAGAAAAAAACAAGTGACTGCAAAAACCGGGACTCTATATTGTCTATATTGTCTTGGATTTTTAGATGGTATACTTTTACAACTTTAAACTCCTTTAGATGATTAAAGTTGGGGGCGAATATGGCACAGGTCCAGTCAGTTGCACTGCAGAGAGCGGGAGGAAATGCAGTTAAGAGCTGTGTTATCGCTTTTGAGTGGAGTCCAAAACTGCTCCACACTTAAAGTGGTTTATTTGTGCTAAACTTTGTATTTCATTTTAAGTTGGTGCTGTTACAGTTGAACAGACAATGGCTGATATTTAGTGCGTCACATTTTGTTCACTTTATTTTTTGCATCCTCTGCATTCAATAAGGCGATCGTCTGAAAGGTTTGCTCAGCAGAAGAAATTGAAAGTTCAGCGTTTCCTTCTCTATTAGTTAATTGCAATTTAACATTAATAAACATTTTACAGCAGCCTCACCAGGTAGCCTTTCTATATGAAGTGTTCTCGTTGATTATTCGTCTGCGTTAACACTAAGTAACTGGGCTGTTATACAGTCGTGATGGCTGGTACAAGTCAAAACGCCTGTTTGGAGCATCGACAAGCGGGGGTGCACAACTCCTGTAGGACTTTGGTATAGTCCTACAAACTAGAAATGCGGATCTATTAAATTTTTTTTTTTTTTTTTACACATAATTTAAAGGTGCCATATGTAAGAATGTGGCCAAAACAGTTACTACATTCAAATTCAAAATACAGAGGTCTTTTAGGTTTTGTTTTCTGACGTAACTGGCAACCCCGTGGTTGCTCGGCAGCTGAGACTCTACTGACTGCAATGATTGGTAGACGGCGGTAGGTGGCGCCACATGCCAAAACATGATCTCAAAACATAAACATATATTTTTAATGCAAATATTTTGGCTGCACTGTTGTTGTTGGTGAGTTCAGTTTGTTATATGAACATTATTCCTGAGTCTCTGTGACATATTAGGAGGATTTTATGGCCAGTTGATTTAGATTTATTACATAATGCACCTTTAACCACCTGAGGTTGATAATATCTGAACAAAAAGTGAAAGTAATTAAAAACTGCTGGTGTTTTTCTTGTTATAATACAGACACCTCTGATTAAATATAATACCTGAATGGACAGGAGCAAATCATTATGTTCACTGTGTGTGTTTTTCCGCTTTTATAGCTCATCAAAGAAACAACTTCTGACACGGTGACGAATCACTGACGGCTCTAGTCATGTCGTTATTTCTCTCCTTCCTAGATATTTGGGTTGAGCCAGAGTGGAGTCCACACGACAGCTAATTAATTTGTGGCTTGAAGCAGTTTGATTTGAATAAGGATCACAGCACTAAGAAACTTCTGTGATTTCAAGAAAGTTCAGTTCACCATCCCTAACAAAAATCATACTGTAGGGGTTTAAGATAGACTTTTATATGGTAAGTCAATATCAGGAAGCCATTTCTATTTTGTTGTCATCAATATAAACTGTGTACAAAGAGTTTTTACATGCTTATATTTTATAGATTTGCAAAAAATGCTAAACAAATATATATATATATTTATTATTTGTTATATATATCGATATATATATATATATATTGATTGTTGTTATCATAAGTAAATAAAATCAAATAATAAAAAATGCAAACAAATAATTTTTCCTTTGCTTTTTTCTTGGTGCGTACCTTAAAGGGTTAATACCATAAGGTAAAGTAGAATTAAATAATACTGTAGTAACAAGATAACACTGGATGATTTAGGCTGCTAAAAAGGAGTTTTCTTTGTCTTATTATTTTTCGGTGGATCATTTAAACATGTTTGATCCTGTGGCAGACCGTGAGGCTGGAGTTGTACATCCCTGCTTTCTCAATATTTTGTTATTACCTAAGATTACAATGCAGGTGCCTAGCCAAGTCATCGGCAAAGAGCATCACCACCATCATCATCAACATCATCATCATCATCATCATCATCTGCAGCCAAAGACGATGGAACCAAAGCTGTAGTCACACATACTGTATCTAACCCCATTCTAGTCTGGGATGAAAAATAAGAACTGTAACAAAACTAGCAAAAAAATATTAAATATTAGTCCAATATATATAAATAAAAATTAAATTGGCAACAATAATCTTTAACAAAGCAAATGGGGCCAATTTATATATAGATATAGAAATAAAACAGGCAAAAAAACCAAAAAACATAAGGAGCTTTGTTGGTTCCACAATGCTTGACCACATCCTCATATGTTACATGAAGAACAGCACAGTTGCATGTGGCTGCGTCTACATGGACAGTACAAAAGTCTACAGCACCATCACCATGATCAACACCACCAGTAACCCCACCTATGTATGGGAGCCTCTAAATCCTACCCCTATATCTTGACCCCCTCGGAGCCGTACACGTTGTACCCCTCCCTATAAGTGGCTAGATTCTGGGTGCTGGGGGAGGGGCTGGGGCAGTGGGGGGGGCTAAGGTCCACCTTCATGCGCTTAGCTTCGGCCCGTGACTTGTAGCAGAACTCGACCAGGGCCACCAGCATGGCCAGGCCCAGGCCGCCCACGAGGATGTAGAAGACCCCGGCCACGTTGGACAGGCTCAGGGCCTGTGATGACTTGTCCTGGAGAGAGAGAGAGAGAGCGATGGGGGGCGGGGCGGGGGGGAGGTGGAGGCCACGTGCGGGGTTAAAGGATGGGTTTGTTCGTTTAGGTACGTGCATGGAAAATATGAGGGAAAGGAGGTGGAGTAGTGAAGTAAAGATAGGAGACGTGATTGATAGTGAAGGAGGCGAAGGAGGGACAATAGATGAAGAGGGGAGGAGTTCAGAGAGCAGATAAGAGGCAGGAAAAAGCAGACAGAGACAAAGAGAAAGAGGTTGTCAAAGAAAACTAAATATTAGCAGCCAAAATCCAGTGTTATCCTGTTACTACAGTATTATTTAATTCTACTCTACTTTATGGTGTTACAATCTACGGCTAACGACTATACAACCATCACCACAACAGTTATATACACACTTTACTACACATCTGTGACATTTTAGTACTACAGAACTACACACAATAATATCACCACAGCTTAAAGCAATAATAGTTAAATATATATAGATATATTACAGAGCAGGCTTGTGACATGTCACTGTAGTTTTAATGTTCTCTGTTCTCAACATCTGGAGTTTCACAATAAAAAAGTGTTTCTACTCTGAACAACAGTAACTGCTGACTGTGTTTAAAGTGCTGGCAGATGCAGTATGAATTAGCTATAACACTTAAACAGCATCACTATCATAAAGTAATGGTAGCGCTTTATTTCACAGGTTTGTCATTTTCCAAATAAATTTTACAAGAGCAGTGTTATCGGGTTTTAATTACCGGTTATTACTGAAGCTATAATTAGGCTAATTGTGTTTGAGCTTACATAGAAATGTTGGTTTTTCCACAGGAAGTAACAGCTTAATCACTGCCCATGTGGTGAATAATACATTATGCATGAATAATTGAATGAATAATGTTATTTATTTATAATATATTTGATATTTTATAATTGTTGTTTATGTATTTGTTCAATGCATGAATAAAAGTTGCCTTGGCTGAATGGTCAATAGACCTGTTCTGCAGTGACTGTCAAATATCAATGTTAAAATATTAAAATTTAAATGTCCAAAAATTGAATTGACCTGGAATTGGTACACAATGGTAGATGTTCCACAACATGATCGGAAAAACATGAACCAGTAAAATAAAGCCTTACCAAGCCTGAGTGTAAACAGTCTGCCGTGTGGCAAAAATTATGTTCAACATGAAGAGATAAAAGCCAATAATTTCAAATCAATTTTTTTTTGCTGGAGCTTAAGACACATCTCATCTTTGTGGATGGGTTTCAGGCTACCAAAAAAAATGGGCTATAGTGTATGAGATCAAAACAAAAACATGTGAGTGAAAGTTGGCAGATGACAATCAAAAGTGTACAGTAGAGTCCTAATGCTGACTGTAATGAAGATGGGTTTGCCACAGATTGCTACAGAGACTGAGGAAGAATCTAGAATCAAGAGTTTAATCTGATGCCAATTTATCTTAATGTGATCCAGCACTGAAATACAAATAGGGAAAAGAAATGAAACCACTAAAATAGATCGTCTAGTCTAGTTTGGCACATTCAAGTGATGTTACAGTGTTTAAAATGCTCTTTTTTTAAGACAGTTGCAGTAATCTGGAGCGTATTCAGGATGAGGGATTATAGCTAGCGGTCTGTGGGCCGCAGCAGCAGCATGAGACTGACCTTACTTCCAGAGTCCTTGGGTCCACACTCTCCCTTGTCATACCACCATTTGTTTTTCAGTTTGTCTAAGACGCCTGCTTCGCTCAGTTTCAAAACTGCAAGGTTTACCGGGGTTCTTCGCGTGTAAAAATAACATAAATAACATCATAGGTTATGTTATTTTATGTTATTAAGGTATTTAACATTTGCATTGCACAGCTCAGTCACATAGAAATGTATCAGAAAAATCAACAACAACAACAACAACAACAACATCAGGTGACCTAGCATGGATCCCACTGAGTACATGTGTGTACGCTCGTTCACGAGGGGCTGGGGGGAGGCGAGGAGCTAAAGCGAGCTACAGACATATGAGTGGGACCCACCTTTGTCACGACAGGTAACACACCCATGCTGCCCCAGCTTGTCCTTACGCTCGACAGAGGCCAGCACTGTTAAGCCAGGACTATGCGCACAAAGGCTGGCACTGTGTTAGAACCGGAAGAGTGAGCTGAATGAAGTGAGACAGAACTGGAAAAAACGTGTCTGAGGATTTCTCAGAACATCTACAGAGGAACTACAGAGGGATTATTCTTTGATTTTAGGTCAGCGTTTGGCCTGCAGTTATTTGGTGTTCACATCTTACACTTCCATGTCTAATCTGAAACTAATGTACAGTAACAACAGATCGGGGGGAAATGCTACTAATATAAATATAAAGTATAATAAAATATAAGCGTAGCAACTTGCTCTCAGCGTCATGCATCTGTAAGCACGGGGAAATTGTTTCGTTTGCCGTATGTAATGGCATTAATGGCATTGTGATTTGAACAAGATGGGTTTATTGCTGTTGAATAAAATAAATGGAATAAGAAAGAACTAGAACTAATAATAAGTACTGGCTGCAATATATAATCCCTGAGCATAACTCAATATTTTTTCCCCAAGGAACGTCTTATCACCTATTTTGTCTGTCATATTCTTGAGAGATACAGCTGAAGGGGTGATAAAGATCAGTTTAACTCCAGACTGCCATCTCATCACTCCTCTCCCCAGAGCTACCACTAGGGGGCGAATATTCCTGTCTTGACAGTAGCTGCCTTCCTTAAACTGAACCAACATCCCATTACCTTGCACTGTGACCTTTTAGACGGGCTTGTCAGATTTTGCCATACGAAAAAAAAAAGAAATTTCCCTCCATTAAAAACAGGAAAAAATACATTCCTAATGCCCAAACATTACACATAGTAATGTAATATAATAATCTATATCTAAATCTGTAACAAACTCAAGCCAAATTGTTAAATTCCAAAACAAAATAAAGTTAACTTTTTCTGTATTTTAACAAGCAGTGTTGTACCTTTGTCACTGAGTCTGAACCTTTCATATATCAAAAGGGCACACACCACTGACATCAGTGCAACACCGTGTTTATTTTTTGAAGCTGTCTGTTGTCGACTCTTTGCCAGGGCAGATGCGTGCGTTACACTCTCAGGACGGGGACCGTTGCAGGCTGCCCAGCCGGTGAACGGCCCCCGTCCCCTAGTGGTGGGGTGGGCAGACAGAGAGGGCTAACCTTGGAGTCCCCTCCCCCGCTGCCACATTCTCCTTTGTCATACCACCACTTGTTTTTCAATTTGTCCAACAGGCCCTGCTCGTTGAGCTTTAGCACGGCCAGGTTGACCGCATTTCTTTAAGTAAAAAAGGAGGGACAGATAAGATAGTTTGGTCAGAGCAGAGGATGGAGGGACAAACGGACACGATGGATGTGGGAAAACGACAGCCAGGAGGAAGAGGGAGGGAGGGGGGGGGGGGGAAAGGAGGAGAGGGAGAAGTCAGAGGGGGTTGAGCAGACAAAGGTGGGTTAGTGGGGATGGATGCACCCCAGACAACATTTTCTTCTTCTCTATGAATTTCTCTCCACTTCAGAGACGTTTTTTCACAGAATTTCTGTTCTGATCTCACATCCTCTGTCATGTTACTGTCTCTGTGCATCACTCTCCTGTACAGGGTTAGACTAACAGAGGAAGCTCCGCTGTTAAGTGTCAGACTGTGGGTATGAATTATGTTAACCATGGTGCTCTGCCCTCCCCACTGTCATCTGCATGTGTGTGTGTGTGTGTGTGTGTGTGTGTGTGTGTGTGTGTGTGTGTGTGTGTGTGTGAGCCCTCCTGCTCTCACCCCTGAAGGCACTGACCTCCAAAACAAGATTCAGGGACACCAGGCCAAATATTGAGCATTAATGCTACTTGTGTACAATGCGTTCATCTTCATTATTTCTGGTACGTTCCCCAAAGAGATTAACTTGTTCTTTTTTAGCGTATTGGTAAAATGAAATAGCCAATATTTGAAACCTAAGGGGTAAATCTGTCGTCTTCATTGATCGCAATCTAGTTAAAAGCATGGATTTTTAAAAAGGTTTTAACAGCTTCTGCATTGACGAAAAACACTCGAGTCCACTTGAAAACAAAAAAAAAAAGAGAAACCATCCTCGGGAAACGTCCTTATGACTGTGACATTTGGAAATAACCGCTCAGCAAGAGGACCGCAATGAATCCATACTATCAATTTATAACGCGACAATAGCTTCAACAGAAACGTATGGACGAGGTTAATGGATCAGATCTGGAGTTATTTTCAAATCTCTCGAAATTGATTTTGGTCGCGCAACTGTGGATTCATCTTTAAACGCACTTTTTAAAGCCGGACACGTTCTGCAGCAGAGGATAACTCTAAATTGACTGTAGGTGTGAATGTGAGAGTGTATCCCGCCTATCAGCCTATGTCAGCTGAGATTGGCACAGTGTGCCCCCCCCCCCCCCCCCCCGCGACCCTCATGTGGAGGATAAAGCGGTAGAAAATGGATGGATGGATGTTCTGCAGCTAATAACCTTCTGCTGTCAACTCTTTTGTTCGTGAGATATTGTAATTGCAGCTCATCGCCACAAAAGCGTCAGTTTTTGCAGTCACAGCCTGCATGTTTCTGTCTGGACGTCCTATCATCCCAGAGCTTGTGACTGAATGATTTTCAGTTCAGGCTCAATACTCGAAAACAAATGATGCATGCACAATTTATATTCACATTTTGTTTCCTCTGATTTTTTCGATTCCTTATCGTCAACGATCGTCTTTACTCTCTGAAGTAAAGACGATCGAGAGATTCAGAGAGAGAGACAGAGTGTTCTCTGGGGTGATCGGAGCTACAGGCCATGACTCATCGTATGGATGAAAACAGGTCAACATATCCGTGTCATGAGAACTACAGTCACACATCATGTAAAAAAAAAAAGGTAGCTAGACTTCAGAAAGTACACATACCCTAGCATTCATTTCAATTATCAGGTTAGCCGTCCTCCTCATCAACATCATCGATTCAAATGAACACTGTGATTAGTGCAGTGAAAGGAGAGGCAGGCTCACCTGACGTGCACACTCCCAGCCACATGCGTGCACCTGGTAGACAGGGTTTTCCGCTGATTGAGAGAAGTCAGAGACAACTGTAGAAAGTCCTGATAAATGAGCTTTTTTTTTTGTTTTGTTTAGTTTTTTTGTTTTTGGTGGGGGAGAGGAAAGAAACCTATACCCACCCTGCTGTCTGTCACTTTCCCCCCATAAACGGAAAAACCAATTTTGTCAGAAACAAGAGATAAACGACAGTGACTGTGGTTTTAAGGGGCTTCTTTGCACCACACACAGGGGGAAGTTATAGGGATAGGACGTGAGGCTGATTCTTGTTTGGCTGACAGAGAGAGAGAGAGAGAAAGAGAGAGACACACACACACACACACAGAGAGAAAGAGAGAGAGAGAGAGAGAGAGAGAGAGAGAGAGAGAGAGAGAGAGAGAGAGAGAGAGAGAGAGAGAGAGAGAGAGAGAGAGAGAGAGAGTGGTCCAGCGTTACTGAATTTATTCAATTATTTTCCCTCAAGAGACACTTGTCACATTGTGAAGACTTTGTCTCTGCATGTCACAGTCACTTGTAGAAAAATAATTACTTTCATTGCCAGTATACCTCAGGGAAACCTTCTGGGACTGTTTCTTTAGGCTCATGTTAACAAGCCAGATAAACAAGTGGCTTCTGAGGGAAAACCAGAACAAAAGGACCAACTTTGTTGTGCCAATATCCAGTTTCATGTTTGCTTCCTCCGCCGCACACTGTCTGACAAATACACACACGGCCATGCGTTTCTTTAAATAGACGACTGAGCACTGCTCGATTTGGGTTTCATTTCATTTGATGTTGTTCAATTGAAGTAATTTGTGTCTCAGCATTGTTGGTGTAGGATTCTGTATTGTGATGACTTTCTATTCCCCCCGTTGGCCAGGCCCCTCAACATTTCTCATTTCTCACTTTTTGTTTGCTGTTCATCTATAAATTCCCCCTTGTGGCCCTGTATGTAGTGGCAGCAGTCAGAGGTTCTGCCCCTCCTTGCAGTCACATCCAGTTAATAAAATGCACCTATTATGATAATCATCATCATCATCATTATCATCATCATCATCATCATGACTACCATTTCTCAGCATGAAAGAAACAAAGGGAACGGGACAACAGACAAATGGAAAGAGTTACCTGTAAGGTGGCCCTGTGGAGAGACAGAGCGACTGAAAGAGCAGGGACAATGAGGATGGGCACAAGCAGTAGGGGGACGCACAAACGACGTGACACAGGACACAGAAATGGAGCTAACTGGCCCTAAATTAACAGGTGGATATCACAGGAAAGGACAGAGCCAGAAACAGAGGGACAAAGAAATTAAAAAAAGGGGAAGGAAACATGATGAAATTTGCATTCTCAATGCACTTGTCCATCGCTGCTGATGGGTGGAAAACCTGTTCGATTCCAAACATTGCAATGACGCCTTAAGTTTGAGCGAGTTATCCTCATAACTCCTGTAGGTCAGATCTAAACAAGTCCAATTGGATATGTGATGTTTTCACCCGACAGCAGGGATAGGCTAAATTACATGTGATATAAAAGGCACAGCAGGGTAGGTGGAATATCGCAGCAATAGTACAGTATCAGCTTTGTTACTGTCTCCTATTGTTACACTATTCCACCCACCTTAACTGTGAGCCTTTCGGCGTGGCAATGCCGTATCCTTTGGAGTCCAGGTTCCCCCCGACTTTCATGGTGTCGCAAGGCTTGCGCTGCTCCGTGTACTCGTTCATCGTAGACTCCAGCAGGAAGGCGTACTTCCCTTTGGACTTGCGGACCCTCGCCACGCCTTCCGCCGTGGTTTTGGTGAAGACTGTCGGCTCAGCGGATTTCATATATGACCACATCTTCTCGTATACAGCTATTTTGGACCTCTGGGGTGAAGAGGAGAGAGAGAGAGCAGAGGTTAATGAAGAATTGTGTACACATACAATGCTCGATTGTCCCAGAGATAAGTATAGATTTTGTGCCAAGTGAGGGGAAACAGAAAAGAAATGACAGATTGCTAGGATGCCTACATAAGATCTACTGTATGTGGGTGGGTGATTTTTGGTTTTATAAACCAAGCATAATTTATCACAATGAGAAAGTGGAGCTCATGTAGCCGAATATGTTGTTTAAAAACACATCAGTGAGTCCAAACTCTTGTATTCCAATATTCCCAGGTTTACATGAGCTTCCTCTGGTGGCACTTGGAGGGAAATCAGAACTAGTGTTCTACTGCATATACCAGGGTATGTGATCAGAGTGCTTAGATAAAAACAAAGAACCAAAAATGAAAATCATTAAACAACAATATTTAGAGTCACCTTATCTATCACTCCATCTTAATCGAATTTCCTTATACCAGTGTCTGAAGTATATCGTGTGAGGAAAAGGAGGATGACAACATAAATCTGCTTAAAAAGATATATATCTGAGGGCTTTGTCTCCCTCTTCCTCGATCAGTGATACCTGCAGCCTCACAGTCTGCTCTTCTCTTTGTTCTTCTTCTATACTTATTTTTTTTTAATTATTATAGCAAATTTAAATAAAGTGGCAGAGCTTTTCTGTGTGTTTCTGAAGAAGACACATCAGGTAGCTAGTTAGCAAACACAAGGCAGTGGTTTTGGAGCAGGTGCAGTCTCCCAAATGAGCAGTAAACCATTAATAAGAGAGTTTTTGTGTTATTACAACTGTTATTACAGCTTATTACTCATGGATGGACAATCACATCTCACTGAAGCTCAAATCAGCCTCTGTAAATGTTCACAGTTCTGCTTATTCACATCATCATCATCATCATCATCATCATCATCATGCCATCCTCACTGAGACAAATACGAAAGGTCTGGGATGTAAATATGAGATCAGAGGAGATGAAAACAAAATGCCCTATTCATTACCACAACTCACTGTTTATTGATTTGACCCTTTTTTTCCCCTCTGTGTATAGAAAAATATAGTCACGGTAAGAGTTTAAATTTCATTTGGTATGATGAAGAGTCGTCTGACTATTATAGTCCTTGAATAAAATTACACAGCTGATGGAGGGTTTGTCTCTTTCATCATCCATTCTTATCCTCTGGCATAAAATGACATTTATAACCACATATAAATGTAACACTACATCTCTCCTAAAAGTCAAGCATCAATCTTACTCTAAATGAGCTTATGACTGGAATAGTGAAACTCTGATGTGTTTGTGCAGCTCAGTATCATAGAAAATATTGTATTATTGTATACATATATATATATATATATATATATATATATATATTTGTGTGTGTTTGGGGAACTATGCTTTGTCTATACTTGAGGGGGAAAACGTTGCAGGAAATCAATGCCTAAGTCTACGCAACGTGCACAAAAGTGTCCTGCAACAGTGAGTGTGCGTACTCAAGAGTGAAAATAACAAGTGGAGGAGTTAAACTGTCAACCCCCACCAGAGTTCTGTTTCCCCCTCTCTGTTACTCTGCCACTCTGCGAGCCACAAGCCATGGCTTCAGCTCCTCAAACCAGCACCCAGGGATGGCGTGCGTGCGTGTGTGTGTGTGTGTGTGTGTGTGTGTGTCACCAGTGCATGACGCATACCCGTACCATTGTAATGTAACTCACATCTAAGAGGACCAACAGGTTCCCCCCTCACTCTCCATCCTACCATTTATCTCTCTCCTTGCCTTTTCTTTTTCCATTTCTCTGTCTGGGAAAAATGATCTGTCTTTAAACCCCCGAGGCTAAGTATCACTTTCATTCCTCATGTTTAATCCATCCATCCATTCATCGCTATTCTTCTATCAGATCATTTCTTTATCGGACCCAAACAAATGATTTGCATGTGCTTGTGTTGCGCACGGTCACCTTTGTGTGTGCATGTGTGCTTGCGTTTGTCGCCTCTCTAGGACATTTTCTGGCATAAACACTGACCTTGTCAGAACCAGTAGTCCTCATGGGGACCAAAACCTGGTCCTAATGAGGCAGAACCTCATTTCCAAGGAACTGGTTAAGATTAGGGGTAAGATTTTAATTGTGGTAAGAGGGGCCGCTAGGGACGCTTAGATTAGGCTGTGCAAATAAGTCAATGCAGAGTCCTTAAAAGGAGAGCTGCACAAACCTATGAGTGTGTGTGTGTGTGTGTGTGTGTTGGAAGGAGAGAGTGAGAGAGACAGTAATGATGACGACTGTGCACATAAAAAGCAGCATCTGGCCTTAGAGGGCTTGATATGTGATGATACGGCGTGACCCTTTCCACATTCTTTAACAATGAGTGAGGCTGTGCAGGAGGAAATGGTCACTGTAAGTCACCTTCAGGTCCTCCACACAATAGAAAAAAAACACAACAGACGTTTAAATATACGTCAGCGCACAGATAATACGCTCGCGTGAGACGAACGTACGCGCTCCCATATGTTGATGAATATGCATACATTCATGCTGGCATACATGTGCATATTCACACAGATAATTAATGGTGGTGGTGGCGGTGAATCCCCTCAGCTGAGGGAGAGTAAATTGCTTTTTCACCCTCCACAGACTTCAGGCCTCGCTCGTTACGTTGATGATGCCAGAGCCGCTCACAAAAGCACAAACTGTCTGCTGAAACGTCCCTCCTCCCCTTGTGCTTCACCCACACACCCACACACACAAACACACACACACACACACACACACACACACACACACACACACACATCTTTACAAAGTATAATGGCAAATTGGTACACACACATACACACACACAAAATGCTTGAGCACCCAATTGATTGTGAATATTCCTACAAAGTCGACGATGTGACGGAGCATCTTTGTCTGTAAACAAGTATACTGACACTGGTGTTTTTTCCAGTGTCAGCAGAAAATTCTGCCTTCATCAGCATTGTGTGTGTACGTGTATGTGTGTGTGTGTGTGTGTGTGTGTTCTTGCATTTGTTTATGAGAACTTATATAATTGCAGTCAACGTGGGTGAATAAGTCACTGAGTGAAGCCACTCCAGGTCTCCTCTGGGCCACTTCACTCCACTCTGCTGTAATTTATTTGTCACTGCTTAATACAACAGCTCCCTGTGGTCGTTATATTTTCCGTTACAGCTCTGTCCACCTCCTCTGCTTATGCAGTCCACCTCTGCTTCACTGCTCTATACTATATGTTTTATCGTCAACAATATCGCTTCATCCGACATCTGATCCACTCCTCCGGTAAAGCCGCTTGGAGAATTGTAATCAAAAGCATAAATATCCTAAGCTGCTTGCCATTACTATTCAGAAAACGCCCTCCAAAGCCCGTGTCAACCCAGGTGACTCTATAAACTTTTATAGAAATTGACTGGAGATGAAAGTCAGACGTTTCAGGTAAAGCAACAGTTTTGTCTCTTTCAAAGGCCTCTCTCATTTCAAAACGAGGAGAGTCAGACATTCATTCCTCACCTCCCACCCAGACTATTTCAAATCATTGTGCGCTGTCATGTATCTTCCATCCTTTTCTTACCTTCAGTCTGAGTCTGCTGCTTAGCTTTTATTTTTGCTTCAGTAAAGGAGACAGCGTCTCCCTTTTTACATTCACTTTCTCTTGTTATTTGCTCCCGATATTGTTTTGATGCAAACAAAAAATCCTAGCCTTGGCATGGACATAGCTGTGTGTTTTTTAAATACATCATTGGCACCATTTATTTAAAAGAGAAATTCCATCCAACATGTATAATAGAGCTGAAACAATTAGTCGAATCAATTAATAAATTAATCGTCAACTATTTCAATACTATTTCAAAAACAAGATTTCTGATTGTTTTTGCTTCTTAATTGTGAATATTTTCTTTATTTCTTTGATCCACATAACAAAGAAATCATTAAAACTGAATCATTTTGGTTTGTGGACAAAACAAGACATTCAAGATCATCACCATTTCCAGGTTTGACGAAAACTGATCAACGTTTTTTAACATTTCTAACATTTTATGGACCAATAATCGACAGATTAATCGATTACAAAAATAATCGTTAGTTGCAGCTCTAATGTATTGACTGGATTGTTCCACCTTATTGGATCGGCTGGTTTAAAAAGTGATCCAGACGTAGCTGTTAAACCTATAACTCTTACTTGATTCATAAGGTCAGTAAAGGAGTTAATGGTCTCATTTGCTAGTTTCAGGTCTTCTTTTATAGAACATGATGTCAATTCTGTAAATCATGTTCCCATTTAGAGAACAATAGAAGATAAAGCACAGCACATATTCTAAATGAATAGAACCAGAGTGACTGACAGCTGGTATCATCCAAAAGGAGCCTGGTTGCAGGTGATGTCTGTGAATTTCTGGTTGCAAAAATTGACATGGCACCGCTCCAGTTGTGATTCTCTCAGCTTCAAAGCGGGGGTTCACTTTGCAACCGTAGGATTATGTGCACATACTGTCTATGTGCTCCCCTCTTCTAACAGCAGTCTGACAATCCGTCCCAGCAGCAGGTCACCTTTAAACGTCTTTTGGTTTTTTCCGTGGCAAATTATGTCACAATTTATAACATTTCGTTTCAAATGATCACAACCTGAAACCTTGAGATTAGGGTAGAATTTCAAAAAAGCTAGTTTTGCAGTACTGATTCAGTTTTTTTATCATTCATAGAGAGACCAGCAAAAGGGAAATTGTCCTCTTGATCCTCTGATGCTGCGGTCGCACCAGAGACACAGTGACATGTTTCGTGTGGTACATTTACAAACAAAGTCAATGCACAGACATGCATTTCCTGTTGGCTGGGATGGATGTGGATAACCCAGTGTATTTTCATATAATTTGCTCCATTTGCTCAAGTGGAAAACGTAATATGACTGACTGTTCATATCTAGTGGACAGTCAGACTGGTTCACGATGGAGAAGAAACTGTAATCACTATGACACTAAAAGTTGTATCTACATAGACCAATTAAAAAAAGGAAAAGGCTCGGACTAAACGCGGCAAGAAAGTCGGTCAAAGTATCCACCTCCAGTATTCGCGCCACTCAACGCAAATTGTTGTTTTGACCGCAGCATGTCACTTTCTACCTCTTCTGTAGCCTAAGTTCAATAAAGGTCTCATATTATGCAAAACAGCTTTTTAATCATTTAAATCCTTATATTTGTGACTCTGGATGCCCTACCCGTTGCTAAAGTGTGAAAAAAGTTGACTCACTCATGTTTTTGTGGTCCTCCTCAGTCTATATACAGGAGATAAAACACAACGTCACAATGCGCTAAAATCCTGGAATTGTTGTCTTTGTCCGTAAAACACGCGAGAGTGCTGGCGAGGGCAACATTATCCGAAAACCGGAAGTCCGCGAAAAAGTTCTATTCTTGGCTCCACAGTGCAGCACAGAGTCCTACACAAACTTCCAGCCTCAGAGGATTTATCTGTCCAGTGGATACATGTTATATATGATGGCAATGTGCCTGCTAGAGCCTGCAAATGATCACTTTCCCAAATGCTAACTGCTGTTAGCTCCCAGCAGCCTCTGTGTTTTTTTGTTTATAAAGAGATACTACTAAACAGAGCGTTCTGAACAGGGCTGTTTTGGCAGAGTGATTGAACTGCTGCGGTGCTTCATTCTTATGGTATTTTGAGCATGTCACAGACTTGTTCATTAGGACACTGGGGAACTAGGTTAACTTGTATAATATGGGACCTTTAACATAGTTTAAGCCTGGAACTTCTATAGGAATCAAGTGAGCAGAATGGGTTGAGTCCTTACCCTGAAGAACTCTTTAGTGGAGCCGGAGTCCAACGTCCCATAGGCTATTTCTGTTTGTTTGGCCAAATCCTCTGCACTCTCGATGGGTGAGACCATCCTCTCCACAGTGAGGAAAGCAGCCAGGTTGGCTGTGTACGAGGAGATGATGATGAGGGTGAAGAACCACCACACGCCTCCAACAATGCGTCCCGACAGTGACCTGGAAAGAAGAAAGATGGAGGCAAAGGGACGAGGGGAAGTTGATTTAAGAGGGAGAAATGGAGGCAACACAAAAAAAAAATCAGAAGGTTAAGATAGATTTGAGAGAGAAAAAAACAGAAGATATGACAAGATTTAAAAGATAAAGGAGAGGATTTGCAGATAATACATTTGCAGTGTGACAAGTAGAAAATGAGGGGTGAAAATGACAGGGATTACAAAAATTCATGAAACACAGCAGGAAAAAACAGAGAGGAATAATAAATAAATACATCGGGGTTAGTTCCTGAGTGGGAGATATGCAACACAATACATTGTAATTTTACAAAGCATTTTCAACACCACTGTAAATGACTGCAAATGTGACACTCCTGCCAACGTAATTGTCTTTCAATCCTTGAACTAATTCGGCACCGACAATAACAACAAAGGCAACGTGAAACAGATTGTAATCAGGGCACTCCTCCTCCTCCTCCTCTTCCTCCTCTTCCTCCTCCTCCTCCAGCTCTACCTTCATTCTCTCTTTCACTTTCCTCCATATTTACTCTCTTTAGCTTCCCGTTGTGAGTGGAAGCACCAGAGTAAGTGGCAATTCATTTTGTTTACATGAACTTGCACTCAGTGGGAAAAAAAAGGAGGAGAGCAAACACAAGTGAGCACATTAGAGAAAATGAGAGAAAGCTGGGAGAAGGTGGGAAAATGCTTGAAGTTTTCTTTGTGCTGCGGTCAATAAAAGACCATGCATTTCTAATGGGCACAAAAACACCCACGCTAAAGAAAGGAGGAGGATGACAGTGAAGAGCATATCTGGCAAAACATATGCTCAGACTAAAGAAGGTATACAAATGTAAAAGAGCAATTGCTCTTCACAGTGAGTAAACACCCGTTTTGTTGCCTTTAACTTTCTATGCAAAAAAAAAAAAAGTCCAGGAAGACATTCATAGCATAAGTACGGCCATGTTTTTCTTGTTTGAAATACAAATCATTTGGTTTTCGTAGCCTTCTAAAAAGCCTTTTTATATGTATTTTAGACAAGACTTGCTTTTCAAAAGCTGCCATACTGAGCTGCCGTGCTTCCACAGCAGTCCAAACAAACCTGAGCTTCATGTTGAGAAGCAGAAGCTCACTACACAAGCCAGGAAAAACGACTTCAACCACATAAACCCCACAAATAAACCAAAGGAGAAGGTAACGTTGTTGTTAGCAAGTGTTTACATCCTGACATTCCTTGCTGATTTCATAGAAATCCATAGTTTATTATTATTAAATAAACAAACAACTCCATTCGTTTTGGTCACCTTTTGATGACATCATATGCTTTGCAAGATTTGCCTCTGCAAATCGCCATAAAGAATGCAATTTAAATGCTCTGAATGCTCTCTGTATTGGATAAAATGCCAGGACTCTTCAGTGTGAAGCTGCATATTTGCTGGTCCTGCCTTGTTGTAAAAAAAAGAAAGAAAAGAAAATGAATGGAGGCAGTTAACTAAGAAACTCTAGACTGCTTTCACTGAAACAGGTATACAGATGCTGATGGCTTCTCGGCGGAGCTAAGATTCGCCAGCCGTAGTGAGTCATGTAATCATTCTCTTCATTACCGACACAGAGAGAGTCGGTTGGTCAGTGTCGCACTTTAAAAAATGCTGATTAGTGTGTGGGGTATACAACTTTAAAAAAAGCTGGAATAACAAAGCGACTTTGGGAAAAAGACCAAGAGGATCAGTCACTTGATAAGGATGTGAACTGAAGCTCAGGATCCCATGCTGCTCACATACATCATAATTTAAGTCTATGATTATTGTCTTGACTGAGAGAGTGAGTGAGTGAGAGAGAGACCTCCAGCAGCAGAAATGACTGTACATACTGTGATTTAAGTTATTTAAACATCTAATGATTGAAGGTTCTGGCAGACCATGGTGAATGCTTTCTTTGTATCCACTGGATCCTGAGGGAAACAGCTGGCTCTTAAAGCGGACCCGAGACAGGAAGTTCCAATTAACAATGTTTTTTAGTGTGTATCTGCGTCATTACCTTGTTTACGAAGCCCTGAAGGTTCAAAACAAACAGTTCAGCCACTGCTGAGAACGCTGTGTTTTATTGTAATCTCGGGCTCAGCGAGATCTCTGAAAAAACCCGGTCTGGTTACGTTAACAGAATTTCTCCTGAACAGCAGATCCTCCTGCTCCGGGCACATCCGGTTGCGTACATTGAACCGCAGAAGAAGAATAACGTCCGTTGTGGAGGTGTTTCACGAGTGACAGTGTCTTCTGACTCTGGGTCAAAGTCATATAAGGGACTGCGGCGGGGAGTTGTGAAGAAGCTATTTTTAAACATTGTTAAAACAATGTTTTGATAATGAGTAGCAGTACATCTACCGTTCCAGAGGGGGGAGCTGCGCTTCTGAGAGCGGGTGTGCTGTTTATGTCACTTCCGGGTATTGGCCAATCACAAGACAATTATCACAACACACTGATCACAACACACTGTCTTCTGGGTGTGAGATTTATTTCTGAAATATCGCAGCTGAGGAAAGCATCAGAAAAGAGGATTTCTATCGGCTAGTTTACAGCAACTAGGAGGTTTTTGACCATAAAAACAAGTTAATGTATGTAAGTAGACCTCCATAACTAACACATATGTGCAACAGGACCACTCTATGTGAGCGTTAAGCTACAAAGTGCAAAACTATGTTCACCAGCCTGATGCTTAGTTTGTCATTTGCTGCGGCACAGACAGTGCTCATAGTTCAGTGGGCCTTTGTGGATCCTGCTGACATCAGACCTATGAGATTGAAGGGAGCTGTGGTCAATAAAGAACATTCAATTTTAGCTAAATGATGTTCAAACAACAGCAGCAGCAAACTGCAAACTTGTATCGCACCTATTTATTGGCTGACTCATTTCGCAGCTGTTGGGTGACACCTCCTCTCTCTTGCTAAACAGAGACGTGATGATTTTTGTTTTAAGGAGTGTGTGTGCTGGTGTTGGAGATGTTGCACTGTCATCTGACTCAGCATAAATTGTGGAGCAACGCCACATTCTGCTTCTCTTCAAAAGCGAGCACAGCTCTTAATCCTTACACACACACAAGACACACACACACACGTAAATATGAATTGATAGTGTTTGTCCTTGGTTTTATGGTATTGATCCGTTTACCTGAATTAATGAAAGTGACATATACTATGATGGATAGAGCTGCTGTGTGCTTTAAACTTACAATATTAGGAGACAGTGGAAACACATTTTTCAGAAGAGTAAAGCTTACCCTTTCTTTTGATTATAATAAAAAAAATATAAACAATCTATACAAATGACGTGAGGAAAAAGAAGATGAAGAGAGGCAGGGAGGGTTGAAAGGGTTGGTATCATTAGAAACCAATTTCCATGGGTTCTAAAGGGTGAGCAGGGGTGTGTGGTCTGAAGTGATTGGTGAGACGGTAAACAAGCCTTGGCAGCATTTGACTGTAATGTGACCTGATGAAGTGAGTATGTGATTTGATTGGATGCTAAAAGAGAATTAGAATGAGAAAGGAGGTTACAACAACAACAATGCAGACATAAAGTGCCGGATAAACAGAAAAAAAGACATTCAACGGCAGGTGAATTTGAATTTGATTTTCCCACTTTATTGTGTGTGTGTTCCTAACTGTTGTATTGCTTTCAAAATGTGACAGAACAACAGTGCAGCTACCCGATGAACCTGCTGAGCGTGAAAGCAAAGGTTCATGTAGTTATTTGGGAACATTACATTACAGGAGTGTAACTTTTACCTGGCTGTAAAAATGTGTTTCTGAACATTGGGCAGCTACAGTGTTCAGCTATTTCAGCATTTTTAAACAATAGCATATGTTGTCACCATTTATTTGTGGGGTTATGTGTTTAATACAGGGGTTGTTATTTGTAACATTTATTATGGATATTATGGATATAATGCTTATGTTATAATGTGGAAGGAAACCGAGGCACTAGAAGGATATTGCACTAATAAAGGAATGCACTTGCATTTTATTTTAAGGCTACAGGACTGATGCTTTGAAAGAAAACCACAGAATGTTACAGTTGTTCGGCCGTGAAAATGTGGCTTTAAACAAAGCTTAAACTATGTTTGTGTATATAAATACTCACTATAATAAACCTGATCAAGTTTTAAGAAGGAACTTCATATCAAATACAAACAGTTTGAGTTAGTCTTCTCAAAACCAAACACAGTACATGCTGCGTTCATCAACACCACACACTAGACTCACTCAAACATATTTTTTTCTCATGTTGTATGTATTGTGGATTGGCACTTTTAATCTAACACAGAGCATTTAAAATGTCTCAGGAGCACGAACGACAGTTACCACACAGAGGACAGGAAAATTAATTAGCCGGTGACAACATGATGAACAACATGGTGTCGACTTCTTCATGTGAAGTCGTTGATTTGTTGGAGAAAACGTTGACTTACTAGAGACAGACGTAACATGCTCGATTCAGCACGTGTGAGTTTAGCACACATGCACTGTGGTGGTGTACGTGGGACGAGCTTAACAGTGATGTCCTTGGGTTTATTTTTATGCCTGTGTGAGTGAACCTGCGGTAGGGGAGTGTGCGTAAATGTGTGGGCAGCCTGTGTGTTGTTGTTGTTTTGTGTGTGTTGGTATGCAACAGGCGAGTTGTTCTGTAGCAGGTCATGTATCATCTATGATAGCAGACAGATTGCCTTTGCAATCCTCTGTGTGAAAGATTAATGGCATTCTGGTTCTTTCTTTCTTTCTCGCTCTCTCTCTCCCACTCACACACTGGTTTCCATGACTTCAGAGGACATTACATTGACTTATATTCATTTTCTGGAGACTTACTGGAATCCTAACCATTATTACTACTGGTAATTCTAACCCTGACTCTAACAATAGCATAATCCTAACATTAGGCTAATTTTAAAAAATGTCTTCTTAACCTTAAAATGTAGTAATTTACATTATTGGGGCCTTGATATGATATCAACTTATGATATAAGTGACTGTATGAGCAGATTTAGGTCCCAATAACATAAGGAATACCACGCACGCACGCACGCACGCACGCAGGCACGCACGCACGCAGGCACGCACGCACGCACGCACGCACGCACGCACGCACGCACGCACGCACGCACGCACGCACGCACGCATCTCTCCATTAATCTCTCTCTCTCTGCAGTCTATAAAGAGAATGTAAGATACTAGTGGCTGACAGTCACAACAGCTAGCTACGCTAAAGCTAATCAAAAATGAAAACATTTGCGTTGTGCCTAATGAGGTTGCACAGTGTTTGCCCTACACTATTGCTAATCGCAGCCTCGCTCGATTACCTTTTGAAACAGGTTGGCCAAGTCGGCCGCAAAGTAGTAGCATGCGTTTATTATGTTAGCCCTACGCTAATGCTAATCGTAGCCTCACTAGCTAACCTTTGGAAACAGGTTTATCAAGTTAGCCACAAAGTAGTAGCATGCTAATTCAAAATAAATATGTGCTCGCGTATTGGTGAATGGGCACCGACTTCGTCGTATCAGTATAACACCAAGTTCTGCGCTGTGAACCCTGTGAAAATGTCTCACCCACAGTGAGGACAGCCTCTTCACTCCCAACTCCCCACTCCACACAGCGCAGCTGCTGTTGATGAGCTGCTGCCTACCGCCTGGTGTAGCGTGATAAATCAGCTAAAGTGCAGTGTGATAAATCAGTGAAAATTAAAATTCGTCTAAAAAAAATTGAAAATCAATGATGCACACCATCGGGCCATGCTCAACCCATATCCAAAGTCTTAGGGCAATCTGACTAATTGTCAGCAAGATATGCCCGTCACAGACACACATACGCAACTTGCTTTATAGATAGATATTTGTGGTCAAATTAGTACATCCAATCCATTTTTTTCAACATGAAAACCTATTGATCCAAAAAGAAAAAAAAAATCTGATGCAATTGCAAAATGCACACACACGCATGAATGTACACACACACACCTTTGTGTCCTACAATGGTCAAACACTACTGTGCGTACGTGACAGAGTCTCAAGGATCCACTTACAAAGATAATCCCACAAGCTTTAGGATTTTTGTAAGCAGCAGATGGAAAGAAAGAAAAACCTTGCCCGTCGTCCAACAAGTGTTTCCTTGTATCCAGGAGAAATCACACTTCCAAACCTCTCTGAACAAAGCAGACATGAAGGATGTCATGTGTTCCATCTGTTATGTAAATCATGTGCTTGTTAGAATCTCATTTCCTTGTGTGTTAAAACATGCCAAGAGGAAAATGCAACTGTTTTTGCTATTCTTTTTTTCCCCACTGGGAGAAAGTGTTGGTGACAGACATGTTACCAA
The DNA here is from genome assembly GCF_963457635.1 of Microchirus variegatus. Taxonomy (NCBI): domain Eukaryota; kingdom Metazoa; phylum Chordata; class Actinopteri; order Pleuronectiformes; family Soleidae; genus Microchirus; species Microchirus variegatus. The sequence continues at coordinate 27,724,432 of NC_139804.1, read as the reverse complement.
ATGCTGAGTGTGACAGTTGCTTATGTGTCTGATGTTTTGTGAAACTGAAGCGTGGCAGTGTGATTACACACAAACAAGGACAGAAGGACACTGAAAAGTCTTTGTCTTGCTCTTCTGGTCCTTTATCTTCTCGTCTTTCCTCATTCTCTTACTTGGACACCGAGTGTGAAATAAAGTGAATTAAATTGCGAGTGAAACGACTGGAAAGACTCCACGGTTACTGGAGGCAGAACAAAAGCAGGCAAACAGACACATGTGAAAGAAAATTTGATTAATAGATATGAGATTAGGTGCGGCAGGCAGATAAGCAAACATAATCTGAATAGCAAAACAGAAGAAGAAAAGACACATTAGAGTGTGGATGAGAGAGATTATTCATGGCATTCATAAAAACTATCACCGGTGAAGTATCAAAACACAGTATTGACTAAGTTTTAATTGGTGACCTTGAGTAATCATGAATTAGTCAGTATATTTCAGTGTTAGTTAGTCATGCCATTAGCTGGATCCGATGCTGCCATTAACTATTCAACACACCCACAGCTCTTTTACTCAATACACATACACACACAGGAAGAGAGCTGTAATTTCAGATGTGCATTGACAGAGACGGATCCAATCCCTGTGGGATGTTCACGACTGATCATCTTACCCTCTCTTTCAATCTTTCGTTCTTACTCTGGGATTTTCCTCAACGCACACCATGTCACTTCACTGCCACTGTAATTCTGTCACTGCTTTTTTTGAAAAAAAATAAAATAAAAAATCCCCTCCCATCACCCAGCTGTCCGTCACTTTCTTGCTGCCAGACCAGGCCAAATCACAAACATAAGAAATCCTAAAAGCCAGGCGGAAAGATGAAAAGGTAGGTGGTGTATATGCCTCCTCAAGGTCACTCTGACAAAGTGTTAGACTGTGAACGTGTGGTCATGTCTGCTGTCTGCGATCGCCTTCATGCTTGATTGGAAAGGTGGAGGATGACGCATGAATGCATGTATCTATATGTTGGGATGGTAAAAAATTAAAAGAAAGAAGGATAGATAGATAGATCAATAGATAGATAGATAGATAGATAGCGTGAGCGGGAGAGAGAATAGAGGGGAAGTACAGGAGTGTGTTACACTCTGTTTCTCAGACTGCAGTGATGACTGCAGCAGAGAGAGACCACGCTGAATACCAATGGGCCCGACTATGGCAGCTCAATATACAATACACAACAGACACAGTCTCACTAACACATACACAGTATCGACACCAGCTGGACCATCAGATGTAATGAACACACACACACACACACACACAGAAATAAACATAAATAGTAAACAGACAGCTTCCGAGAGGACAATTTCCTTTGGTAGTGGTGCTTCCGACACTTTACTGCCAGTTCCTCAGCAAAGGTCCGGCTCATTAGTGAAGCGGTGCTTTAAGGTACTCGCAGACGAGAAGGTGCTCATGGTAACTAATGGTCCCATTGAGGCGCAGTATTAACATCTTTCCCGAGAGATCTGATGACGACTGATCACAAGCTCCGTTCGCGTGTTCACACCTGGCATTGAATCTGTCCCGAGTGTGTCTCCTGTGACCACTTGTACCTCGTTTCTCCGCTCGCTATGCAAATACACAACAGATGTTAGGTCTGTTCACAAACGCAGAGTGGTGTCGTCTTTAACCGGTCTGACTGCACAAATTGGCGCATTATCAGTGTGTTAGTGTGTGTGTGTGTCACTTCGTATGTAAGTCAGTCGGTGCGTTCAGTGCTACCATGATTTTAAAGGAGACATATTATGCAAAGTCAACTATTTAAATCATTTTAATACTCATACTTGGGACTCTGGAGGCCCTGTGAGTAGGCAAAGTGTGAAAAAAGATGACTCACTCATGTTTTTGTGGTCCTCCTCAGTCTAAGTACAGGAGATAAAACATGTGATTTTGACTTGCGCACTCATTGCTACGTCACATTGTGCTGTAATTGTTGTCTCACGGAGCTCCGCTTTGTCCCAAAAAAACGCCAGAGTGCAGGCGAAGGCAATAGTATCGGGAAGAGCGGAAGTCTGCAAAGTGCTCTATCCTTGGCAGCACAGAGTTCTACACAAACTTCTAGCCTCAGAGGATTTCTGAACAGGGCTGTTTTGGCAGGGTGATGGAACTGCTGTGGCGCTTCATCCTTAAGGTTTATTTTGACCAAAGCATGTCACAGACATGTTCTTTAGGACACCAGGGAACTAGTTTAACTTGTAGAAATAGGGTATAGTATGTCCTCTAACCATTTGGACAGACACGTTTTGCAGCGATTACTGTTAATATTGTGCCAGTAGCCACAAATAAACCAAGGTATGGGTGCTGAGAAGACACACATTCTCATTGTGTGCTTTTTAATTTTCAGATCTGTGGACAGTGGCACAGAAAACTATGATAAAACACGAACTTTGATGCTCAGCGATCACTGCTTTCAAACTCTCGACAAACTCTACGAAACACAACTTTGCTCGTCTCTCCACAGGATCCACCTTTTATGTGTTTCTAAGTAATGTATTTCGTTATAAATGCACAGAGAAATTACAATTCACAAAGCTCAATTTCCATGTGCCTTATTGGCCTGAATCAACACATCACATAGAAGAGAGTTATGCTCTGTAATTGGGACTCTGTGGACTAGAGAAACTCAAAGTAAGTAGAGACACTCGCAGGACGTAGGCTCTCTCCGGCTCTGGTATGTGTTCTTCTTTATGATTAATTAGTTCACTGTGTTGTTTGTTGACATTGCTGTGCAGCTATAGGATTAGAAGGAGACCTGAAGAAGCCGTCTTGTGATTTAATTATGTATTTTCCTTTGTTACAGCCCTTGCACATTTGCACTGATAGTTTAGGCTTATGGCTTTGTCTGCCCACAGAGGTGAACCAAAGAATTAGAGATCAAAGGAGTACTGAAGAGGGAGAATAATGATAGGACATGATGATACCCTAGACATGCATTCCCTTTTTTAAGGCCATGAGCAATTTCTGCAGAGCACATTCAGTATAGGCTCATCCATCACCTGATTCTTATGACAGAAAGCCATGTCTGCAGGCTTATTTAATTTCTTCATCAATGACCCTTAATGAACAAGTTAACTCTCTGATCACTAGCTCTTTTAATTATTCTTTTTTTCCCCTTTCTTGTGTAATCATAAATGGTGTCATTACTCATGTATATTCAGCTTATGAGGAGTACAAACGTCAGACTTCACTCCCTGCAGCATAAACTTAAAGCTGCAGTGCAGAATGTTTGGTGATTTGAATGCTGCGTCCGTCGTCTGAAAAGGGGCTCTGTCAAGCAATACTATCAAACCTGACTGAGGGAGCATTTAAGTGTCTACAGGGACAGCACAGAGGCAGCCGCTAGAAGCGTTAATGCTGTCAAACACTGAACAGCCTGTTTGAGCAGTAGAACTCACTTGTGAAACTTGTCATGGGAGCATCTTTGTGTTTTCAGCCGTCTCGCTTTGCTAGAGCAATGTTGCCGTTTTATCCTCCATCTGTCTCTTGACATAAAATGAATCCCTTCCTGTGTGCATTGTGGGCGTATGTCACCAGGTGACATCAGGATTGTCCATTGAATCTAATGGACATTTTGTTTAAAAGTTGGTTTTAGAGAGAAAATGCTGAAGTGATGGTGTCTACTGTTTATTCTGTCTAACAAAAACAGGGGCGTTTTGTCTGAGAGCTCCTTTTGGACGATGTTCTGTTTAAGCTTGAACACTAAACCTGGTTTATGGGCAGGAATATTTGCATCATATGATTCGATTGGCTGGCACTTGGAAAGATGAACATTTCCCAAATTCTGCCTTGAGCAATGCGAGTAAAGTGGAGCAACAGACCCACAATGGTTGAAAATGAAGGGGCAGCTTCTTTAGTTGATGTCTCCACTGTGTATGCACGAGTCGCGCACACCTGTCCCCTCCACCAGACTGCAATCATTGGCTACAGGTGGATGCTGGAGGAGTGTAGTGATTAAATGCAATAACTCCAGCAGCATGATCGTGGTGACAATGATGATGATGATAATGCAGCGACGCTCACGGTGAGGGGTGCAGCAGTGGAGGCTTAGGCGGAACAAAAACAGTGAGCAGAGCATGACTGATTAAAAACTGTGCCGGGAACACGGTGCAAAGAGCAGAGAGTGTAAAATCATGAGGCTTTACTCAATTTATGTGTTGTCTCTGTTTGTCTCATAAGCTCCGAGAGGCACCGAACACCGTTGTTCAGGCGGGGAAGCTTTAGATCGATGATGACAACGACTTCAACTCGGACAAATCCTGATTACCACGTAAAGCGTGACATAAACCCCCTTGATCTAACGTACTGCATCCTGCAGAGTCTCAGAGCTTCGGAATTTTAAGTGCATATTAAATCACTGAACAATGTCTTACACCGGAAAACTGGAAAACTGTGTCTGACAACTTTTACTATTCTTCACTTGTGTGAAAAGCCCAGTAAAGAATGAGAGGAGTAAAAAAAGTGACATATTTCAAATCGTCAAAATATAATTCAGTATTTATAACTGCAGTAATCTGGCTCTAAGTGACACGACGAGGTGATTTATATGATTAACACTGACTACATATCACATCATAATCACTATGGCAACTGCAGTTTATGCACAGAGATCTATAAGAGGTGTGTGTTTGTGTGTATAACTTGTGTGTCTGTCTGTGTGTGCAGCTGGTTTTGGGACAAGAATTGACCTGTCACTCACAGTAACATGGGGAGGAGTGAGAGTGGGATGTCAGGTGTCAGGTGAGGAGAGAGGACAAGAGAAAGAGTGAAAGCAATAAAGGAGAACAAAGCATCCGGAGGACATAAGTAAGGGCAGCTGGTGTAGATGTAAAGTTTTGTTTTTTTCTTTACTTTATGAACAAAAATATGTTGCAGAAATGTTTAAGAATAAAGTTTGGGATGTTTAAACCATTAAGGCCTGAAACGCCAAGAAAAAATGCCTCTAAAACCTGAGGTTCAATGCCTACTAAATGACTGATTTCTCAGCCTCTGTAGCAGATATAGGAACACAATTCAAAAAGCATTGGAGACCTTACGCATGTGGCTTTCCAGGGAAATTGAGTTCATTTAGATACAAAAAAATGTAAAAGTAAAGTGAATAACTATTTTCAATTAAAAAAACAGCAGGAAAATAAAGTAATATCAACGCCTTGATTTAGTCCTGATGGACTGTGAAGAACAGGAACAGCATGTAATGACTCTAACAGTCTGCTTCACATGTGACGGTGATGGTGCTTACAGCGCTGTGGCATCTGCAGGTAAATCCACTGTCACCCCTGGTGTGCGCTTGAAAACACTCCGCAGATTACGTTGGTAATTCTCCGTCTTCCGTCACTTTCAAAACCTTCAAACTCATCGTCGTTATCGCCGACATCGTCGTCTTCAAACATAATTGTGTCTTAACCATAAATCCCGGTTGATTGGTTCAGCGCGTTCAAAGTTATCAGCGATGATGTCATCGAAGCCGAGAAACACCTCAAAATCACTGCCTTCAGAAATCTCTCAGCTGTCAAAGTCCTCCAAGAAATTTCAAAACAACGCCTTGAGTAATCCTTATACCCCCCGAATATTGACGTATCTGCTTTACCGGCGTCTATGGTAGAATAAACGTAGCCGCACTCACGGTTCTAATGGTAGAAACGCGGCAATGCTTTCCCGACGTCAATGGGTTAAGGAGTATAGAATCTCATGTTAACGCAAGAGTGTTTTCATTTTGACATGTTAACAACAAAACAGCAGCACATGACAACTTCCCACTCAGAATGTCAGCAAACTCTGATAAAACAAGAATGTACAACCCACAATTTGTACCTTTTCTTCTCCATTGTTCAACACCAAACTTCTGTCCACCTCGACGATGAAGGTGTCTGCTCACACACTTGCAAAAACCTTTCAGTCTCTCAAGCACACACGCACATTTTTATTTTAGTTAACTGCTAAAACTGTTTCTTTCTTCTCGCATCATCATCCATCAGCTCTTTTTGATCCTGTGTTTTGGTTTTGAAGCTCTCCCTGCTCCGACTCTCCTTAGATTTGCTCCCTAAAGGTCTCGAAGGATGACGGCCATAAATATTTCACTAAACCTCATTCTCAGGGTAACAACAATAAAATGTCATACTCCTTTAAATACTCTAAAAATACAGCTGGACTCAGCCTCTTCAGTTGTGCATTAAACATTCATAAACACCTAGAAAACCGCTAAATCTCCCACCATTGTGCACCCATATAGACATGACTGCGGGAGCGTGTGCAGGTGGTTTCTTCTCACTTGTGTTTTTCCCTTCTGCATATTTGTGTTTGCCTTTTTAGGACATCTTCTGTAACATGCCACGTCTCGTGTTATCAGTCCTGTTCAGTCCTGCTTCGACGATATAAGCGCTAAGAGAGGTAAATAACATTGTCAACAGCCTGAATCACAATAAAGCACTCCAAAACTGCAGACAGTAGACATTCACACACAATATTCCCCAGCCCACACACACTACTCTGAACTCATCCAACAGAGTGACTCACAACACTTTTTGTTCCCCGTCTGTCTGGCACACGCATCCACAACTATTCTCTGTTCGCCTCGTACACTCTTATTTCCTTCCCTTACCGTGGTGAGATGTCGCAGCCCTGTTGCATGAAAGCTCCCAGCGAGAACCACAGAGAGTTGAAGATGCCGAACTCATTGGGAGGCTGGTCGGTCGGGCCCTGCTCTGTGGCGCCCTCCTCTGGCTCCTCTGCATGCCACTCGTACGGACTGAATCGGCTCACCTGAGGCGGCAAAGGAAAGTAAGAAGAAGATGTTGGACCATGTATACATCCATAATGAAAACAAAGTGTCTGCAAGTGCAATTAAATGGTTAACTTGAAGAGCTTCTATACATAATTCAACTGTCTCTTATTGAACTCCAAGCTCTCTCGTCTTTTTAACTATTGTCTTTATGTTTGCAATTTATCTTGTGTTTTACGTGGTGTCAAAGACACATTTTCACAGCTTGGACCATAAGATTTAAAATTAGTAACATAAAGTAGCCTCACCTAATGAAGATATATGTATGTCAAAATAAATAATATAGATTTTATCGATGGAAGCAAATAAAGAGAGGGAGAAATAGGTTTATTAATGAAATAATGCCACAAAGTGTCTGCAGACACTTTGTGTAAAAAGACACTCCAGCTGGGAGGATAAAGGCAATGTAACAATGTTTATTAACTGCATTAATTTATTGAAGGGTGTCAGGAATCTATTAAAGCATCCAGACGCTGTATTCTCACCAAGATGATAGTAGGTAACCCTAACCCTAACCCTACGAAGTGACATGAAAAAAAAAAAAAAAAATGACGAAAAAGAAAAAAAAATTATATCTTGAGTTTCCAAAAAAATATGAAAAAAATTGAAACTCAGGATTTCAAAAAAAAATATTTTGAAGAAAAAAAAAATCATAATTTTTTGGAAACTCGATTTTCCAAAAAATATGAAAAAATAAAAAAAAGGTTGACATTTTTTTCCATCATTTTTGGAAACTCAAGATTTAAAAAAAAAAAAAATCTTCATTTTTAATTTTTTTTTCCTTATGTCACTTCGGGGGCTCCATAACATACAGCCATGGAGAGAGGTTGCAGAATAATAATAAGAATAAGAATGAAAATGACATTAAAAAGAGTGCTATATTTGTTCTAAAACCCAGGACTACAATAGCCTCTCCAACTGACACAGACAGCCCTGTAAACTCAAGTCAAACGCTGACTTCTAGTTTCCGCAATCACTCACCAAAAACAGCACAACACTGACTCCAATATAAGCGAACACTATGCACATCCAGATCTCGTAGGCCAGTGGGTCCAGGAAAGAGAAAACACCTGGTTTAGACTTCTGCGGCTTCTTGATCATGATGGATATACCCAGAGACATGAAGGGCTTTGAGAAGTCAATCACCTCCTCTCTCACCAGGGTGATGGTCAGAGGGGCCACGGCTATTTCGGCTTTCTGCAAAATAAGAGGTGCAAAATGTATTTGTAGTGCTTACAAATAGGTGAGCGGGACTGGTCTGTGATCGGTGTCGTCTGCAAAATGAGAGAGTACGAGCAGAAAGATAAGGGAGGACGTAAAGAGAACTCGGGGAGGAAAAAACACAAAACAAAATGACAGGTAGAGGTGATCTGTATAGGATTTTGTGGCGTTTGAAGCAGGAGCAGCAGAGGGAAGGAAATGAAAGAACGAAAGGAAGCAACGGAAAGGATTCTGCGCTGTCGGTGAAAGAAGAAGGAGAAGATTGAAGAGTTGCAAAACTGAACAGAGCTACAGGGAAAACCAGAGGGATGACAGCGAAGTAATCCATTTGTATGACACTGCCTGAATATAAGTTAGGTCTCTCACACATTTGCATGTGTGCAGACACTGCAAGAGAAACATTATTCATTCAACACACAGTGAGTATCTGTGTCTGAGTAGCTAAGTGTGTCTAAACAACGTCTGCAGTCTTATCGGTAAAGGAGGCTACATAAACAGCATATCAAATAACATCCTTTGCTACAAGGATTGAAGACGCTACAGAGCGAGGAGAATAAACACCACACGAGAGACAAAGGAAATCAGAAGTGATATGGAGAGAAAAGAGTGAATGAGAGGGCACAGGAGTGTTAGAAAATCCACAATGCACCACAGAGAGAGGGAGTGATGAAATGAATTAGATCTGCAGAGTGTCACAACATGACAACATGAAAGAAAAGGGGGGAAAACACTTGGATAGGCATGGAGTACGGGATAAATATATAAGAGCAACTGTGAAAGGACATAGAGGACAAAGGGCTGAAATCTCGTCTGTGTAGCAGGAGAGCCATTGGAAAGGACTGCGGGTGTTTCGGAACAAATCAAACCTGATTAGTCAATGCAGTGGTTCTGCTGTGTCACCCTCCACTGAAGGCTACACACTCTGGAGGCTAATTAATTCTGTCATTTCCCTCTGTTCTGCAGCAAAGCCTCCACTTTCAACAGTGTCTTCTGTGTATTGATAAAAGTTTGCACAGAGTCTGAGTTGTGAATTTTTCAGACACCGTATACATATGGCCGCCTATAGGCGCGATTATGCAGCTTACTGGATTCTGAAGCGTTTCTATGGGAAACTGACATGGACACGGAAGCTTCAGACAACTATCTGTAGTTATTTTGAGCAGCTCTGTGTGAAGGCCTATGGTGAAAGCAGCCACAGTGGCAGAGTCACGTCACAGGCAACGTAACGGCTCTGCAGCATATTCAGTTTGACCCCTATGATGATTATACTATTGAGGTACTTTTCAGGCAACATTCTACATTGTCTGTGCTCATAATGTGTGGTGGGTCTGAAGCAAAAGGCATAAAAAATTTGTTGAAATGTTTTATTGTTGGTATTGTTTGGTCTTCATGGACAGAAGCAATGTAAAAATGTTTTATATGCCATGTCCTTCATCTTTGTTCTGCCATACAACACTATCAGACCTGACTGAGGGAGTGTTTGAGTGAATACGTGCTGATTTCTGAGGCACAATTACATTTTGAAACTTTTCATGGGCGCTCCTTTGTGTTTTCAAACCTGTAAACTAAGTGTAATGACGAATTGACCATGTAGGTGGCAGCACTGCTCTTTATGGATGAGCAATCGATCAGTATATATCATGAGAAGAAGACCCGAGATGAGGACTGAGGAGGGGGGGAACATGGCGAACATGAAAGGTGGGAGCGAATCGGTGAGAAGGCGCATTTCTTGCAGTTTTTTGGTCAAAAGCTGTGTTTTTGGTGAAATCAGCCTATGTTTACATATTCATAAAGCAAAATATTCTGTGGGTCTCAAAAGATGGGTCAAAATGCTCGAAAACGGCTGGCAGTATGGGGCTCTCTGCTCTGAAAATGGCTGGCAAAGGTATGCACTGCAGCTTTAAACATGACTTAACTGATTGTTGTGTACACAATATTATTTCAGATTTAATCTGAGCTCTAAAATAAGATCATTCAAAAATAATCTATGGTCACAAATTTTAAGAAACCGTACAACCTTTTTGATGCTGGACAAATTACGGGATCAATGTTTTAGACTCATCTGAAAGCAGTTCATGGGCAGACACACATTCAAGTTGCTTTACATAAAGCATTAATAGCATCATGAATTGCAAAGGCAACTTAAGACAATACGGTAAGATCTGACATTAGATCGACCACAATCGTTACAGACAAAACAACTGATTAAAAGTCCACAAACTTACCCCATAAACAAGCTCTCCAACCATGCCATTCCATATCTTAGTCTCTGGATCTCTGGCTCCATATTTGCCATCTGGTACGATTGAGATCTTATACTTGATCCCAATGTGTTTGGCGATCTCTGACGCCAGGTCCACACAGTATCCCTCGAACTGGTCGTTGCCTTCGTAAAGTTCCCAGTTCTTCTTCAGCATCACGTAGGGACCCTCCTACAAAAGCAGCATAAGGGAAGAAAAACACGTCTGTTTGGAGGAACATCACAGCGAGAAAATGCATTAATGAAATAAGGAACATGATAATTAATCCAGAGGAGGAAGTAGTTTGGTTGGAAACCTTACACCATATATATTTTTTAAATGAATGTGTATTACTTTTGTTTTATTATTATAACTAATGGGGCAAAGCTCTGCAGTATAAACAATGCAACGTTGCAGACAACTCAAAAACAGAGTATATGTTTGACAATGTATGACAATGGATGGCATATGTTCATAAACTGGAACATTTTTAAGGTAGATGTTTTATAGCCTGTAATTCTGACTTCCAGTGTCTTGTTTTCTGCCTTCGTCTGACTCTACGTGATACCACAGGGAATCTTCGTCTAACTCGGAACAACACTATTGCTGAGAAGTGAGAAATGTACGAGAAACAGCAAAGAGAGAGAGAGAAAGAGAGAGAGAGCGCGAGAGGAGAAGGGAGGAAGAGGAGAAAAGAAGAAAGACGAGACGCGTCAATGGATGTAGGATGATATCACAGCGTGCGGTCTGCAAAGATGAAAGGCTTTAGCCAAATGGTGATTGCATTAGAAATAACACGCACGCACACGCACACCGACTGAAGCATGTGCATGATAACAGAGAAACATGCCCACAGACACAACAGCAGCTACGGCATATGCACAGAGAAAAGAAGCACACATTTGTTTTCCACCGACAGCGTTTGCATCAGCAGTAGCAGCAGAGTTATTGTATTACGCCTGAGGGCTGCTCACCCTGTAATCCAAGTGAATCCACGCCTATTAAAAACGCTTCCAAACTACTTTAATCTAATCTAATTACTTAAGCAGGTTGATCGAAAAAGCGCAGTGATAAAAATGATAACATATACTGACTGTATTTTTTTTCTTTATAGATTCTTCATTCATGAATTTGACCAAAGTTGTTTTTACACCGACGTTCTTTGAAAGGTGTCGCTGAGTGACAAGTGTAATATTTTGGGAAACTGAGTTACACTGAAAACAAGTCAGACTGAGGCATTCAAATCAATACAAACAAGACCTAGAGAGAGAAGCCGGATTTGGACATTGATTTTCTTTTTCTTCAGTAAAAAAAAAAAAAAAAAAGATGGCATGAAATCACAATTTCTTTGCTCACTCGTGTGCGACAAATATGCAAATTAATTCAATTTCTGTTTGATTATTCATTTCGTTTACATGTTCAGACAAAAGGAGCACTTTTATTTTTGTTTTCATATTTGTTAAGAATGACTATTTATGAAACAGTTGTCGATCTGATTTGTACCACATGCACAGTAAACAACATAAAGCTGACAAACATCAATATATTATATTATCATTTGGATTTTGTTCTGACTTTAGTTTGTATTTCAAACCATTGCAGTGCCAATGAGTGGCTGTTCCCATTACATGGTGAAATATTAATAAGAACAATGTGTTTACATATAAATGAATCTACAACCAAGCTTTGTGTTGACATTATATCTAAAACAGAAACATACATTATTCAGTCATCAGTATAAAATGCGTCCAAACAAAAAAATATTGCTTTCAAAAACAACCCACAACACACAAGAATAAAAAAATAAAGAGTTCAGTTCTCAATTAATTCCGTAAACACTTTACATCACCATTATGATCATCAAATACACAAATCTGGACATATTATGAGTCAGAACATACAATTATGGTTCTTCAAATAGTCCCCAGGGCAAATTCATAGTGATGTTGAACAATGAAGAGGTACACTTAAGAAATTCAGAATTAAGTGACAAACATGTCATAAGTGCAATACTTTTTTTTTAGCTGCTACATGAAAAAACAGAATCAGTTTCATATCATAAACTTCAAGTGTTGAGCGACGATTGAGCACAGATTGTTTATAAGCCAGTCAAAAAAGAGCCAACTGTAACCACAGTGAGCGTGGTTATATTCAGACGGAATTATTAACATGATGCAAGACACTGGAGATACTTAAATGCAATGAAAAGATAGACTTAAAACAAAATGTTTACAGATCAACTCCGTCACTGTTCATTCAGTAATTCTCTTTCATGGCACTGAGACATAAAGACTAAATATTGTGCAATACATTTAAATAAAAACAATTTCACAAAAAAACACAGTTCAAAGAGATATGTTGACATTTTAGTAAATATTATGAGCTTCCTTGTTGAATACTTATTGATCAGACCACACTTGGTGTTAACATCCATCCTCAGTGATACGATTTATCAGTTTTGTATTTACTGAAATGATCATCACAGATCCAAATAATAAAATATAATTTAATTAAAGAAATAAAAGTGCCAAGTCTAACCATATATGGTTCTTCGGCTTGTCCTCACAGGAGAACCCTACCAAGAACCCTTTTAAAATCCTTTATTCAGGAAAGGGGTTTTAAAGGGTTCTCTGGATCTAAATGGTTCTTACTGGAACCATTAGTGTGACCAAGAACCCTATGAAAAACAAATGGTTCCAGGTAGAACCTCAGCCATTGTAGAAGAACACTTTTGGAACCCTTACTTCTAAGAGTGAATAGGACACTTGACCCTTGAGTGGGAGATTGTCATATCAGAGACATCCTTTTTAATTTTGTGCGTCAAAGTACCCTCCATCGGTTTATCTATGTTGTTCAAAGCAGAGCAGGCTGCTTCGTTTAGTCGATTTAGAATTATGTAACTACACACAGTCATATACATCTACTGTACATGTATATATTCACTAATGGAAGCTCTGCCAACAGTTTAACCCCAAAGCCTCCTCAAGGTTTGTTATCAGTTTGCCTCAGACACTCTTGTCTCAATGTGATAGGATTAATGCCATCATCGCGTGCTTGTGCTTGATGTTATAACTTGGTAGTTTCACCAATCTGGACATCGGAAGAAGACGGAAAGAGGAGAAAAAGAGGAGCAAAGCTCAGGCAACGAAAAGAGGGGGAATGGGAAAAGTGGAAAATCGATTGGGAACGGAACTATAAAAGAAAGCTGAAGGAGCAGATCGAAAATACAGAGAAAAGTAGAAAGTAAAAAAAGAAGGAGAGATTAGGAGAAAAAAGAGAATATGACAAAAATGAAAAATGGAGAGGAAAGTAGAGAGAGGAACAGACTAAGTGGATGAGCTAAAAGGAGGGGGGAAGGAGCGGGTGAAAGAGGGGGAGCAGCTTTGTAGAAGCAAATGTTTGGGGCTGATAAGACATGAAACACGCCACACAGGAGCCAAAAAGGCAGAGAGGACTTGCTATGTAAGCCAGCGAGTGAGCCAGTAAAAAAAAAAGACAGGCATCCAACTGGACACTCACTAACTGTCCAGTTATTCATCAAGGCTGCCAACCGGACACTCAATCAGTTCAGCGTTTTAAAAGCCAGACGGCCGCATAAAGAGTTAGCCAACCACCAAGACATTTAATCAGCCTGCAAGCATTCATTCACATGGTCAGTGAGCCAAGCCAGGCAGTGGGTTAGTCACAGCCCGTGTCAGTCCCTCAGTTGGTTAATCAGTTCATTCATTTATTAATTACTACAATTACAGAGCATAATCATATCTAGTCTCAGGTTTGGCCAGTGAATCATGACGATTATTTACCAGACATTAAAGAAGAAAAAGGCAGTTCTGCAGCCAGATGGCCAGTCAGTCGTTACACCAGTCAATCACTCATTCATTCAAGTCACCCAGTCACTCCACTACCCCTGTGTCTGATTGTCACCGTGTCATTTGGTCTATCACTGAGTCAACCTGCCAGTAAAGCAGCTTTACACCCAGTTAGTCAGACAACCACACGGACAGTCAGAAGCCATGTCAGCTGCAAACATGGTAACAAACCAGTCAAAGTCATGAAGGCAAGTCCATCATTTTTCAGAAACGTTTCTGCGTTTGGAGTGGGCATGTGAGTCTTTATTCCAGGCTGGTTTTTTTTGTTTGTTTTTTGTGCTTCTAATTCCTGGATCAGTGTTGTTGAAAAGCTAAAGAATTCATATAGTCTGTCAGCCAGTTGGTCAACTATAATTAATATAAAATCAATTGTACGTTTTGCTTGCTTCAGCAAACCTAAGGTCAATTTAAAATCATAAACAAAAGAGTGTCATATTCTCTGGGGCATTATCTCTTAGGAGTTAACAAGACCACCAAGTGCTTGTCAAGGCAAATAAGTCCCCGTCAATGCACTTTGCTGAGAGTGACTTAACTTTTGGAAATGCACACGTCCGTCCATCCATTATCTACCACTTTATCCTCCAGAGGAGGGTCGCGGGAGGTGCTGTGCCAATCTCAGCTCACATAGGCCGACGGTTCACCAGTCCATCGCAGGGCCAGAGAACCAGTCAACCATTCACTCTCACATATTGCATGTTTTTGGACTGTGGGAAGAAGCCGGAGAACCCGGAGAAAACCCAAACACACACAGGGAGATGCAAACTGCAGAAACTGGGGGCTCGAATCTGGGTCTTCTTGCTGCAAAGGCATGAGTGCTAACCACTACACCAACTGTGTGGCCCTACATGCACATGTGTATATGAATAATCGAGTAAAGGTTTAAAATCGGCTACATTTGGATGGCAAAAATGTGAGCAACAGTGTCACATCACTGTAGTTTTTAAACACAATCTACTGTCAAATATTTACTGTGACAAACAACTGCAATACCAGTATGAAACTAACCTCAAAAGTTAATAAAATAACAAACAGTGCCATGTCAATGCCTTAATGTCAAATCTCTCACACTGTGGAAATTTTAGAAATGTTTCTTGCAGACACTGAAACAAAGCAAAGGAAACTAGGCAGAGTACATTTACAGGGTGAAGAAGTGGTAAGGTGAAGGTTGCCAAATGCAGGAGTGACATGAAGAGCTCTTGTGTCTCTCTTTTCCCAGAAATAAAGAAAGACAATATGACACAGTAATAAATTGTGATAAAGGGAATTTGTGATCTGTTAAGAAACAGATAATAGTGTGGCGTCCATAAAAAGAATGAAACAATGGAAAACGATCGGGGCTGTGCAAAGGTCCAGTGATTTTGTGACAAACAGCGACAGAATCCCTCGCAGAGCTCTTGTCCAACTGAGCACGTGTGAGCACATGAGCCTGTAAAGCTTGGTGCCTTTGTTGGAGAAAATAATTTAAAACAAAACAAAATGCAAGAAACAAAGGAAAAGGCATCATGACAAAAACAGAGCATCCTTGTGCCGATCTTTATAGACTTTATAGTCTATCAATGTCTGTCCTCTGTCTTTCCCGAGGGGTTTACGACTCAGGTGAGTCTGCGTGTCAGTCTGTCACTCTGTCTGCAGACCCCGGCATCAGTGTCGCAGAAGAGGCTTCCTCATCATCAGAGGCTGCAAAGAGGAGGAGGCGGCTGAGCTAACATTAGCCAAGGCCTGCTGAGGTCACCATCCACAGAGAAATATGCAGGTGGGGAAAAGCATGGAGGTGAAAACAGGGAAGGGCGGGGGAATTTGACAGAGATGGTTGGAGTCAAAGAAAGACAGCAAGACACGGTGAGAGGAGAGACAGGATAGCAGTATCGGGGAAAAACAATAGACATGGGAGGGACAAACTTCGGAAAGATGTACACGCCACACAAACAATCCACACAAAGTACAGTGTTTGATATACATGAATTACACATTAACATATAATCATAATAGTTGATAATGGTTGCTGTTTCATTTATTCGACTGTGCTGATGGGTTTGTATTTGCTTGTCTTGAACCTGGCTCTCAGCACCACACTGCACACTGCAGCGTGGTTTAATACACTGCCTGTCGAAGTGCACATTTCTGGAGGTGGAGCTGTCACTTAGTGCAGATGAATTCATCTTTTCTGAACCCTGTCCAGCAGCATGTATGTGCTTGTTTTCTCTCTGATGCAGACTTGACCATCACTACCGCGTCTAACCATTGGGGGCACTCGAGTGTTTTTTTTTTTTTTTTACAATCACGGCAAAAATCATTGGACAATCTTTAAGATCTTTGTTCACACTACAGAAACCGCAACGAGTACAGACATTTTTGTTGACGCTTGAGTGTGAGTTTGCTGGATAAATCAATGTGCCTTGAAACTAAATCCGAAAACCACTGAAGCGCGAGCATCTGTGGTGTGTTTTATCTCTGGGCTGAAATTAGTCTTTTGAGTTGCTTTCACTTGCATCATTTTGCATGCCCAATTGAATTAGCCTGATTACATTTACAGGAAGGGGATGGCCACTATAAAAAGGCTGCAGATGGGTGAAGTGAAATCAAATGTAAGTAGAGGATGTGCACAAATTCACCAATTAGCCCTTCTTTATCCTTGTTTGTGGGAGACAGGAATAATTAAACTGGGCTACAGACTGTTGTCTATGTGGAAGCCATTAGAAGACACTGGGCTGAGGTCACTTCTAAATGGTAATTTGAGGTCAGTTTTAGTTTTAGCTTTCTAATGAGACATTAGTGCAATCTTCCAGCTGGATAAGTGCCACTGGCTCCTGGGTACTCAAGCTGTTTTCAGCTTGAAGAAAACCTTTTTTTTTTCTCTCCCCAAATTATACTTTTATCAATGATTTTTTTAATCACTGGATATAATTTGGAGGCAATCAAGGCAAATTAATCCCGGATTTATGATGAATTAACTATTATTCATTGGAATTAATGGGAAAGGCATTAGAAATGAAGGTACATTACCATGATGGTCGTCACAACAACAGTTCGGTTCTCCATCGCCGAGCTCTCATTGGACAGAGCGTTTTCATTCTGGACCAACACAAGTTTGTCGATGTCGTTCCAGTAGCCAATCTGTAAGAAAAAATAGAAAAAAGTACAGGAAGTGTATTAATGAGAGTGATGAATATACTGTAACTCATTCATTATGGAATTAAAATAAAGTAAGATAAACTCAAGATAGAGGGGAAAAACGTAATATAAAACAAAGAAGGAGGATAAGTGAGATGAGAGAAAGATATAGAAAAAAGAATAAAATCTGTTGGATTGAGCTCACTTCAGCAAATTTCCCATTGGTACTGTAGAATATATTGAGAGATATTGAGTGTGAGGTAGGAACTTTCAATAAGCACACATTGCTGTCCAGGGAACACTTCAGGACCTGGAACATGGTCTTTTCTCCTCGTTATTGCTGCTACACATGCTTTTTTTGCCCCCAATTAACACAAATTATGACCACTTTAAACTTGAAATTTACCATCTGTTTTACGATAGTTAAGATGGATTATCTTTAAACTTTGCTTTTTGTCAATACAAAGTTTTATGTATCTCCCGTTTGTGTGAGTATCGTCAGAGTGTCGCTAAAACGAAAAGCTGATCAGAAGCTGCAATGGTGTGATTTCAGTTATTAACATATTTACAAATGATATTTTATTCATTGCAAATGAAGGGCAATAATTATGCGGTAAAAATTATAAAGCAAGATAAAGGCAACACACATTGAAAATTACATAAATCGTCCATTCGTCACAGCACGATTGCAGCATATCCTTTCAGTGAAGATTAAGACAGTATGTAAGAGTCAAAAAGGGAATGAGTCATATGTCTTTTTTGTTGTTTAAATATTTGAGAGCTCACCTTCCGTGGTCCGTTACTCTTCAGTTCAAACACGTCCATGGTGTAGTTGACCCTTCGACCATAGTGATCAAACTGAATGTTCCCAGTCAGGCCCTGAATGCGTACCTGAGTTTGTTGGAACAATGACAGAAAGGAGTGGGAAGAAAACTGAATTACAACCCTCTTCTACATGACGCAGTAACTACTAAATGTAATGTAAGAATGTGGCCAAAAACAGTTACTACATTCAAATCCAAAATGCCGAGGTCTTTTAGGTTTCGTTTTCTGATGTAACTGGCAACCCCGTGGTTGCTCGGCAGCTGAGACTCTACTGACTGCTATGGTTGGTGGACGGTGGTAGGTTGCGCCACAGGCCAAAACATGATTTCAAAACATAAACATGATTTGCAGTCTGCAAAATATTTTTTTTTAATGCACTTATTTTGTCTGTACTGTTGTTGTTAGTGAGTTCAGTTTGTTATATGAACATTATTCCTGAGTCTCTGTGACATATTAGGAGGATTTTATGGCCAGTTGCTTTAGATTTATTACATAATGCACCTTTAACAGTATAAGAAATACTATCAGACCTGCACTACAATTTTAAGATCCAAGGAATTGAATGTCCCATGAATCATAGTGTCACAGAACTTATAAATACAAACATTTAAAAATGCTTGTGTTGAGCACTTATGTCTAGATGTTTGTGTTTTTTTGTGGTATACTTTGTGAACATTATGTCTTTGCCAGTCTATATGTATATGGCACTTGTCTCCACCTGTTTGAGTGCACGCTCCATATCTATTCCTTGGTTCCAGGGAGCAGCCGGATTGGCCAGGCAGTCACCAGCGTTTCCACGGCGACTGATGTCAATCTTCTGACGGCGCAGGGTGCGGAATGCCTCGGCCATGACAAGGACACCGTCATATGTTAGCGACGAGGTATACTGAAGAACAAGACAACAAGACAAAGGCAGACTTAGGGAAGAGAATGACAAGTTTTGAACCTTTTTTTTCACAGGGATATAAATATTTCTTTGAAGTCGAAAAAAAAGCACAGGATGGTAGAAAGTGATGAAATGAATGTCAGGGCACAGAGTTGGTCTGAAGGTCTGGGTTGAATCCCCGGTTCCTCTAGTTTACATGTCTACATGCTAATGTGTCCCTGGGCTAGACACTTAATTCCAAACTGCTTCTGGCTGCTCTGTTGGCAGTGTGTGAATGGTTGTTATTGATGCGTGTTAGAAAAAAAAGTACTGCAAATAGATGCACTGTGTGTGTGTGTGTAAACAGGTGTGCATGGGGCAAGACTGTGGTGTGTAATCTGTGGTCATCAAGACTGAAAAGAGTCTAATAGTGTAAATACAGACCATGACAGGTTTGATGCAGAGCTGTAGTGAAGAGCTATGTGAGAGCCAGTAAAACCTCAGCTTTATTACGGCATTGGACCTCATTGGACCATCTTAAGTCCATGCAAACCTCAGCAGCAGACCATGCTGACCTGTGTCCCTTTCTATCTCACCACTCTTAGATTTATTTGATCAGTCAACACCACTGTAAATGCAACAAGACAAGCTGACGGTTTTCTAATACAGTCCTTGAGTCTAGTGCAGTGCCTGTAGGAAGTATGTATTCCTATAGTGGGAGCTGAAGAAGATTTTTCAGTTATGGTAAAGCATGATAAGGAACGTAAAGGCTAACTTAATAACTGGAGTGGCCGACAGTCAAAACAGCTAGCTACGCTAATGCTAATTGAAAATTAAAAATAATGCCTTGTCCCTAATGAGGTTGCACAGTGTTTGTATTATGTTAGCCCTACGCTAATGCTACTCGTAGCCTCGCTAGCTTACCTTTGGGAACAGGTTTGCAAAGTCAGCCGCAAAATAATAGCATTGTAATGCTAAATAAATATGTGCTCGTGCATTGGTGAATGGACACCGACTTCATCGTTTTAGTATAACGCCATGTTCTGCGTTGAACCGTGTGAAAATGTCTCACCCACCGTGAAGACAGCCCTCTTCACTCCCACCTCCCTGCCCCAGACAGCGCAGCTGCTGCTGATGAGCCGCTGCCTGCCTGGTGTAGCGTGATATTTCAGCAAACATTAAAATTACTAAATTACTAAATGTGAAAATCAAAGATGCACACAATCCGGCCATGCTCAACCCATATCCAAACTCTTAGGGCGATCTGAATAATGGTCAGTGAGATATGCCCGTCACAGACAGACAGACGCAGCTTGCTTTATAGCTGGATTGTCATTAACTCCACTTAACTGGAGAATTCCTACTAATGGTGAGATTTGGGTTCACATAACAAGATTTATGACAATTTCATCATTGTATTACTGTTTGAAGGTGACTACTTCTTGGCGAGAAGTCAATCAAACTATAACAAAAATACCAAGAATGAATAAAAACAGATGTAAAACAACCACAACAACAACAAGTACAGTAGTCTCTTTTTGACTCTCGGGCTCTGTCCATTATGTAGCAGTGCTGGCCCTCAACATGTCTGCGCCCAGGGACTCATTATCTCATAACTGGTTCATGAATGTGGCACACCAGAGGTCATTTGGAGTCAATTACATATATTCAGTGTTAGAAGGGACCTTTAAAGGATGAATAAAAAAAAAAAAAGAGGAGAAGAAGTCGCCAGTATCTGCTCTCTTAAAACGGAGGTAATCTTGGCAGATTGTTTGACAAATTCATTACAGGTAAAGCAAGGCACGGCAGGGAGCCATGCCACGCACTCAGCAATAACACCGCCACCCACACCACGCACAGCACCACTCAGACAGAGGCAGTCAAACACACAGCAGGCTGCCTTCACATCACAGCAGAAACAAGTGGCAAGATGAAAATGGGAGGAAAGAAGGGAAGTCATCTGAAAAACTCCGCTGCCGCCGCTCTCCATTCCTCTGCAGGTAGTTTTCTCTCCATACTGACATCCCTTGATTTATATCCCACGAGGCATGTTTTGGAAGGCTGCACAAGCATGTCATCTTTCTTTCATCTCCCCCTTTTGAAACTAAAGAGAACTTTAGGGTGGGTAACTGACAGACGAGGACTATAGAATTTAAATCAAGGAGAAAACAACAGCAATACTGAGCCAACGACAGACCTGTTTCTGTCAGGGTCACGCAAGAACCACTTGGGAACACAGAAAAGTCTGTTTCTAAACTTTGTTTTACTCCCCTATGACAATTCTTTTAGTACAGATAAATCCAGTCCCAACAGATTCCCTCTATAAATTATAGAACTGACTTCAGGGATTGAGCAGACCTAAGTGAGATAAAGGCATGATGCATGCATAAGGAAAACTTTTTTTTTATTCCTACATTTATTCATGCTAAATCCTTTATTTATTTATTCAAACATTGTCACAAACGTTGTGCTAATAGAGGACGAGGCTAATATCAAATTAAGGAGCGTCTGTGAAAACAGGGGGTTGAGGATGTGAGGGAGATGGGTCTGGATGCTACATTGTCAGTGTTATCGACATCTTCAGGACACATAATCAGGAGTTACAGAAAACACAGAAGTCACATTAGTTATAGGTCACCGTCACATACAGTTGTTCAACGTATGTCCATGTGTGTTCCTGTCTTGAAGGTATGCATGCTGACATTTCACTAGTCTAGATAAAGAAACAGGTTAACCCTTCTGTGACCAGAATCACCAGATTTAGCATGCCTACTTCTCATGACCGTAACTCTTAGACCATTTGTGATATCTACAAAAACTATGGATTGGGGATCTGTCCAGGATGTGTGGAGGATAAAGCCGTAGAAGATGGATGGATGGAAAGCAGAAAGCAGAGAAATAGAGCTCTGCACCCATATACTTTTCGTTCCACGGAACAAACGTCCAATCACAGACAAGATTCACCAGCACGTTTGTGACGTCTGCTTCTCAGTTCCATAATTCCTAAACGGTTGAATAACTGCCAGAGTTATTTTGAAAAAAGGGGCAGTCACTCGTTGAACATTTTTTGACAATTCAACAGCCATAAAAAAAAAATAAGTCTAGGCGGCCTGAATATCAATATGGTCATATGAGGGTCAAACGCCCGTGAATAATGACACTTGATGATATCTATCAGTACAGATCTGAAACCAAGCTGCTTCACTCAGTGGTACGTGGTGGTGGGGCTACCGAGGTTTGACTAGAAGACATTAAATCTTATATATATTTATAAATATCATAGTGTAGAGAAGGCCCAGTTCCAAATGGTTGACTCTACATAGAGTATAGGGCCTACAAGATTCAAGATGGTTGGTGTGCAAGGGCCTTTCTGCATGGAGTTTGCATGTTCTCCCTGCATGTATGTGTGGGTTTTCCCCAGGTTCTCCATTTTCTTCCCACAGTCCAAAAACATGCATTATGGGGATTAGGTAAATTGAACTCTCTAAATTGACCGTAGGTGTAAGAGTGGATGGTTGTTTGTCTCTATATGTGGCTCTGTTATGGACCTATTACCTGTGTCCAGGGTGCACCCCGTGTTTCAGCTGAGTTTGCTGCAAGCGCCCCTCACGCCCTCATGTGGAGGATAAAGAGTGAGATTTGCACCAGTCTGGCAAGCAATAAATGTTTGACTCATGGACAAATATTGATAAAGGTTGTCATGTTAGTTAATGCAGTAACTCAAATGTTGTAAATATTCCGAGTGTAACACAGAAATATGCTAAGGTTTTGATCCGGGAAAAAGTCAGAGAGAAGATCACAAGCACTGTGTATTTTGATGAAGTTTGATGAATATTACTTTGCCAGCTCGCTGATCATTTTCATTACATTTCAGCGAAAATCTCCTGGCACACAAGAGCTCATTTCAAGGAACACAAGTCTAGAATCACTGGGTTGAGCCGTTTTGATTGATGGCTAAAAGCAGCTCGCTCAAACTCCAGTCTTCGGTGCAAAAGGGACAAGTCCCATTAGTGCTTTTCACACTGCACATTATTAGTTCTACTTGGCCTGAGGGTGTGAATTGGCCCAAGGCTAACTGAGTACAGATTTTACATAGCACCAATTAGCCTAGAACAATTTAAAGACATCTGTTGACACTTGAGATATCTGGTTTTCTGTTATTCTGTTAGATCACAAAGAAAGGTATTCCCATGGTTGGGAAAGGCCAAAATCCTTTGTAGAGTTCTTTGTGGGAGAACAGCGCAAAGTGCTGCATCAAATGTACAGAAAATACTCACACGTAGCTTGTCGTGACCTTGTACAGTACTGTACTGCATGTTCACGGGGTCTTGTTCATCAAAAACATGCCTCATAAGACTATACCTCGGTATACACAGCTAATTTTACGTAAACATTAAGGGACAATTAATGCAGCCGGCGTGTGCATGAGATTCCATCAGGCCAATCTACGAATGTTAATTAGTTCATTACCACAAGTCCCTGGGTGAAAAATGACATGCTAATGATGGACTACGACCACAACACGATTTTTCATATTTCTCGACACTGTGTATGTGTGTGTCTCCTGCAACCGACTGCATGTGAGCATGAGCCAGGGAGCAAAGGAAAAAGGCTGCATAGCGATGTTTTTTTAATAGGTAGGTGGACATATTTCCAGTTAATATATTCTCAAATCAGCTGCAGTTGGCGGCAGGTCAGTAGCCAGTCAATAGAGGTGTGGATAAGGAGAAGAGGGGAAAAAGACAGACAGAAAGGAAGGGCAGAGAGATGAAATCAGGACAAAGTCATGTGACAGTGGGAGGGACATGGCATGGACAGTTATAGTATAATCTGTAAATATACAGCGAGTATTTAAAAACATGTTTTATTACCTTCGGTGGGCTGTCAGATCCAGGGTACTCCCTCTGATCCAGTTTGTTCCAGCGCTGCATCAGTTTAATGACTATGGGCTTGCTGAAGTCCACCAGCTGGAAACCAGTCACGTTTGCGCCTCCGTGCATGAACCTCTCCAAAGATATGTCCTTAAATCCCTGTGGAAAGAAAGACAGAATTAAGGGAACAGAACAGAAGAAGCGTGTGTGACCTAATCCTCTGGAGGATTTGGTGAAAGTTCACATCCCGATCATACTCATTTGCACCCGTACTTAATGTGGAGTGATTTCCACATGTAGTGTCACTTCACAGTAAAGTAGTTGTGAAGAGGGATCAATTTGTGAGAGGAGCAGAGCCAGAGTGTAAAGACATGTGAAGGTTGTACTGGGTAACTGCTAAAAGCTCTGTGTAGCTTGACCTGAGCTTTTTTATTTATTTTTTTTATTTTTAACCATAGCAGAGATCCTTTACTGGCATGGGTTCTGACAGTGATTCCTAGAGCTATGACTGTTGTGCGACTGCCAAACACAATTTGTTGTTTCCACAAATTACTCCAGAGATTTTTATTTACCGTTTAAGGTTTTTTTCATTTTATTTTTTTAACATTAAAAGTTGGAGTGAGTAGAGTCTGTTATGTGGCTCCAAACATCCTGCGCTCTGATTTGAAAGCACAGTAACAAACATACATCAAAAAATAATAGCTGAAAGCAATGACATTAAGAGTTCTTACCAGGTTTGCTACGATGTAATGGAAACCTTTAACATGTTTCCCCACACTGACAGCCTGGAAATAAAGTAAAAACAGAGAGAAAGAGATGATGGGAGAGAGGTGATTTAAACTGGTTTAGAAAAAAGTTCAGACTCCTATTTTGCATCAAACTATTTGGTGCAACCAATCCTAGCAAACTGCCTTGACCTGAAAATTTTTTCTTTTCCACTACATGCTGTCGGAGAAAAATTACAACTGATTGTGTGTCTCGTGTGGGATTGAGTGTCTGACAGTTTGCCAACAAACTTCTTATTCTTTCTGCTCAAACACTAAAGTCAGTAATCGTCATTTGATCTGTACAATTGGATGGGGTCAGATGTGAAACTTAGTAGTTGTATTAACATGGTGCATAAACCTACTTAATACATTTTATTTGAAAGTTGGCTTCCTCTCGTCTCTCTCACCCACCCACACTTATCAGTGATACAGACAGATGCACACACACACACACACACACACACACAGATTGCAGCTGGTGGGGCACACAAACAAAGCAGTATCTGTCTCAGAGCAGGGAGACTCGCCAATAGAGACACCACACAGCCCACCGTGATGGGAGACTGTGTGTGTGTGTCCGTTTGTCTGTTCACACACACCAGAGAAGCCAATTGAGAAGCAGTCTGTCAGTCTGTCTCTGGGAGGCCGTTAGTGGATGTGTGTTTGTGTTGTTCCGTGTTTAGCAGAGTGTGTGGGCACCAATGTTATTCTTGTTTGTTTGCTTGTGGTTGCATGTATGAGTTTATAGGGCTGAACAACTGATCGCTTACTGCAATTTTCAAATCGCAGGATGGCACAATATTTGCTCAAGCCAAAATGTGTGTCAAAATATCATTTTAGATGAATTATTACGACACATCTTATTCTACAGACTGAAGAGAATGTGTTTGTTCCTCACAAAGCTGCACAAATATCACACGTTTATCCTTTTACGTATGTTTTTTTGAATATGAGAATAATGAAGTAAAAATTACCATTCTCTCTGATATTGCGAATCATATCGCAGCATTTCCTGTTTAAATAATCCCAATTAGATATTTATTCAAAATCGCTCAGCCCTAGTTAGAAGCAGAATGTGTCTTCTGTTTGCATGCTTTGTATGAATGTGTGTGTGTGTGTATGTCTGAGATTTTTTGACGTCAATGTGTGTCCTCACAAATCTATAAGTACAAAATGTGTGTGTGTGTGTGTGTGTGTGTGTGTGTGTGTGAGTGTAACTACTGGTCATTGAGTTTGACAGATGTGATGACAGGCGGCAGAACCAATGGAATGTTACACTGGATCCTGAGTCACAGGCCACACAGGCGCACGCTCGCACACACGCTGCAGCATCTGACAGAGCTCAAGACTTAATCACCAAGCAATAGAACTCATCTAATGAACTTGGACAAGCGTAAGGTGTCAGCTTTTGTGTGCGTGTAAATCTGTATCTTAGTGGGCAGCGTGGTGTGGTGGTGGTGTGGTGGTGTGGTCCTACACTGATGTGCAAACACCCCACACTGTGTGTCCCGCTCTGATGTGTCTGTTTGTGAAGTCACATTTTTCATTCAATGTCTCCAGGGGAAATCTCAAACTGTGTTTTCTTCACAGATGTCAGAAAGCATAAGGAGTGCTGTTGTAGCGAGCTGACTGGAGCAGACAGCAGGCAGACATGACACAAGTAAAGAAAACAACAAACATTAAAAAAAAAAAAAACAGGTGCATTCAACAATATTATGTGATGTAATGCGGACTCTAATTGTTTTAAATCCACTCACAGACTCTCATGACTTACCACAGCCCGTGCTGAACGATGTGGTTTAAGGTCTCAGCGTGTGTTGTGTTGTTGAACCTCTTTGCGAGATGTTAATTGCTATTATAATCAGGTTAGTGATGTAATCTCTGCCCTCTCTAACGGAGCTACATCCAAGTCTTTTTGATGGACCATTTCACTTCAACTTATTTGTTTAAAAAAAGTAAGAACATTAGCTCTCGCTGACCCAGTTCCTGCTGCAGGCTTCCCTTCAAAGTGTCACGCCTGGTTTCCCGCTGTTCTTCACTCCTCTTTAGCTCCGTGTCTTTTTGAGTGAACAGTACAGTCTGTAAAAACACTTCATGCAGTCCTACTTTCCATCTTTTATCTCCCACCATTTATGACGCTGTGGTGAAGGCACTATGGGAAAATATTGATGTAATCATTTTGCTTCATTCAGACTCTCACCTCAGTAAAAGTACAGATACAGCAATATAAAATATGAATAAATCACTCCCTTGCCATCACTTTGTCTTTAAAACTGGTGCTATATGTGGAAGTAAGGTGAGTTTACCTTCCGATTACTCTGTCGATCCATGTACCACTGTGCTCTAATACCATCAGTTGTAGCTGCACAGCTCATGTTGTGTGCTACGGTAATCTAATCAACGACGTTACCTGTTCTAGGATGTTCTGTAGTCGCTCAGGCTCCAGATCGATGACATATTTCCTCTCCTGACGTCGGTCCAGGTCCTCCAGCAGCCGGCGATACGCTGCCTCGTTGAAACTCTCCACACAGATTGCACTCACCTATGATAACATATTATGTACATTTGTGTGCATTTACGCAAACAGGTAATGTGCGTGTGCTACCACAAGCAAGTTAAATTGCTACGTTTGCTCCTGCAAAGAAACCAAAGAGTGTGTGCATATTGTGTGCGTGTGTGTGTAGTTAAAAAGTACATATGTATATGCATGCCTGAAGTAATCATGAGTGTTCCATGCTTGTTTGGCCTGGTACCAAAAAAAAAAAATTGTGTATGATTGTGAGTGCCCTGACCTGCCATCCATTCTGTCCCGCTCTCTCCATAATTGCCTGCAGTATTGCATAACCTAGACAACACAGAGGAAATGGAGGGACAAAGACAAAGAGAGAGAGAGAGAGAGAGAGAGAGAGAGAGAGAGAAAGATTTAATAAGTGGAGCCTGTACTTGAGTCACAGCCTGATTATAATTGAAACTTTTGCAGTCGCTCCTCTGACTGTCACCTACAGAGCTCTTACGGACAAAAGGAACGAGCGGACAGAACTGGCTGTGAGTTTAATTGAAAGGGAAACAGCTTCAAGTGACATTTTAATTTAAATTGACCGTCGCATTGTGTCTTTTTTAGTAGTGAACTTTGACTCGAGTGTAAACTCATCTGAGAACAACGACAGCTTTATAGACTGGAACAATACAGAGAAAGGAACTTTCTACAAAGTAACAGGCTTTTAGCTCTCAGTGTTATATTTTATGATTTGAATGGATTTGGACCAGCTTTCATGAAAGCTCAATTGTTGTTGATCAACAAGTGTAGAAATCACTACACTGTTAGAAATAAGGGTTCCAAAAGTGTTCTTCTTCTTGGGGGCAGCTGTGGCCTAGTGGTTAGGGCTTCAAACTCGAGACTGGGAGGTAGCAGGTTCAATCCCCGACCAGTCCGCAGCTGAAGTGCAACTTAACCCCCTCACTGCTCCCCGAGCGCCGCTCACTGGCATGGCAGCTCACTGCGCTGGGTTAGCATGTTCTCCACCTCGCTGTGTGTGTTCACTAACTCACTGCAGAATTGAATTTCCCCTTAATCTACAAGGGCTGAAGTTCAACCTGGAACCATTTGCTTCTGCAAAACCCTTTCCTGAAGAAAGGGTTTTTCAAGGGTTCTTGGTAACACTAATGGTTCCAGTAAGAACCATTTTGATCCAGAGAACCCTTTAAAACCACTTTCCTGAATAAAGGGTTTTAAAAGGGTTCTTGGTGGAACCTTTATAAAAAGGTTCTACCTGGAGCCAAAAAGGGTTCTCCTATGAGGACAGGCCGAAGAAGAGTGTAGAACTTGTGTAGTACACAAATAATATATTTATAATATGGACACACAATTGCCATTTTTTGTAGTCTGTATCACCAATTTCCAAATTATGTGAAAAAAATAAAATGTCAGAGCTTGATGTCACAGCCACGCACAAGGAAAGTGACAGACCTCACAGAGCAAATGTCTGCAATAAAGACAGCGATGTAAACAGAGGCACATATTGTGTATACTGTACCTCAAACCGTATGAACTTTTGCCCTCTATTTTCTGTGTTTGTATAGGGGCTGTTTATTGGTTCAATTGAAGCAAAATGTATGTACATCTGAAGCCCCAGTTATCACCGTGTGTATGGGTGTGAATGTATGTCGTATTGTGTTTGACAAAGACATCGGTCTTTATGTGCAATATGTATGTGACACTGTGCATTTAATCTAGAACCGGTTGTAAATTATGTCTAAATTGCTGTATTCGTGTCAAGGGTTGAACTTCTCAGTAAGGTAGGTGTTGGGTTTTGTTTGCACCATGTGTACATGCATTTATTGAAGAAATGCACATAGTACATGTTGTGTGTGTGTGTGTGTGTGTGTGTGTGTGTGTGTGTGTGTGTGTGTGTGTGTGTGTGTGTGTATGTGTGTGTGTGTGTATCCGGAGCAGAGCAGAGCACAGAGCGTAAAAACAGATCACAATGTTACTGCCCATTTTCTAGCACATTACCGGCAGCAGCAGGGCCTGATGGGAGCCTATAACGAAGGGTCCTGCCTCGGCCAAGTCATGGGTGAACACAGCCCAAACTCTATGCATCCATCCTTTGCACCATTTCCTCATACTTTCCCCTTTCCCCGTTCTCTCAATCATCACCCCTCCTCACCCTGCTATGTGTACACCCAGAGGCTTATGATCCTGTCAGTTCTCTTGCTCCCCCTTTGTGCCTTTTCTGTAATCTTCCCCTGTCTCCCTCCACTGCCTCCTATCTACATCCCCAATCTCCTCTTCCAGTCTCTTCCTCTGCCACCTTGCTTGTCTCCTCCTCTTTTCATTTTGTACTTCTTCTGCTTTTTTCTCCTTTTGGCAGTTCCACCAGCTCAACTCACCTTACCTGTCTCTCCTGCCCCCCCCCCTCCCCTCCTTCCCTTCTCTTTCTCCCTCTTCTTCCCCTGGGTTCTAACCCAGACAACCTAGAGGAGGCACAGACACACACAATTACACACACACATGCAAACACACACACGTATATATACACACATGGCGCAACACACTGATTCACTAATACGCCACTTTTCAGGGCTCTGGGGATGCTGCATCATATTTGACCTCTCTGTCTCTCCCTGTGGCAGAGAATTTGTCTCTGTTTGTGTCTGCATATCTGTGAGAGAGCAAAACGGTGAAAGATAGAGTGAAAGGGATGAATGATAAATAGTGGTTTTGGGGTTTGATGCATCAGCCGTGTCTGCTTCACATGGTTCATGGGGGCGATTAAAAAGCCAGGTAAACATTACGAGACTTGAGGCAAAAACAAAGTCACAGGCTACACCCTCGTTCCTGTAGCTGGATCCTTTCATCGACACGGTGCAGCTTCAAAGGTGTTTGCCTTTGTACAGTATACGTTACCCATACAAAAACAGGGCTAAATGTAGGAGTTAATCTCAGCCTTTTAACAAGATGATAATAAATTGATGATATTGTAACGCTTCCAAAATGAATCCAAATTAAAAAGCTAATTCTTCACTCAAAACCAAACAAATTTGGAAATCTATTTTCATCTTCCATGACTGATTTGACTTTGGGCTCTCAGATTGGCTTCTGAGAGTCTTTTCAGTTACTGTATCTCTCGTTCTCAGTGGAGTTCATGAGTACTTCAGGAACAGTGTAGAATATACCAATACTGACTTACAGCCTCTTTTACGTTAATTTCCCTTCTTTGTCCTTTTTTTAAAAACCAACAAGGGAGGATTTGGTTACAACAAAGCTGCTATAATTTAAAATTCAC
This sequence comes from Microchirus variegatus, assembly GCF_963457635.1. Lineage (NCBI taxonomy): Eukaryota > Metazoa > Chordata > Actinopteri > Pleuronectiformes > Soleidae > Microchirus > Microchirus variegatus. The sequence continues at coordinate 27,694,063 of NC_139804.1, read as the reverse complement.
ACAAACTTCAACTCTCCTCAATCTCAGACCCACAGTTTTTTCCACTTAACAGCCAATTAGTTTAGTCCAAATTTAATACTAACTGACTTGTTGATTTCCTTGGATGTTTACACTACTCAGTGTAGACGTGTCCTTCAGATAATCCTTGCAAAAAAAAACATGTAACACATGTAAAGCAGCCAAATTGAAAACCAACTCTTTTTAAAGCATAGACATACCTCTGTCTGTGTCATAGAGGAAGACAAATCGACTCCAGTCATAATGGTCCAACAGTGACAGCAAAGCCCCTCTGATGGACGGTCGCAGCTGCAGGGTGAACTGGCCTTCTCCTTCAGTGGGGAAGCTGGGGGTCACGAGGCTGATGTGCAGGGCCCCACAGAACGACGTCAGTGTGTTCACCGAGCGCTTGTCGTAAAGGCCGAAGATGGCAAAGACTCCCCTGGAATACTGAGAACAGACTGTTGCAAGGATGTGCGGGAGAAAAAAAGGAGAGATGGAGTTGCAGATAGAGGGATCAGGGTGGGAAGGGAGGAGGAAAGAAAGAGATTAAAAAATGAAAGTTAATAGGGAACAAATGCTTTCGATGCCTTTTCTGTGAAAAACAGAGCAAATAAGTTGGTAGAGCAACGAGAAAAATGCATTGACTCTGTAGAATTTTGCCAACCATTTTATTAAGCTACAGCCTCAGCATGTGTCAGCCAACTCCCAATTAAAAATCCACAAACACCACTCTCTATGTGAACCTTCATAAGTGTGACTCATTTACCAAAAACTTCCACAGAGAAAAGACAAATCTATGCCTTACTTTTGTTGATTTTTTTTCCTTCTCTACCAATTCTCATACATAAAGTTATGAAGCATGAGTCCACATATTTGCATGCTCATCAGATCAGCCTGGCAATCAAAAATCCTCCTGATCAGAGTTAACCATCCATGGACACACACATATGATTTGTGTAGCGCACTTTCATCAAATGTGAAGTCCTTTTCCACTACAATGATGCAACGCAGTCTTCAAATATCCCAAAGCTTTCATCTGTGACAAAGAGACACTAACATCCTCCACTTATCTCGCTTCCAAAATACCTGCCCTATGGTTCGGTTTGCCAGTCATCCACACTCTTATAATAATAAGGGTTCCAAAAGGGTCCTTCTACAAGGGCTACCCAGAACCATTTGCTTGTGAAAAATCAAGGGTTCTTGGTAACACTAATGTTTCCAGTAAGAACCATTTTTGATCCAGAGAACCCTTTAAAACCCCTTTCCTGAATAAAGGGTTTTAAAAGGGTTCTTGGTGGAAACCTCCAAAAAGGGTTTTCCTATGAGGACAAGACGAAGAACCTTATATGGTTCTACTTAGCACTTTTATTTCTAAGAGTGCAGACTGGTGTTTGACCAAAACTGTGTTTGAACATTAAAAAAATCCAAGAATTAAAAGAGTAAACTGATAAAAAGTGTGTGTCCTCCCCACCTCTCTCTCTTTTCGTCTTCTCTTACGTCCATTCTTTCAGACAGACATGTTTCAAACCTGCAGCTCTATCTCCTGCGTCATATTGCCCTGTTCAGCCTGCATGTAATATCTCACACTGGAGTAAACATTTAGACAGGCGAACCGCAGGCTTCGCTTTAGGCAACAGCCGGTCTTCACCATGTAACCTTTTCTCTTTTGACCTCCTTGTGATTCGTGTCATCTCGAAGCCTTTTTCCGCTCTCTTCTCATTTTTGGGACAGACAGCTGCATCCATCCTTTCCTTTCCCCCCCTTTTTGCTTCCTTCGTGTCTTCTGCTAGGACTGCATCATCTTTCTCTTACTCCCTCTCTTTCATGGGAGTCGGAGTAATTCCATTGTCAGCCGTAAGCCTCAGAGGGGCTAAACACTGAGGGAGATGCAGCTTTGGTGGTTTGGCTTGTGGCAATTAAACAGAGTTGAGGCCTCTGCACCCAGGATGCAATAAGGCAGGGATTTAGTCTTTGATTATGACAGGAGCTAAATGTCTTCAATTCAGAGTACTAGCGTACTATGCACTTAGCATGCGTCATTCAGAAGAAGCTGAGTCACGGTGTCCTCAAAGTTCATATACTTAGTGTCCTCAGAGATGATTTTTTTTAACTTCATTTTAAAGGTTTTATATGATACTTGAAAGCACACAAGCAGAGAAGAGACAAATAAGGTGGTGAATAGAGATGAGCCTGTATGTGTGTGTGTGACAAACTACATAATGACAGGTGCTATATTTAACTCAGTCTAATATACGTTATGTTTATGTCCAGTTGTTGAAGCTGACGTTGTCATTAAGTGCTCAGAAGTTAGGAAAAGAATCACAGAAAACCAAAATAACAAGGGAATGACAAAAACGTACAGCAAATAGAAAGCAGCTATTAAAATTGAAACACGCAGGGAAAACCGTACTTGGCATTTATGACGGCAGCTTTCTGCAGAAAAATGGCTCAGGGAAATGATGTCATTAAACTGTCTAAGGACAAATGAAAAACAAAATACAATTGCATTTCTTTGACAACAGTGTCATTGCAAATGCAGTCCCCTCGATTTAAATTAATTAGTTTTTGTTATCACCTGTTTTTTCTGCAAAAATAAAAAGGCAGCAGAATAAAAAATAAGCATCTGTGAAATGACAAACTGGTTAACATTCAGGGGTGCTGCTCAGTGCTAACTTGCGTTTATTTGACTTTTTAAAAGATTTTAACCCTTTAAGGTACACACCAAGAAAAAAGCAAAGGAAAAATGATTTCTTTGTATTTTTTATTATTATTTTATTATTATTTTATTTACTTATGATAACAATAACGGAAATCAATATATATATATATATATATATATATATGTAGATATATATATATATATATATTTATTTATTTATTTATTATTAAATTTTAAATATTACATTTTAAATATTAAATTAGACCCTAATATTTCAGATACAGGCCTCTACCAAACGGTTGAGACCTCTGTTCATAATAAACCTTGTTTGCATAATTCATAAAGTACACCATTCAGAACAAATCACATTAAGTGTTAGTGAGTTCAGCTTGATGCATTTTTCAATGAGACATAGTGACTTATAGTGTGGTCGACCAAATGGTTGAGTAGTACCTTCGCCTAGATGCAGTTTGTGACATCCCTTTTCATAATTTGTATTTTTCACCAACAAAACTAATGGATCTAGAAAAGAACTCGGAGAGCGCAGGCCTCCGCCAAAATAGCGATGAAATAGTGATAGCGTCTACGGATCACGCCCAAAATGTAATCACTTGTTCCTGGTCCCATTGCGGACATTTACTGAAAATTTCCATCTGCGACTTTTCGAGTTATGTTGCTAACAGACAGACAAACAGACAAACAAACTCCGGCGAAAACATATACCTATTCTTAACACTACAAAGACATGCAGCCATATACTCAGACATACACAGACTCAGAGCACAAAACAAAAATTCCATGTATGTCATTCTCATTCTGACTTTGCCTCTCAGACTTGCTCATCGCTTTTTTTGTTCCACGTATCTCTTTCTAATGTCTGACCCAATGGGCATGTTTCGCTGCAGCCCACTTCACCAACACCACCTCGCCGCAAGGTTGGAATGTGCCAGGCAGTGGCGTCATTGTAATAAAACATATGCTAAGCTTGCTTCATAAAACTTTAATGAGAGGAGAGGACCAGCGGCATGGTGCATCATCACCACAGTAAAAGCATTGGACACAATAGGTCTCCTGGGACTTTCTTTACCTCTAGCTTCCATTACTCCCCTCACTTGTTTTCCAACAGCATCGCAATATGTTTGATTTTTTTTTTTCTTAATTACTTGCCCGTTTGTAAAACCTGTCTCTCTTCATGAAGATTACTCTGCAGTATTGCACACAGTTTATCCAGTCTACATCTTCCTCTGCAGCACTCTGCCTCGATCTGATTTATTTCATTTGCACGTGTGCATTCAGAAAGGCATCTTAAATCATGTCCATATCACTTTGTCTCTCAGTGTCCATTATCTGATCACAACTTTCTTCCCTGTGGTCGCCTTCCACCCACATAATATCATGAGCATATGAGGGAACAATAACAACAACATACATGAAAAGTAACATGACACCAGTCAGCCACAGCATTAATACTGGTAACAGGGTCTATTGTGGCAGTGGGAAATGTATATCTGATACTGAGACTTGTAATGTAGTAGAGCTGCAACTAAAAATTATTCATAATTGATTAGCATTTTCTCGATAGATCAATAATTGTTCAGTCCATAAAATGTCAGAAAATGTTTTAAAATGTTGATCCGTGTTTGTCAAACCTGGAAATGACGACGTTCTCAACCGTCTTGTTTTGTCCACAAACCAAAATGATCCAGTTTTAACGATTTCTTTGTTTTATGGAGCATATAGACCAGAACATATTCACATTTAAGAAGCTGAAACAATCAAACAGCTTGTTTTAATAATCAGAAAACCCTCAAACGGATTAATCGATTATCAAAATAGTTAAAAATTGATTAATCGAGTAATTGTTTCAGCCCTATAATATAGAAACAACCATGTATTCAGACCAGGTACAATAGCCTTTGTGAGCATTTGATACAACCCCTATCGCCCTATGTCAGCTGAGACAACACACCCCACGACCCTCATGTGGAGGAGGATGCAGCTATAGAAGATGGATGGATGATAGCGTTGTTTTATTTTTTAAAAGACATTATAAATGAAAACTAATCAGTAAAACAGGACAAAGCAGCAACTGTGCTTTATTTTCTGTAGTTTGCGTTTTCAATCCGGCTTATCAGTATAACCTATTGCTCACTGTATGCACACTGTTTGAATCACTTGATTTATGAACGAGAAGAGGACTTTAATAACACGGCCTGACACACAGCGAGCTGAAACACACTATATACTGTATATATGCACTGTAGATATGATGATAAGCTAATCTATTTACACTTACCAGACCAACAGAAACAGAACCAGGTCACCTTTGGTTAAGTATCTCTCCTCTCTACCAGCAAGTGAGGGTTTGTCTTAATCTATTGAATTAAACTATTTATTAAAAAAAAAAGAGAGACTGAATTACATTTTCAGTAGAATTCCTAAAAACATGCTAAAAATACTATTACATTTTAATGTTTCATTGTAATTGGGGTGACGGACTAAAAGCTTTATAGCATTTCATTTCGCTTATTGTATTCCTTTTGTAAGAACAGATGTATGCAGGGCCAGAGGACTGCAATGTGGGCACATTTTGCCCCTAATTGCAATAACCTTTTCTTAGGCTTACGGGAAATTTATTTCATTTATTGTTTCATTTATTATTATAATTGTAGCAACACGATTAAATGGTGGCGGTACACTAATGACACTGTGTTGTTTTTTTCGACTAAACAGTTTTGCATTTATTTAAAAAAACCACCAGCATGAACACGGAACTCTATGAACAGATTCAAAGAAAGACGGTTGGTCTGCTTCTTAAAATGATATAAACAAGGCAAAAGGTGGAACATGGTTTGAATAGCAAGCTTGAATTTTGTCAGGCTGATTTCTCCTAATGTGCTATGACACAAATACTGTCCAGGGTGTTAATACAAAAGCCAAGTAGTGAGATTATACACTCAAAGTGGAATCACTGGGATCACCTTCTGAAGTCTCAAGACAGCTCCTACGTTGCAGAATATCTCAAAGCAACAAAAATTAATCCTAAAACAACAGCTTTAACAACGATACAGAAACAAATAATAGGGAGAACTGTGCGTTTGACATTGCCAGAGTGCTTTTTCGAACACAATGTTTTCCAATAACTCTGGTGCTGTAAGAGAAATCTAGCTTAGTATTCTCAGTGAGAACATCAGGACAGCAACGGAAACCGAAAAGATCATTATCAAAGGAACTGAGGAAGAGAAAGCGGCTAAGTCAGAAAGCAGAAATGAGTGAATATTGCACCACATTTGAGTCATTGCAAGGAGCTAAAAGAGGCAAAGGATGCGAGGGACAGATGCTGAGTTTTCCACCAATTACTCTAACCGTCGAGAATGACAAATTATCTGTGACATATCTGGCACATTTGTTGCAAATGGCAAAAATTAATCAGTTCTCCCTGAGGCCACCGCAAACATTTATGTCAGTCTTTATACGTCTAACAACAAATATGCCCTGGAAGATTGAAATCCATCCACATTCATTAAAGTTGATGTTGTAACAGGTTGCACGTGTACACATTTTTTCCTGACCCTGTTTTAATTAATTTGACCTCTTGGGATACAAGAAAAACGGCATAAAACCATAAGGCAACAAAATATCCATCACTGAAAAAAAACCGAAGAACGATAACTGTTATGATTTAAAGGTGCCATATGTAAGATTGTGGCCAAAAACAGTTACTACATTCAAATTCAAAATACCGAGGTATTTTAGGTTTCGTTTTCTGACGTAACTGGCAACCCGTGGTTGCTCGGCAGCTGAGACTCTACTGACTGCAATGACTGGTAGACAGTGGTAGGTGGCGCCACATGCCGAAACATGATTTGCAGTCTGCAAAAAAATGTTTTAAATGCAAATATTTTGGCTGTACTGTTGTTGTTGGTGAGTTCAGTTTGTTATATGAACATTATTCCTGAGTCTCTGTGACATATTAGGAGGATTTTATGGCCAGTTGATTTAGATTTATTACATAATGCACCTTTAACTGATTTTAACTTAATTCTATGTATAAAACTGGGTGTTTCACATTGTTCACAATCCCAGTTGACAGATGCACGAAATAAGAGAGTGAACCAAATCAAATTACTGACACTGCATGATCTTCCTACAAAGTTTGGTGCGGGGGGCACTTCAAATTGAGCCACTCTTAGGTTTCTGAGAAGCTGTAGTTTGTTGAACATTCACTGGAGATAAATGGAGAGCTCTCTCTCTCTGCTTCAGTAATTTCAGCTCTTACTATGTGGATGGCACTTGCTCACCGGCTGCCTATTTTCCTTGAGAGTTTGATAGCTGCTTTCTGCTTTTCAAACCAGTGGAGATCAAGGATGGAGTTTAGCAGCAGAGCAGGGACAGCACAGGACATGGAGCTTTTATACAATGTAAAATAGTGGCTAAGGACTTAAAGCACTAAAAAAAACAATAACATAGGCTTTTGTGAATATGAATTCAATTTTCTCCACTACAAAAGTGCAGTAAATGCTGTTTCCCGCTCTTGTTTTGTACTCATAACAACAATACCTACAACTAAATTGTTGATTGGTACGACGAGTAGTATGAAGGATTTCTTTTGAGAGGAACTGAAGCAATAGTGTCATATGACAAAGGCACCTGCACACCATCCAAAGAGAAGCATTATGAACACAAACCCTGGGGATCAATATCTGGCAGAGACCGAAGTCTCTGTATGGATTTCATATTTGTTCCTAGTTTATAACATGGATTATGGCACAATGGAACAAAAGAGAATATGGGCAACTCGAACGGAAGAAGCGAATTTTACCAAATATCATATTGATAATACAGAAGCAGCAGCAAAGCAAACACAAAATTATTAAATGACTGAAAATGAGCAATTATTAGTTTTTCAATAATATTTCACATTAGATCTGAAACAATCTATGCATCCGTATCAATTTCACCCATTCCTTAATAAATTATTTTTAGCCTTGATAACAACTGACCAGCCATCCTAAGCAGATCAATATATGTCGATTTAGGATGTTATTGAGTGCCTACCTTTTTGTTTTTGCCTGTTTTGAGTCGAGGACGCCGAAAAGAGCACAATTACAGATATAAGTAATATGCAACTTTTGTCATTAAAGTATCTGAAAAAGGACTAGAAACTCAACAAAATATATTATATGTTGAGTAGAGTACCTACAGTTTCCACAACATCTCCAACACTCTAGTCCATAGATATCTGAATTTTTAGTCAAGCTAACAGACTTTTTTGCCACCTCATAATGACGTCATGCTTGACCTTCTCTGCTATGACGTCCGGCGCAAACCCTCATGAAACATCACAGTCAGGAAGGTAACATTTGGTACTGCTCGTTAGCCATGCAGCGGGCTGTCTTTCATTTCTTTTTTATTTAAGCATGTTTATTTTTCATTAAAGCATTAAAGCTCTTTTTGTGTGAAGTGTGAGGAAGAACAATAATACCACGATCCCACGCTGATACCCGATATCATCAAAAGCCGTTTCTTTAGGGGGGTTGTCACTGTTTTGATTGAGAGACCCCTAGTGGCATATACCGCGTATTTTGTGGTTTTAAATAATTTTGTAGTTTCTGTGTAACACTCACACTCATGGGTGCTCATTGTTTATGTCATATTTATCATCAGCATGCTGTTCTAACGGATGAAGGGTTAGCACTGGCATCAGGCCTCAAGTGTGCTCATATAATATTAACCTGATAGATAGATAGATAGATAGATAGATAGATAGATAGATAGATAGATAGATAGATAGATAGATAGATAGATAGATAGATAGATAGAAAGTTTGCTAGCTAAAAGGTAGATAGATGATATCTAGCAAGCTAAAATCAAAATCAGATATATAGAATGAAAGTTTGCTAGCTAAAATGTAGATAGATGATAGCCAGCTAGCTAAAATGAAAGTTTGATAGCTGATAGATAGATAGATAGATAGATAGATAGATAGATAGATAGATAGATAGATAGATAGATAGATAGATAGATAGATAGATAGATAGATAGATAGATAGATAGATAGATAGATAGATAGATAGATAGATAGAAAGAATTCAAGTTTGCTAGCTAAAAGGTAGATATATGATATCTAGCTAGCTATAATGAAATTTGCTAACTGATAGATAGATAGATAGATAGATAGATAGATAGATAGATAGATAGATAGATAGATAGATAGATAGATAGATAGATAGATAGATAGATAGATAGATAGATAGATAGATAGATTTCAAGTTTGCTAGCTAAAAGGTAGATAGATGATATCTAGCTAGCTATAATGAAAGTTTGCTAGCTGATAGATAGATAAAATTAACATTTGCTAGCTAAAATGTAGATGATATCTAGCTAGCTAAAATGAAAGTTTGCTAGCTGATAGATAGATAGATAGATAGATAGATAGATAGATAGATAGATAGATAGATAGATAGATAGATAGATAGATAGATAGATAGATAGATAGATAGATAGATAGATAGATAGATAGATAGATAGATAGATAGATAGATAGATAGATAGATGTGTTTTGTTTGCTTCTGTTTGTGTCGGGTTTGCTGTGCTTGTGAATGAGTCCATTCATCCCCTTGTCTGTCTCCTCTTTGCTTTCTGTCTATCTTCCCCTTTTTTCCCCCACCAAACTGCATCACACAGAAAAGGAAGAGCAAGAGAGACAGAAAGAGCAAGAAAGGAAGAGAGTCGTTCCAAAACACACAAGGGACTCTGACATTGATGGCAGTGATTTTGCCAAGCAGACACCACAGAGAGAACGCAGGGGAAACTGACAGCAAATATACACAAAAAAAGCAGGAAGCAATTGTTGCCCAGCAGGCCATTTGGAAACGGACGGAAATTAGTCCTCCGCTTCTTTATAGCTCTCTCTCTTTCTGTGTGTGAGTGCCGAGTAGGATGATCAAATAAAAAGAGCAAACACACACATTCTGCCTCAAAGGTCATCACATAGGTCAAGCTTTGATATACAGAGGAGATAATAGATAATACTAGCTTTGATCCTCATACATAGATATAGGACTCGGGATCAGATCACCACACTGCTCTGCAGTCATGTGTCGAGTGCCTGCACACAACGATTACATCGGGCCAGCACTTTGCTCAAATAAACCATGGATGTAACAATACTATTATATGCCTGACACAATGTATTAAACAAAATATAAACTTTTACCATCCACAAAGATACATGTCAGATGACACCGAGCTTTAAAACAGTCCTGTGCGACTTTAAAATAGAAACAAATGTCTGCTACATTTAATCCATTGTCAAATGAGTTCACACAGTGCTGATTAAGCCCATCAGCTCCACATGACTCTCTCTGAATTGCTCATTATAGGGGTGCTTAGGTCTCTTGTCACTTGGCGACTTTTCCGCATTGCAAACAGGTGATTCATTTCATTTCAACAGGTAAAGGGGATGATGGAACACAAAGAGGTGCTACGACGCATCTCTGAAGTGAATTCTACTGGTCACAAACCCAGCTGTTCAGGAGTTTGATATAAACATAAACGTTTCTTGTACTTGCCGCCTGTCCCTGTCCTGCTCATGTATACACACGAAGAAGGTTCTTGACACAGAAAGCAAATAATAACTTCCTTTCTGTTCACTAAGACCAACAATAATCAAAGTTATGTCGCACGTTGGTTCTCACAAGACAACGTATGCTATAGTAAGACAATCCAGGCCGATTATATCAAAAAAAGTGAGGGCAAAGACATTATTTAAAGCGGACCTAGACTGGAAGTTCCAATTAACGCTGTCTTTTAGTGCGTATCAGCGTCATTACCTTGTTTAAGAAGCCCTGAAGGTTCTAAACAAACAGTTCAGCCACTGCTGAGAACGCTGTGTTTTATTGTAATCTCGGGCTCAGCGAGATCTCTGAAAAAACCCGGTCCGGTTACGTAAACACAGGTTCTCCTGAACAGCAGATCCTCCTGCTCCAGGCACTAGTCCGGGCACATCCGGTTGCGTACATTGAACGGCAGAAGAAGAACAACGTCCGTTGTGGAGGTGTTTCACGAGCGACAGTGTCTTCTGACTCTGGGTCTGACTCCAGGTCAAAGTCATAAAAGGGACTGCGGCGGGGAGTCGTGAAGAAGCTATTTTTAAACATTGTTAAAACAATGTTTTGATAATGGGGGTGAGAGTTCAATCTGAAATATCGCGACTCAGGAACAGCGTCAGAAAAGAGGATTTCAATCGGCTCGTATACAGCAACTAGGAGGTTTTTGGCCATAAAAACAAGTTAATGTATGTAAGTAGACCTCCATAACTAACATATATGTGCAACAGGACCACTCTAGATCCGCTTTAAGTAGAAATAATGTTTTTCATGTAGAGTTTTTGAAGTTTCTTTGATCATTTTTACAGGTCTGTACATTGGGGAAATCTAAACTTCAAAACTCACACCTCAATATCAACGTGGCATTTCTGCATTAGTCAACAGTGAAAATGGAGCGTGACAAAGAAACTGTGGAGGAAGTGAATTACACGCAAAAGCCACTGAACACTGATGTTGGCTGTGACTAGTACTATCTCAGTCCAATGAGCCATGAATATGAACAATCAGCACTTCTGTTTCCTTTTCTGTAAAGTCATGGGGAAATGAACACATTTTGGTAACATCTCATTAGTGTCTCTACTCCATATATCTTAGCTCAGCACATTACTTGGAACATCAGACTCGTCTTGCGCACAGACAATCACACGCAGTGGCAGTGAGAGTTGGGCTCAGTTGCCTTTTTCGAGATGACAAGAACGTAATTCACACAAAACTGCTGAAGTTGCAGACTTTTTTGAGATGTTTACTGGAATCGCAGCGGGCGCCATCACGAGTTGTACCGCATTTTACACCTGCACATGCACCTGTCGAATTATTATCAGATGACTTCAGGCAGTAAAACAGAAGCAAATATATTCAATGTGACAATACCACATAGAATACGCCACAGTAGTAACACCATTTTCTTAATTGGCATAGAAATGTACATCATGTTGTACGCACCATTGGAAAAGCTCTTGACCACAGCCCACTAACAGCAGGATTAGATTATCTTTTGTCTTGTAAACCGGATAATCAAAATTAGTCCTTATTTGAGATTTTTCAAACAATGAGTCAGCCGACACTGGCTGCTTTACACATTTTCCCCGACATTGTTATGTAAATACGTAGGTTTGTGACATTCAGAAAATGGATGTGTCATCATGGAAAACAGTCATTATTTGGACTGCAGTTACAATAAGCGTGCCAAATTTCCAAATCTCTTGCCCTTTAAGAAATAAAACAAATTCTTGTTATTATGCAAACAGTATTAAAAAAAAAATGTCCCTAGGACCCGTGTTAACTGAAGCATGTTATAAACCTTGTAATACTGAACCTGGCAAAGAGAAGCCTGTGGCAAAAAAATGTGTCTTTAAAGCGTATCTGCTTTACAACACGAACATGCACACATGCCTGCACACGCACATGTATGCGCACACACACACACACACACACACACACACACACACACACACACACACACACACACACACACACACACACACACACACACACACACACACACACACACACACACACACACACACACACACACACACACACACACACACACACACACACGTTTGCAGCTGACTATACAATATTGACAATGTGCTGCAGAAGCTTTGTCCCGCCAATAAGGTCTGCAGCCACAGAGATAAAAGATAGATGGAGGGAGAAGGGAAGAGAGAGAGAGGGAAACTACATGTCACCTGTCACTGTGCTGTGCTGCATACCCTTAGGACACAGCCCTTTAAGCAGGGCTAATCTTTCTCTTGCTCACCCTCTGTGTGTCTGTGTGTGAGAGAGAGAGAGAGAGAGAGTGAGAGAGTGAGAGAGATGTGACAGAGAGCCTTTTTACTCCAGTCATCTTTAAGCACTACTAACAGTAGCTAATGCCCTGCGGGCCTGTCCAGTATGACCACAGTCATTCATCACACACACACACGTACACACACATGCACATACATGCACATGCATGCAGAGCAAGGAAAGAAAGGCACACACGGCCAATATCAAAACCATTCATCACAGCAGACAAGGGAGAGGAAAGGGGGGAGAAGAGAAGAAAGTGAGGAAGGGAGGAGGAGAAACTCACTCACTATGCTCGACTCATACTGTACGTATGTAAGTACCGAGCTTTCATCTCCTCTCATATGGAGAAACTTGCTTTCCAGTGGCAGGCCATGCCACTCTTGCACTGCTCTCTTTTGATATGCTTTTTATTTTCCCTTGCAGTTTTGTATAACCGTGCATAACCCGTCAAATATTTCCTACTTGTCAATTCCACACTTGGGACCGCAGCCCCAGGTGCATAAAGCCATTTTTGCTCGACATGGTTTTGCATACAGGCCTGTTTGAAGGAACTGTATGTTTTAGAATGTAGAATGTTTATGCGGTAATTCAACAGCGAAATCTAACCGCAGGGCATCATTTGATAGTGTTATTAGAAAAGGGTGTGAGTAGAGCAGGTTCATAGGAATGGTCTCTACTTTTCATCTTGTATCGTAAAGCAGCTCGTCAGTCTCAGACATGTTGAAAAATCCCCTTCACATCTGTAAATCGATTGGCAAAGACGCATGTTTTATTGACCAAATCATTCACATGATTTCATACTTGGCCCTTCATCCTTTTGCTCACAGTAGACACGAGTTATGATTCATGATGTGTGTTTATCTGTAAAAAAAAAAAAAAAGAAACCTCTTGTTTCTTTCTGGGAGCAATGCCTGGAAACATTTGCTGCAGATTTACTGTGAATGTAGCAGCAATGATTTGGATTTGTGTCCAGTTGCATCCGGCGTGCTGTGCTGTGCAAAACAATAGTGTAGTCGTTCACTCTTAAGAAACAGCAAGTCAGACGGATAACTCAGATAAGAAGGTTACTTGTCTGATTCATTCGCAGGATAATAGTTCTACACATAGAATCAGGTCCTTTTTTTTTCTATTCTTTCAGTTCCTCAGAACTAGGGTTGCAAAGGGGCGGAAGATTCCTGGGAAATTCCCAGAAACTCTCTATGGAAACTTCAGTTTGGGAATTTGGAAAATATTCCAAATTGGAAACTTTCCATTGGAATTATGGGAATTAATGGGAATTTTGGATAAATTAAAGAAACTGAGAGATATACCAACATAAAGATAAATATTTGTTTTTTTTTCACAAGTAGAAGTTGCAAAAGGATACAATTAAATTAAACAGTTAAATATATAAATAAAATAAAATAAAATAAAATAAACATGACACAAATATATTTGTACTTCTTTCTTTCATTGAACAACGAAAACATGAATGTTAACAGGAATATTACTTACAGCTCCCCCTTCAAAACTCCCCTCCAGTCTGATTAAAAATGTAAAAATAAAGCAAATGCGTGGCTTCAATAGGCTTTTATTTGTGTTGTGGGCTCAGAAAAGTAGCTTTAGTCGTTCAGAATTCTAGAAATCATTGTGCATGTGATGAAGAAATGCACAATGGTTAGTGCTACATCAATGTGACCGAGGAATAGCATATTATACTCAACTGTATCCACATCAAATCTGATAGTTTTAGCCAATATTATGCTATAATATATATGTACATATATATTACCAACTATGTTTATTCACATTAATACCCATACATTTCCATAATTTCCCATCAATTCCCATGGAAAGCTTCCAACTATGAAAATTCCAGGAATTTTGCAACCCTACTCAGAAGTCTTGTGTTTAGGAAGAGATAGAGGGACAGAGAGAGTGAAGTGAGAGGGGATGTGGTTTTACCACAATGAATGAAAGATATTCCTTAATATAATGTCCTAAAAAGTAATAAAAAAGTGTCCTCATCACTGGGTATGTGTGTGTGTGTGTTTTGTGTATATCCCTGCAGCTGAGTGGGTCTGCGGTGATCGAGTGTGCTCACAAGATAAACAGAGCAGTAATTTAATAGAGGAAATGACATCCCACCAACCATTTCTCCTGCTGTCTCACTGCTCACCTTGCTATTCCTCATTCTTCATTCAATCCATCCACTTCACTCAAGTTTCTTCTTCTGCTTCCCTAATTTCTCCTCTCACTTTTAGAATTAGACACTTTTCAGTCATTTTTGAGATGCAAATCAATCTCAGCCGGTTAAATTTGTTCGTACACAGATACGATCCAAACGTTTGAATCAAGACGCTGTTCCTAAATATTCTGATGGCCATTTCCTGGCATCACAAAGCATTTCTACTGCGATGAATTTCCCCTCCAATACCACTGGTGGGTGAATGTGAGGCAAACTGAAAATGGCTTTGCCTGCTGTGATAGAAAAGTGCAGTTCTTCTGTGCTTTGTTGTATCCACTGCTACTTTTAAACTACTCAGAGTGGATCCAAAACCTAACCTGGGCATAAAACATCATCATGTACAAAAAGCAAGTAATGCACAAAGTGAAGTAGCTCAAGAACAACGTCACTTTTTCCTATGTTTGAAATGAGTGCAGCTCTTCTGCTAAAAGTCTTCTCGTTTGCAGGTCGAAAAAAATTATATTTTTTTGTCAATGTGGCGGTGTGATTACAGTAAAAAACTAATTTTACCCAAAGAGCATTGTATTTCCAGTGCTCTCATATTGTCGCATAGCAACAGTAGGAACCATGACTAGCACTTTCCCCAAGCATCTGCTGAGTGTTGCTACGAGCAAATAAAAAAAAAAAAACAAGGTGCTTGGTGGACAGAGGCCCTAAGTGTCTCATATTTCTCTTGGAATGAACAACAGCAACTATTTAATTAGGAGAACCAAATCGGGTTTGTTTTTATTTATTCCAAATCAGAGTGAAGCCTCCTGCTCCCACAGACGCTGTATCTGAAGAGTGCCACTGATCGACAGATGGCTGATGGAAGAGAGCATTTCAGTTGAATATCATTGTATTCCCATCTATGTGGATACATTTATACTTGATCATGCTGTCTTTTCAAATGTTGTCAGTGTAATATCACACGTTTTCAACATATTCTTAAGATCTTGCTATAACATCATCTTCATTTCTCGGCTCATTGCATCAGCAATGGATGTTTGTGGGGGGGTTTTTTGTCCTCAGACCAATTTGTTGACTTGAAAGTGACACTAATTACATAGCGATGAATGCCAGAAATAACCTGTTGATACAAATGTATTGCATTGCATTATTGCAGCATAAAGATAAATATAAAAGACAAGCAATGAGGCACATTTTTGGCAACTTTTATTTGATATGTTGTTAAAAGGCTGCTCAAAAATTGCAATATTTTTGTGCCGAGTGTCATTCATTTCAGCAGTTATGGTTATTTTCTATCTACTGGCAATTTTTAGACACAGCACATGTTCCTATCTGAGCGCCCATGGACGTGTTGTGCTCAGACACGTTGTTGTCTCATTGAAAGCTGAGCTAATGCAAAGCGTATAACCAAAAACAACCTGGTCTGAAGTCAGTGGTGCAACATGTGACTCTTATTTTGAAGGTGCATTGTCTGGAGTGAAATTTGTGTCTATATAAGTGGGTGTACAGCAGGTATACACTGTGCTTGTTACAGAAACTGTCTGATTATAGGCAAAATGTCTCCTTTTTTATATAGTGGTAATTCAACGTTGCACGTGCACCAGGAGATAACCTCAGTACATGTAAGTCAGAACAAATGCATGAACCAGCATGCACCCTGAAACTGACAAAGCTAACAGCCTGAAACTGTGTCCCGTGGTCAACAACCTGTGTTGTTACACATAACAACTCTCTCAACACGTTATCCAGCTTTCAGAGGCTAAATACCTGGATTGAAGAGGTGAAATGTCTACAACTTAACTACAGCTACCTCTAGATCAGGGGTCACCAACGTGGTGCCCGCGAGCACCTGGTAGCCCGCAGGCAGCCAATACGGTGCCCGCGGGCTCACTTCACTTCACCTCACTTGCATTTATCCATATGATCACTCTGTAAAATATCATTGATATTGTTTATAAAAACTGATAATAGTTAGGAGTAAGCACTGGAATTGATGTGTATGCAATTGAATGCATAATATTAACCATTTAAATGGTTAAAAAAAAAATAGCGCATAAAATGTTAATATGGTAGCCCTCCATATTATTCTTTACCCTTCAGGTAGCTTTCGGTCTCAAAGAGGTTGGTGATCCCTGCTCTAGATGATAATTAAGATCCTTTTTTTTTTTCCACTGTTAAAATACAAATGTGGATATTCAGCCTAACATTCCCCCTGTACGAGCATTGTTAAAATAAAACAGGACAGCCAGGACTACTGGGATGTAATAAGTTAATTATTGTTACACTGCTGTGTAACTGTGGGACCTGTGATTTTCTAAATTCTAAATCAGGCAACCACAGCAGATGGAACATCAAATCTTAAATAATATTAACATTTTCAGTTAATGTCATTCCAAATACGTGCCGTGAGGAAGCATGAGAGAAATCATAATTTTGCGACAGTATTTGAAAACAAAATAATTTCGTCTTATGCCTTCCGTCTAATGTTTACCAAACGTTTTGATTACTGAAGTGTATGAACAAAGATAAACACCATCAACACAGCTAATCTTTGGTTTTTACATGCTGTGTTTAATTCTGACTCAGCTGATTTCTGTCCTGTCTGTGTGAAGAGTATGTGTTGAGAGTCAAACAGGAACTTCCTCACGAGAGGGTTTAGTCTGCACCCAGATGCATCACCTAAAACCTGGATGCAACAGAAGCCTGTTAGTCCTGAACAATGCATAAGGTCAAAGAAGTACAGATGTTTCCTGTTTGGACCAAATAACACCAATGTCAAAACTTGTATATGTGTACGTTTGTGAGAGGATCGATTCTGAGACAATCGTGAGAATGTATAGATTTGGCTGACACAACTTGTTTCACAGGAAAGCTACCCTCATAAAAGTAGGAGACAGGGGCAACCGCCAAATGTGGGGTTTAAGATAAGGAACTCAGAGAATCCTTAAAAACTAGGTTTCTGCTCTTTGCAGGGAGAGTTGTTCGGAGATTCGACATGTGCACACTCTCTCGAGTATCTGCAGTACTCGATCTGACGCTTGACTTGTGACAAATAAAATTCCCTTTGTTCGATACGAGTCTTGTGTCAGAGGAGTTTCTTACTACATCATCATCTCATCACCTGGTGTTCTGAACAAGAAGGAAGCCTGACTAAAACGACATTTTGGCGTCACGAACAGGATGGTCTATTTGCTCTGTGTCTGCGACACCGATGGCTCTTCGATGGATCTGCTCTTGCTCCCTGCTGGCATATAAAAGGGTGAGTGATTTCTCACTGTATGGGAGCCAGAGGAGATCTGTTGAATTAGCTGTTGGAATGCTGTGGGCTAACGAGCATGCTAAAAAGAATCATTTGTGTGGTAGCAGGCTGAGGTGTGATGATGGTGCAGTAAGCTCCGTCTAAATTTGTTTGTTATTTTTATGTTGAGGAAGAAGAAAAAAGGGGGGGAGGTAGGTCCCCTTCACAAAGAGTTAAGAGAATAAAGATAAAGAGTTAAGAAAATGAAGAGTTAAAAGTAGAAGTTAGAGAGAATAATGAGTAGAAGTAGATGAGTAGATAATGAGTAGCGTAAGCCAGACTAAATGGCCATATGAGAGGAATAAAAGTACCAATATGTGTGAATTAGAGGGCCCGCAAAAATTAATTTTAGATTTAAGAAGAGAATGAGAAATTAGGGACAGATTAGTTAGTAATTTGGGAAGAAAGAGCTAACGAGTAACTAACAGTAAAGCTGGTAAACGGTGCAAGATCTCGAAGAAGGGCCCCAATCTTCGCTGAACTGTAAGGCATGGTATTCACCTATACTTTTGAGAAAGTTGAGCGCAAATTTGGTAGGGAACTGTTAACGTTAGGGAAATCTAAGTAGAATGACTACTGTTGACCCAGACTATTTTAGTACTGCAAGAGAATTAAGTATCTGTAGGTCAGGTGGAGTGGCAGGTCAACAGTAGCTCAAGAGAATAACGAGTAGCGTGGACTAGACTATTTGGGCACTGCAGGAGAAATTAAGTAACTGTAAGCCAGGTCAAGTAGCGGGAAGCGTGAAAATTGATGAAGAAGAAGAAGAAAAGTAAAATCCTGTGCATAGGTGCATATATAAGGAAAAGGAAAAATCCTGTGTACAGGTTTATTTAGAGGAAAAGAGTGAAATCCCATGGGTTTATTTAATCAAAGAAGTGAAACTGCAGATGAAAAGAGATGTTGAGAAGTTGAGATTCATAGCGTGCACGCATGGTAAAGAAGTCTATCAAAGGATAGACAATTGTGAAAAAGCCTGGCCAGGCAAAGACATTTAGTAGAAAAACAAAATTGTATATAAATGGATCAATCCTAAATTAACTGAAAGCAATTGACTGTCTCGTGAGGGCCAAATCATCGGAAAATTAGTTTTGGGGGGTTGCGAAATACCACCTCGTTTGGCTTCAAGACCGAGCAGGTATATTGTTTTTGGAAGTCGACTAAAATTAAAATTAGAATTGGGTAAAATTTAAAAGTTGGCCTAAGTGTTGTTTTGTGTTGTTTTGTGTTGTTCTGTTTTGTTCTATGATGTTTTCATGTGTGTGGCTGGTTTGTGTTGTTTTGTGCATGTTGACATGAGCTCAGTCTGCAGAGCTTATGTGAGGAGGAAAGGTTGGGTTTTTGCATGGGGTCATTGCAGGCTGTGGAGCCAGGAGGGCTGCTGAGGGAGAGATGGTGTCTTTAAACTGATGAGCAAATACTGAATTTAATTAGGGATTTGATTGTTGTAATGGATGCATTGATAAACAGAATGTGTCCCGGTGTACAGTCTGGTTAGCATACATTGCAAGCAGAAAGTTTGGGAAAAAAGAGGGAAAAAGTATAATCTCGATTGAATTTGGGATAATAATGAGAATATCGATAATGATAATAATATTATTAATAAAAGAAAGTTGAATAAAATAGAGTTGAATGAGCTTATTTGATTTAGGAATAATTTCGGTGGTAGTCTAGTCTTAAAGGGAAAGTTTTAGGAGGAGAGGGAATGCCTCTGTGACAAAAAGATAGATCATGTCTAGAGCATTAGTTAATTTTTGATCTGCTGTAGACAGCTGATATGTAAAATGATTAATTAAAAAAAAAAAAAAAAAAAAAAAAAATTAAAATTAAAAAGGAGGAGAGAAAAGGGTGTGGTGGTTTGCATGAAGCTGTATGAAACTGGATGAGAAAAAGGGTTGTTACTTGGTGTTTGGATTTTGGATGGTAATCATGTGCCTTTGGGTTTTTTAAATGTTGAAAAGACCAGTATAAAATGATAAGAGTTGTGGCTCCACCTGTGGGGAGTGTCAAATCTTCTACAGGCTGCACAGAGAGAGAGAGAGACATAGAGAAGGGGGGTTTCAGATTTAAAAGCACTTTAAACTTTAAAAAGTATCGAGCAGGGAAAGAATATGTTGAAGTTGAGGTTTGATTAAAATGTTTAAAAATAAAGTAAAAAAAAAAAAAAGAAAAGAAAAAAACACAGTAATTATAAATTAACACACTAATTAAATAATAATTATAATAAATCATAGGAACTGTGTATTTTGTAATATTAATAAAAAACAACATAATACACAAATTATTCAATTGTTAAATTAGGCTGAAATAGAAAGGTTCTGTTTGAGATTATAAGGGAGAAAGCCGAGTTGATAGATTTTATTCTTTGGAAAGGAGCAGGATTTCCTGTCACTAAGGAGAGGATGATGTGTGGCTGGAACTGAGTCAGCTCAACTGTGAAACCTTCATTTGTTTCTTTTTACTGTATATAGTGCATGAACTGGTTAATGTGAAGAGGATTGTTTTATGACAAAGTGTCCTTGATCAAGACACAAAGTCCTCCCGATATATGTTGGTATGTTTTATGTGACTGTACGTATTGGAGAGAGAATCTGAATGGATGAATGGGAGACTGAGTTGTTCAAGAGTGCTTTGAATGGCCTCAGTTAATGAATTATATGGGTTAGGCAAGTTTGACAATAATGATTCAGTGTTTTCTTCGCTTAATATGAATATGGTGAACTTTAATTAAATACTAATCGTTTTTAAGCTGAATTTGTGACATGATGCTGTTTAATTAGAAATGGCTTTGTCTCATGATAGACAAGGAGGGTGCTGTGTGGATGTTTTTGATGTGATGAGAAAAACATTGAAGTGTTTATAAACTAACACATAAATCTGTAATATACATTCCAGTCACTATAGGGTTGAAATAATCTGTAATCTAGAATAAATTAATTTGACTGTATGAAGTAACATTTGGACACATAATCTATAATCAGGCTCAGGAGATATCAGAGGTCATAAGGAGAGACATGGGACGCTGTGTCTCTTCGGGGATCCCAAGAGAGGAGAAATGGGGGACGCTCTTTTTCTTCTCAAGCTTTGGGTGAACACATATACTGACCAAAATTAAATATCTTCTGATAATTTACATTATATATTATTATGACATTAGTAATTAACAAATTACATACATTTAATATAGGTATCGTGGACTGACTACATTAACAGACCTGACTGACTAATAAGGAAGAAATGTGCAAAATAACTATGAAGTGTCTGTTGTCTGGTGTGTGTGTGTGTCTGTGAGTAATGTGAAGTGTGTCATGAAGAATATGTGTTTGTGCTGAAAGTTGTCCAAAGTGTGTTGGCAATCGAATGTATGTAGGTTGCAACTATACCTTGTCACCTGAATTTAAATGTTTGAATGAAAAATTAAAAAGTTAAATGTGCTAATTTGGAAATGGTTTTCTGCTTCAGGGTGTTTATGATGGTGTTGGCATTGATTACTTTTATTTGTGAAGTTAAGATAAATACAGTGGTCATTTATAGTTGATTGACTTAAAATTAAAAGGTAGATTAACAATGTTTCATGATCATGATGTTTCATCACTGTTTAGTGACTCAAGTTTTTGCAAATTTTGTAAGTTTAGTGATGAATAGGGTGTAAATAGCAGCTGGACAATTAATGTTTAGCTGGAATGGCTGTTTTAGGTGTGGCCTGGAGCAGTGTTCTCTTGGGTGTCTTTGGCAGAAATGAAACTTGAGGACTCTCAGTGAAGTAGGAGGGGCTATCCATGCTATCCTATCATCTTTTCCTCTGACATTTGGTCACCACCCCCGGTTCCACCATGAATCCTCAGTCTCCACTCTCACCAACTTTGAGAAGGGAGAAAACAGGATGAGAGCCACTGAATGTAAGCTGCACACATACAATTAAAAAGTGGAGAGTTACTATTAAGATTTGGGTAAATACATTTAAATTGAGCATTTTTAACAGATTTCAGCTATCAGCAAATAGATTGGTATATGTTTATATATTCTGATATTTAGTTTGTCATATTGTATTTGGCTGTCGATTTGAAACACCAACTAATGCCTAGTTTTAAAGGGTTGAATATCAAGATTCATTTTAGAACTTTAAGAAACATCCTGACCTCATGAAGGACAGTCAAAATATGTCAGTAAAATGGGAGAACAGGTATAATGGATTAGAATTTTTTAGGCCAAAAGAAGGAACATTTTGATTTAAATGTGTTTGGACATGACAATCCAAATTAAAGATCACAAAACATAGGACAAGAACTATCAACAACAACAAAAAAGATAATTAGAATTGGTTATACTAGGTTTCTTCAATGCGGAAGGCCAACAATACAGAATTAACGGAAGAACAGGGTTGTCAGTATTCAGAAATGTAATGGAAATAAAACAGAGAAAATCAGCAAAGCTTGCTGGGGATTGCAGGGCTGTATCAATTGCTTATAGGGTCCATCTACATTAATGGTGATTTAGAATTTAAAGACAAAGCTAAAATCCCCACAGCCTACTGATTTTCTTACGTTATTCTGATATGACAGACTGCTTCCATTCTAGAAGTGACCAATCATAATACTTGATTTCAATAGTAAAAAGCAGAATGCAGAAAACTTAGATTGCTATGCAGCACGAGATGCAACTTAACAGGGAAAGACCGGTGTTTAGATACATTTGGAAACTGCAGGCCAACAAACAGATAAAGCTGCAGAAAATAATGTTGAGAATCACATTAAAAGATACGAAATACAGAGCCAACATACACCCACCAGATAGACTTTCATCGGCTTGTTTTTTTTATTTATTTATTCATTATTAAAGGTACTCAGGGTCGTTATGCGCCATACACTTGACCTTGTGAGGCTGATGTCCAGACTGCCAGACATTCATGAAGGGGCTAGTGAGTGGCTGAGAACATATGAGGAAATGACAGTGGAAGAAAATTTTGCCACATGAAGGAAATGAAGCTGTGTTCTTGGAACATCAGCAGTGGAGAACCTACTGCACTCCAGAGGGAAAGGCTGGATGATAAATTCCATGGCAGATGAGACTAAGTTCAACCCTCAAACCAACCATCAAAAGGTGGTGTGGAGAGTATTGCCAGGTGAATCTCCCACTAAAAGACCCTAGAGGTGATGAAGAGTGAACATGTCTTTTAGATGCAAAGAGAGGCAGTGCAAAGAAAGCTGGCACAGTTACAGCTTTGAGGATTGACAATAAATGCAAGAAGAAGACTCAAGTTGCAACGATGAACAATGATGTAAATGACGCTGCCACAGCTGTGCTGTGGATATGGTGAGACTGGACACATTGTGAAAAACTGCATAAGTTCACAAGCTGACCCTGATTGGGAGGAATGTGGTTGTGGAGCTCAGCCTGCTCAAGGTGAAGGTGTTAGTCCAATAAATGTGTAAATTTGTGGGGAGAATATTTCTATAAGGGGGAACTTTTGGAAATGTGATGACCAAAATGCCAAATTTGGCTTCTGCCCAAATTTCCATTAATCAATTGGGAAGAACTGTGTGAAAAATACACAATTCTAAATTTTTCTACTGGGGATGTATGTTGGGGGTTCCTGATTGGATTTTAAAGTATTCTTATTGAACTATTTTACAATCAATCAAAGGTGAACATTTATTGGTTAAGGAAAGTGGTGAGTTAGCAATGGTGACTATTAATCAATGGAAGAAGTTTATTTGATCCCAAATGTTGAGAGAAACTGAAAAAAGTCTTAAATTCTAGTGCAATATGTATTTTTTTTTTTTTTTGTTCTCCCCCTGCACAATGCTGTTTAAAGTAAGGTGATGTGGTGATAAATTTGCAAGTTGGAATTATGTTGAATGTGATTTGAGATTCATTTTGTTTAGGATTCGCACAGTTGGAATCTGTGCGAGGGGGGAATAATGGAAGTATGTTTTGGAATAATTAAATCAATTCAATTTTTGGAAGAACAAAATACATTTAATAGAAGTTATGAGAAGTTATGCATTTACAATGAGGAAATAAAGGGAGATAAATTGTAATTGAAATTTGTGTAGGAAATAATCTAATACATCTTGGTGTGTAGAGTAGTTTAATACTCCTCTGAGAATATTATTCGAAGATTGACAGTTTAAATATTTAGTGAGGAACCATTGTAGTCCTTGATTATAGTAGCACCATCGGACAACCTTGGAGCAGAAACAGTTGATAAAAAAGAGAAGAAGAAACACTCTAGAAAAACAGTTTTTGGAATTTGAAAAAATTATATAAATGATTTGAATTGATTATTGAATTTGAACTGAATAATAAACTGAATTTGAATTGAATATTATTTATTCTAAATTTAATCTCCGAGCAGGGGATTAGGTAAATTGCTCTAAATTGACAGTAGGTGTGAGTGTGGGAGTGAGTGGTTGTTTATTATTATTCAAAGTCAAGGTTTGGTTGAGAGAATTAATGCATTGTGGACTACCACTACACTTAGCTCAATATATGTTTGGCTACTTACAATTACAATTATGAATCAATGCATGCTTATTAACACCAGGGCTAACACTGCATGAAATGCTAATAGGTCGACCTATGCTAACACAGCTGCTGAGAGGACCCATAAGGACCCACTGTTTGAAAGATTGAGTTGTATTGAATTATATAATTGCATTGTCTTTATCAAATAACTCGCATTAGTTGACTGCCCTCCATAGGCATGTCCATAGTTTTGTTGACTTTCAGAAAAGATGGCAGGAGCTCAGTTAGAGATGAGGAAGTTGAGTGACTGCTGCCTGTGAACCCGTGTACCCGAGGGGGGTCCAAAGGAAGTGGAATGAGCCAATGAGAGAAGGAGCCTGAACTGTGATGAGACCAACATCATTATCATCATGGCAGTCCAAACTAAAGAAGTGTGGCATTGTGTCAACTGAGCCAGTACAAGGAAGTGCACAACAAGACGAAGGGCAGTATTGGGCCTGAGAGCGAAGACAATATAAGGAAACCTGGGAAGAGAGAGACTGAAGCTGAAGGAGATGGGACAGTTTCCGGAGCCCCAGTGAACCGGAACCCTGAAAGTGACACCGTTCCAGAAAAGACCAATGACTCATATGAGTATGATGCACACAGATCAGACCATGACACATTAGAATTCACACCAGCATTACCAGGCAACCTCAACTCCCTTGAAGAAATGTTGCTATGAGAGTTCTGAAAGATAAGACCGTGTAACTTGAAATTGAGTAGTTAATGTAAGAGATTGTGAAGAGAAGTAGGTATTGAACTTCAGTTGAAATGTAAACAAATAGAAAAACTGATAATTTGACTCAATTACCAGGGAATAAGACAATGGCTGATGTTAATCTGATCTAACCAACAACCTTGGCATAAGGAGAGGAAGATAGTGTACAGATGACTATGATAATTAGGAGAATGAGGGATTAACAAGCGGATCTGGCAGGTCCAGCTAATTCTATTTGCGAACCATGCACAAAATTTAGAATTTTTATAACTCGTGGAGTGGAGGATTCTTCCTGGACAACAGAGGAGAACAAAGAAACAAAGAAAGTAATAGTAGACGGTTATTAAATGTGTGGAGATAATGTTTGTTAGAGATAATGTTCTATGTAGGGGTATATGTAATAGAATTCATTACACTGGTAATGCAAAATTTAGAGACCTAGACACCATGTCTCACTAGATATCATGTCTGGAGTGAAAAGTAACTGATTAGAACTCCAGAAGACTTTAGAGCGCAGGATGAAGCAGGGCAGATTATTGAAAATATTGTTTTTATATCCTTAATAACACTGCAACTGATGGAATTTGTTCACTTGTCATGAATTCCTTGCGAAGCTGGAGCTTGCAGGGAATGCTGGTGGGAAAAACAATGTCATGAGATTGACTGGACCAAAATTTGAGGAAAGTGAGGAGCATAACTAGCCAAGGCTGGAGTCAGTGCATTGATAGTAATAATAATAATTTTCGTAACAGTATGCTGCATCATTCCCATTCTGATGAGAGACGGACGAATGACTGATAGAAGGGTTCATATAAATATAATGACATCTGGTTCAAATAGCTCAGGTGATGACTGGGGACACAGACTTGTTTCCTATTCCTGATCATGGAGATGATTCTGATGGTTCCAATATGAAGCCAGCACTGGAACTGGTCCGACACTTTGGACATGGACTTTGAAGGAACAGGAGAGCTGTTTTCAATCGGAGAATCTGGTTTGGATGTTTTTTTTCCAGGAAAAACCTTGAGGTGCAAGAGAGCAACGGCTCAAACAGCAAAATTGGACTGTGGACCCTGAACACGACCGTGACAAGATTCACTGAATCAACGTTCTCTGGACATTGCATCAACAATCTAACGACACACTGAGTGATGTGTGAATGTTCCACAGATGGAAAATCTGTATTTCTTTATCTTTTCTTTATTTTTATGGTGTGTCTTTTATAACATGGATTTTTGTTTTATTATCATGTCATTTCTAACTTTGATGTTATGGATGTTGTGAATTCTTAGATACTGACAGTGTGAGTTACATGGCCGATTGGCAAAGGGTCATGCAATTAGAAAATAAATATTAGTTGTTAATTTTAAAGGAGATTTCTTATCCTGATTGGCTTGTGGATGGGAATTTCTCCAATTTCACTTTAGGAAAGGTCTCCTAGTCTTTTTCCCACCTTTTAGGAGGGGTGGTTTTTCTGATTGGGAGATAACAGCTGATCTGTGAGGTTCCCTTACACCTACACTCAAAGAAGTATTTGTTTTAAAGAAGTGTGGCTGGAAGGAAATTGGCGGATGTGGCTAAGTGTAGCCGAATTGGAACAAATGAAGATAGGTGATTAGTTTACCTAGTCTAACATAGTTAAACTAGTGTGCGAATAGGACATCAAATAGGTGATTACTTAATTAGCTACTCACAAAATGTAAGTATTGCAAATATTCATTTTTAAATTAGATATAGGACGGAATGAAGGGGATTTTGTTGAAGCAAGCAAGCGTGTCAATGGCACATGACAGAAAATTAGCTGTGTTTGTTTTTCGGGACTCTATGAAGTCCCGAAGGGGGGAATGAAGTGTATGAACAAAGATAAACACCATCAACACAGCTAATCTTTGGTTTTTACATGCTGTGTTTAATTCTGACTCAGCTGATTTCTGTCCTGTCTGTGTGAAGAGTATGTGTTGAGAGTCAAACAGGAACTTCCTCACGAGAGGGTTTAGTCTGCACCCAGATGCATCACCTAAAACCTGGATGCAACAGAAGCCTGTTAGTCCTGAACAATGCATAAGGTCAAAGAAGTACAGATGTTTCCTGTTTGGACCAAATAACACCAATGTCAAAACTTGTATATGTGTACGTTTGTGAGAGGATCGATTCTGAGACAATCGTGAGAATGTATAGATTTGGCTGACACAACTTGTTTCACAGGAAAGCTACCCTCATAAAAGTAGGAGACAGGGGCAACCGCCAAATGTGGGGTTTAAGATAAGGAACTCAGAGAATCCTTAAAAACTAGGTTTCTGCTCTTTGCAGGGAGAGTTGTTCGGAGATTCGACATGTGCACACTCTCTCGAGTATCTGCAGTACTCGATCTGACGCTTGACTTGTGACAAATAAAATTCCCTTTGTTCGATACGAGTCTTGTGTCAGAGGAGTTTCTTACTACATCATCATCTCATCACCTGGTGTTCTGAACAAGAAGGAAGCCTGACTAAAACGACATTACCTTGCATTCTAATTGGTTTGCACTTTCATCACAAAACACACGGCGTGATTAGCATGATGTAATCAGTAATACCACCAAGTTCAAATTATCAGTCTGCAAGGGCGCCTGACGTGTCTGTTATCTCCTGTACTTTTATAAAACATTTGGCTCAAGGGCTTAGTAAAAAGACACAAGTGTGTGTGTGTAACACAACCTTTCCTGCTCTTGTTCCTGTGAGTGTGAATGCAATTTCATTCCCCTGGGAACCTCCACACAAACACAGACAGCAGGGGAGCAGGGACAGTGAACAGTCCTTGTCTCCAAGAACAAAGTCAATCTCTGTAAATGAAGGCTAAACGCACATTATTAATAATGATTTTAATATTTATTCATTTATGATGTACCATCAAAGTGCAATCATTAATCCCTCTTCCAGTGCGGCAGATGACGACATGGAGAAGTGCTCCACACACACACACACGTATGTATTTTAAAATTCAGCTGGGACTTTGACGGAGAAGCCACAGAAGTCTAGACAATATGCTTCTGTAGACATTTCATTGATGTTCAATTCCTTGGAACATAATGCTGTAGTTGAAGCGCTTCAGTCATATTTCAAACAGGTTGACGTATGACTGACGACACAAAGAAGTTTCAACTCTTCTTGTCCCCATCCACCCCTGTGCTGCCAGTGTATAACACACAAATGCTCTCTCATGCCTGCACTAGAGGATTTTCAAATGTGACTTGGTTTTGTGTTATGCAAAATCAACTTTTTAATAATTTAAATGCTTATATTTGGGACTCTGGAGGCCCTATCAGTTGCCAAAGTGTGAAAAATGTTTTGTGGTCCTCCTCAGTCTTCGTACAGGAGATAAAAGTTCTATTCTTGGCTCCACAGTGCAGCACAGAGTTCTACACAAACTTCCAGCCTCAGAGGATTTATCTGTCCAGTGGATAAATGTTATATATGACAGCAATGTGCCTGCTAGAGCCTGAAAATGATCACTTTTCCAAATACAAACTGCTGTTAGCTCTCAGTAGCCTCTGTGGCTGATGTCCCTTAAGTTTCGGTTTACTTTTTTTAAACTCCAGTTTAAAATAATTACATTCTTGAGACATCACTACAGTTTGTGTCGTGGTTAAAGACTCATCATGTCGCACATTTATCCCTGCAGCTTCACTGTGTTCAAACCTGACACTACGGAATATCAAAAAAGAACACATTTTCACTGCCAACATAAGTAATTAAAATTACCTCTAAAACACAACGCAACAGGGAACCAAAACTACTTTCCTTGGTTTATGAGTGCAAGTTCATGTTGCCCTTTCTCGGTGAAGCAATAATGAATTGGCTCAAAAAAGTGTTTCATTTCATTTCAATTGCAGCATGCCTTTTAATCTCTATCCCCTCCATCACATTTACATTTTAGTCTTTTTGTGAAGCTCTCATTTACATACATTTCTGGTACTAGATTCCGAAGTAAAGCAATGCTGAGTTAAGCCAGTACACAGTATGTCAAAAGTCAGATCACTGATCAATGTCGAGGTGCCCTTGAATCAGGAATTCAACCTTTACAGCGCCCGTAACACTGTTCTTAGGCCAATGATGAAATGATTACAAATAAGGTCATAAGGTCAAATCTGTACTTAACTTTGTAATTTATATTTCTAGCAAATTTTACCCCACTACATTTCCTAAATATTTGCGTACTTTTACTCCACTACATTTAATCTAACTATATTTGTTACAGTTATAAAATCAGAAGAAGAGTTGGTAATGGTCTGTATTTATATAGAGTTTTCTAGTCTCGATGAGCTGCTTCACGCCACAGTTTTGCCATACAATCATTCGTATGCTTCAACATGGAGTTAAGTGTCTTACTCAAGGACACATAGACCATAGCAGAGCCAGGAATTTAACCCACAACCCTCCAATTGAAAGACAACTTGTCCAAACTCCCCCCTTTTCTAAAACTTAAGTACATTTTATATCAGAAAAAAATACTTTTGATATTTAAGTACAGTAAATGTCATAAACCGTAAGACTTTTACTTAAGTAATATTATAAAAAGTGACTTCAACTTCTACCAAAGTCATTTTTTTTTACTCAAGTATCCCTTTAAGGTACTTTATACACAACTGAGTGTACATAGCTAAAACTTTTATTATAGAGCTAGAATCATATACTCCCAACAACATCAAACGGTGATATTTAAAATCCTCAACACTCCACAAGAACCAACAATTGGTGCAACAAAAGCTATGACAGTAAAAAAAAATGATGAGATCCTACAAGTAAAAATCTTTCTCTGTGAACATATGTCGTGTACATACGGTATATGAGCTGGCAGTTACTGTGACAATTAAAGAATCAATTCTATGAGCTGCGAACATCATAGATATGAGAAGTAATTTAAAACCATTAGTGAACTGTTGTAATGAATAACAGTCTCAGAGCAGTTAAGTGTTCATGAAATTTAATTGAGATGAGAGAACAAAAGCAATTGTCTTAAATGCTGCACCTCACCAGTTTTATGAGAGCTAAGCAATAAACCCAGTCCCTAGTTTTTAAGTAACCATTAATATGCAGATATTGATGTGCAGGATGCCCACGTCCATACAGACGCTACAACATGTATACGAGGGGTCATAAAATGGCGGAGCCAGACGCTGTGCTGTCCAGACCTGGACCTTTTTCCATGAATCACAGATAACTGTCATGTCTTGATAGAGCAAATGTAACTGGCACAGCTTTTCCAGCCTTTGCCATGACTGACAGACGAGCAGCTTCAAACAGGGGAGTCCTGGTAATTCAATAGAGCAGCATTAAAAACGTACAGTATCCGCTTTATTCCTGGAGGCAAGATGGGAGAAATTATTCCAGGTGGAACTTCTGGAGCGGAAGCGGAAGCAGCAAGCAGTAAGCTACAGTAAGTTCTCTCCAGTTGCCAAAAGCAGTGGTGAGGGCGGTGTCTGTGTAACTGTGGGATCGTGCTGTTCCTGCTATACATGAGCATCCTGCAGTTTGTACATCACCTGGTGTTGAAACACAAAACCAGGCTTGGTGATGTGGGACAATGTGTCTGCTTTTAAATAAATAAGATTGTGTCCCATTTCACCTTTACATTTATTATTATTTGGGAAACCGCATGGTTTTAGTAAAACAGCCTGGGAACACATATTCACCTTTAACTAGGTGCTTACTAAGATACAGTATATAAGAAGCATACTAGCCCTTTATTAGTAATCATTAAGCACGTTTAAACACCTTATTCCAAATAACCTTCTACCTCTATTACGACATGAATTAAGATTTTTCCTACACAAGGTGTTAAAGGAGTCGTATTATACCCTATCTCTTAAGGTCCACCTTAATAAAAAGTAAAACAAAACTTAAGGGACAGGAAATGACATCAGCCACAGAGGCTACTGGGAGCTAACAGCAGTTAGCATTTGGAAAAGTGATCATATGCAGACTCTCGCAGGCACATTGCCGTCATGTATAACTGGACAGATAAATCCTCCGAGGCTGGAAGTTTGTGTAGGACTCTGTGCTGCACTGTGGAGCCAAGAATAGAACTTTTCAGGTTTCCGGTTTTCGGATACCTTTGCTCTGTTTTACGGGCAAAGCGGAGCTCTGCGAGACAACAATTCCAGGAATTTAGCGCATTGTGTGTCCCAATGAGTGCGGAAGTCATCTTTTTTCACACTTTGCTGACTGATAGGGCCTCCAGAGTCTTAAATATAAGGATGTAAATGATAAAAAATATCTCTAATACGTCTCTAATTAGTAATATTTACTAATAAAGGGCTAGTATGCTATTTATATGCATGTTAGCAAGCACCTCGTTAATGGTGAATATGTCTGATTAGGACATTTTGTCCTAATCAGAATTGGTATTAAATTGACACTTTTAGTGTGACTTTAACACCGCAGAATTGACTGCGCAGAAGAGGACAGATCTGTGATCACAGCAGGTGCCACAGTGATGTTCCCACATGTTACATTTCACAGTCGCTCTCTGTGATTAGAGTCCAGTCACCATGGGAAACACCAGTTCTGCTTCAGCGACAGGACGCACCAGAAGTCGCCCCCATAATTCACGCGAGGTATTAAGGGGGATAGGAATGAGGTGGATATTATGGCTTTATCAAGGTCAAATCTTGAGTGAAACGCAGCAGCAGCAGCAGCAGCAGCCGTCAGTGAGTGAAAAACACTCCGGCAAAACAGGAGGGAAAAACTGAGGAATGCACACACTATGTCTATGAAGGTTGTCAGTCATCGTGGTCATAATCACCTTCAGAAGTTAGCGGTAGGAAACTGGAGGAAGACTATTTTGTAGTGAAACTGCTGAAGATGTTTTTATTTGTGTATTTTATTTGTGCTTTATTTATCTGTTTTATTTTTCATCTGGCATTAGAAAATGAAATTTTGCCTTTGACTTAATAAGAGATGCACGTTACCAGTATGTCCTGGTAAGAAAAGTGCGTCTGAAACACTTTTGTCCTTGACAGAGAAATTATTAAGAAAAACATGCAAAGCAGTTTTTGTCTTCTTTTTAGGTTAGACGTCAATAGCAACAAATGCCACTGCAGTTTTTAATTAATGGTTTAGCCACAGAGCCTGTGTAACAAATATTCAGTTTAATTGTGAAATAACACATACTCAAACCAACATTAATTATATTCTCATTATCTTTTGCATCTTAATGACAGGACTCAATGAATAGTTTATTTTAATTTGTATTAGATAAATGTTTTCATTGCTCCAAGTCTCTCTCTTCTGACTCTTCCTCGCATCCCTCTTTCCCTTCCTCTCCCTCCTTTCTGTCCCCCAACTCTCCTCTGTCACTAGAGGTGTCACAATTCTCCAAATCCTCAATTTGATTTGAATTTTGATTTTAAGACCACGATTCAATCCTATTCTGCAGATGGATCTGCCATTTTTAGACTTGTCTGCTTTAGTCTAGGATCATTGGATGTCATGACAACTTATTTAATTTTGGATTGTCTATATGGTGTCATGAGTGATATAATACTCATCCTTTGTTTGCAATAAACCACACTCGAGGCTTTATTGTCAAATTGAAATGACTTGTTAACAACATGAATGCATAACAATAACCAGTAACAGAGAGTCAACAGAGAGTCATGTCGCTCTGTGTTGTTCTGAAAGTCCAGCAATCTGTTGTTAAGGCCACTAAATCTGCTCTGACCTCCAAAAAAAACATGGCAAAGGCAACATCTTTGTAGTAAGATATGACCTGCTGTCCTGTTCCTAGTGTGGTTCCACAAGGCTGATTAAATAGCACTATAGCGCTAGTTTGGCTTTAGTGAGAGTTGAATTTTGAGGACTGCACACACTTGCATGACACACAATGACACACAACGGCTTTTGGGAGGGGTTTCGATTTCGGTCAACGTGTCACCCAAAACAGAAGATGCCATGTTTACTATTAGCAGCTTGGGGGGTTAGCGGGAGGAGTTGATGTGTAGTCGTGCTACAATGGCTACAACCAAAACACTGTGGGGGCTGTGTGGTTAAATCCTAGATTCCACCTTTGTCAAATGTTTAGCTCAATGTTCGATTTACAATCGAGATCGTGACACGCATTTTTCCTTTCACCCCAACCAGTCGAGGCAGATGGCTACACATCTTTGAGTCTGTTTCTGCCTGGTTTCTGCCTTACTATGTACAGTGCCTTGAGATTGTGTTGTGATCATGTATTATATAGTGATAGATTTGCCACATTCATTTGGCCATGGTAAAAAAAAAACAGTACTTACATACATCACTGAACTTGTACCCCATAGACACATCTTCATGCATGTGCAGATACACATTCAGAGCCTTATCTGCACATCAAGCTTTCAGGCGCTGTGTTTGGTAATGACTCAATCTCTTGCTTTCTTGAGGCTAAGCTGTTTGTGTGCAGATAACCATAAACAAACAGGGCAGACAATTACACACACACACACACACAACATGAAATATGAAGATGAATGTGCAAAGACATGTGCAGGACACGAGCACCCGCGAGATGGATGGTCGGGTGAGCACAAATGCAGAAACGCACAGACGCAGATTTAATGAAGACCGCGTTTTTGCCGCCTTCAATGTGCCTGAGAGGAAATATGCGTTTTTGTAACAGTTAATAATACAAGACACGTTTCAGCGCTTAATGCGTTGTTAGTGTCATGTGTGTCCATTCGTTGTCTGCGTCATCTGCGTTTCCTTTTCTCTTAGTTGTTCAAAGCATCTACAGTGGGCAAACACTCAGAAGGTCGAGGGAGCTCAAAATGCAGAAGTCGTCTCATGAAAAATAAATTTGCTCTATAAAAAGAAAGTACAGTCCATACTCCCCAGTCTTTCAATGAAATGAAGCAGAGGTTTATTTTTTGTAGGGGTCCTCCTTTTTTTTGTTGTTGTTGTTGTTTCACGTTAAAGAAAAACAAATATCAGATACATGATGGGGAATGAAAAAAATCTACAGTCGGTTTTTATAAAGTCGAACTAAACACGGTGACTGAACTGTTTTTAATATCCATGCCAGAGTGTGCAAACACCACCGTATCTTCTGATACACAAGATAATAAGATAATACACATTGGAGCCCAATTACTTCAGATTGTTGTCACAAAAACCACTCATTTGAATAATTTTGACTCTGCACCTACGCAAGTTCTCGCTCGCCAAGTTTAGAGTTGAGTGGGCGAGTGGCAGAAAGGACGATGAAACAAAAAAGAAAAAACAGAAAAGAGATTTCCTGCTTTTCATTGACTCTAGAAATAGGTATCCCTAACAGAATAACGACTTAGTCCAGGTATGAACCAAATATGAAATCAGATTTACTGTAACCCTTTGCAAAAGTGAAAAAGTACTACAAAAGTACATATCTTATGCATTCACTCCCTTACAGGAGGTGTAGTTACTTGAATTCAGTGGCTTTCCTGTATGCCTGGCTGGAGCTGGTATTCCCAGTGGAGACGCTGTGTGTCACAATCACAGCCATGGTGCTGACTCCATAATCCAGCTTGCAGAGGCACCTGCTCAGGAATGCACCAGCGTTCTCCCCGGTATTATTGCCTGTAGGTAACTGTGACAACCACAACCAACCACCATACTAACTGAGGTCATCAGTCTTATCCTGTTTACGCTCTCCCTGTTGTCGCCGCATCTAGTTAAATACAAGCCTACAGGGTAATAAAAGGAACATTGCCTCCCTACGTCTGGGTCATGATTAAACCATAGCACACGGAACATGCTTTTAGCTGTTTATTTGGACGCAGTGTGCCTCCAATTTACCAAGCTTTCGCCCCATTTTCCAGCTGTGCATGCGCTTTTGTGTACTGTGAGTGCTCCCAGTTCCCGTAGTCTTGAGGTATTCCACTTGATGGTTCAAAACCAATTCTTGGTGTCGTGAAACCCACATCACAACTTCAAGTATCCGTCAATATCGGTCCAATAAAAGTCTCTTTAGCCATTTTCAACAACGTGCGGGGAAACAACACATTTTGAGCTGATGCAATTACCACTTAGTCACCAACAGCCAATACAAGAAAACATAATGCTGCAACAGTGTGAAAGACACATGCAGTCTTCACTCACATCCTGGTCACATGACAGTGGCGCAAGTGGCCTGTGCTTGACGAGGAAGCATTTAATGTGATGCGTGCATGTTTTACATGCTTATGGCTTGTTACTTTTATCTTTTTCAATATCAGATCCACTGATTTAGACCAGTATCGGACTGGTCCTTAATGGGGATTATAAACATGGTTCATTCCAATGTTATTGCCACCAAAATATGACGGATGTATGTATACATGACATGTCATGAGTGTGTCACACTGTTTGACTTTTACTACGATCTACTTACTATAAAATAAACAGCAATTAATCTACATTACTAAATGAAGTCCTGCATGGTCCCTTGGCCATGTTCTACAGAGACTAAACCTGTCTCTCTCCCTCTGCAGATCTAATCTCCCTCTCTCCTTCTCCCCATGCGACTGCTCTGACGAAATTACCTTCCCATATGGAGAATATTACTCCACTATGCCATCTGTACTATCATCCTATCATCCCCTTAAGGGTATGACCATGTGTGTGTGTGTGATAGAGAGAGAGAATATGTGTGGACTTGAGCCTGTGGGAGAATGAGAAAGAGAGCATATCTGTACTCATGTGAATGAATGAGATGGGGAGAGAGTTTGAGTGCATGTGCATTGGTGCCAATAATTCACAGATAGAGTAACTGACATGATAATCCCGGGTTTAGAGCTGATCGTTGATGCTCTTGGTCTGCGTGACAGCGGTCACGACACTATAACTACCTTTTCGGGCATATAGTACCAGCAACAAAATAATCCTTTTTTGAAAAGGCAGAAGGTGACACGCTGTCTGCTTTTCACCAAGGGGACACGTGTGATTATAATGGCAACACAGATCTGCACATAAATAAATACAGCGATAAACGTGTTGTCTTTTTCTTTTCCCTCTCACACTCTCTGATCACAAGCAGACACCAAACACATTCCTGACCCAATTCTTTCCTTTCTAGACTCACCTACTGCCTTAGAAACACCAAAAGCTGTCTGAGGTAATATTTATCTCCTCTCTTTTCCAAAGAAAGAAAGAAAAAGAAAGAAAGAGAGAAAGAAAGACCGTCTTGACAAAACTTGACATTCGCCTGTGGGACTGCTGCATTTGTAATTACTGACTGTATTTTGAAAGCTGTTGCATCACTGGCTTCAGAGCGAAGTGTTTCGCTCCCACTGCTCAGTCAACAGACACTAATAGCTGCTAATGAACAGTATTTAGTTCCTTTAATTTAAATGCATCACGGATGGTTGGACAGAGGGGGAAAAGAGACCAAATTTGAGAAAAACAAATTAATTTTCTGATGATAATTTTGAATATAACAGAAACAGTTTAGACGTTCTACCTTGACAACAAATCAGAGGGGGGAAAACAACAGCAGTAGAGTCCTCCAGGCAGTTGGTGATCCCATTTAGTGAGCACCCTCTGGTGACTCCTCCAACCAAAAGGGCCCCAGATGGGAAGGTTTTGACCTTGTTATGAACTCTTCCTGCACTGCCAAGAGGTTCTGTGGATGCTCAACTAGTTTGCATTTCCCTGTACTCTCTAAATAGAGTCATCACAGAAACTGTGTGTCACTGTGATGATCACCCAGACTAACCACCCTTGACATAATAAAATATAATTTTATCCCCTGGTCTTAATCAAGTGGGAGAATATGCACTTGAAATTCATATGAACAAGTATTATAATGAATACATGATAATACTGTCCCTGCCTCAGCTTGAGGAGAAACATTTCTAATAACATTGGACAAGTGTAAACAGAGGAAATTCCATAATCAATAACCACAGCTTAGCTTGAACCATTTGGATTCAATTCATACCTTAAACTATTTGACGTGTTTCAGTTATAAAGAGAGAAAAAATAAAGAAAGTTTACTGCGTGTACACAGACGGTATAAAAAAATGTGGATGTTACGATGATGCTAAACAGGAATTAACAATATATTGAATAGCCACCAGGGGGCGACTCAATTGCAAAAAGAGAATTTGTTGAATCCTCAGTTGATTTGTAACTTCATTCACATTTTCTTCCTCGTTTCAGTGAAAACAGACAATAAAGCACAGCACATTATGGTGTGGCCAGTGGAGGTGGGCTGCCAGCGCCACCACAAGGCTATTGAAGGAAGTGGGAATCAGAGGACAGGCCTAACAGAGGACCATCAAGGAGATAGAAGTAGCCACTGGCTGTGGTTGAAGAGGAAGAAGACAGTGTGGGCTGTCAAGTGAGCGTATGGGGCCTCCAGTGCGACACACACCCAGGTCTGATCAGCCGGTGGTGGGCCAGCCTCGGATGAGGGTGGATTGTGATAAAAGGCGAAAGACAGATGACATCTCCAACCATGTCAACTGATGTGCTGATACTCCAGGGATTTTAACGACCGGTCCTACTACGGATTCAAGTGGACACCAGTGTGACTGACAGCTGATGTCATCCAAAAGTACACCAGGAGCTGGTGATGCCTGTGAATTTCTGGGTGTAAAACCTCAACATGGCACTGGTCAAAACAGCGTAACCACAGCGTAAATTCACTGCTATAACCCGAAATGGAAGCCTGACCCAGGGCTTTACCATTCCAAACTGTACCATACTATACCAAACCGAACCGTGCCATTACGTTATTGACCTCAGGAGGTATATACGTTTTAGCCGCAGTTTGTTTGTCTGTTTGTCTGTCTGTTAGTGACCAACATAACTCGAGAAGTTATGGACGGATTTGGATGAAATTTCAGGAAATGTCCACAATGGGTCCAGGAACAAGTGATTACATTTTGGGCGTGATCCGTAGATGCTATCACTGGTTACAACACTTGCTGTCTAACCATAATGTTATCACTGGTTACAACACTTGCTGTCTGACCCAGGTGCACCGACAGGGTGTATTTTGTAGGCACTGAGCTGCCTTGGCGGAGGTCTGCACTCTCTGAGTGCTTTTCTAGTCTATTCATGTTATCGTCAACCTCCAGGAAAACATGCCTCGCAAATGCTCACAAGCTGAAGTGAAGGTCCGACGAGTTGCATACCAAAAGCAACATACTTCTAAAATATTTCTCAGGTGCTGTCTCACATTCCATCACTGTTCACTGTGTGACGACTGTCTGCATGCACAGAGAAGAAAAAATACCAAGGAACCTCCTAGCAAGTGCTTCCATGTGGTGGTGCGCCTCACTGCTGCCTCAGAAGTAGTAGAGTAGAAGATGAGGCTCAGGCATGAAAAACCACAGGGTGTGAAAAAAGGCACGCTCGTCATCGGAATGGGGACTAGTTGCAAATATCCTCCTTACGCAGTCACAGAGACCAGTTTGCGGTTTTTGTATCGTGATTTTCCTCGTGTTTTCTGTTCGGTGAGATGAGAAAGCAGACACACACACACACACACAGAGAGAGAGAGAGAGAGAGAGAGCTCAGAGGTAAAAATAGAACCCAGGCAGCGTCCATCCATCACTGTCTGTCTGAAGAGCCAAATCGATAGTGTGTGTGTGTGTGTGTGTGTGTGTGTGTGTGTGTGTGTGTGTGTGTGTGTGTGTGTGTGTGTGTGTGTGTGTGTGTGTGTGATGTGATGCACTCCACTACCTCAGAAAGACAGAATGTGAGTGGGCAAACCGTGATGTGACTTTTGAAACACACACACACGCACGCGCGCACACACATACACACACACTGGTAAATGTAAGGAGATAAATACCAACGCTGTCAGGAGGAAACCGTTTGTCTGTGTGTTTGCGCGTGTGTGTGTGTTTGTGCTTGCGTTCGTGCTCGTGTGTGTCTGCCCTCCTCACCTCTTCATGTGTATTTCCCCCATGATAATTGCCAGGGAGTGCTTAACTAATTAATGAATTATTTTCTCCTACCTTCATGAGAGTCTTTCATTCTTTCTCTCTCCTCGTACGAGGCCTGGTGCCCCTCTGATCAGTGTGTGGCTGTTTCACTACCTGCTTTGTCTCTCATCTGAGTGCGTGATGAATTATGTGCTCGTTACCTTGGAATCTTTTACATCGACAGAATATCAATGAGACAGAATCAAAAAATGAAATTGTTCCAAGGCGTTCTGACGTTGGCTTCACGGTTCGGGGTTTAAACATGACTGTTTTTACGAACATAATACCACCACAACTAATGACCTAAACCTTTGTTGTTGTTTTTGTTTGATACGTGGTAAAATCGTGTGTATGCGTGTGTGTGTGTGCGCACATGTGTGTGTGTGTGTAAAGGTCATGCCTCTCATCTCTAAGTGAGCCTCAGTGAGAAAGACCAGAGTGGCAGCACTCATCAATATTAACTAATGCCCTTCCTTTCATCGCACCATAAATCCATGGAAACATGCGAAGAAGGTGTGTGTATACATATATATGTATATATATATATACACACACACATATATATATATACACACACACATATATATAGATATATATATATATATATCTATATATATACATATATAGACTGCAACAGTATGGTGATTAGCAGAATTAGGAGTGGAATGTCAAGCAAAAACAGTTTAATTTACAACATATTCAGAAAGTCAAAAGGCTAAAAAGCAGGAAAAAACACAAATATTTTGTCACTATATGCATGCGCATGTGTGTGCTAACAAGTGTAAAAAAAAAAAAACAACAAGTTCCTGCAAATGGAAACCCTTTGATCAGATCGTGAAAACAACAGCAGCTAAGCCGAAGACTGAAGAAGAACAAAAGGACGTCACAGCCACAATTACAGGGAGCAGTGCGCCATTCACTATAATCACCCCTGTGTTTTGCTACGGCGGTGCGTAACACTTAAAATCCACTGTCATCCCTTCTCATGCTTTTCATCTTCCAAACTACAGAGTATGAAAAACAAACACAAAAGAGGAAACAGACATTTTTTTTCTGTTTACAGTAGAGCTATCATGCCCAGAGGGAAAATAGAGGGTCTTAATGAAACTCATTAGACAAGAAGAGGCTCTAATGTGTGTGCTGGGGTGTGTTTGTGTGTATGTGCAAGTGTGCAGGTATGGGCCAGCATGTGTTCAAGAGACACAGCCTGCCTTTTATCTATGTGAAGTCGGATTACCTTGAGGGAACATAGAGTTCACAGTGAGGCGTAGTGTAATAATATCATTACCCACTGTTTATTATGACTGTTTAACACTGACCTGGACCTAGGACTTTGCCCTAAATAGACATTGGTCATTGAATGTGCTTGAATTTTGTGCAAGAAAGAAGTGATGTTGATATTTGGGTAAATGTCTCCATTATTTGTTATACGCTGCCTCCTGTTTCATGCGCCCTGCATTGCCTGATAGACTAGGAGAACAAACTCTGAGTTGTAATTACCCGCAGTGCTGTGGACACTGTCCACTGTCTCTCTTAAACGTTGACCCGAGATTCCATGCAGAACAATGAGCGCGTAACGTCAAGCACAGAGGCGGACAGAGTACACAGCTTCATTACTTGAGTAAAAGTACAGGGACCCCTTGCTAAATTTTACTCAAGTACAAGTAAAAGTACTACAGTCAAATGTCTACTTAAGTAAAAGTACTGAAGTGCTTGTTTTTAAAAGTACTTGAGTATCAAGAGTACAAGAGTACATTTTCTAAACATTTAATTTATGTATAGAAACGATGTTTAATGTACGCACCTCGACATGCTTCCTCAAGTTGGAAGATTAAAGGCGCCATATGTAAGAATGTGGCCAAAAACGGTTAC
This sequence comes from Microchirus variegatus, assembly GCF_963457635.1. Lineage (NCBI taxonomy): Eukaryota > Metazoa > Chordata > Actinopteri > Pleuronectiformes > Soleidae > Microchirus > Microchirus variegatus. The sequence continues at coordinate 27,653,016 of NC_139804.1, read as the reverse complement.
TACATCAAAACTTAAAATACCGAGGTCTTTTAGGTATCGTTTTCGCCGCCATTACAGCTCAGACGTAACTGGCACCCGTGGTTGCTCGGCAGCTGAGACTCTACTGACTGCAATGATTGGTAGATTTTTTTATGCAAATATTTTGGCTGTAGTGTTGTTGTTGTTGAGTTCAGTATGTTATATGAACATTATTTCTGAGTATCTGTGACATATTAGGAGGATTTTATGGCCAGATGCTTTAGATTTATTACATAATGCACCTTTAATTATTGTAAGTGGTGATGTTTTGTTTTGGTATACACAGCAAACACTTGAAGCGAACACTATTATATCAACTTGTTCAGAGAATTGAAATAGTCTGGCGATTCCTGGGATGGACCTACTGCGTCTTCTTCCATTGTTTCGTCCATGGTTTCATCTCTCAACTAAATCTGACCATGGAGATGTTTGGTTTTGTTTTTTAGAAGAAGAAGAACGGTTATGGACATGGTTATGGATAAAAATCTATTGGGTACAATGAGTACAATATTTGTCTCTCAACTGCACTTGAATTAAGTCATGAGTTCTCCCCAAAAATGATACACGAGTAAAGTACAGATCCCATAAAATTGTACTAAAGTAAATGCAAATTCCAAGATCTCTGGCTCACCAAAGACGATTACAAAGACTGATTTTGACCAAGATCCCAGATGGAGAGTGTGCTGCAATAAAATCAATAAAAGTGCACGCCACGGACCAAGTGGCTTTCACAAGTAACCCTCCCGTCTTAAGCTGTGTCAGCACAGTGGCACTTGAATTTTAAACCCTGATTAGAACTCATAACTAGCGTTGTTGTGAGAGTAAAAATAAAAGCATCTGCCACAAGTCTAAAACCAATTATCGGTTTTAATGTTGTAGCTAATGACTGGTTTAAATGTTTGTTTTTTTGTTGATTTTACTCTCTAATAGTTAATATTGCTTGGCAACACTAGACCAGTTTCAGAGTTTCAGTTTCAAAGATTTAGCATGATTCTTTCAATGCATGATATCTATTATTTTATGCACTTTTTAGGCTCTTAAACTTTAGTGCAAATTGCAGTAGGAATAATTTACAACTCCTTATATGGACATCCTGGGGGTATTCAGTTTAAACATTTTGAGTAGTTTTTGCTTATATAATTGGTGAAAATTGCCTAGGTTGTGCTGAAAAAAAAAGAAAGAATATAAGACACCCTATATTGCACATTCTTATATCCTATGTATTATAGTGTACATTTAATCATAGTGATGGGAAAAAGCAGCTGGAATGCTCTGTGTTCTAAGTGTTAACCTGAATTCTAAATTCTCCATTCTCTTCACTAATGTGTCATTTGGTGGTGAACAGCGAGTGTACAGCGAGTGTAAAGATTAAAAGATGGGGAGTCCTGTCAGTAGAGACATTTTCTCTTTTTCTTAATTGTAAGACTGAACAACAACTGTCTAATTATTAAATAATATAATCCGTCTGTGCATCACCACTAGCTGTGAAAGCAAGAATATTTACTGTCCTTAAAAAAACCCTCTCACTAATGCTATAGCAGTGAGCTGTCAGTTTTACACTGCAGCAGTGGAGTTTTTAATGAAAGAAGTGAGACACACTGTTTTATTGTACCACTAAATGAAATCAGATTACCTGGAGCAAATGTGCAGATTCATTTTGCCACACGCTGCTTGAGCTAACAGTATTGCTTGCTGTTTGGTCATTAATGCTGAGGCTTGAATAAAGTGATGCAACTAAGTGATTCCTCCGGGAGCACTTGCAAGAGCCACGATAAAGATATGCACACACACAGTCAATACTGTTCAGTAATTCGGTCGTCATTAGAGGAACTCTTTTTTTTTTAAAAGTGTGATTTAATGAGGTAATTAATCACAAAAGCATGTGTGCAGACAGACAAACCTGTGTCAAGTGATGTGAAATCACATTAAGTCCTGATTGACCTGAAGTAAAAGCAACCAAAATGGTGTCAGGCAACATTTTGTCACCACATTGGACTCCAAGAAGGATTTCTGAAATAACATACATTTAAACCTTGATTGTTGTTGTTTTTTTTTTACATTGCTGACATCTGAGACTTGACCTTGTTACAAGAGAAGGGTTTCAAGTTCATGCTGCTGAAACAACAAAAAAAAACATAAGCGAGTAACTCGAGATGTTTTCTGATGACTCACAAACCAAGATAATTCTCTGCACAATCGGATTCCTCTTCATTTCTAACACAACTGACGAACTGCACAAATTGCATTTTTTTCATTCATTCGTTGATTATGAGAAAACATGCTAAAATGAATGACTGCCCCAGTCCTTACTAGGGATGGGGGTTTCAAGCAACAATTCTCTTTACATTGTAAACAGGATTATTCATCACATATTTGAATATTCTAAACTCCAGCACATAAGAGCTAGTATAAGTAATGCAGGGTCCACAGCATGTTGAGCTAACAGGAGTGGCTAACATGATGCATTCAAAGAAATGTCATCACTTTTGCAAACACAGATGTATTTCACTAACTAAATGCTTGCTGCTGTTGCCATCTTGTGATAATAGATGCACCATAAATTAGGAAATTATTGGAGTAGAAAGTGTTTTTGGTAACTTATTAGATTAAGGGACACATATTCACCATTAACTAGGCGCTTACTAACCCTACTAGCCCTTTATTAGTCAATATTAAGCACGTATTAACACCTTATGTAGGAAAAATCTGAATTAATGTCGTAATAGAGTTAGATTTACTTCATAAGCCAACCAAGGCGTTCGTGTGTCATTACACTCAGAGAAACTCTTCAAATGTAAGAAAAAGAAAATACTGTCCTTAAAAAGAGTCCATATTTTTTTCTGCTTCTCGAGAGGTTAACTTGACTTTGACGAAATAAGAACCATTTGATTCAAGAGGCAGCTTTGAACCCTTTTGATGAGTGGCACTGCCGTCTCCACAGCTCGCAGGCACAGGATTCATCATATGGAGTACGCTATGTATACAAGATCATACAGCTGCAATGCACCATGGTGTTGCTGTTTCGCTGTGTTTTGTTAACACTACGATAAGGCACTGAAATTACTAACTGGTGACTTGGCAAACAATGCCCCGGTGAAGCCGCCTGCGAATGAGAAAAGTTTTAAATTGATCTATTATTACTACGCAGTTAAACTGAACCAGATATCCAAATATATCTTGATGCCAGGAAATGCATTTAGGCCCCCGTCAGAGTCATCCTGCACTTCAGTATGTTGCTTAAATGTATGAGTCTCTATTACTTGTCACAATTTTGGATACCATTCCCTTCTATCTCCCTCAGTGTGTCCATTAAGGGGCCATATAACCACGCAAATGTCAACAATAAAGACGACGGTACAGTGCTTTTATTGAGCATCTCAAACCTTCTACGAGATGATTGTGCAAGGCCATAAAACTGAGCTGCTTATTGAAAGAAGTGAGGTAGGAAAAGGCACAATGCAATGCTAGGAAGTTTGAATATACAGTATATGGACAGGTTTACAAATCAATGTGTGACTGTATCGGGGAATGTATGTGTGAGAGCGTGTGTGCTGCGGAGTCGCAAATTTGATCAAAATCTCACGAAGGAATGTCCATGCTTGAACTCAGATGAACACTTTAAGTGTGTGTGTCAAGGTAAGATGTTTGTTAAAGGGACAATGCATGTGAATTGGACAAAATGTCAAATTCATACTCCAAACAAATACACTCTTAGAAATAAAGGCTCCAAAAGGGTCCTTCTACAAGGGCTGAGGTTCTACCTGGAACCATTTGCTTCTGAAAAACCCTTTCCCAAAGAAAGGGTTTTTCAAGGGTTCTTGGCAACACTAATGGTTCCAGTATGAACCATTTTGATCTAGAGAACCCTTTAAAAACCCTTTCTGAATAAAGGGTTTTGAAAGGGTTATTGGTGGAACCTTTATAAAAAGGTTCTACCTGGAATCAAAAAGGGTTCCCCTATGAGGAACAAGCCAAAGAACCTTATATGGTTCTACTTAGCACTTTTATTTCTAAGAGTGTAGGGGCACCATCTATGTTACATGAAAGTTGGTGTATCCACGTCATTGTAAAAGTCCAGTGTGTAACATTTAGGAGGGTATATTGGAAATTGCATATACTACCCATAAGAAAGTTATGTATGTATAATGTCTTTAAAATATAAATGTTAATGTACTTTAGGTTAGGGCTCTGCTTTACAAACGTCATCTTGTGCTGCCGTGTTTCTACAGCAGAACAGAATGGACAAATCAGCCAGAGGGTGTGTTTCACATTTGAAGGAGAAGCTTACTACACAAATACAAAAAAGAACGACACCATTTCCACTATGTGAAGGCCACTGTAGTTCCCTAATTCACTTGAGGAAGAGAGACAATCTGCAGTCTCACCTTTAGATGTTACTAATTCTCACACACTGGTTCCGTTTGCCGTTTGTCCAAAATGTGAGGCCCTAAACCTGACTGAGATTGTTATTTTCCCACCACATCTCGGAGTTCATTTTGTCCATAACCCCAAATTACGAGGGACAGAACTCTTCTGACTCTAAGTGCCTGACAACTCAGTCAGGCTGCAAAGATAATCAGGTGCAGCCTTCATCTAAATGCAATCTGTGGCAGTCAATAATACATAAACTGTATTGATTTGTGAATGATTCATTATAGGGGGCAATCTATGTTAACTCTGGATGACAAATGAGGTTATGCATGGTTGCAATAATCAACCATTCTTAACCACAACACCACACACCATCATGATTATAATCACTGCTGTACATTATAGAATAGAATAGAACAGCATTTCATCTGATTAGACTGACAAAGTTACGAAATGCTTTGGAAAAAATAGGGGTTACATCCCACATATCAAGAATTGCATTCACAGCCATGGCAGCACATAATCATAATTGTCATCAGCTCACCACAAATCAGGCATAAACACTTCTTTGCAATAAAACAAATCATTTCTAGCCCTGCTGTCCTTAATTCACATAATCTCTCTCAGTCTGTCTTCATCACACTGTTTCAGCAGACTTTGCTTTTGACGGCGCACAGTCACGTTCTTTATCTACACCTCAGTGACACCGCAAGTGTGCGCGCATGCATTTCATATGGAGTTAAATGTCACTGCACATGCACGCACACACACACCCACACCAAGTTCACTAAATAGCTTTTGGTTGTGCTGATTCATGTGCATTATTTTCTATGCGCCAGTAAACACAGCCAGTGGAATACTGTGCTTCTCTGGCAGAGGTACATCAAAAAGACACAAAAGCAGGAAAGTACAGTACACACATATACACATCGACATGCCACAAAAACAGAAAAAAGAGGTATGTGCATGCACAAAAGAAGCAACAAAGACAAAGAAAGATAGACAGCAGCAGAGGATAATGTGAATATGTGAACCAGTGAGAAAAAAAGGGTCGTATTCCACAGCGAATGGGGAAAACAATGGGGATCAGGGATTTTTTTATGATCCGTTCACGCTCCCTGAATACTAGCGAGTGAGAGGAAATAGCCAAGGTCACGAGCAGAATTCCCTATTCTAATTCAGCGCATTGCTAAGCATCCGGAGCAAGTGTCAGGAAGTAATTTAGAGAGCCATTCACCACGCCTGTGAAGGGAAGATGGACTGGAAAACATGACTTTGGATAAAGGAGTGGAGGAATGAGACTGAGGAGGAGATGCCGGCAACAAGGGAGGGTGTATAAAAACAGAGATGAGAGAGACATATAGAAAAAAAAGTATGTGTTGCCTGTAGAGATCAAGAAGCTCTATGACACCCAAGGTCCAGTACCTGTGTATGTTTGTTTGTGTCAGACTGTCTTTTAATGACAATAACAAATGACTCCTAGCTTTGTTTTTCTTAAAGTGAATAAGAAAATGTATTCTATTCTTTAGGATCTGACAGTGCCACATATAAACTCTGTAGATGCCGTTCTTCTTATAGGAACTGTGATGTTCGCACTGCCTGTTATCTTATAACTCAAGACTCCCATCTTTTTATGGATGCCCCATTCTGCCAGAGGGAAACAGTCGAGATATCGCGCACACATCACAGCATGATTTTGTTATAACTAAAGCACTGACAGGTCACTGGGGTTAAACTGGATATACTGCAGCTGAAATAAGAATAGGAGTACAAAGTGAGAGCAAGGATTCTGACAACCACTGTAACATATCTGCTGTCAGTGCTTGCATTGGGAATAATATAAAACATCTGCTGGCTTGTTTTTTGGCCCTCAGAAATGATTGTGTCTAACCTTTTCTCTTCAGCACACCCATTTTGCCATTACTGGGAACAACAACAAAAAAATCCTACTCCTGCTCTAACATAATAAAGCCACAAGATGTGTTTTTTTCAGTATGTGTCACTCACTTTGTCAGTAGACGGAGAATGTGATGTGATTTTGGGCTGGGAGGGGGTGACTGGATTACTAACTTTGTAATCATCGATTGTTGATTCATGTAGGTTAATGTGGAAGACAACAAACGTCCCTTATTGAATTTGAGAACTATTTTTATTTATTGATTGATTTTTGCTCTGGGTTGCACACGGTCGGTGTAGTGGTTAGCATTAGCACTAAAGACCCGGATTCGGGACCTGGTCTGAACAAGGGCCTTTCTGCATGGAGTTTGCGTGTTCTCCCTGTGTGTGTGTGTGTGTGAGGGGGGTTTCTCTGGGTTCTCCGGTTTCCTCCCACAGTCCAAAGACATGCACTATGGGGATTAGTAAACAGTAAATTGGACATTGTGGATTGTCTCTATGTGTGTCCCTGTGACGGACTGGCGAACTGTCCCGCCTATCGCTCTATGTCAGCTGAGATTGGCACAGCAGCCCCCGCGACCCTCATGTGGAGGATAAAGCGGTAGAAGATGGATGGATGGATTTTTGCTCTTTTCATTACCTTGTTAAACAGAAGGGCTTTTTTTTAGTTTGGTACCTTGGGACGTTTACAGAATCCTGTTAAACATTATTGATATAATAGGATGAAGTATTGCTTTGTATTGTATCTTTTTGAGTGTGGCCATGCTGTCAAATGAGGTGAGGGGGTAAAATATTGTACTATAGCTTGAAAACGTCACAACAATAAGACGGCACAATATGTCATGACACAACATGACATGGTCAGGACAATACAACCACACAAGAAATCTCATCGTATGTAATGGTCATCAAAATGAACTCCAATACTTCACTTTTATATTTCAGAAACAGCTTCCTGACTAACATAAAAAAAAAGATCAGGTCGATCATCATCCTTCATTGCATCTCATGCAGTGACATTATTGCACACACTCCTCTCAACAGGAAGTAGATGAGCTAGAGAATTGCACAGAGGGTATCCTGTAGAGACTGTTGCCATCTCGAACATAAACACACTGGGGAAAACACTCACAAGCACGCACACACACACACATACACCCCCCCCCCCCCCCCCCCCCCACACACACACACACGCATCTAATCACATTAAAGGCATTCGGATTACTGCAACTTTTGCCAGTGTCACGCAGACGATGTCGGAAAGCAAATAACCAATCTTGTTCTGTCAAGTGAAGACACAGACAGTTGCAGCGCAGCAATCGTGAGAAAGATGCTAGAGACAGGACATTCAGCGGTCCTGGGAGTTAAGAGAATAATAATATGATCAGTTAACTCATTTTCATTATGGGTCGGGGTTAGTGCAGGCAAAGTGATCAGTGCAGTTATTTTAATCCTCTTCCAACAGCCAACAGTATCATCATAAGGAAAAGAAAGTCTAGTCATTGTGAAGAAATGCACACCACAGTGCAAAAAGAGAACATATGTGTACGTTTATATACAAAGAGGATGTTGTTAAAATCAGAACTGCATCTTATTTTCCTTGCAAAAAATGGTGATATTGTTGGATAATTTTATTCTTTCATTATTTATGATCTAACACAATTTTATTTGTATAGCGCCAAATCATAACATACATTATCTCAAGGCACTGTACAAGACATCATGGAGAGCAGAGAACCCCAACAGTTGAAATGAGCAATCACTAGGCAGCAGTGGAAAGAATAAATCTCTGACAGAATCAGACTCGAAGATGTGTGGCCATCTGCCTCGACCGGTTGGGATGAAAGGAAAAATGGGGGACAGAGGAGACCAATAACCAGACCAATCACTATTGTAAACTACTACAGAGAGACGTATACACTGTTGGAGTCATTTTGAAAATGGATTTCAGTCACTGTGAGCAAAATTACACAAATGAACAGCAGCCTTTAGGGGGCCTGAAATCAGAAAGTGAGTAGGTATAGCTAGCCCACTGGTAGCTAAGTCTGGCTTCTTTGGTAAAAAAAAAAACAGTACCCAATACATTCCCTTATACAAACAGGAGAAGACCTGGCTGGTTATGGAGCTGTGAGAGTCTAAAAAACAGCTTCAGCAGGCAATACAAAGAAATTGCTGGAAGTGCACAGGTGAGCAGCTGAGAAATTCTACAAACCTACTCCCTTATGCCCCAAACCCAAGGGAGCAGAGAAAGATAATAGTTCTGGAGGAGGTCACATCGATGGAGCAGGAGAACTACCTGGTCAAGGCTCTTCCATGCTCCGGAATCTTTCTCTCAGTGGTTTGGGAGGAAGGAGAAGCACACACTTTGCAGCAACAGCAGCAGCAACACTGGCTCCCAGCACATCCTGTCAGGATGCAACGCTGCACTGACACAGAAGTTGGCAGAGCTGTTGGAGAAGTGGGGCTAACAATTCTTCAAACCAACAGCAGCTACACGCTGCCTTGGTGAAGCCAGGAGAGAACCAACAGAAGATAGCAGTGGGATCGACCACATCTTTGTCGCTGCTCACATCTGGAACGCTACGGGAGATGCGTGTCGATCTGGGGAGGGAGCTTGTTTTCCTCGCTGAGATCGCACAAACAAGCCTCGGAACAGATGTCGTGATGTGGTCCACATCTGCCAAGAGTGTCCTCCTCAGCATCGATCTCACAGTTCCATGGGACGGAGGACCTCCAGCACATGAGCTCAAGAGCCTCAAGTACTCTGAGCTGCTGGCAGAAAAGTGCAGAGTGGCTGGCTGGCGTGAAAATATTCACCCAGTGAAAGTTAGTTGCAAGGGTTTTGTGGCAGAGTCAGCAATCCAAGTGTTTTGTGCAGCAGGGACTACAGGGGCGAACTCACAGAGGGCCATCAAAGAGCTGGTGGAGGTGGAGAAGACTACATTTTTGCTGTGGCTACACAGAAGGGACAGTTTTTCGGGATCGGCCCCATCTAGTTACTGCATCCTTCCCATCAGGAGATGCACTGGGTAGGGCGGGAAACATCGGTGAACGTTGGCACCAGCTGACAACCTTGCAGCTGACCCAACGTGCACTGGTATAAATGCGACAGGCAAAGACACCAGCACGAATAACACCTGTACTGTAATCAAAATAATAACAATGGTCACTGTGATAAATCCATCTCATTCCGTGACGCTTTTTCAATTTGAATACACAGGCAACTACTGAATGTTGAGCACTTCTGCTAGCTGCCCACAGCAGCCTTGTTAGCACTGACTTGCCAGTGCAAACATCATAAAGACCTCCTCGAAGCCTGAAAGTGTATATGAAGGATTGATCTCACTTCTCAGCGAAACAGACATGGATGGTGAAAGATTACCTGTCATCCTTCAAAAAAAAACAAAAAAAAAAACAGAGAAGACACAAGTACCAACAGTTCCCCTGTGCTCTGAACACAAAGGACTCATTTCCACCACTGTGTGGAACAGTTCGGAGACTAATTTTATGGCTGTAATAAGCTGCTGAGTAACATTATCTTTCTTCCAAATGGGATGAATCGTGCTGAGGGGAAATAGATGTGAAAAGGGTATGGAACAAAAGTATGAGGAAAAACAACGTGTGCCATAATCAGTCAATGACACTGACTTTAAATTACAGCATCAAACTCCATATTCCCAAAAACAACACTTTGTTCAAAGATGACCACAGACAACTGCTGTAACACGATGAAAGCTCTGTAAAACCATTTCTTATTCAACAGCATTGGGGAGCAGAGTGCAGATAGAGACTGGGAAACAAACATCAGAGCAAGATAGAGCACATATTTGTTTGAGCATCACTTTCACTCTCACACACACATTTTTAAACTTACATGCATTGGTGACAGCAAAGCTGTTGGCTGTCTCTATGTTGTCGACATGCGGGACCAGGTTAAAAGGAGCTTCTGTGGCATTAGGGCTGGTGTTGTGAAGGAAGATAGCTAGTCGAAATGCTGTATACTCCTGATCTGTATTCCTAATGAACAACCCGCCTGGAGAGAGAGAGAGAGAGAGAGAGAGAGAGGGGGAGGGCAAGAAGGAGAGGAACATGATGGAGAGTAAAGGAAGTGAGTTATTGTAGGGCAGAGGGGGTAGTATGGGAGTCAGGAAGAAGATAAGAAAAGAAGGGAGAGTAGAGGAAAACAGCAAAGATCTTCATTAGTTTGTCACAAGAGGTAATTTGTCGTTCAGCACATCCTCCTTCTCTTAAACTCATAAACATGACTAGCAAACACACTGTTCATTTCATTGATGCAACTGAAGAAAGACAAAGAGAGAGAATAAAAGAGAAACAACCGAGCTGACAGGAAGGCAGTCAAAGAGATAATGAGCTGGAGAGGATATAAAAGAAATCAGAGGAGGGAAGCCAAATCCAAAATGTTGGATAAATAAAGGAGGAGCACGGGTCATGGAAAAGAAAGTGAGGGGGAGGTGAGTGCTAAGTGTCAGTTGGCCTTTAAAAGGAGAATATCCCTCAATATTGTCTTCCTGACAGAAAAGGAATAGAAGGGAAGAGAAATGATGATACGATGCAGAGAATGTAACATAAAAGAGCTCAAAGAGTTGGAGGAGGAGGAGGTAAGGAGAGAAAAAGGAGACTGGCAAATCATGCAGGAACTAAATAACACATGTTTAACTTGACATTGAATGTGTGACATCAGTGCAGTGATTATACGGAGAATAATGCACAAAAGTTCAGACGCCGTTTGGTCAAAATGTCTTAGCTTAAAATGACAGACGCAACGTTTGATCCTTAACGAGACCTGAAGCATGACAAACCCGACTGTATCCCTGATTAAAGGTCATCGTCGGCTTTAACACTTCATTAGCTGTTGGGTTAAGTTGTTGCGTTTGTGTAAATGAACGTTTGTTTGCTTTGCCAACACCTGACTGACAGGTCGCTTCATCTGGACGACGGTAAACTGATGTCCGGTGCGATGTGAGTTTAACTTAGTCAGACTGAGATTACCATGCAGGCCGTCAAGTCTAGGCATGCCACTCATATCCGTGTGTGTATGTGTACTGCAAGTGTTTTTGTTTGCGTTCTCTCTGCGTAGATCACAGCAAAATATGAAACAAGACCTCACGTATTAAGCATGTATAGTGAATGTTCAAAAGCATAATTTGCATTAAACGGTAGCCACACAGCGTATTTCACAGTCTTCTGTTAAGGCTTGGAGATCCTGTTTTAGGGTAGAATTCCACACCTCAGAGTGCACACACACACACCGACACTGACACACTCACACACATGGCCATGTCCCATACTGCACCAGGCGCTCCAAGAAATTCCACTAACATTTGAATCTGTGTTGGTGAAAAGACGTCGCCTCTGCCTCCACTGATATTAGACTCGTGTGCAATGCAGATATGCAAATAAACTCCTCAAGTGAACTGCCTGCCTAAGAGCCCAGAGAACGACGGAGTGTACACATAGAGTGTGAGTGTTTAACAGACACAGACAACAGACATCAAGTATGAATGTGTGTGTCTTCTTCTGCATGAGCACGTATGCTTTGTACGGTGCATTATGCATGTGCACGCATACATGTCCGCTGTGTGCACACGTCATGTGCATGCCCCGCGTATCAGTGCTGTACATGCATGTGAATGTATGTTTATGTTTTATGGAGGCATGTGCGAGCCCACTGTGTGTGTGTGTGTGTGTGTGTGAGAGAGAGAGTGACAATGAGGAAAATATTTAGCATTAAGTTTATTGGCAGCTGTAGGGAGACAAGAGTCAAGGAGCTGGATTTCATTATAGGACCTCCCAGCTGCCCCCCACAAGGAGTGATGCAGTGCATTCATTATCACTCACATGCTTGTGGGAATGTGTGTGTGTGTGTGCAAGACAGAGAGGGGGAGAGGAGGGGGGGGGGGGGGTAGAGCGATATTTTATGTACATGGTCCATAGGCACTGAGCAAACCAATGGTGATCAATGTCTTGGATTCTGCAAACTTTATGTATGAGATGGACAAAAAAAAACAGGTTTCCCCAGCACTGACACACAGAGAGGGGGGGGGGGGGGTGGGGGGAGAGAGAGAGAGTACTGCAGTATCTAAACAGTGAAAAAAGCAGACTAGAAGGCAACAAGGGTCTAAAACACCCATGAGTCCAGAATCCACTCATACAGCATAGATGAAGTAGAGTTACTGTGCATTTTTAAACCAGACGAGTGACATGAGGTGTGAAATATCTGGGATACAGAATAATTGAAGGATGAGGATGAAGAGAAGAGAGGGAAGATGTTTTATCATTATGTGCTCTGATCTATGATCTTTGCATCCATTTATTGAGTTTGGCATCTGTGTTGTGGTGCCTCAGTTGTCCCGGTGCACTCCCCTCTTCTCTGTGACTGATGTTTCTGCTGTAAGCCCACTGATATTCGGCGCAGTGTGTTAAATCTGAGTGTCCGTGCGTAAAATCAGTAATCATCCAACTTACCTATCTGCACTGAGCTGGGGAAAGCCCCCGTCGCCACCTCCCAAAGGGTGGAAAGCACCCAGAGAAAGTGCCAAGACAAAATAATAATCCTCATTTTTGAAAATCTTTTTTTTTTTTTTTTTTTTGCCTTATTCCTTCAATCCCTTCAGAAACTGTTGAGAGACATTGAGAGAGGCAGAAAGGGGGATGCGAGACAAAAAGAGAAAAAAGGGGGTGTCAGGGAAAAGAAGGGGGGAATAAAGATGAGAGAGGCTGTCTTTGCCCGTTTTGTCCAGCAGTTATTCCTATTCCATGGTGGGTTCGTTCGTTTCTTCCCCTGCAGTGCCCGCTCAGAAGAGAAGTATGCGCCCGGTGCACATGCACATACGAGAGAGAGAGAGAGAGAGAGAGAGAGAGAGAGAGAGAGAGAGAGAGAGAGAGAGAGAGAGAGAGAGTGTGTGTGATTGGCGAACTGAAAAAAAACAGTCTGCATGGAGGAACTGGACATGCGCATCCCCGTCTCTCTACCCCTCTCTCCCTCTTCCACTCACACATGTATCTCTCCGCTCTCTCTCTCTTTCTCATTGAGATGATGTGTGTCGCTTTCCTCCCTCCTCATCACTGTCTTCCCAGTCTGTCGTCTCTAACTTGCTGTAACACTGAATTCTCACTGATAACGCTTGGTCAACTCGGACTTGGAGGAACAAGCCCTTCAGAAATGGATTGCGCGTGCGTCTTTGCGCGCAAATGACAATCCGCGGTAGTGGTCTTCGTGTGCACTTGACGGAATATTGAACCTCTCAGTATTCCATCAATCTCCAAACGCACCCCCCCCCCCCCCCCCCCCAACCCCCTGCTCCCCCCAACATGAGCATTTTCACTATCAGTGTTTGAAGTGATCAACACTGATTTGATGCGTTTTCATGGTGATTAAAGTGAGAGCGACAGAGACGCTCTGCCTGCGCGTAAACGTCCTGGCGCATTGGTTCACTCCACTCGTGTTTGTCCCGCCACAGCAGCAGCAGCAGCAGCAGCAGCATGCAGGACAGCTGACAGAGAGAGGGGACATCGGGCCACATTACAGCCGCAGGACACTGATGATGGCGCCCTTGGGATCCGCTAGAAATCATCGTTATTTCAACATCACGACCTTATGAGCGCAAACATCTGGTCAGGCAGGGAAAGGGGTGGAAGGTGCGGTGGAAGAGATGGACAAGAAATAAAGTGCGATCACTCAACGACACAGATCAAAAAAAAAAAAGAGAGAGAAAAGAACAGTGAGCTGTTATGTGCGAGAACATAAAACTGTGAAGAAGGGGTGAAAAAAAAAGAATCACAGCTTGAGCTATATTCTGTTAGAGTTCATTATGTTGTAGTCGTAATTCCTCCCGGAATCATTTTATCTATGCTGCCGATAGCAGGTCGGTAAAATTGACAGACGGTCTGGGGTTCGCGCGTAGTTACACGGTGGAGAGCACACTTTCATTTTTACAGATGGCAAAACGAAAGGGATGCTTCACGGTTGTCCCAGTGAAAGATGCGGTCTGTCCGTCTCTTAGGGGGTTTTCCCGGTCCACTGCAGAACATAAATCACACAGGCTGGGGGGGGGGGGGGGGCTTGGGAAAGGGCGAGTTCAACGTTTCTTAGAGTTTTACAAAGCATTTTTTGTTTTCAAATTTCTAGACAGGGCTGCTGAATAAACACAAAACGAGATTCCATAATACAGTGATGGTGTTTAATTTGATTTTATGAACCAAATAGCAGATAATGCAGTGAACTAAAGACTTTAGAGACATGCTTTTAGGATCAACTATTGATGGAAGACACGATAACATACCACACACACGTGTTGATGTCCTAGTGTGGACTTTTAAACAACACTTTGTGTTTTTAAACTTCCTTTTTCCCTCAGCAGACTGAGAGACTCTGTCCATGGTGCTGAAATCAAACTGTGACACATGCTGGCAGCAGGGTGAGGGGGTGATGGGGGAGAGAACAGGCTCCACACTGTTCTCACACCGAGTTCTGCACACACGGAGAGCACAGAGTCTGCAGGTATTTCTGAAAACAAACACCACGCCAGGAGGCCGCACTCATTAGCTACTTGTCTCTTGATTGAAGGTTTGCTAATTGGTTAAATCACCTTTTCCAGACTGACATGACTGCATGGCCTTCATGGGATATTCATGTGTCTGCCTCAAATATACAATACTGTAACAGTTGTAGAAATTGTAGTAATGCAGCTGTGAACCTGGACACTTGATTTTTCAGGTGACAATTATTAATTAAAAATAATCTGCCCTGCTGATTACTTTTAATTAATCGGCTGTGTTGAGGCGAAAGAACAGCTCACAGTGTTAATTATAATTATTGTTGTTTCATTTTTTCTTTGCAGTTTGCTAATGAAAGATGTTACATTTGTGTGAATGTTAAAAATGTTAAAAACTGACTAGGATTCATGTTTTTGTTTATTTTGATACTTTTTGATAAAAAGGTGCACTTTCCCTTTAAGACCGGTTACGTGGGCTTGATGTTTTTTTTTGCATGACAGAGTCAGTGCTTGAGAGATATGGAAGAAAATGGTTTTCTTACTTTATTCTCTACCTAGTTACAACAAGTGTATTTACCAACCACGTTCTTTTGTAAGTCAGTGGATCATAACTTTGAAACCGAGTAATAAATCAGATATTCTCCTTTATACAACAACGTTTCTGAAGTGGACTTTTTTTTAACTGTATAGTCCGAGTTGGCTATGGATAATACCTGTGGAACATAACTTCTTGCTAACAACAGACAACTGAGTAAGCCATTGCAAATCTCATGCTGTTCTTTATTTACTGTAAATAACTTTGAAAGAAAGCGTTTAAACAAATGAATGTAATATTATTATTATTATTTACTTATAATATAAACTGATTACAAAGTGTTTAGTGCAAAATGACAAAAAATTCCTCTTTTTTCATCCAAAAGTGCATTTACAAACTTGTTCTTTTTTCTTTTTTTTTGAATTCCAGTTTCAGGATCATTTATGTATGTTATTATTTAAATGTATTTAGACCAAAGTAAAGTCATGTGTTATTATTATTAAACTCTTATCTTTTATCAGATTGAGGGTAAAAAAAAAAGAGAAAATCCACCAGATATTTACACCAGAAAACAGGCTGTAACAGGAAATTAGGAAAACGTCTGACGACCAAGGACATATAATATCATTGTGCTGCAGATACAGAGCCAGGCCTTATTTACAATTTAATTCACAGTATGCACACACTGTGATACTTTCCAAAATGTGTTTCACAGTCCTGTACCATGAGGACACTGACCTACCTGTCCTCACCCATGATAAATCCACCCAGAAGATTCTGAAGGTTATGCTGAACATTTTAGATCCTATTATGTCATAATTTTTTTAAATCAGTTCAGTAGCTCTTTAGAAACTGATACACTTAATATATTGTAAATGACTCTCTTCAGATGGATGTTTTTCCAACTGACTTGAAAACTGCCACACATAAACCCCTTCTGAAAAAAAAAACAAAAGAAAATGTTTCAATCAGTTAAAGGTAGGGTGGGAGATAATTTTACTGTATTGCTCAAAATCCTCTTCACAAGCCAATTGTAACCAATTAATGAATGATCCAATGAATAACGTCCCCAACGAATGAATTGGATTGTGATGCATCAATCAGACTGCCCTTCCCTCATGCACGTACCCCTCTTCGTGCACTAATCGCACATGTGCAGAAAACAACGCCAGAGCTTATGCTAGCTTGCTAAAAATCGATTGAGACAGTTGCAGCAACACTATGGTAGAAAAGTTGCCAACAACAGGTGTCGGTCGCAAACGAAAGACGTTTTTTTGGGAAAAGCTACTCCCAAGAAAAAGGCTGATGCAGAGCGATCCAAAACAAACATCTTTGTCCTGATGACCCAGGGCGGAGGGATGCCCTTGTTAACTGCTGTTTTTTTAGACATCAAGTCAAGGATGGCTCTCTTTAAGGATTTCCTTGAAGTTTTACTCATCGGTACCGAAGCCCTGGCTTTGAATCCAATTAACCAAGTCATCTGTGAGTTATTTTTGAATTCTGAATTTGATCCACACATTAGAAATATTACTCAGACTGTTTTTTTTTTTTTTATTAACACCTTAAGAACATCGCCAGAATATGTCTTTGTATAGTATTGTACAGTATATGTAAATAGACCTCTGGTGTTTTGTCCTTTGCAGACTGGTTTGATAGAGTTTCCTCAGCTCGTTTGTCATGTATGATCCATTCGAGTCTTCATGTCTAAGTTGGATATACTGAGGTATGTGAATGTTTCTGGGTGGGTAAATGTGTGAGTGGGTTGGCTGGGTGGCGGTGTTTTATGTGAAGCACCCGTAAGTTGCATTTAACGTGGACGAAAAGTGCGACATCAACAAAGCATTCAGGCGTGTGACTGTTTCGATAATGACAAAGCACTACACTGTGTCTTCAGCTCACGACTGCTGCGAACGAAAACAAACAAACAAAATGAACAAACTGGAGTCCATTCACTCCGTTCTCTTACTTATTTATGAAAGCACACGGAGTATGATAATATCTTGTACGGCTGCTTCTTAACTGTGTGGTAATTCATGCTTGTCCAACTTGGGAACTGAGTTTTTTTTTTTTTTTTTTTTTTTATTTACACTGAGTGGGCCAAATAATTGAGCTGAGGGCTGTAAGAGAATCACACAAGTCTGAATAATGAGCTACAACAAACACAGCACAGGTGTACACACACGCATCAAACACAACATCAAAACCAGTAACTCGAGGCAGATCGGTGAATTTTGACTTAGTCAAGTCATCAAGCAATGGAAACTAATTAAAATTACAAAGTACGTTTTATATAGTGTTACTGTTGTTTCAGAATGGATTCAATTAAAACTGTGTACATGCTCATGCAGTGTTTTTCATTCAAGCTGGTGTTGTGTCACAGTGAGCATGAAAAACACACCAGATATCAGGTGAATGTTTTGCATACAAAATAAATCATTTCCTTAGTGCCTTTAGCTTGGTTGTCTCTTTGCCACCAGGATAATATAATGCAGTGAAATCAAAGTTATGGGGGGGGTTAACATTAAAAATGCTATATATAAGACCGCTCTATGCAACTATTCATTAAAAAACCCTTGAAACTTCTGAATGTTTCTTATATTTTCTTTGTATGTATAAGAAACACAGTATCCATAGCAGGCGACAGAATACAGGACGTGCACGTCCCTTTCTTGGAAATACATGTTTATTTCCAAGAGGAAAAAGCAGAAAAGTGTATTTCAAAAGAAGAAGATCATGGTGAGAGAGGATCCTCTTCCCTAGACCTTCCATTTCTTCCATTAAGGTGTTGTGTAGCTCTTCTACTGTATATGTTTTAGACACATCGCTGTACTGCTCGGGTAAAAGGCAGCTTCTAAAAGCCTCCTGAACTCGAGTGTAAGCTATCGACGGATTAGTCAATTCAGCGACGGCATAAATTCAAATTACTCCGCATCACTGCCAAATACATTATGCTACTAAGTTCAGATATTGAACTAGTGCGGTGGTTCTGAAACCTTTTAAACCAAGCCACTGGTGGTACACATGCCACAGTTTGAGATCCATGGACCTTGTAAGAAAACACACACATACACATTGAAAAAAATATATTTCTCTCTTTTTCCAATATGTCACAGAACACTGAATCAATAGATCTGTATTCATTATACCTCCATTCATTCGTCTATACATCCATTTCCCCCCCAGGCTTTCTCTCTCTGTCTGAATTGGCCAAAGTCACTTACTTAGATGACAGTCACACCTTGGTAATAAAGGCCTAAAGTAATCAAAGGAGAGGTCTATAGGCATGTGGACACTGACACAGTCTGATGTGAGCTTTGTGTTCCGCACAAATCACGGTCAGTGAAGATTGGCATCATGAAAGTGATTTAATGAGGGAATGTCTACCTTTCAACTGAATGTTTCTTGGTCAATCACATTAAACCATTCATTTTTGTGCTCTCTTGCCCAATTTTATGGTGCAAAATGGGTTTAATTAGACTAAGATTGCAGTCCATATGGCACGACAACAGTGCGTGTTTGGAGAACAAATTAACAAGTCCGATGCCAAATCTCTTCTGGCTGGAATTCAAACATGACCGTATTCATGGCTAATCGGGGCCAATGCCAGCATCTCCACTGCCTTTAAGACTTTGCCAAACCTGGTTGGATCATGAAACAGTGGCAAAAACCTTTCACCGCTGAGGCAGGAAATTCCTTGGTTGTTAAGCCGACTAAACCAGCAAAGATTTCCCCTGAAACCAGACCAAAATCAAGAGCCATTGTGTCAGTCCAAAATATCAAACAGGGAAGAAAAAAATCACTTAGTGGAAATATGGAGTCTCTTGAAAATGACAAATGTGTCTCTGTGCGATCGCGTGTGCACACTGAATCAAAACATACAAGTCACAGTTTATGGGCGCAGAGGGCTCTGTGACTCTGTGAGAGGGCTCATTCAGCCAATCATGAGCGGGATCTAAGAACACTTTCAAAGCTCCTCGAGGATTTAGGAAACATGAGGATGTGTGGGATATTGTTGCATCCTTGCAGAGAAACACAGTGGCCATCAGTGTCTAATAGAAATTCTATTTTTACCCAATTAATAAAAGTTGCAGCTATATAATTAAAATGTGCCCAACAAGGAGAGACAAGGATTTGCATAACAATGAGAAAAACTACCTCCATGTCTTGGTGAGTGCCCTCTGCCTTCTGTTCATTACCGTTAAAATATTCCATATTCCATCACAATGACAAAATCAACCCGGAGTCACGGGGGCTGAACTGTTGCTGTGGCATGTTATGAATGTGCTCTCGGCCATTGACTTGCATTGATCCTCACCTTACTCAGAGTAATGTGATGAGTCCCCAGCTGCAACCCTCACAATGTAACACCATCAATTGATTTGTATCTGCTAATGTTCCTTTTGTCTGTTTCCAATAAGATACAAGATAGCTGGTGGGGTTATGCAGAGGGAGAGACGTGGAGAGAACGTAGGAATTGACTCTTGAGGGTATGGCAAAAAAAAGATATGCTTCAGCAGAAATACGGAGGAAGGAGATATGGATTGGTGCAGCGGGTTGAGTTGGGAAGAAGGGCAAAATGAGATGAAAAGATACAGGTGAAGGAATGATAACAAAAAGGGTTAGTGGATCATAATCATAATGATGTGCTGAGGGAAATGTACGGGGGTTAAGGAAGGGAAGGAGAAATCAGAAGACAAGGAGCGTACGGAAGAGGTGGCGGATAGAGCCGAGGAGTATGATGAGGTGAGGCTGGGGATGGACGAGGTCATGGGGAGAAGGAAGGCATTTAGATTGATGAGTCATCATCACGCACAGGGGAATGGAGAAAGAGAAGAATGGACGGATGAATAACCAGAGATGAAAGTGGGGGTGATGGCTGTTCTTGCAACGTTTCAATCAGGAGTGATGACAAGATGCCAGGACGAGCGCTGACACGGACACAACATCACATCCTTCATAATCTATAGTGACTTGTTAAGAATGGAGATGGATGGATGGATGATAGATGGATAGTTTAGCTCATTTATGTTTTACACACAAAATCCTGCCAGTTGCCAAGGGTATTCCTTCTTTCTTGTTTTTCCGTTTTCTGTTTGTCTGTTTCTTTTTAAACATGGCTGACTCTTTATCTCGTCTCTGTGGTCTCAGGCTAATGTGTCGAGGCCAACTACGAGGGTTAGATGTACAGTGGATGACGGATGGAGATAGGCGGCGTTAGTAATGTTGTGTATTGACATACATAGTTGCACATCATGAGCCAGAGCCCAGATTAATAGCATGAATTCAAAATACCCTTGGATAGACTCTATTTAATTGAATTTGAGTGTGATTCTTCCATATGTCGTCTTTACAATTTCAAATGTCTCTTGTTTGGGAATTATGAGAAGATAAAGAAATATGAAGTGTCAGAGAGGAAATCCTCCGCCTGGCTCTATGAACAAATATATGTTTGCTGTAAAAGTAAAAATATAAATCTATAACAGAATCCTTTATATATGTATATGTATATATATGTATATATATGTATATATATATATATATATATATATATCTATCTATATAGATAGATATACATACATATATATATATAGATAGAGAGAGAGAGTTTAAACTACTCAACTAGTAGTTTTATGAGCAAATTATGACTCCAATTTCTTTAACTTTTGATCTAATCTACTATATTTTGTCTGTTTTGTGATGTACATTTAATGATCACAGGTTCCACCCAGGCCCAACCCACTGAACAGTTCCTGGCTCAGCTCCTGCACATAGTAGGTGCCTAATGAGAAATTAACATAACATTAAAGCGGAACTAGACCGGAAGTTCCTATTATCGCCGTTTTTTTTGGTGTGTATCTGCGTCATTACCTTGTTTATGAAGCCCTGACGGTTCGAAACAAACAGTTCAGCCATTGCTGAGAACGTTGTGTTTTATTGTAATCTCGGGGCTCAACGAGTTCACTGAAAATCCCGTAATAGTTACGTAAGCAGCGGTTCTCCTGAACAACCGATCGTCCTCCTCCGGGCGGTAGTCCGGTCACATCCGGTTAAGTACATTGAACCGCAGAAGAAGAATAACGTCCGTTGTGGAGGTGTTTCACGAGCAACAGTGTCTTCTGACTCTGGGTCTGACTCCGGTTTAAAGTCATAAAAGGGACTGCGGCGGGGAGTCGTGACGAAGCTATTTTTAAACACTGTTAAAACAATGCTTTGATAATGAGGAGCAGTGCATCCGCCGTTCCAGAGGGGGGCGCTGCGCTTCTGAGAACGGATGTGCTGGATAGTACTGGCCAATCACAAGACTCTGTCTTCTGGGGGTGAAAGTTCACTCTGAAACATCGCGCCTGAAAAACACTGTCAGAAAAGAGGATTTCTATCGGCTAGTTTACAGAAACTAGGCGGTTTTTGACCATAAAAACAAGTTAATATATGTAAGTAGACCTCCATAACTAACATTTATGTGCAACAGGACCACTCTATGTGACCTTTAATATATGTCAGAGTCTTGCACATTTAGGCTACAAGGGTCTACAAACATGCTTGTGTTCACAGTCTAGTTGAAGCATGATTACATGCGAATGCTAAGTAACAGGTGTTTTGTCTGTTTGACTCTGATCTCCTCTTTTCTAAGTGGAGTCGAACACCAATGGGCACAACACTGAACTTAGGCCATTCCCTTCAATACATTTGTGAGTGTGTGTGTGTGTGAGAGAGAGAAAGTGTGAATGATGAATAAGTGGTATATTCCATAAATGAATAAACCAAAGAGTATATAACATGTTTTTCAATCAACAAAATTATCAATAAAATGGGAACACTGATCAAAGGAAAATAGCTGACAAGGAGCTAATAATGTTGTTTTCTTATAGTACTTGTTATCGATCTAAAAAAGGCTCTCTACTGTAGTATTTTCTTGAACATGCAATTTCATACTATTACGTTATGTAAAGCAATGGCGCACACACACTAAAAGCAACTATACATATGCATGTATCTCTATGGCATATGCTTGCACAAAGAGCTCTGTCCCTGAAAATGGTAAATATTAAAGTACTGGAGCTCATGGAGAGAACTCAGCGAGCTGCACTCAAGTATAAATGTGGGTGTCAGGTGTTTATTGCCAGACACTCGACTGAGACCTTTGTCTGTCTCTGTAAACACATTGTATAATACTAAGATTCTACCCATTAAAGTGTAAACTGCATCCTCTATTTCTTCATTTTGTTTTCATTTATCCCAGCAGTATATTTTTAACACGTTTTATTTCTCCGGTTTTGACCCCTAAATTTCACTTTCACCATAAATCCCAGAAATGATCCTCTTATCTTGGTAATTTTGATCAACTTGTGAAATACAAATATTTAACCTTTAACCTTTTAACACCTAAGCCCTCAAAATATCTGTCTGGACATTTCTTTTTTTTGCTTATTTTATCCATAAAAGGGCTAGGAAATGTGCTTTTGCCCTTTTTTCTTTTTGGCAGTTATTTACAATTTACAACATGTTAAAATGTGTATAAAAAAATTAAAATGAAGAAAAAAAGCTTTTAAAAATATACACATTTTTATATATTAAATTTGAACAGTATAAACACATTTAAACCAAATTTTGTTTGAGTCTTTGTCCAAAACACAAATGGAAACTATGTACAAGTAGTAGGCAAAAAAAAAAAAAACACCCTCTCCACACCTTACATGATCTTCACCCCACATGTCTCACGTTGTTGTTTGTTTCTGATCAATCCTTGCGGAGATGGTATGAAGCTGACAGACGCCTTTGCCGGGCTAGTTGCCAAAACGATTAAATACCATCCCCGGGCGCCTGTCAGATAATGATTACACCCTTGTGCGTTGGTCCTGCATCTTCACCTTGTCTAAATGATCTGCCCAGGTTCTCACGAGGGAGGCTAAATACAGACTGCTTGACAGAGCAGAGGCAGCTCAGTCCTCCACAGGCTGGCAGATGGCTATTAACTGCCCATGATAATATGAGTGTATGGACACGTACGTATTCACACGGATACACAAATGTGCAATAAAGCCACAGAATGCTTACCTATGTGTATAAATACAGAACTAAACACAAGTGAATGTATTTGTGCCACGGCTGGGCAATTTGGCTCAATAATGAAATCTCCGATTTTCTCACACCAAACTTGATGAAAGAGAACAAGTCAGTGTTGTTTTTACTTTAATTTTGAGATTTCGGCAGTTTTAAAATAAGCATATAAACAAGACGACAGGGCCCGCCATTGTAAACTATAAGAACAAATATAACTTTTCATTCACACAACAGGCCTCTGGCGGCCTCTGTTGGTCAAATTGGCAAGTGCAAGTGTGGAAACACAAAGAGACAGACATACGGAGCCACTATTAAATCGAAAAAATCTATTTATCACCCAGCCCTAATTTGTGCTTACATAGAAGCATGCATGCATACGCAGACTTTGGCTTGTGTTGTAGAGCTTTCAGATGCATTATTTTATTTCAAATATAATGTACTTAAACATGCTGTTACTGATTAGATGCACGCATTTCCCGGCCAGTTCTCTCAGTTAGATCAGTGCCAGCTACATTCTCCTCTTCTCTGATCCTGACATGAGCCAACACAAAAACATCTGGGAGTTCACACCACGTCTATCTGTGTGTGTGTGTGTGTGTGTGTGCATGTACAGACCTGAGCTTACAAGTGTGTGTGCGTGTGTGTGTGTGTGTAAATAAGTATGCGTGTTAGTGTGTTGGATTCTCAGCACGCCTGCCAGGCTAAGGGTCCAACATCTGTGAGTTCAGATGTTTTCTAATGATATGCTAATGGTGCTGGAGAGAGACAAGCACAGAGGCTAATGTAGCGGTCTAAAACCTCTGCCTTCATCCCTTTTCCCTCCCTGCTAGTGTGATGATCTTTTTGCTTTCCTTTCCATCTCCCTGATGTTCCTCTTTTCACCTTCGGCATGAATTTATTCAGAGCTTTTGCTTCCTTTTTTTTGCTGTACTAAAATTAGGAACATAATTTAATGTCCTTTGCATGACTCAGCTCTGTTATGAGTTAAAAGTGGCACATTCACTGTGGTGTTTTCTTTTCTGGCTGAGTATGCAAGTACATTCCACTCCAAGTAACTTAAATGTGAAGTTACCTTTATGAATACTGTATATGTCATTTAGTCCAGTCTCCATATTCTAATAACCCCTATAATTATTATGGAGGACAAACATTAAATGATGCGAGCCCGCAAGTTCGTTCAGGCAGTGGACTCAAACTGCATTTTAAAATCCAAAAGACACACCTCTCATACACTCCACTCCCTCTCAATTTGGTGGGGTATTTAAGCTGCATGTAAGAGTTCTGCTTCTAGGATCGAAAAATATCTGACGATTTCTGTGATCACGATTAAATATCTACCATTAAATAAAAGTATTTCCATCCCTTCAAATCCCCTTTCAACCCTCACACGTTTATCTCCCCTGCAATTTAGCCTGACCTTCTAAGCATCTGCTCAAAACAAATCTTTACAGTCTTTCAGTTAAAAACTGCTTTTTAAATAATAATAATAAAAACAAATCATCCACCTTGTTGCTAACAGAAAATATGACCCCTATGGCGCCTATCACACCCACACCACCCTCACATGTATGTCCCTTAATAATAACCTTAACCCCAGTCATTGTATACAGCTCTCTCTCTCTTTCAGTGTGCGTGCGTGCGTGCGTGTGTGTGTTCTTGTACTTGCGCCATACTGAGGACCAGTGAGGGTTTTTAACCAACAAAGGTTAAACCAAACCTTCCTTAGGTTGCTATAACATGCTATACTCTGTTTGTCAAAAAAAAAAAAAAATTCAAATTTTGGACAACATAGTATATAGTATGACTTTTTTTGTCAAAATTTGGACCAAACATTTTGCGTCAAATTTTTTGTCAAAATTTGGACCAAACATTTTGCGTCAAATTTTTTATTTAAAATTTTGGACCAAACATTTTGGGTCCAAATTTTTCTTTCAAATTTTGGACCAAAAATTTTGCGTCAAATTTTTTTTCAAATTTTTGACCAAACATTTTGGGTCCAATTTTTTTTTTTGACATTTTGGACCAAAAATTTTGCATCGATTTTTTTGTCCTGTCCTCCTCTTTCAATTTTTTTTTCAAAATTTGGACCAAACAATTTCAAAAATTTTGCATCAATTTTTTTTTCAGGTTTTGGACCAAAGTTTTTGGGTCCAATTTTTTTTTTCAAATTTTGGATCAAAAATTTTGCGTCAATTTTTTTTTACAATTTTGGACAAAACATGTTGGGTCCAATATTTTCTTTTCAAATTTTGGACCAAAAATGTTGCATCAATTTTTTTTTCAGATTTTGAACCAAAGTTTTTGGGTCCAATTTTTTTTTTCAAATTTTGGATCAAAAATTTTGCGTCAATTTTTTTTTACAATTTTGGACAAAACATTTTGGGTCCAATATTTTTTTTTCAAATTTTGGACCAAAAATTTTGCGTCAATTTTTTTTTACAATTTTGGACAAAACATTTTGGGTCCAATATTTTTTTTTCAAATTTTGGACCAAACATTTTGGGTCAAATTTTAGTAGATGTCATTCATGAAGTAGATATTTGTAATTGTGTTGATTTATAAAGTGGAAATGCTGGTCCTCACTTTGTCAGCTCTTTTACCCGGTCCTCAGTATGCAGCAAGTACAAGAATGTGTGTGTGTGTGGGTGTGTGTGTGCGTTCGCGCTCCTGTGTAAAGAATTGGCCAAAGACATATTGGATTCAAAGGGGGGAGGTGGGTGTCAATATCAAGGCTTATATGTCAGCTGGATGACCTGTGTTGTGTGTGTGTGTGTGAATGTGTGTGTGTTAGCAAAGACCACATGATATGTCCTCACGACATGAGTGCTGGTTTCTCGTTAGTTCCAGGATCAGTACACGCCATTGTGCTCACATTGGTATTTATCATGAAACACCCAGAACCCAAGCCTTTAATGTGATATACAATATCTCATCATCATTGTACACGAAGGTCATAACAAACACAGGTCCTTTAAAAAAAAACAAAAAAACAATTACACAGATAAATGTAGTATTGGTGTCGTGTCATGCCTTTTAAGCGATGTTACCAATAATATAGGATTTTAAAAAAAACATGCCTTGTCAGCAAATCACAGCTTAAAATGGGCAACATGGCAGTTAAAAGTCTGATAAGTGAAACCAGCACAGCTGCTGCACACAGATAAAATATTTGTGAATTAATGACTGTTGGGGCAAAACATCCCACAACTTAGTGAATAATGTCAGGATGTCTGAACATCAGAAGTGGCATTGCATGAAAAAATAGCATAGAGGGTGATGTTTTCTAATCAGACGGTTGGAAATGTTCCCTAAATATTAGTAAGCAACGGATAAAACTTTTTCTGCTATAAAGCAGAACAATACATGTTCACGCCATTTCTTATGATATTACAGTTAACATCTCATATAAACCCAAACCTGAACAAGATATAACTATAATTTACTTTCACATAGACAACACCACACTACTCTTATAGACAGGAACAGCATGACTATCATGGCTCTTGGATTGTTGTCTCGCGGAGCTCCGCTTTGTCCGTAAAACATGCGAGAGTGCTGGCGAGGGCAGCGGTATCCGAAAACCGGAAAGTCCGCGAAAAGTTCTATTCTTGGCTCCACAGTGCAGCACAGGGTCCTACACAAACTTCCAACCTCAGAGGATTTATCTGTCCAGTAGATACACATTATATATGACGGAAATGTGCCTGCTAGAGCCTGCAAATGATCACTTTTCCAAATGCTAGCTGCTGTTAGCTCCCAGTAGCCTCTGTGGCTGATGTCATTTCCCATCCCTTAAGTTTTGTTTTATTTTTTTTTTAAGGTGGCCCTTTAAGGTGGACCTAAAGAGATACTAAACAGAGCGTTCTGAACAGGGCTGTTTTGGCAGTGTGATTGAACTGCTGTGGTGCTTCATCCCTATGGTATTTTGACCAAAGCATGTCACAGTTCATTGGGACACCAGGGAACTAGGTTAACTATAGGGTAAGGTCTGGGTATAGGGTATAATAGGGTATAATATGACCCCTTTAATATCAACAGCATCAAATGTGTGGACAGAACCAAAAAGAACCAACCCAAACTTGTCTTATTCACAAAATAATATACATTCGTTGTCATTTTTATGTTTATGGTATAGATAAAGCTGTAGTTTTCTACCTACAACATTTCTGCCCTCCTCTGGAGTCGGACAGTAATAGATTTTGAAATTGCTTAATCTTAAAAAGACAGAAAACGAGGTGTTGGAACAGTTTCCTCCATCTTTCACAGAACTTAGTCCACACAGATGCACACACACACACATTAAAGTACGAAGGCACATTCCTGTGCTAATGCTGTGTTGCCGATCTCCTGAGTGTTTGGTCGAAAGCAGGTGCTCATGAATATTCAAGAGTGGGGAAGTGGTCCAAATGTCTGCTTTTCAACCCAACAGACATTCCCCGTGTGTATACATGTGTGTGGGTGGATGTGCATTTAGTGCATATAGGGCTGTGATAAAAAATGTACTATGTATAGCTGTATGTGTTTGAGTGTGAATGTGTT
This sequence comes from Microchirus variegatus, assembly GCF_963457635.1. NCBI lineage: Eukaryota > Metazoa > Chordata > Actinopteri > Pleuronectiformes > Soleidae > Microchirus > Microchirus variegatus. The sequence goes on along the minus strand of NC_139804.1, from coordinate 27,625,080 downwards.
TTCTTCTATCCGTGTTGCAGCTCAGTTCTGACTGCGGTTCAAAAACTAAAAGACCTCAGTCTCTCATCAGCAGGTATGGTCCGGTCTTACCATGCAAAACACAATGTTGCACAAAGTTTACTTATAAAAGCCTGAAAGGAAAACTTTGCACATCCACTTCTTAGGATTATCAATCAACATCAAAATAGCAAGGAGATTCTCACACACTGTCTACACTTGCAATTTGCAGTAATAAAATATTCATTACTGCAAATTGCATATATGAATGCAAAATGTTGCAGTCATAACATTATTCTGTTTGCAAGACTATATACAACTACAAATCAAAGCTTGCAAGAAGTTTCTGCGACGTTGCAGTCATTCAAATATATAATTCCCCCGCGCACTTAGAACTGGTGTATTTATTTGTATTATGTAATGCATACGTTTTATTATTGCTCATTTATTTATTTTTGATTAATTGATTTCATGTAGATTTATTATATTATAATATATCACTTGCGTACAAAACCTGGCAACCAAGCAACATCTCACAAAGGAAGTTAAGACATGAAGTCAGTTATTTGCCATTTTAATCTAACACTAGTTAAAGTCTTGGTGAGTCAAAAGTTGGATATGGTAAGTGTGCATGGATGTGCCATTTGTGTTAGCCTGATATTTGAAATTCATTTCCATGGTTTAAAGGGGTCATATTATACCCTTTTTCTCCAAGTTAAACTAGTTCCCTGGTGTCCTAATGAACATGTCTGTGACATGCTTTGGTCAAAATACCTTAAGCATGAAGCACCAAAGCAGTTCAATCACCCTGCCAAAACAGCCCTGTTCAGAATGCTCGGTTTAGTAGTATCTCTTTAGGTCCACCTAAAAGGTAAAACAAAACTTAAGGGACAGGAAATGACATCGGTCACAGAGGCTACTGGGAGCTAACAGCAGTTAGCATTTGGAAAAGTGATCATTTGCAGGCTCTAGCAGGCACATTGCCGTCATATATAACATGTATCTACTGGACCGTTAAATCCTCTGAGGCTGGAAGTTTGTGTCGGACTCTGTGCTGCACTGTGGAGCCAAGAATAGAATAGAACAGAACATTTTGCGGACTTCTGGTTTTCATATACCGTTGCCCTCGCCAGCACTCTCGCGTGTTTTTCGGACAAAGTGGAGCTTCGCGAGACAACAATCCCAGGAATTTAGCGCATTGACACGTCCCAATGAGCGCAGAAGTCAACATTATGCTTTATCTCATGTACTTAGACTGAGGAGGACCACAAAAACATGAGTGAGTCATCTTTTTGACACTTTGCCGACTGATGGGGTGATGGGGATCCAGTGTCCCAAATATACAGATTTAAATTATTAAAAAATTGATATTGCATAATATGTCCCCTTTAATATAGGCCTAATGTCAGTATTCTGTACCTTTTTATAAGTAATTCAGTATGGGACCATGAAGCAGTCCTTGTTTCTGTTACGGATATAACACTAGCAGTTTATAATGACTGTCTTTTTTAGCATATTTAAATGGGAAATCATCTACAGCTTCTATATTCATACGATTTCACTTGTTACTTGCTTGATTTAAAGCGGGAACTTTGACCTGACCTGCTTGATTCTTGCAAGAATGACATCAGACTTGCTTGAGACTTGAGACTTGCACATGTTTGACATACTCCCATCTCTGCTGTAAACGTATACATATAAATGTGTACATTTTCCAATCATCTTGCTGTTGGAAATAACAACTACAGAAGCTCAGCAGTAGGTTTTGGAGATTTCTAAATGAGTATTGCTTCGCAACAGTGATGAAATGGTATTAAAAATGCATTTAAAAAATGACCAGAAGGAAGAGAAAATACAGGGTTTTTTTTTTTTACAAAGATTTAAATATAATCCAGGGTTCGAACACTTCTTTAGCAATAGTTTTCCATGACTTTTCAATGACTTCTCCATAACCTTTCATTGACTTTCCAAGACCGAAAATCAGTGCAATCCCACAGTCTTACATGAATGTCCATTTGTTTTGACTGTAAATCTTTGTTAAGACTTTCGTCAAATAAAAAAACATATGCAGTTTGTTGCGACACGTCTTTCATTATCAGCATTTTGCACGTCCTTGGTCTGCGTTTTTCAGTAGCCAAAGTTTATAGCTCTCCTTAAAAAGCCAATCTGTTGTAACTTTCTTTCATATTTATTGATTTGAATTATTATACGAGTAATGCTTTAAGTAATGGTTAAAAAAGAGGAAGTGGTTGTATTCTGTAAGGGCTTTTTTGTTGTTTTGGTTCACGCCTGCAGTATACAGCATAGCTATCCAGGCAATATTTCCATGATTTTTCCAAAACTTTACAGGAAATTTAGTTTTTCATTAACTTTTCAAGGACCGAGAAAATGCATTTTCAATTTCCAAAACTTTTCCAGGTTTTTCATGACCGTACGAACCCTGATAATCCAAATATAAAATAAAACATATACAGCATTTCACAGAATCTTGAGATACAGCTAAATCATCAGTAGTGTCACCACTTGGTTTTGGATGTAACATAACTGCTCAAGTATTTACTGTACTTTAACTACAATTTTGTCAAACATGCAGCTTTTTTAGTGAGACAGTTTGAAAATCTCACAAAATGAAGACAAATGAACAATTCAATGCGACAATGTAGGATGTCGTTTATGAATAGTAAGCATTTATCCGTAATTGGTCGCGTTTGTGTATCTTTATTACTGTACAGTATGTGTGTGTATGTGACTGTGTGTGTATGAATGTGCTGATGGAATGAAGACAAATGCAGTCCTCACTCTCTTCCTGTCCTCCTCTTTGGCTTGTTAGTGGAACACAGAAACAGAGCCGTTTGCCTAATCAACATGAATAATGAAACACTTGTTTGTTTTCCCTGCAAACAGCAGAAATTCATGTCTGCATTAAAACAGACCTCAACATGTGTGTGTGCGTGCGTGCGTGCGTGCATGCGCGCGTGTGTGTGTGTATATACGGGACTGTGGCAAAATGCCATCTCCTGACTACAGATTAGTAGTAAAATCAAACAAATAACAAGAGAAAAAATAGAACCACTTATCTATCCATCCATTTTCTACTGCTTTATCCTCCACAGGAGGGGTGCGGGGGTGCTGTGCCAATCTCAGCTGACAAAGGGTCAGTTCTCCAATCCATCACAGGGCCACATATAGAAACAAACAACCATTCACTCTCAAACCTACGGTCAATTTAGAGTGTCCAATTTAACTAATCCCCATATTGCATGTTTTTGGACTGTAAGAGGAAGCCAGAGAACCAAGAGAAAACCCACGCACACATGGGGAGAACATGTAAACTCCATTCAGAAAGACCCTTGTTCCAACCAAAGGCAAGAGTGCTTGCCACTTACACATACTAGCAATAAAAATGAAATAGAAATAAAATAAAATCTAAGCACCGAAACAAGAGTTTTAAAATAATTAAGAATAAATTAAAAGAGATGAAAATACAATTAAATAGTGTGCTTTGGGTGGAGAAGGGAGAGCGTTGAGTGGTTCAGTAAGTCAAACTGAAGCATGAAACGTTATTTAAGTCATCTAAGAAGGTTATCCACACCTTTGAAAATTTTTGATATAGAGCCCTGTCCTCGATATCTTGTGTCTTGCAGTTTTATGTGTGATGCGACTTCTCTGATCTAGAAGCCCATCTTTTGACTCAAAATCTATTGATTACGTCTTCAGGAGCTACTTCAAACACAGCAGTGACAGGGTAGAAAGGTGCTGTATGTCATGGCAGTACATTTTTTGACAGAGAATCAAATACAGAAGACCAGAATGGCTCAGTATAAACAGCCATATGATAAGGGACAAACTAGGCGCCTTTCAAGGTTCACTACATACCAAGGCGATGATGCCTCACTGTTTAGATGTCAGGCATTGTCTAAGTTCTCCTCGGATTCAACTTAACTCATCGCTGACCCAGAGGTTCCATCATCTCACCCGTCATCTCACCCGATCATCAAAAACCTCTGCAACACTCATGGATACCAAAACCTGGTGCTATTGAGGCAGAACCTCCTTTCTGAAGAACTGGCTTTTGTATTATGGTAAGGTTAAGGTTAAGGTTAGGCATTAGCTGGTTATGGTTAAGCTTCAGGCTCTGTGTGGGGGTCTAGTAGGTATATTATAAGTTAATTTATAGCTGTCTCTATTTCTCTGCAGTGTCTGACATTTTCTCCATCTCAAAAGCACTTTGTCACTTTGCCATTTGCCTCGAGAGCCCTATTTCATCTCTTCATTTCTGAATTGACTTCATGTCTCTCTTCTTGTTTCCACACTCTGCATTTGACACCGAATTCAGTGCAGAAACTGGAAGTCTGTACCAAAGAAAAAGATATTTTTTGAAAAATGCAAAATGACACAAGCTACCGTTTGCTCAAGGTATACCTGCATCTGCACTGCGGTTCTAAATGCAAAGTATCAATACACACAGGAGCTGCCTGATATCGGTCCATTAGCTTGTCTACTTGGCTCCACATCTGAATGACTGCACATTTGCATATCTGAGTATTCACCAAAAAGATTGTGTGGCCTCTAAGGAGCTGCTCTTAGGTGCAACATTAAGCATTATCCACTAAAGACAGTCCCGATTAATTTCTTCACTCAGCTGCATCTCTTGTTTGGCTCACTGGCAAACGTCCATAAAATTAAACAGGATAAAAAAAAAAAAAAAAGCTGAAAGGAGCTGTACCAAATAGGTGAGAGGAGGCAATATATTTAAGAGGGAAGCTTGTGGTTTAACTCTACGGACGTGACAAACATAATGTTCAACATAAATACTGTCAACATTAAACTGTCCTGCATTATCTCGCCAAGGGGCCATTCCTGTCTGTGAAACTGTTCTGAATATTGAGTGTCATACAAATGCTCTGTTGTCACAGCCACTGTGCGAGCTAATCTATTTGCTAAGTAAACAGTGGGTCTTTCTAAGAGGCAATCAGATGCTTTCATTGGTATTTTCATTCCATGTGTGATGACTAAAATATCATCATCGTCTGGGTAACGTGAGCAGACTCACATAAAATACAGAGAGTGAGCATCTGAACTAATGTAACTATAAAATTCTGGACCTCATTCTTTATTTGTGCATAAAAATCTATCTATAAAGCAAGCTGTCTGTGTGTGACAGGCATATCTCGCTGTCCGTTAGTCAGATGGCCCTAAGACTTTGGATATGGGTTGAGCATGGCCCGATGGTGTGCATCCTTGATTTTCAAATTTTTTGGAGGAATTTTAACTTTCGCTGATTTATTTATGATTTATAAGCTAGCGAGGCTATGATTAGCATTAGCATAGGGCTAACATAATACAAACACTGTGCAACCTGGAGATTGGAACCCTTTTCTGTTATTTGGCAACTGTACTATTTGGTTGAAACTAATTAACAAGCATTAAAAAAAACAGATATAATTTACAAATATTCAAATGGAAAGGAATATACAATAATGAGACATACAAAATTAGTACTAAGGAAAAGTACACATACTGTGTATGAAGTCAAAAAGAGTCAAATATAATACAGAAGTATGTATAAAGCCTGTGTTCAAACATGATCACCAAGTTTTACAGTATTTCTATTTCAACTTTTTCATTTGTACTGATTTGATCAACAGACCTTGCTTTGCCGAGCTACTTTTAGATGAGCAAAAGATTGGACATTGAAAAGAGAGGGACGAAAAAAATATTAGAATACCCTTCCAAAATAATCTCGGCACTTGCATGGAGGTTATTCACCATTGGCTGGCTATAAAAGTGTTGGAATACTTCCATAAAAGCAATCCCACAGCTCTCAGGCTCAGTGGCATTAGAGAAACTATGCGGAGTGCATGCAAAGAAGCAAAGGGCACATGAAAATGTATTTCAGGGTGGGGGGGGGGGCAGTCTGACGATAAAAAAGGTGGAATGGATGGGAGAACTAATCAAAACTAAATCGCAAATTGTAAGGCGCAAATTTAACCCTCTCCTGTGAGTCAATTTTGAAATTGCAAGGCTTCGACAACAGTCTTCAATAAACCTCAGTGTTCAATAAAAGTGTGAACCGACAGCATTAGTCACAGACCTAAGCAGAGTGCAGCCCAGTTTGTGTCTATAAAGCACCTTAAAGGGCAAGTAAGTAGTTTATAGTGACATCTAGAGGAGAGGCTGAAATTTACAACAAAGTGGAGGCGGGACTTCCGCTACAAGTAAAGAGACGCTTGATTTGTTCTCTCGCGTTTGTCCTTACAGGCTCCCGTAGAAACATGCCGTCTCGCTGCTAACAGTGGCAATGCAACCACGGCCCGCGACCATGTTATTTTAAATGACTTTTTGAAACACTACGAAAATGAAACAAAGAATATTATACAGCGACTAGACAATGCAGGAGCACATAATATGTATAAAAAAGTGGATTTTGGGTTATATAAACCCATAAATACTAAATATTGTCCCTTTAAAAGAACCAAATCTATCATCTTCGCACATGTTCCTTTTGAAAATGCTACGACAAAAAAACCCAACCATTTTTAGGAAACAGCTCTCGGGTCAGAATAAAATGAATTTGTGAAAATTAATATAAAAAGGCATAAGCTGCACAGTACGGAATAAGCTTCAACAGAATTACAAGCGTCAGGACATTTGTGATTGAAATGAATGCACCTTTTCTCCCTCACAGTTCCTAGCTGTGTCCTCCTGCACCAACAACGTCAGCTTCCGCACACGCACAGCAGACCATGCTTAATTAGTTATTTCCGGAGGTAGTGGGAAGCTAAATGCCAACCATCCGTCAGTGGGCTTCTGCGTGAAATCAGCACTCTCTCTTAACCTCCTCCCATCTTTTCTCTCTTTTATCTTTTGGGTTATATCTCTCCCTCCATTTCTCAAGTCCCTTTTTAGAGGTCCATTTATCCCCACCCTTTAACCTCCCCTTCTTTCATTCACTCCTTCCTTCCAACTTCTCTTCTCTCCAATCTCTCCACCATCTCCTTATGTGACAGTACATCCACCCTTCATCTCTCCCTCCATTTTCCTTTTTCACTCCCCCTCTTTCTCCTTCTCTCTCTCTCCCTCTATCAGACTGAGAACCGACTGTGAGCAGTGGGATAAGTCACTAGCCTTTCATGACCTTTATACACAGTGCAATGAGCTTTATCTCTCTCCCCTGTGCAGGTATTCATCCTTATCAATAAATAATGGCAGCTATTATAAGGGCTGAATAGTCAACAACCTTTCCATTTTATTACATTTTCAGGGACAGGTTCCAAGTCCAAACACAACAATTATACAAGTTAAGAAAAATAACAAACCAGTAGAGAAATTACAGAAAGATTGTATGCACAACTTAATCGTGAGCCATTGTTGCCTCTTTGTCATATTGTTGTTATTCACAGTAGATTGCACAGTGTAGAGTCCTCAACAGGTCTCCCATCACCTTTGCATTTTCAGACTTGTTTGCAACAAGTGGCAACTCATGACTGGCTAATTGACCGTTGCCATGTTGATGTTCTGCAAGCGGAATTTCACAGATGTCACCTGCAACCAGGCACTTGTGTGATGTTACAGCAGTCCATCACTTCAATGTGTCCCCACTCAAACGTGGAATTCTTTATCCATTTTCATCCACGTCCTATTGAAGAAGAGCTGAAAGCTGAGATTGATTCTCAGTAAAAAATGTTTAGTCGCGACAGAAATCAAGTGAGAAGTAGACTATTTTCCCCCATAGATTTCCATTCATTCGACCGGTTTATCGAATCACACCACCCTATCTGGATGTGTAGGTCACGTAGGTCCAGTTTTTGAGGAGAGCATGGTTAAATACAAGTCATGACAAAAGTGACTCAGCTAATAATGTTGTTGTCCTGACCAACTCCCAACTTGTTTGTGATTTAGGGTTGTTTTGTTGTCCTCTCAGCCCTTCCTGCCTAAAAAAGTTAGAAAGTTATCCTCTTTCCATTTAGATCCGTCACCTATTATTTCACTTCCAACTTCACTCTGCAATTAGGTGCTGGTTTGACTCATTCTTCTGGTCACTGGTTCATTTGCAGTTCAAAAGGTACCTGGTCATCCATAAGTACATGAACTTATGTTTTCAAGCCTCCAGAGATGTAACTTGGGCAGAACCATGTTGACGATTTGCAACCAAAAGTTAAGAGCCATCGCCTGCAACCAGGCACCTACTAGACAATACCAGCCATCGGTCACCTTGGTGTCTGCTGTACTTGTCCATTGTCCTCAAAATGGGAACATAATTTACAGTAGCTTAGCTTCGTGACTTGCCATTTGGTCAACGTATGACAATAAATTATGCAACAGCTCTTCGTTTGATGCACGACTATGCCGCCTCACATACTACACCAGAGCTAGTTTCTCTGCAAACTACTCCTGTCTTTTTGAACGCAGTTGTATAAAAGAAAAATCCCTGAAACTACAATAGTGATGACTTTGGGTCACTATCATTCATCCACATTTGACAAAACCCAACAGTTTTCACAGTTAAACCGTGATAAAGAAAGTTTTACACATGACGGAGCGCTGTGTTTGCGTGCATGCGTGGGTGTGGCTTAAGGTTGATGGCATGCATTATTTGCTCCTATTTTTATTCCACCTTTATTTTACAGGTGATTCACAGTGACAATAACAGATTACAAGGGAGACTGAGCCAAGATAGGGTCAGTTAAGAGGGCAGCTGTGGGTCAGTGGTAGAGCAGCTTGTCTTTAAAAGGGGGGGGTCAGTGTTCTATGCCAATGTGTCCCTTGGTAAGACGCTGCTCTGAGAAAGAGTTTGATCGATGTGTGATGAAAAAAGCACACTTTGAATGTGTGTGTGAACGGGTGAAAAGGCAGAGCTTTGAGTAGTCTTCAAGACAAGGAAAGTGCCATGTACATACACAGCATTTACCATTTAAATTAAGCATGAATATGGTATCGACTTGATTACTGCTGAATATGGCATAAAGAGGAGCATCACTAATGTGTCTGTATATTTGTTTGTGTGTGTGTGTGTGTGTGTGTGCGAGAGGGTGCTAGACAGAGAAATGAACAGCCTGTGTAGCCAAATTGGCAGGTGCAAAATAATGTTTAATGTTGTGTAATTTAGCATGGTTTTATGTGACCTGGAAAGAAACAATACTCATGTTACACCTCTACAAAGAAAATGAGCCACAGTTGCAGTGTGTTGTTCTCTGCCACAGAGTAACTCAGAGAGGGAGAAATGAGGAGCAGGGGAATGCAGTGAATGAGATAAATGTTTTTCCTTCAAAGAAGCCCAGCCCGTGGCGCCATGCTCCCTCTTTTTTTTCTTCCCGTTTAATTAAGAAAGCAATCCCTCCTTCCCCTGAGCTCCCCTCCTTCTTATAGTCACTTGTTCTGGTGCAAGTCCCATTTAATAAATGATTATGATGATAACGGGGGATGACAGGGAGTGGCCGGTGTGTAAGCATGGAACAGGGAGTCGGGGTACATGTACATGCGACTGTCAACACCACTCAAACACATTCAGGAGCCGTGCAGCAGAATCAATATTGTGGTAGCGGCGAATTCACTTGCAAACACAAGGAGAGACTCGGAGGAGAAGCGTAACTTCTCAGCGACAGGCAAAGCTGTTCCTACATCACTTTTACAGCAAAAACATTATTTTCCCATTTATTTTTGGTGTCATTCTGCAAATGCTACCAAAGCAGTATTTTTGTGAGACATTCATCATTCTGTGAAAGAAAAATAAGCAAATGGAGTATGCCGAAGGGCTGTGCACGGAAATACGCCAGCTTCCAACCTGAACCTGCGTCACTGAAAAATGCATTTAAATATTTTTGCCATAACAATCGATCACAGCAGTCGAGACCTTTTCTCACCAGTTTGATTCTCTGAATGTAGATCAAGGAAGCAATATTTTAGTTGTACAGCATAGTTCAGGGATCAGTGGCGGCTGCTGGACTTTGGAACAGAGGAAGCTCATTTCAGGCTCAGTTATTTATACATAAATTCATAATTTCTGCAAATGAACAATTAGAAAATGCGATAATTATAGCATAACAGTGTTATGACTAACAGACTTCCCTCGCAAAATCCACACAGGACTGAGGCAGAAAATGTATGTTTCTGCAATGCTGTCCATCAAACCTGGTTACGCCTTTCAGACAGTTACCCCAATCATCAGGCAGAAGCCTCATCCACTGTCACGGAAGCCCAGCTTCCCTGGAAGTGATGATTTTGACGTGTTTGTCCAATCACCGTCGAGGACTTTAGGATTTTTCGTTGATTTGAGTGCAGTAGACTGCATTACACCACTCATATACACCTTTGCTCAAGCACGTCCAAATGATCTGTCATAAACAGCATGCACAAGATGTAATTTGAGTGGAAAAAGCAACATGTGCTTCCTAAAACAACATATTTAAATCAATATTCATTGTTTTGGGGTGGAAATGATCACACTTTTTTGTAGGTCAGATCCTCTGGGGTGGAAAAAAGAGCTGTAGATGTGGAAAGGAAAAATCAAAGAAAAAAAAAGTAAGCACTCTAAGTGACTCTTCTATATTGCATTATAACACACAGCGAGGCGTGCGCCTTCAGTCGCCAGCAGCTAGTTCGAGTTTGTGTTTAAGAAAATCTGCCTGAGGTGTTTTATTCCAACGTGTAAAAAAAAAAGACACAGTTGAGCTCAGTATGGCTTCATGTATACTGCAATATAAAAGGGATGAGGCTGAATGGGCAAAGTATGGCTAACCAACCACTGATTCACGCTGACATTTGTTGGGGGGTGGAGTAGGGCTATGGTTCACGATAGGCGAGGACACGTAACGTGAAGCAGAAGTCGAGAATGAGCAGAGAAATGTGTGGCGTGAAGGAAGGGGCGTAGAGATAGTGAGGCAACAGTGTGGCAGAAATTAAAGGAAAAAGAGGGAGGACAAATCGGAACGGGTCAGAGCAGACAAAATGTGACCTGGGAGAATGGGAATACGGCGAGATAAAATGAAAGAAATGGACGGTTTAAAAGAGGGGCTCAGAGAGTTGAGGACAAAAGGGGAGAATAAAGAGGGCACAACATGGTGGGAAAGAGCAAAGATAATTTAGAAAAAAGGCGACCAGGGAGCTGAAAAGTTGAGAGGAACACGGAAATTAACAATAAAGTAGAGAGAAGAAAGACGTGTGGAAGGGCAGAAAAAGAACAGCGGGGTGAAACAGTAGAAGCGAGAACATTTAACAAAGGCAATTAAGCACAAATTGGATAATTCTGGAGAATTCGGTGTTAATAAAAACAATACCTGCACAGTTAATAATGTTGTTACAGTGCGACTATAATATAACATCCAGCACAATCTCATAATACTAATAACAATTATACTGAAGGTGAAACATATGTAAATATTACAATTCTTCAGCCTGGAAATGTGCTCTCATTCAGAACAACTTGACTGGTTACAGCTTAAGTAGGTTGGGATACAATGAGTGACTGAGCAAAACAAACAAAAATCACTTTCATTATCAGCCAAGATTAATACTGATTATGCACATAAGTTCTATTAAAGAGTTCTATTAAATCCACTCATGAGACAGTGATACATATAATGGGTGGTACAGTTTCTATAACAAGCAATTATAGAGTTGCATTTCTCAGAGATGTCTGCACTCCGCCTGGTCATGGTTCTGCCCTGCAATCATTGACAACACCACCCTAAAAAAATGTTTAAAAAGAACCAAGCGGTTCCTGACCCATTAACATCTGCAGTCAGCGTTAGTAATTCCTAAAAACACAAAGCTGGGAAAAGAAAACAAGCAGCAGGGTCTTGGTGTGGACTAAAATAACAACATGGGGCAGCGCTGAAGATGTAAATTCAGTAATTGTGATGAAAAAAAGCACTGCGGAAAAATACAGGACTGTAGCAGGACAAACTGAAGCAGTGAAGTGAGAGGCCAAAGAGGACAGCGGGATATGGATCTCTGTGCCCCACTTCTGATGAGTGTTATTTGCAGAATATATTTAATTCATCCGCTGCTACACTTCCTCGTCTTTTCCCTCTACTTTCTTATGATCTTCCTTTATAAAGCCTTGCTCCAAAACCCAGGAACTGTAGCTTACTTCTTCTCCTTCTACTTCTTTTTGACAATTTCTTCTCTTCTCTTTATTTTTATCCCCGTTTTTCCCGAATCCCGTCTTCTTTTGCCCCAATTCCTCCGTTGCTCCTTCAGCCTGGCGACCAAATCCTTCCAATTACGGTAATGTCTGGGGTTAAGTCACTGCGATGACGTATCTAAAACTACCCTATGCAGAGCGCGACGTCTACCAATAAATGGAGAAGGATAGACGTGCGGTGAAATTGGTTATTGAGTGCAGCCATGTAAGCATAAATGCAGCGATAAATATGCATAAATCCATCAACAAACGGATACAAAGGTATTTTTCTGCTACTTCGGTCACATGTCTATGTCTTTCTCTCGCTTTATCGACTAAAGTATGTGTGTATGCCGCAATCAACTATATTTTTAGTGCTCAATTATAACACAGAGTCTATGGCGTCCTTGTAAATAAATAAGGGAAAAGAACAAAGCGTAATCACATACAGTAAATTGGGGTGAAGATTTTTAAAAGCAACAATAAGAGCCAGATTGATTTCTGAGACCAATTAGAAACAACTGTACAACTGTGATGTGTAATTAAGACCAATTAATGTGTTTGTTTGACTGAGCAGAGAGAGATGAGTCACTTCAGGTGTGCAGCGCTTGGTTGAACCAGCTCTTTTGTGACTTGATCAATTCCTTTGAACAACGAGCAACATGAATAGATGTTCTCATTTCACTAAGAGAGCTTCAGAGAGCCACATCTTTGGAGGAGAGCCAATCACCACTGCTGCTGACTCTTGGCAACTAATCCGTGACTGGGTGCTGGAGCCAAGTGTGACCATAATGGGGGGGGGGGGACAAAAGATTGTCTGTGGAATTTCAACATCACCGCAGGTCAATTTATTGGCAAATATAAGGTACGGAGGGGGACGGAGCAGAGCCGTAGGTCTGAAGGCCACGTTTGACACCAAGCAGCTGCCATGTCTTTCCGGTAATTTAGAATGTGACAAATCAGTAGACGGTCGAGGCTCGATTCTGGCCACGCAAATATAGAGCAGCAGAATCAAGAGTAAGGCGCTATAAGGCAAAACACTTGTGATCTGAATATCAACTAACCTTCAGAAAGTCAGTAATTCCACTAAATTATTCAAACCTCTGTCCATCGCTCTCTCCATTCCCGTCTCTCCCTGCGAGTCTGGTACAATGGCGCCCTGTGGGCTTCCTGTGCCGACAGGAAGAGAGTGGCTTTTCACAGCCGGCCAAGACACACAGCTGAGCGGAAGACGAGCCCCCTTTCTAAGGTTGTCTTCGCCCGCTGCAATCCCCCCCCCCCCCCCGCCTCTGCCCCATCTTTTTGAGGACTCTTTCTTTCTTGAACATTAAATCGTCTCTCCATCTCTATCGAGTTATTTTACGTCATCAGTTCCTCCAAAGAAATCCTGCCCATAAAATTCCCTGTCACACAGTGATAATTGAGCATTTTACCTTGCACACATCACTCATAACTGTGTTGTTGTCCCCCACATCTTCTTTTTTTTTTCTTTACAAACATTTTGGTGAAAAGCCAATTTTAAGGACTGTTTTATTTACAGAAATGTGACTGACTGACGAGCGTTTCTTTCCTCACAGCTCTTTTTTATCCGTTGAGTGCCAATTGTCCCAGCAGGTGGGCCCAGCATGGCACTGGCCCAGCAGTGGTGCCATACTAATACATAGAAACAGACTCAAGCACTGCAATTATTATAAAACATGTGACTGAAATAATACTTTTAAGTCGTATGTCTCAGTTACGCAGACAGGATTATAGTTTTTTTCCATTGTTTCCCACAGGGTATTGGTATGTCTGTATGTCTTGGTGTGGTCTCAAAGTCTTAAATCTCAGACCCCTGCATCCACAGCTGTGATTGACTGCTCTTAAATAGTGTTTACCTAATGCTGTGACAAATAAAGAATAAAAAAAAAGAGGGGGAAGCAGGGCCATGACTAAGTAAAGGTGCTCCCTGCTGAGGTGCAGCCTTTTTCTGTCATCACCAGCCTGAGTGGTCTTGCAGTGAATATATTATGCGCTGGCTCAGAAGGCATTTCTGTGAACCTGTGTGTGTGTGTTAATATAACCATCTCTACATGTTTGCCTAAGTCATCTGTGTTCAGTGGCACATTTCCCACATTCAAGCACAGAGTTTTACTGAATCCGTTTGTTATCTTTTAAACTAATGACTGTTTATTGGTTTCCCTCTGCTTACTTAAGGAGGTGTTGCAGCTCATTTGAGTCATCACTCCTGCTGTGTGACGTGAAACAGGCAGCAGGACGTACCCATAGGTCATCCTCTATGCCAGAGCCTAAAAGTGAGTGTAGGTGATTAGCTTCGATGCTGATGTCAGCAGCAGTGAGTGCATCTGAGCCCGACTGGACGTCCTTTCTTTGCTGACTGTTGTTTCAACTGGAAAAGTGGCCCCATTGCAAAGTTTTGAAATGTGACAGTGAATTTTCTGCTCCGCTACTCAAATGGAAAGGTACACACATGCACAGCAACTGTTCCTCAAAGTTGAGGATTTCCACCATTTTATTTTGTTTTGCTCAAATATCATTCAGAAAACATATTAACACAATATTAAGTTCATAATTGAATCCAGTAGGAGCCTATGTTTGAAGAGTATGACTCAAGTAAACTTCCATTTGCGAGTGTATTGATGCTGTGTATTATTTGTGTGACTATTTTTTGTCGGTTTATCATAATTGAATACACAGTTTTTTGTTTTTATGCAATTTGTATTTTGTTGCTGTAAGATTGAGTTGAAATTCCACTGAAGTAATATTTCAAGTCTTAACCATGAATGGAAACATGGTAGTCTTCATTTCATGTAGAGCTTTCAGGTTCCTCTCAGGCAACAGACCTTGATCATTGCTATTAATGTCAAATCCAGAGGAATACTGAGTATACTATTTATAAAGTCATTTATGACTTACAAGCCGCATTTGATACTTGAAGTGATTTACGTTTGATTCTCTAATTTAATGATGATGATACTGTTGTTTTTCAAAAAAAAATTTCCTCCTATAGCCTGGCTGACTGCATGCTGTAACCTTAGAATGTCAGGTTGTAAATCTCATTCACTTGGTTTAGTCTCTTGCTTTGAGAGAGTGAATGGAAAATACCATGATGTTTATCTTCATCTGTAGAGGATTGTGTTTCCTGAGTCAAAGATGCTGCAGACACTGGGTCAGAGCCTGCATCATTGCACATCTCCGTGGTACAAAATGACTTTAAAAAGTTGAAATATTGACAGAGTAGTTATGATGCAAAACTGTAATGACATGAAAAACTTTTCTCACATGATTAGGAACAAATTTAGTATTTTGGGACAATGGGACCTGCCAGTACCCTTTTAAGAGATCGAATTTGCTGATAAACTTGGCAGAACCCACCTGGTCTACACAATCGTCCATCCGAGGCAAAGGATAGGAGTCTGGTTTGGTTATACTGTTAACTTTCCTATAATCTGTGCAAAACCGCTGCGTATTATCCGGCTTTGGAACAAGTACGCACGGTGACGCCCAAGCGGAGGACGACGGTTCCGCAATGCCATTTGACAACATGTAAGCAATTTCTGCATCTATCAACACACGCTTCTCTGCACTTACCCGATAAAACCGTTGTTTTATCGGCTTGGCTTCACCGACCTCAACATCGTGCTCCAACACACTGGTGCAGGACGGAGTGTCCCCAAACAGACAAGGAAATTTTTGAATGAGGCCAACCAACTCTGTGCGCTGTGCCTCCGACAGATGCCCCACAACGAGATCCAAGTTTGCCAACATCTGGGAATTTTCCAACCGACCAGACATCACCGCAGAGTCAAGCTGAGGTAAACCATCCTCACAAAATCTGTCACCAGAAACATTCAGTGTGTTACCAACACAAACTGGATGTGCACCAACATCTGGCACAACATCAGCTGACTCACCCTGCGACGGACTCTCCCGAACATGGTACGGCTTCAACAAATTTACATGACAAAGTTGATTCTTTTTTCGACGATCAGGCGTGGAAATCAAGTAGTTCTGTTCCGACAGCTGCTTGACCACTGTATACGGACCCATAAACTTTGCTTGAAACGGTGACGTCACCAAAGGCAACAGCGCCACAACCTGGTCACCTTCAGAAAAATTGCGACACTCAGCTCGCCGGTCATAAATGCGCTTCATTTTCTTTTGGGCTGAGGCCAATTTTTCTTTTGCCAATTCAGTAGCGGCATAAAGACGATGTTTGAACCCATTCACATAATCAATGAGATTCTGCGGAGGTTCTGCCTCCTCCCAGCCACTCTTCAGCGCAGCCAGTGGACCTCTCACCGTGTGACCAAAAACCAACTCATTTGGACTGAACCCCGTATTCTCTTGTGTAACCTCCCTTGCTGTAAGCAACAACCACGGCAAACCTTCCTCCCAATCAGCATTCAACTGCACACAATAAGCCCGCAACAAAGATTTTAATGTTTGATGGAACCGCTCCAATGCTCCCTGGCTCTGTGCGTGATATGCTGAGGACTGGTTGTGCGTGACGTGTAGCTGTTTCAACACTTGAGCAAACAGGTGTGAGGAAAAGTTTGACCCCTGGTCACTTTGAATGATCCTTGGAATACCAAATATAGAGATGAACTGGCTGAGTGCACGCACCACCGCCTTGGCTGACAGCGTGCGCAACGGATACGCAGCAGGGTACCTGGTACTTTGGCACATCACCGTCAACAAATACACTGAACCAGACTTAGAAGGGGGAAGAGGACCAACACAATCAATTATCAGATGTTCAAAAGGTTCACATACTGCAGGAATGGGACACAACGGAGCCACTTTAATTACCTGGTTTGGTTTCCCTGTCATTTGACAGGTGTGACACGTTTTTATGTATGCTGAAACACTTTTCTTAACCCGTGGCCAGAAAAAATGACGCAAGATCCGGTCATAAGTTTTTGCTACGCCCATATGACCAGACTCATCATGCGCAACACTGAGAACCACATCACGGAATTTCGACGGTACCACAACCTGATACACTGGTTCCCCCATGAAACCCTCTCCGTGCGGCACCCACTTCCTCAGCAACACTCCTTTCTCCACAAAATAACCCTGTGCCAGGTCCTTTACCTCACCCACAGGACGCACAGACTCAAACAGCTCTGTCAATGTGGAGTCGGCCTTCTGTTCCTTCACCAATTCACTGCGAGATATAGAAAATGGAGAGTTAGACACACGTGACAACAATGATTCAGCAACAATGAGTTTTTGGTCAGCCTGACCCGCGCCACCGGCGTCCGGACAAGCTCTCATCATTGCGCGGGTTACAGCGCATGCCTTAAACACCTCCGGGAACCTCTTCTCGTTTTCATCTGGCCCCCGAGTACCAAGCGGTACCGGGACAACCAGCGGACGAGCCGGCTGATCCGGCCAGACACGGCCCCCTGCAACATCGTTCCCCAAAATGACATGGATCCCTTCTACAGGCAGAGCAGGACGCACACCCATGTTCACTACTCCACTGAACAGATCAGACTGTAGGACCAGTTTGTGTAATGGCACACGAAAAACTGACATCCCCATGCCTCTTATGGGAACAAAAGAACCCGTATCCGACTCCTCGGAAAACGGCAGAGCAGACCCCACAATGAACGAATCAAATGCCGCCGTATCCCGCAACATTATCACCGGGACTTTGTCCTGGCTGCCCACCAGAGACACGTAACCTTTTGAAACAAACGGCAAAAATGATTTCAAATCAGGATTCAACTGAATTGACGACGGAACATCTCCACACTGCCTCACAGCACCAGAAACGGGCGCAGCCATGGCAGCTGGCTTCACAAATCCGCCACCAAACTTAGTGCGCGTTTTACGCACAGGGCACTCATTTTTCCAGTGTCCTTTTTCGTGACAGAAATGACAAAAATCCTCATTCTCGCGGCCCCGACCTGGCAGCCAACTGTTATGACCCCGATCATTCCTCCTAGCCGGTGAAAACCCAGCTCGAGGCCTGTCCCAGGAGGACACCCCCCCCACTGGACCATCAGCACAGACAGGGAAATCTCCTCTGCCTCTCTTATGTGTCAACAAGTAATCATCAGCAAGCGCGGCCGCCTCCGCCGCCGTACTCACTTTCTTTTCACTGATGTATATTGCCAACCTCTCAGACACTGAGTTTTTAAACTGCTCAAGCACAATCAGGTCACCCAGCCCACCAAAATCTGTTACACCGGCAGCTGCACACCAGCGGTGAAAATGCGTTCCCAACACACGTGCGAACTCCAAATGAGACTTGTCCCCTTTTCTCCAGCTCCGAAACCGCTGTCTATACGCCTCCGGAACGAGCTCATAACTTTGCAAAACCGCAGCTTTAACCTTTGAGTAGTCACCGCTGTCAGACGCCGGCAGCGAGGAAAATGCTTCCTGTGCGCGCCCTGTCAACACACACTGTAACAACACGACCCTGTCCGCGTCGCTCCAAGCTCTCGTATTGGCTACACGCTCAAACAAGACAAAAAACGTGTCCACGTCTCTTTCATTAAACTTCGGGACTAACCTTAAACTACTCAAAATATCACCGGAGTCACCACTTCGACCCCCAACAAATTTACCGTCGCTCATGAGATTCAACCTCTGAGTTTCCAAGTCCAATTTAGTCAACTCAACCTGCTGCTTTACTTTTTCCAGGGTCACAGCCTTCTCCAAATCAGCCTTTTGCCTCAGCTGCTCCAATTCCAGTTCCTTCTCTGTCTCTAACCGGAACCTTAACGTAAGCAACTCCTTCTGCTGCTCAAACGTTAAATTTGAATCTGCAACCTGTGCACTGACTCTACCGGCAGCCTTTCCCTCCGCAGGTGGCCCCGACGCACACGCCAACACACCCTGATCATACAAATTCGCCAACACAATTGCCTTCACATTGTCTTTCAACCTTTTATCAGAGACATATATCTTATAAACCTCAGCGAGTTTCAGCAATTGCTCCTTTGTGCACTGCTCCACAAATTCCTCTGAAGGTGCCCTCACAAAATCCTCTACTCCTGCCATGATAACAGACGTGCAAAGACAAACTCACCAAGGAAACGAAAAAGAAGACACGATTATGGCCTCAATCCCAGCGGATGAACCCCCCCTAACTGCCTATCCATTTCTACCTAAACTCAACCCTAGTCTTCAGGGGATACTGATGGCGGGTACTTACGCACTCTCTACCACTAGTGTGACCAAGCGACCAGCAAGCTGGCAACCCGTCCGCACTATGGACGTGCTCCCGAGACAATCGCTCCAACCACTTTCACCCCACACTACAGTGGCACCACGAAACCCAAAGGGGAAACGCGCTTATCCTGCCGGGGAGACACCACACTGATTGCGAAAACCGAGGCCAACACGCAACTTCTCCCTGTATCCTCCTACACAAACACACTCACGTCTATCACAGCCACATACTTAGCCCAAAACAATTCCTCTCGTACAATCCTCACCTACGAGCGTTCCGACGGGGAATCCCTCACGGAACCCCCAGAATGACGTCACAGCAATCAACGCGCGAACATCAAACAAAGCGCTTCGCAAACATCAGTCATCAATCTCCGCAGAAGCAACATTACGCAACAACTTACACCAATAGGACGAGCCCCCATTTGTTATGGTCTGGCTCACAAGACCACAACAAAAACGACCAAGGGAGGACGGAGGAACGATAATTAAAGATATAATTTATTTACAACTAATAGAATGTGCAACATAACCATGACCAAACAAAAACCAAACGAAAAAAGGAAACGGTGGCTCGGACGGAGCTTCGCTGGCGGCAGGCAGAGAGAGACCGAGCAGACTGCAACCCTCTAATATAGACACAGGTCACAGGTGTTTCCCATCAGGGCCCCGCCCCGCCATCAGCCACTGCAGGGGGGGAAGGGAGAATACAGAAGGAGAACACCTAGACCGGCCTGGGCCGTCACACCTAGTTTCAAAACTTTTTGTTATAGCCTCTAATAGGTCTTAAAATTAACAGTCTGAAATAGTGTTTTGAGAGTTTATTGGAAAATCTATACTCAGATGGGGAGCTTGCCAATACTGAGAGTGATTCAATTTAAAATATTTTGTGAGATTCATTCTCCTTCAGTGTTCCTCTTTCATTTCTCCTCCCAATATATCTAATTTTGGTCATCTGAAAAATAATTCATATGTGAGAAATTTAACAAACAGGCATTTTCTTATTTGTTCACTTTATTCATTCATTCATTAAAGGGTAACTCAACGCCCTCTTCTGAGGCTAACTCAGCCCAATGCTTGATTTTGAAAAATGCTGAAAACTGGACTGAGAGCTGAATGGGGGGGGGGGGGGTTCAAGTGTGGCAAGAGAAAGGCGACAGCTCTGGTGTGTATAAAAGGGGCGGGAGTCTGGGACGTCTTTGGACAAGAGGGCGTCAGAGATTTTTTTATCACCACATGTATAAATTTAATATTTCACTAAACTGTGAAGATTGTGCCCATGGATCAGCAAATAACATTACTAGACCGAACACACTGGTTTTCACCTGAAAAATTGGTTAAGGGGTTTAGTTTGAGATGTGCTCTTAAGGTTCAAAGTGTCTTTATTATCCCTGAGGGGCAATTTGGGTCACAGCAAACATTCCCATATAAACATGGTCTCTTTCTCTCTCAGTCTGTCTCTGATATAAATAATTTAGTGGACTCCTCCTCTCTGCTGTAAAGCCAAGATATTCTAGATGGAAATATCACCTCCGGTGAATATGTTTATGTTCCTCATGACAAAATGGTTTATGCGATCTCACTCGGTATACGGTGGCATTGTCCAAAGTGATCACACTCTCCCTCAATGACACGGGAGTGGCTCTTCCACAGCACAATGGAAGCTCGCGCTCGCATTGTGCGCACGCTGACATATTTATCAGTGTGGCGCCTCAACGCAGCAGAATGATGGAGTGTGGGTAGATAATTGCCCAAGTCAAAAAGCTTAACGCATCTGCAGCAACAAACACCTATTATCAGCTGTCAGCTCATTATCCACATATCCAATTACAGGTTGTCATGTTATGGAGTGTAAACAAAGCAAATGATATGAGATCGCTCCCGCGCACGCACAGATCACCTTCAGACATAGGCCGTCATTTATTCTGCCATCTACGTAAACCACTCCACACCTGGATAAATGTTGCCCGAGCGTTGTTATAATTGTTAGAATCTTGTCTGATTTGACACTTTTCTTCCCTTTTAGGGGCCAGAGATAAATTTGGCTGCAGCACATTGGAGCATTTTGGGGGGAAAAAAAGGACACATTTAAGTTACTCAAACTGGTATACTACATCACTGATGAGAGTCGGAGCATTATGCATCATTAACTGTGGCGAGTGTTGACAATTTCATGGGCCTTTAGTGAGGGGTATCTTTGCTCTTTCACAACGCAAGTTGCTTTTATAATGAATCATGTTGTTGTTTCCTCTGTGAAGTGACAGATGCTATCTCACTCGTGTCATTAAAGGCTCCGTCTGATAACTGCACTGTGCCCCCTCGTCCACTGTTGCTCAAGCCTTGTTTTTGCTTAGCATTTCGATGGGACAATAGCCAAGGCGTGCAATTAAGCCCCAGACCTTGAAAACAAAACCAAACAGCTTGTGTATGCCAGTTAGTGTTGGCTGTCAAAACCTGTTCCACACACAGTTTCTCGCAGATGAAAAAAAAAAAAAAAAAAAATCATTAATTTGCTTTTGACAATGAAGATATTACATAACTATGTGTCCTGGCATAATGTGACAAAGAGGGACTCTCTGTTGTTCTGTGGAACAAATGTGTTGTCTTAATACTGTCGTCCAAGAATCACACTCTTATTCATACTTGCAGACTGGAAGGCTTAACCCATTATTTGCCAAATAAATCACCATCATTTATCTCTTTTTATCTCATTGCTCATTCTTTGTAAGCACTGTACATCAATTAATATTTGTTGTATATAAACTCTTTATATGTGTGTATGTATAAGCACTTTGTAAACTGCTGTTTTAAAAGTTGCTATACAAATAAATGGTATTACTATTAATATTAATTATTATATATTATATTAATTATCTAATTATCACTCACAGGAGTGATAATTAGATAATTCTGTCCTGTGTTGTTGATATTGGTTGATGTATTTCCTGATAGAAGACCCAGGATGGTTCATATGTGGTGTGTAAGCGTTAGTCACTGTAGGAGGTCGAGTCTTGTCGTGCATAATTAACGACTATCGGTTTACTTTCCCCTTTAACCTGCGTGACTTCCTCTCTATTTATACCGAAACTGTCACTTCACAATTGTTGACAGACATAGAACATTTAACCCTACATGATATGTATGTTCAGTTGAAACCAAATGCATTCAAGAGACCTTGAATACAGACAATTGTTTAGCAGATTCGAGTGCTTGTGCATTGTCAGTGTGTTTTTGTGTAAACATCAACACATGTCGTCATTAAGACTATGACAAACCACTGTGTATGGCGCACATTTCTGCGCCTGTTGGCCTCACATTCTACACAGTCACTGTATAAACGTGACAAAAACAGAAACTGTAGAGAACTGTTCACAGATCACTATCACAATCCTCTGGGGAAAAAAACAACAACCTTCTAATTAATATGCTTTTGTTTGTCACAACCACTCCACCTTCTGTTAATTTGATAGGAAACAACAAAGCTCGACCAAAGAGCAAACACGGGTGCTTCAAGTCTGTGAAAAGAATAAATTCATTATAGCTGTGGTGGAATCTGAAACAAATCTATTGTTATTGTTTTTGATGTCTCTACTCATACACAAAGACTCCTACCACATCTAACACTAAGTGACCTGATGATGTCTACTTTATGAGTAAAACGGAGAAAAATATATGAATAACATACAAAACTAAATCCATTTATTTTTGTCATAATGTTATTTTCAACTCATCTAATGCCATATCTACTGTCATTAATTATCATCTAGCCATATAAAGCAATCTGTTAATTATGTATACGTGTTTTTCATTTTATTTTAGGCCAAGATGTGACATAAATATCAGAATATTGGGGTAATGTTAAGATATTTAACCGCTCAGACGGCACGGATCTGTGCCGCAGGTGCACCCATGGTAAATTGCTGTAGGAATAATACACAACTCCTTATATGGACATCCTGGGGTATGTGTTTATAGGTCACAGAATCAGGCTTTAATTTTGATTTAATTTAATTTTTTTGCTGTACATTTTTAGTAGTTTTGTGCAGAGGTCACAAAATATAAAATTTTTCTTGTGTTTTTATTGATAAAAATTAGCCACGTGAACTTTAAAACTGTGACATATTTCACAAATTCAATCAGATTTTAAACAGGTTGAGTACATTTTTTGCTCAGATGTGTATCAGATTGCATAGGTTATTTAAAAAAAAAAAAAAAAAAGGATATAAGACACTATATTGCACATTCTGATAGCCTCTGCACATACTGTAGTAATGTAGTAATACTGTAAGTAATGGAAAAAAGCAGCCAAAATGCTCTGTGTTCTAAGGGTTAAAGCACTTAAGATATTAAGTACCATTTTGTAAAACTTCACACCTAAGCTGTTCATGTGTTCACACAGGAAGACAAATGTTCATGTCTCTCACATATACTGTGTAGATACATGTCTTTGCATGATATGCATGAAGTACACAGGTCAGTGCGTATTAAAACATTCATCCTCCTCTCCCCTTTGCAAAACAACACACAGAAGTAGACACATCACCGTTCACACATTAGTAGGCACCCACACTCACGCACAAACTAAATCTACATGACAGTTGAAGTGCAGGGCATTGCATTTACAGTTGTAAAAGGTGGACTTGTTAAATATTTATGATCAAAAGGGTTAGTTTCCTTGTTTTTGTTTTGAGCTCAACAGCTTCAAAGGCTGGACTATGAAGGGCAATGTGAGGACAAAGCGCCATAAAGAACAAACATGTTTTGTGTATGTGCTGAAGCATGTAGCTGCAGCTACACTCGTGCTCAAAAATGTTTCAGATTTTGTCTTGTGCTTTCGTCTTAGACACAGAGGTAAAATTCACAGCAGGTGTTGCTGTAGATCAGCTGCACTGCCTCCTTGCAAATGGAGGGGAGATTGAATGAATCACCGTCCTTAATAAATGTACTTGATAATGAACATTGGAGACTTTCCAAGTTGGATCAATAGGAAGTCCTGCCTAAGCTGTCGCACTATTCCAGTGATATAAAGGTGGCAATAACATGCCAAGATTTGAGACAACTTTCTAACAGAGGCAAAGAAGAGCACTGCAATATCGCAACGATGAATATACAAATGCAGGCGTGAGACCTAAAGGTTGACATGAGTGTTAAAGTTCCCATATTATATCCTATTTCTCCAAATAGTTCTCCTCCTAATGAACATGTCTGTGACATGCTTTGGTCAAAATACAATAAGGATGAAGCACCACAGCAGTTCAATCACCCTGCCAAAACAGCCCTGTTCAGAACGCTCCGTTTAGTTGTATCTCTTTTAAAAAAAAAAAAAAAAGTTAAGGGACAGGAAATGACATCAGCCACAAAGGCTACTGGGAGCTAACATAAGTTAGCATTTGGAAAATTGATCATTTGCAGGCTGGAAAGATAAATCCTCTGCGGCTGTAAGTTTGTGTAGGACTCTGTGCTGCACTGTGGAGCCAAGAATAGAACTTTTCGTGGACTTTGCGGACTTTTTTTTTTGTATGCCGTTGCCCTCGTCAGCACTCTTGCAAGTTTTTTAGGGACAAAGCGGAGTTCTGCGAGACAACAATTCCAGGAATGTAGCGATGTCCCAGTGAGTGCAAAAGTTAACATTGCGTGTTTTATCTCCTGTACTTAGACTGAGGAGGACCACAAAAACATGAGTGAGTCATCTTTTGTCACACTTTGGCGACTGGTAAGGAGTCCCACATATAAGGATTTTAATGATTAAAAAGTTGATTTTGCATAATATGGGACCTTAAATAAAGTTAATGATAAGGTTTTGCTTGTTTACAAGAAAATGTCACATGGCACCAATAATACTGACTTGGGTTGATATAAAAAGGATGTGCACAATATTGGGAAACCTGCACTGAAACTATTATTGTGAAGCAATTCATTTGCCAAGGCACACTTAATGCAAAGAAAGGGTGTATTTTTAAGTTTTTTCACGTTTAAGTCAATGGTGTCTTTCCCTCTCTCGTAAGCCAATCAGCTATTCTGCTTTAAGTTTACATTCCGCTAATTCATTGTAAATAAATAGAAGGTTGCGTTCCGGTTGTCTCTGCCATTCTTCTTATATCTTCTTCTCATGCCCTTCTTATATCCCAAATATCCCAAGGTTTGTTATACATTGTTACTCCCCTCACTTTGCAGGGACGGATGAGTTCATCCTCAGAAAAAAAGGTGTGTAACAGAGTGAGAGACTTTGTACGGATGCACACTCAAGTGTGATATCCTCCATGAACACATTTACATTCAAGCTTTACCAACAACTAAAAAATCTCTAAATAATGAACATATAATATCGATAGAGCTATATAAAATGTACATAACAGCATATTAGCATGAGCATACAGTTTACAGCATTGTCGATAAATATCTCTGTCATCATTGAACTCATCAGTGATGAAATGACGCAGATATTTTATTTCCGTGCATGTTATTAGAGGCATGTCACAAAAATGAAAAATCAGGGAAAGTAATATCCTGTCCTCTCTCCTGCCAGCTATGATGACATTATTCTTTTGGGTGTTAAATCAGACATCCTAGTCTGAACTGTACCGTGAGCACACCTTTAGTAGTTCCTGCTGCCCAGTGCTGTATGGACCGACAATGATAAATAAAATGATTGATGACCTATTTCAAACAATGCAGCTTTGCAATAATTCACTTGTTTTTATAGGTCCTCTATATACACATTAAATACATTGGAGACGGAAATGTCTAACACCATTATTTTCATGAAACAGGGGAAATACAAAGTTGCCCCCATTTAACCTGCATGTTTTGATGTGCACACCAAATATTCCACCTCCAGAAACCAAGTTCTGAAATCATTTCTCATGATTCATTCGCTCAAAGGCCTTTGATGGATCAATAAAACACACAAATACAGTGGATTTTTTGACGACAATATCTAGCAATGATTTCCTTCAAAGCACAGATGCATATTTTATCAGAGCCATATTTTCTTTAGAAAACCCTGCCTGGTTTTATCAGTGGTGAGTTCAAACATTTTCAATAATTTCAAAAGGATTGTTTACAACATTTTGGATAGGATTCTGGCAACAGGTCTAGTCTACAGGCAAAAATGTGAGTTTATTGTTATCGTTTCATGCTGCTGGAGCTGTCTAACACATGCAGCGGACATGGACTGTAATAGTCCTAAATCTTGACTGTTATAGTGGTTTTAAGAAAATAGTCAAACAGGAGGACAAATTATTTTCAAATGTGCTGGAGAAGTTTTGTGAATAATGCCACAGCCAATAAAACCCATACAGCAACTAAAAATAAACATAAATACAAATACCTTTCACAAAAAATAAATAAATAATACTGTTCTGATGGATATACTGGCACTATATTGCATTACTTTGGATAGTGAACGTGTAATGCAATAGTCTTATTCATTTAACCTTTACTGGGTTCCATTTAAACAAGTAGATGCTATCATCAACATCACATTGAATTATTTATGTAGTATTATTATTATTATAAGAATTACTATGTACTTAAAAATACAAAGTAGAAGGACTAAAAAACTAAAAGGATTTATCGGAGCCTGGTTGTCCCGTGAGGATTTAGAAATACGGCGAGTGTGTCGTGAGAACCTCTCTCTCAAAACACAGACTCAGCGTGTGTTGCTAAACATAGCCTTTGTCGTATATTTCACACACACTCGCACTAATGCATTAACAATGTTCTTTGTATTTGACGGTAATTCTTTCATATTTAAACAGCAGTCAGATAAAAGTGCTTCCACTGCAAATCCGTCCAGAGTGCCGATACTCCTGAGCTCAACGTGTGTGCCAGAGAATAAAGGTGAGTGCATGTGTGTGTGTTCATCTGTCAAATAACTGATGCTATAAGAGCAATGGGAGTCTCACAAGTTAGTTTAAAGTTAATAAACACACTGACGCTCAATGAGCCGATGAGGACACGTCACGCATTCAAGATTTTGCTAAGATCCGTCCACGCAATATGTTGTTCATTTCTCTGCAATGCTATCTGAAGTGCAGCAGGGGTGGTGAGGGAAATACCGATACAGCAGTAGTGTCATTCTGTTTTGCATGGCGTCATTATATCAATAATAATGAAGCGGAACCGCGACAGAGAGAGACCCTGCTGCAGATGTCCGAGGTGCAATAAAAGCTTCTCAAAAACATCGGACGGACACACAGCAGCACTGACGTTCACTTTTTAGTCGCTCAACATCAACCCATCTCACATTACACATTAGAGCGGCTACAGCTGGAGAAAATTGGCGAATTATATCTAATAAATTTTGCTTAAAAGCGAAGCTGCACCAAATGATCAGGACGATGAAGTGATGCTTGTTGCCAAGCGTCATGAAGTGAGGTTATTATTACTGTATAGATAGTGTTGCACATGGAAATGTGTTTATTGTGCAGAGTAATCATTGCAATTTTTATACAATAACATTTTATTGTGATTTGATTGTATCATGAAGTCTCTGGCAATTCCCACTCTGATGAGGGTCTGTGCAACACTAAGATAAGTGAAATATTGTGTGCAATATTGGTGGCTGGGTAGTTTTTATAGTGTCAGTGATTTTAAGTTTTTTATTTAATTCTCAACTGTATTTATTATGATGTTTGCAGAACCAATTAGCCCCCCCCCCTAATAATAATAACCATAATCATAGGGACAATGTGTATTGTTGTCGTTCAGACTCAAGTAGGTCATAACAGATTGCGATACAGAAACATCTCAAACTAATGCTGGAGAAAACTAGAGAAAATATCAAGAATATTCTTCTAGACACAAACTGCAGGTACTTTTATATACTGTATACCACTATATATACACAGGCAACCACAAATAACCCCTGTCTGTTTGGTCCTGTAGTTAAAACCACCATAATGAGACCTTACAGGCTGTAATGTAGAATTACACTCAAGTCAGCCGCTGCCATATCAGACGAAATTAGCCCTTCCTTTCATGCATGCAGCCCTGCTTTATCCATTCTCTGTCAAAACAAGGCTCAGAGGGTTTCTCCACACTCCTTCATCAGCCAACTGTGTATACAGGCGCACACATACACACACGCACGCACACACACACACACACAACTTTTAACTGCTGCAGGGAGCTTGATTATAGCCATTACCAGTGTGACAGCAGTGCCACAGTTAATGATATCTGTGTTATATACGTAGGAGAGCTTTGTGGTGAGTTATTAATACTAAGATGCCTGTCTTTTATGGCCTTATCAATAAAAGCTGTTCTGCCAGTCGATACAGCTGCTTCACACCAATGACTATTCATCCACGACGCAAATCGACCCCAGCATGATGTGTGTGTGTGTTTAGTAGACTTTGAAAGCATGTGGGTATATATTGTGTTTTGAAACACCTCACAACATGCCCATTATTCTTTTAGCTCTGACATGCCGGCTCTGACGAATGGGCACCGTTTGTGTGCATTTGTCCCTGCATCCCAGTAACATGTGGATTAAAGAATGAGTTGTGAATTTTATTGAGATGAAGACTTGGTTTGCTGTCACAGTCTGAGGGACTTGACATGCCAGTGGCAATCGTATGTATGCGCAGATGCAAGCGTCTAATAAAAAAAAAATTCTGGGCTTTAAACTCTGTTTATGTTTTGGTTTGGTGTATTGGTCTGTTGATCCATCCATCTATTAACGCAGCTCGTAGAAGTTCAACACACCAGATGCCAGCTGTGCAAGCAGAGCCGCTAGCTGCTATGCATCGGGATGTTACCAAACCTAAAAAAAATCCTCAGTACCTCTCTCAAAAAAGACTCAACCAGAGAAGAAAAACAAGCATCTGCAGAGATGTGTTAAGATATAGAAGGCTAAAAGCGGAGAGAAGGTTGATGACAGACATGCCAGTGTGGACTTCTTCAGGACAGGGAAGCAAAAAAGTCAGTGGATATTTTAATGTTTATAATGCTTTTCGGGCTCATTTATGTCACCTTGCTGCTCCTCTCATCATGTGATAATATATACTTTCACTTTCAAACTCCATCTGTTGCTGACATGCTCAAATTAACCAAATAGGTTACTTTTAACAATCATTATGAGAATGTTCCATAACGATATAATTGACAGTGTGACGGCTCCTTAATTCCATGTTTAGAAAGATCTGGCAAACAAACACCAAATAGTGTTTTGATTTAAATGCTAAAGGTTGCTGTATATCACATTTAAATCAGCTCTGATCACATATCCCTTGTAATAACTTTTGATTTTGCAGACAGTCATGATCCTGTTTCAAATAATAATAAAACAATTATTGTGATAATGGTGATTTAGGTAATAATAGCCAGGGTTGCTGTTAGGAAATGTAAACAGTAGCAGTGAGAATGTAAAATAAGCTTAAGAGTCGTAACATCCTCCTGCAAATAAGTAGAGCAGGAGAGACATGATGCAGAGCTACTCTGTAAGGTGGGAGAAAAACAACAGGAAATTATAATTCTTCTCGGCTCCACTCAGCAGCATGAGTGGCACAAAGTTCATGCAGGAAACTAATGACGCTTTTTCAACACACAGTCCTGGCACGGCACGGTGCAGCACGGCTTGACTCTACATGGTTTGGTATGGTTTTCCATTACTATAGTACTTCCTATTCGCGGCCAGAGTCATCATAGCATGGCTGCATTAATTTGTTGTGACTGTGTTTTACACGCGACACAAACAAACTATAGCAACTTGTAAAGTTGTTTTCATTGTACTGATTCATTAGAGTCAGTTAATTGAAAAGATTTGTTCACAGAATCGTTCAGTACTTCCTGCATGACTGGAGCACAGACTCCATCTGACACAATCTCTTGAGTTTTGATGCTGCTCACTGTTCGCGATTGGCGCTATCGGTCGTTTTCAGGATGTTTAAGTGTTTTTAACTGATCTATAGTTCGGCATTGTTTTGGTTTGATTCTTGTGTCACACGTCACACTCATGACTCTTCCAGTGACGACACCCTGACCAATCAGTGGACAGAAGTCTGAGGTCGTCACACATAGTATCGACTCAGCTCGCTTGGAACCTCGCAAAAAGCAGGTACTAAGAAAAGTTGCAGGTAGCAGGTAATATCGCTATTGGAAAAGCAAAAGTCGAGCCATGGCGCGACTGTGTAGTGGAAAAGCGGCATAAGGTAACTTAAACCTAAAGAGCAGGTTGCATCAAATTCCCCCTTCAGCTCAGAGTTGTAAGTTAAA
The DNA here is from genome assembly GCF_963457635.1 of Microchirus variegatus. Classification (NCBI taxonomy): domain Eukaryota; kingdom Metazoa; phylum Chordata; class Actinopteri; order Pleuronectiformes; family Soleidae; genus Microchirus; species Microchirus variegatus. Next base: position 27,594,551 of record NC_139804.1, on the reverse strand, counting down.
AGTGAATACATAGATACAATGGTGATTCAGCTAGACTCACTGAGAATCACCCTGATTTAATCATGAAATATCCACAAATTATGCTTCCGAGTGGAATTAGAAAAGAATGACTTGGCCTAAGGATCACCAAAAATTTAAGCTCCTTTTTAAAGTGTGTAACCCAAACCCTGATGACTTAATCCGTGCCAGCCTCCTCAGCTTCACGCCCTGTCAGACTGCGTTATTCTTAGGCTTTGAAAAGCCTGCAAACAATTTAAGGTAACTGCTAAATATCATCAGTGAGCACAGGGATTAAAGCCACTCCTGCACATTTTGTGTGCAGTGCTTAAAATGTGCTTTTAGTTGCTCACACATTCCATGAATCTATCAATGGGCCAACGACCGAGTGCTCACATTCCTCAAAAAAAAAAACCAGACATTTATGTTGTCCTCCCTGCTCCCTGTTCCCTGCTCTCTACACCATGGGTCCTGTGCTGGACCTCAGTGCCCTCCCATAAATCAGTGCCTTTTCTTTTTCTATTTGAGTTGTTGTTTTTTCTTGTTCACTCAGCCCATGAAAGCCTCTTCACATGCTGTTGCACCTTACACCAGCTCAAAGATCCTGTATTTGACTCCAAGATGTTTGGATTTGACAGTTTGTGCTTTTCACTTATTCTTAATATTTCATGATTAAAATTTTGAAAGAAAAAAAATCTATATAACCTAACCTTATGTGGCATATAGAGAAGGCGATTTAGGATAGAAGGTCACGTCACTCACTATCCATAGTTGAAATGCCCTTGAAAAAAACATCTAAACCGTGTGTTGTAGAGGTGCACTCTTGGAAATAAGGGTTCCAAAAGTGTTCTACTACAAGGGCTGAGGTTCTTCCTGGAACCATTTGTTTTTCAAGGGTTCTTGGTAACACTAATGGTTCTAGTAAGAACCATTTTGATCCAGAGAACCCTTTAAAACCCCTTTCCTGAATAAAGGGTTTTAAAAGGGTTCCATTGTGGACCAAAAATGGTCCTCCTATGAGGACAAGCCGGAGAACATCATGGTTCTACTTAGCACTTTTATTTCTAAGAGTGTAACATGACTATACCACTTGCATGTGGATTAATTGCAGTGCATTTTCTTGTTAAATCTACTAGAGCAAATAAAGAATCCATCTATGCAGTTACAGTAAATATTAGAGTGGGTATTATTGCTTAATTTCATTTACAGTAAAGCTTCAATATCACCATAAACACTTACTGTAATTGCTTCAAAATCAAGCTGCAAAATAACTTTTATACAGCCTAAAATGATTATTCTAGGGCCACTTATTATGCCTTTAGTTAATTTGAATTATCCATATTACCTTCCACAGCACCCCACCGCCATCAAGTACGTGTTAAATCTCGTGTTGAACAAGATCAGATTGATTTCCACCTTCACCGTGTGGTTACTGTGTACAGTATATATTTCCATCTACATGCAGGGTTGCTCATGTTTTCCCTCCCCGCAGCTAATATAAACAGCTCAGCTAATTAATAACTGCAGAGACATAAAGAGAACCTCTGATGAGATTTTCACTGGGCTTATCCACTTTCATTCAATTTTCACCTCCAGGCGCAGAGGGAGTGACACGAGGACAAGCTGTATCTGAGCGTGAGTGAGAGGAGGAGAAGGAGAGAAATACAGAGGAGTGAGGGGAGGTCTAACTGAGCAGAGTCGACTGGCACATTTAGCACTAAGCTTTTGTTGCAATGAACATTTCCCACAACCGTTTGTATTTTCAAAGCTGTGGAACATGCATGTAACCAGGAATGGGTTAAGCTTCAAACAGCTGCATTGCAGACTGTGGCGATGTTTAAGCTCTTTCAACCACTGAGAACACTGTTGCGGTGGCAGTACTGTATCCCCCCCCCAGTTCAGATTGTCAGGTTGATCGCTGCCTAAGATGTAGAGGAAAGATAGGAGGTGGAAAACTCTTCAGCTGACTTCAGCCCAGGCACCAAACAGACTGCAGCACAACTCAGTGTGAGTGGATACCAGATCCCACACACCGAAGGGAGGAAGAATTCAATTACGGCAGCAGCACCAAAGGAGACAGCGGCAATGACTGCGTCTGTGCCTGGTTTTTATGTCCTTTGTGTACGTGCTAGTTTACGCGTGTTACTGTGTGTCCGAGTGCGGTCAGATGTTTAGCACAGCGCAGCATTTTACGGAAAGCCTTCATAAGTGTCGACAGTTATGTGGTCCTGTGAGTGATAGGTGCAGGCGTGTGAGACATACCACGGGTGACCCTGTGGCTCTCGGTCTGCAATGAGGTGGCCAATAGAATGCCTCACTGGACCCCACACTATATGGCTGTTATCATAGCAGAGATGTCAGTTAGTGTCCAGAGCTCAGAACTGTGCTCAAGCATTGTAGATTTGTCCGAAACACACCAACAGTCCTTTGAAATGGGGATCAGCACAGAACGAAAAAAAAAAAAAAAAAATGGGCTCAAACAATTTTACTTTCAATTACAGACCAATGATTATTTTTCCTTCATGCATATATTAGACCATGGACATCCAATTCAGACAATAGAATAGTGGATGCAGTCTTCCAAATCAGGCCAACCCAAAAGTAAACATATAGAAAAGCCACCAAACAGAAGTCTATTATGAACGTCTACAGGAAAATGACCTCAAGTCTCACTTGATTTATAAAGTCGGTAAACATTTTCTTCAAGGTCTTGATTGCTTGTTTCAGGTCTTGTTCAATAGAAAATCTAATTTACAGCACGAATGGGCCATATACCAAAATGTTTCCAAATGATATCAATACGTTTTCAAACATGGAATAAGATGACACAATACTGTTATCACAGTGTTTTAAAGCTGTGCTCGGGTGTAGTGGGAGAAGCACTTCAGGTCACACAATGTTACCACTGATAAACACATGATGTTTTTATCTCATGGTAACAGCTTAAGTAGAGCTTTGATTCACTCAGTTCCTCCTGAGTTCTTTTGTCTCTCTCCCTGTCACTCACAAACACAGAGATTCACACACTAAAAATGGATAGGTATGTTACCATCAGGTCTCATTAAACGTGCTTTAGCTGCCAATCAAAGACGCAATAAAGGAGCATGACAATGTGTACCGCATGTTACTGAAAGCACGTGAACACAGATCGTCTGACACAGTCTGTAGCGTCCATTTATGTCCAGAGTTACCATGGCCGATGAAGAATGTGGTGCGGTTGGATTTGGATGCATAATTCCTTTCAAGAATGATTTATTAATCCATTAAATGCAAAAAAAAAAGGGGGATCCAAAGGACGATGTAAATTAAAACAAAAAGTTTTGACTGTGTCCTCCTTTCCATCAGCCCCATCACCTGAACCTAACGTCCTATCAACTTGTATACATACAATTGTATAAATTATATATAAGAATGAAAGATTGATTGATACCTTTACCATTATTAGACCATTTTTTAAAGTAAAAAAAATACGAATAAAAAATGGCTATAACAACGTCACTGAAACTGAACTGAACTGAATATGGCTGAACGTATGATTCTTGCAGTGATGAAACTCTGTCAATCAGTGGCCAGTGGTCTGTTGACGTCACATTTTATTATCGGCTGAGCTCGCTTGCAACCTTGCCAGAACAGGTGTCAAAATAAAGCACTGGGTACCAGGTACTATCCCTAATGGAAAAGCAAAGTGTAGAGTAAAGTCTAGTCGAGTCAAGCCGAGTAGTGCTAGAGCTGTATAATGGAAAAGAACTATTTGTGTGTGTGTGAGAGAGAGAACGAGATTAATACCATACAAGGTTTCTTTCAGCCAAACTATACCAGTATATGATTTTTTGTCAATATTGGACAGCCCTAATTCAAGGAGGAAACTATGATTAAACACGATTGACAGCTGAGCAAATCTTAAAGGTGCCATATGTAAGAATATGGCCAAAAACAGTTACTACATTCAAATTCAAAATACCGAGGTCTTTAAGGTTTCGTTTTCTGACGTAACTGGCAACCCATGGTTGCTCGGCAGCTGAGACTCTAATGACTGCAATGATTGGTAGACGGCGGTAGGTGGCGCCACATGCAAAAACATGATTTCAAAATGATTTGCAGTCTGCAAAATATTGTTTTTAATGCAAATATTTTGTCTGTACTGTTGTTGTTGGTGAGTTCAGTTTGTTATATGAACATTATTCCTGAGTCTTTGTGACATATTAGGAGGATTTTATGGCCAGTTGCTTTAGATTTATTACATAATGCACCTCTAAGTCTTGTGGCCCTAAAACAGGAGTTCACATATTAGACAAATATTTTAAACTATTAAGCTGGTTCAGGTCAGGTTCAGCTGGGCCTATTCTTCATTTTACATCTATGTGCATATTTAATGTCATCTAAACTGTAAGTGGGTTCAGTCCTGTTCAACCTGGGAAAAGCAGCAGCATTCTTGATATCCTCTTTATTTTCCAGCTTCATCAAGTGTTGGAACTTGACGTAAATTGGACTGTTATAGGATCAGATTAATCAGACAAGCTTCAGACATGAAATTAAATTTAAATTTTTATTTTATTTCTCATGGCAACTGGCAGAAAGAGCCCTTCCTATTAATACACCCAGTGGCGTCAAACTGCTTTGTCTTTGCAGAGGAGAATCAGGTAGTTTACTATGCAACACTACAGATTTGTTCCACAACTGCTGCAGTCAAATGTGTTGTTCGCCTCGAGGAAAATACACCCCGGACATTTTAACGGTGCTTCAGCTGTAGAATGGCGATTCATTCAAAACGTCCTTTTCCCTGCTTCCGGCTATGACGGAACATCCATCTTTCACATTTGATCGACGACAAAAAATTACGTCAACCCGGATTATACGTCCTTAATTCGATGAGTAAAATTCACCTATGGATATTCTTAAAGGTTTTGTTCATTTTCCTGCAAGCTTTAATTAACTTTTCAATTTGATTTTATCAATGCACTTCCTGTGAGGAGAAATATACCTTTCATTTCATTCTGCAATCATCTCGAACTCCAGCATTTTTCTATAAACATCCTGCTGCACATTTTTAATGGCTCATATTTTATTCATCTCTCTTTCTGTAGCTCTCAATTTCCTCTTTCACACCTCCCAACAGTTTAGAACCTTCCCTTTGATCTTCTCAATGTCATTTACCTTACTTTTTTAGACTAATGTGTCTTTATTAATCATTTAGTCGTATCTGCAACTTGTTATTGTGAGGATAGTCGGGAGCTTGATGTCATCACTCTTTGCTGCAGTTCTTCATAATTATCACAGATTTTAATTAAACCTACAGTGAAAGTGCAGCAAGGTTCTTGATCCTCCTCTTTAATGTGACATTAACCTGCGCTAGACTCAAATCTAACTCTTAAATGCAAGCCCCTGCGTTTGCTTTTAATCTTTAATATTAGCTGTAGACTTTATTCAATTAATGTTGTTCTTAAAATAACCATAAGGAGCACAAACAAAATGCTGAAAGCAAATGCGTTAGGAAAGCATGAATAAAACTGAGAGATAAATGTTAATCCTTTGATTTCAGAATAATTCATTTGAAAAATCTGCCCACTGTGTGTCACTGACCTTTCTTTCTTTTTCATGCACCTCTGACTTGTGCTGGCATCGATATTGAAATGGAGCAGAAAATCACTTTCCATTTATCTTATTTTTTGTGCCTTTCTCTTATTATCATTTATATTGTCAGAGTCTTCATGCCCTCTTTATTTGCCACCTCTCGTCACATCCTCTTCTCACTAAAAGTGTAATTTTCACTTGTTCCCTTTTTGGATTTTGTCATACGTCTCCTCACCACATCTCACCAAACTCTTTTTCTGCTCATCTGTCTGTATGTGGAAAGAGAAAATGTTTTTGTTATTTGCTTCCAAAGTGCTTCCAAAATGGTTGTTTTTATTCAATTTAAATTAAGAAACAAAAACAGGTCATGTCCCTCAGTCCCTCTTTCTTCTCGTCTAATGCCTACAGTAACTCACACCCAGTTTAAAGTGGCGCACGGCGCAGCACAAAAGCCTTTGCTAGTTTCCAGCCGGCGCAGTTGTTATTTTCATGCCCGACGTCCACATCTTGTAGGTAATAAATGCACTTGTGCTTATCAGTACACCCGGGGGTGTGTTGCTCTTTAACTGAGGCGTGGTGGGCTGCACTGTTGAAGCATTGCTATCTTGAGGCAGCAGAAAAACCACTGCACCACTGACCAACAAAAACCCTTGTCTAAATGGTGCGGTATTTTCATGCTAATTAAATCAGCGCATTGGATACAGTCCACAATGCAAATACAGTGCACTCTGCTTGTTATTCACACAGGGACATGCTTCAGCACCTCTCCTTCGTCATCAGTTAAACACAGTTTGAATGTCCATTTGTTGATAGGACTGGATTGGTAGACGTTCCTATCCCTCAGTGAAGGGTTCTTGCTGCAACCGTAGATGATCTTCTCAAGTGAATTCACCTTCCCAAAGAAAAGATCCGTCTCCTCAGCAAAAACTCCTCCAGTTTCAAGCATTGGCTGTTTCAATAGCAGTGTGCTGAATACAGGTGCAAGTGGCTTATAGAGGGAAAGGACAAGCAAAACTCTTTGCTTAACCAATGTTATGCCCAAAACACAGCTACAAATAAATCAGATCATAAATACAACACCTTGCACTTCACTTTACACTTTGAGTATCCAGCAAAATTGGTGTTGGACATGGCCAACTGCACTTGTACCACACACTTTAGACCATGTGCTTTAGATCGTTTATATAGGGCCCTATATCCATCCTTTCCATTCCTTCATTCTTTTCTATTGCATCAGCTCTTTTGAAACCTTTTATGTCACTCCATTATTCTCTCCCCCTCTCTCTAAAATCTAAACCCTGAGGGGCTCAAGGACTGCAGCACGATGGCTATATAACAGTGAGGAAGATGCACATTTTGCGCGCACATACATTCACATACACACACTTCCATACACACACACTAGAGACTTGAGGCAAAAATGAGCCCATATACGAAAATGTACAACTCACAAAGCTGCAGCATTGCAACTGAAGCCTTTACACTGTGTTTCCGGTTTTATTAGGGGGAACCTAATGTGCTTCAATAGCATGTAATAAACCAGCAATGGGCATGGGGACGAAAATAATCTAAGGCAAGACATTGTATTGATCTAATAACCCAAAAGTTAGACATAAATGATCACTGATGCTGGTTTAAACGCAATTAAGCGCGAGTTAAGTGCACGGTCGGGGTGCATGGATGGGGATTGGGTCAAGAAACACACAAACAAGTGCTCCTAAAATTAAAAAAAATACTTATTTTAACCTAACATAACCAAGCTGTTTTTCAGCCTGAAGCTAAGAGTTTTAACACATTTTGTCATTTAGTCTGCTAAATGCTAGCTGTTTTGATGACTTCCTTTGTGCTGTTAAACTGCAGTGAATATTTTCACTCCCCCCCCCCCATTCTCTGCAGGGGATTTTTTTTTTTTCCCCAAATTGCGTCTTTCTTACCGTTTGATCCATTTGATCCAAAAATCTCATCCCATTATTTTCAGTCTGTCTTCTCTAGTCACAGTGTCACTTTCGATATTTCACTCTCATATTTCTTTTCTTGCTCTCACTAATTGCCTCCCTCTGTGCCACCATCTCCCTCTCCACTTACCCACCTTTTTTCTTCCCTCTCCCACTCGCAGGAGTTTGACAGAGCGCTAACACACAGAGTATGTGCCATCACATGTTGTATGCATCACATTCTGTGATTTAATTTGCCTGCAACTATCTTCTCATGCTCTTGTGCTCCTATATCTTTTCATTTCTGACACACTCCTTACTCCTGCTGTCAGAGATTGCAGCAGCTGTTGAGGGTTTTGGAAAGATCTTTCTCATCTTTTCGCCCATGTTCACTGCCATTCTTGACCCCTATCATCATGCACTTTTCTCTCACTTCAACTTGACAGGTGTCTTGGTACGCGAACAAGTAAGTGCATTGCCAAGTTTGATAAACAAAAATATATGATTAAATATATCGGTTAAAGAAGCACACATTGGCTTTCGCCGCTCTACCGCCACTCCCCCTCTCAGTCACAAAGCATTGTGGGCTACCTGAGAGGATAAACGGGCTGCACGGCAGACAAAGAGCCATGAAGCTGAGGCGGGGCAATGAACGCAGTTGCTCGGCAGCGGAGACTCTACTGACTGCAATGATTGGTAGACGGCAGTAGGTGGCGCCACATGCTGAAACATGATTTCATGGTCATTATTATTGTTGATTACATTTCTAGAGCAGACTGACGGAAGCGTGGCTGCCAATGTGCGCCAAACGGCCCCTCCGACCACCACGATCATTCATACATACATTCTACGCATGTTTTTTCGAAGTGTGGGAGGAAGCCGGAGAACCCGGAGAAAACCCACGCACACACGGGGAGAACATGCAAACTCCTTGCAGAAAGGCTCTTGTTCCAACTGGGGCTCGAAGTTGCTCCAACCGGGGTTTGAACCTAGGAACTCGGGCCTTCTTGCTGCAAAGGCGAAAGTGCTAACCACAACACATGGGCACAACATAAACATGATTTGCGGTCTACAAAAGAAGACAGTTCAGTATGTTATATGATTATTATTCCAGAGTCTCCGTGACATATTAGGAGGATTTTAAGGCCAGTTGCTTTAGATTTATTACATAATGCACCTTTAACTGTCACTGAAGTTTTGCTGTGTAATTATTAAAACCAACAATAACTTAAAACACACTCAAAAACAGATTTTGCACGGGCACTGCACTATTATAGGAAAATGTACACAACGACAGCAATTAGTTTATCTTCTTCCTTGGCAACAACACAAGCAAACAAAAACAACATTACATATAAAGTCAATGCAAAGACACAAAAGGGGCACAAATTCCATGTCACTAAAATGACACCAGCACATAATATCTAACCCTAACCCTTATGATGCAAAACTTGCTTTGTTCACTTGCTTTGTTCACTTCACATGCTCAAAAATAAACGTTTGAACTTGTTGTGAAAGCAGATCACGAGATTGTGGAAACCATTCTGTGGCCAAATAAAAAGGTAACGCGGAGCAAATTTTCACGTCGTGTTCACCGCAGTTCATTTGTCTTCAACTCCTCAAACAGAAGTGCATCAATTATTGTAGTTTATTTGTCCCTAGCCTGCAATGCAACTTAAGTGTGTCCATCCATCTTCTACCTCTTTATCCTCCACATGAGGGTCACGGGATACTAACTGGGATTGTTGAATTAATTTGTCGTCATGAATCATGTGATTGAAGTTAAAGGATATGTCATAAGCATGATTAAAACAGTAAAAGAGACACGCAGCATCTTACAAACTCAAATCTTCACCCATCAACACAACTATGGCCACTAGAGGGCTTTGTCAATTGAATGTAAACAGGCCGTTTGGAACGATGCCTCATACGAAGGATCATTTATCACTAAAATGTCGTGATAAGCTGCTGACAAAAACATGACCTCTGTTTTTATGGAAGGTCACTCAGCAAAAAAGCCATTTTCCCTCTGTTCCACTTCTTATTTCTGCCCTCCTCTATTTTTTCCTCCTCCACTCAGAGCTGAGAAACCGCAATGCTTGTTATTAACTTTCTCATACCATTTATCTCCTTTTCACCACCACCATTACCTTCCCCTGCCTTCTAGTCATCCCGGCTCCCTGTATCTCTCCTCCTCCTCTCCCTCTCAAACACTATTTCTCAGTTTCAGCCTCATCAGTATTCTCCCTCTCTTACAGTCAGCAGGTAAACTCAGCACAACCACCGCCCCCCCAACTCAACTTCATTCTTCACTCTCCCCGATGCATCTGTCTCGGCGCTGCTCGCGGCACGGTTCTTGTTTCACCTGTCAGTGCAGTCATTCTATCTTCATGAGATCAGAGCACTGCTGTGAGAGCCTTTGACCGCAGAACATGAAGACATTATCATTCAAATCAAGGTCACAGAATGGCAGATTCGGCGGCGCATCGATATTTGTGGTCCAGTCTAAGGATGTCCACTCCTCTCCTGCCAGTTAATGATGGACATGGGAAAGATTTGTATTGATCGATTTTTCACTTTCATTCATCTCATCAGTCTGGCTAAGTGATTTAGTGAGTGCTTTATAGATTTTTGTTGATAAATCGTCAGAGGAGGAAATCTTACACCCACATTTTTGATGATTAAAGACAATAAATATTAGGACTTTTAATGTTCAGCAAGACGAGACATTTTTTCTGTTTTACTCAATAATCAGTTGCAAACACTGAGCTGTGCTCGGTCACATTAGATTTTCGGTGAAACAATGATTTCAAGGTCTTGCAATATTTACAAATGTCTTGCTTTATTTTTTTAGACTTGATTTCTTTCTCTTGCACCTTGAAGCTCTTAGACTTTGATGAAATAAAAAAAATAGAAATCTTGCACTTCACAGTGTTAAAGGGGAACATTTTAAAAGGATCCTGTTGAAAACAAGTTGTAAATCTCTATATATGCTTTGATTTGTGTTTAGTGTGCATGTGCACAGGCGTCTGTTCATATGAATTCATTTGTTGCCTGTGCGCGTGCCTGTGTCTGCTCTCTCCCATGCCCTGAGGAAGTTCCCTATTTCCTATTTACCTGTGATCATGCTCCATCAGATTCTTAGGCAAACACACACAGACATTAACACACACATGAATGCATGTATGCATATACACACACAGTCAACAGTTATGCAGCATGATGCTGTATCATTAGAGGAATCTGCCGCACAGATCCACTGAGGGTTAATAATACTACAGCCAGTCATAAGTCATATTTATGAGATAAAAAGTCGAAATTATGAGGTAAAAAGTCGAAATTATAAAAAATAGAAATTATGAGATAAAGTCATAATAATGAGTTAAAAAGTTGAAATTATGAGATACTATATCATTATTATAAGATAAAAAGTCGAAATTATGAGAAACTATCTCATAATCATGAGATAAAAAGTCGAAATCATGAGATTAAAAAAAATCGAAATTATGAGATAAAAAGTCGAAATTATAAAAAATGTAAATTATGAGATAGAAAGTCGAAATTATGATATATAAAATCTCATAATTATGACTTTATATCTCATAATTTCGACTTTTAATCTCATAATTATGACATTCTATCTCATCATTTCGACTTTTTATCTCGTCTGGCTGTTTTTTTCCCCCAAGTGACGGAAACTGGCTTCGATAAGAAGGTGAAAGAAATAAGTTGCACAATAAATGCTCTTTTCATGTAATTAAATTAAGTAAAAAAACATACGCAAAGAGTAAGTCAGACGAAATACAGACGACCTTACAGGTCAGCCTTCCTGATGTCAGGAATAGAAGGAGGTGAGGAAGGCAGAGGTGAAACCTCAGCTGATAGGAGAAGTCAGACATGAAACAGATGTGTTCCAGTCGTAAAAACTGTGAAGGTGATAAAAGAAACTTTCCCTAAAATCGACCTCTGTTTGAAATTAAACGGCACAGCAATAATTCTTACAGCGCTGGATAACTCTTTTAACAAGTGACAAGATCTGTTTTTAATGGTTTTTATTAGTGTGTGTGTGTGTGTGTGTGTGTGTGTGTGTGTGTGTGTGTGTGTGTGTGTGTGTGTGTGTGTGTGTGTGTGTGTGTGTGTGTGTGTGTGTGTGTGTGTGTGTGTGTGTGTGTGTGTGTGTGTGTGCGTTTCCTGCTATTGTGCTTTACTTCAGGTTCCACCCAGCACTACTTCATCGGTGCATGTGCCAGAGGAGCCTCCCCAACTTAAGTGGCAACCTTTTGCGTGATAGGTTTGTGACTCTGCGTCACTGGTCAGTGCAGGCTGTGGTCCAGATATCTGGAGGTTTTCAAGGATTGTTTTCTGAGGCAAACTGACCTTTGTTTCCCTGGCATTTTGAGAGCATAATTATAATTTGAATATTTGCTGCAAACAGAACGTGCCAAGTAGGAAAAACACACCAAATTTCAGCATGTACATTACAGCATTATACCTGCATAAAGCAGCATGACAAAAAATAATAATAATGTTGTGGCAGAGCAGTACACTTTTTAAATTCTTCTGATTTTGCCTTACATTCTCCATGGTCTCAAGGCCAGCTGTAAAAAGTTGTTACCACTTGTATGAATAAGGCTGATTGGTTGCAGTATAATACAGTTAAAACCACACGTTTTTTTATTCAATTTAAATCTTATAAATGTGTGCACAGAAGAAGTAAATACATTCACAAATTGTGGTGTAATGAGAGTAGAGTGTAGCCAGTGCCATGTTGAAAACTGTTGTGGAACCGCTGTAATAAAACTCTTTGAACAAAGAGCAGCAAAAACCTTTTTGAAAACTGATGTCATGATATTAGCATATTCATTCCTCTGTGCTCACAAGTGCAGTCTTTTAATACATCTGAATTCCCACTCTAACTGTTGTTATTTACATATTTTTTTCCCCGTGTCTTATCGTCAGAACAAATACGAAATGGTGAAACAGCCCCTTAAGACTACGTGTTAACCTGCATTTATTTCAAAAGCTGCTGCTCTCCAAGGCTAACATCCCTTTTTAAAGAAAAAAACAGCCAAAACCTAATTTGCAAAAAAACACAACATTAAATAAGACAGGGCTGAAATGAATAGGTTGTTTTTGCACAAATACCAATTAGTTATAGTGAATTTGACCTCAGCATTTAAAGGACTCATATAATATCCTATTTCTACAAGTTAACCTAGTTCCCTGGTGTCCTAATGAACATGTCTGCGACATGCATTGGTCAAAATACCTTAAGGATGAAGCACCACAGCAGTTCAATCACCCTGCCAAAACAGCCCTGTTCAGAACACTCAGTTTTGAGTGCCTGTCTCTTTAAATGCAAATGAGACACAGGAAACTACGTCAACGTCACTGAGGCTCCGGAAGCTAACAGCAGTTAGCATTCGGAAAAGTCATCATTTACCGACTCTAGCCGGCACATTGCCGTCATATATAACATGTATCCACTGGACACGTTAATCCTCTGAGGCTGGAAGTTTGTGTAGAACTCTGTGCTGCACTGTGGAGCCAACAATAGAACACTTCACGGACTTCCGCTCTTCCGGATACTATTACTATAAAACATGACTGAGTCATCTTTGTTCACACCTTGCCTACTCGTAGGGCCTCCAGAGTCCCACATATAAGTATTAAAATGATTAAAAAGTTGATTTAGCATAATATGTCCCCTCTAACCCATCCTTATTACACACCAGTAGTGATAAGGAGCATCCGCAATGCCAGGGATTGGGTGCCTTGCTCAGGGGCAGCCATTCCAACTATTTGAACTGGCAACCTTCCAGTTACAAGCCCAATTCCTTTCCCTCTTGGCCATGGGCTGCCATGTAAATGCATGTAAATATGAAGACAAATGTGCCAAAAATGCAAGCGAATTCTCCCCCTGATGAAAAGGAAACTGTTCATGGCAATTCATTAAGAAAGAACAATGGCTAATGGAGAGAAACACTTGGCCGGACAATTTATGGTGTAATGACATCACTCAGTCATAGTGCCAATGGATGATGTGGTTCACTGAAATATTGGTAGGTTCAGAAAGACATGCTGAAAGACACTTCAGCCGAGAAGATGCTCTCAAATATGCTGAAGAAGAATAGCGGCATACGCACCACTATGCACTTTGCTACCCCTTTTTTAGGGATGGTAAAAACTGCTGGACATTTAAAATGTGGATGTTGGTGCTTAATGCAGGCAGATATTACACACAGAGAGAGGGAGAGGGAGAAGGACATGAAACAAAAAAAGAAAAATAGCAAAATGAGAGCAGGAAGAGATGTTGCCTAATGGAAAAAACTGGTTATTGTTCAGAGACAGACATATCTGGCCATCAGTCCCTCTACTAATGCATCTATATAAGTATCTCTTAGAAGAGAGGAAAGATGGATAGGAGGAGTTATATGTGGTAAAGATGAGACTCTTGAGTATAAACTGGATGCGGCAGATGGGAGAAAATGTCCAAGGTGACAGGAGAAATGCTGTTCAGGGTAAAAATGCTTCAGAAACATTCCTCCTATCCAGCAGGGCTAAATATAGGCTCATTAAAAATCTAAAGGGCCATCATTGGCAGAGGATGGGGGGGGGGGGGTATTCATAAAGAAGAAAAAAATTGTTTGTGTGAGATCAGAGACAGGCGAAAGAGATTTAAGAGCGTGAAGCCAATGGTAAGAGACAGAATGTGGTGTTAGATATAATGACAAATGGAGGGAAGAGCAGAGAATGAGCAATAGGTTGTTTTCTTGTCACACACAGGAGAGAGGAGCATGTCTGTTTCATCATATAGCAGCCACCAGTCTCTGGCCTCATCCACTATTCAATAGCCTGCCCGTGTTTGGCCAGCAAAAAAAAAGAGAAAAATGCCTCATTGTCATGGTTCACTTCCATTTCGTCTCTAATTGAAAAGTGAGGGGGAGAAGCCGGGGGAGGTGAGGACTGGGGGAGTAAAAAGACAAGGTAAGGAAGAGAAGTATAATGAAGATAAAGAACTACACAGAGACCGAATCAAAGCAGGGTTAATTTTAAAAATGTATTCATTTCAAACTCGCACAAATAACTTTTCAAGGATGCACCGCGCACCGAGAGCACCACCAATGGCTTGATCTCATTATCCACGGAAATTAAACTACACACAGCAGCCCCATCGAGACGCCACATCCTTTTGTTAACTCGCTCACTTTTACTTTACAGCAAATAATAGATAGGGACACATTTGCATCATTACAGACAGGTGTAAAGAAAGATGCTGTCAGTACATAACAGTGTGGTGGTGTGAGTAGCACACAGGGCTGTGTACTGACAAGAATACGGTGAAATTATACATGTCCTGATACAGGGGTGACCATGTGATACACTACAATGTATTGGTATACTATAATCAAGGCGATATATTGTGCTTGTGGAAGGGAATAGAGTCAACTGGCCCAAAGTGCGAGGCCAACCTTAATATTGTGACGTTTTATAAGTCAGCCTATTGCAGATGACACTTTTGCGCAAGTGCACTTTGCATTAAGCGCAATTACATGACGTTTTCTGAAAGCTGAGAAGTTGCAAGTCAAATCCAACATGTGGTTATTATGGTAATTTTACTAGTGCTGTTGCAGGAAGCTGGAGAATCAGTGTCGTCGTCACCAGAGAGGACAGAGTTAGAAAAAGGCCTGCACAAAGTTTCCATTTTTATGGCCTGGACACCAAGACAAAAAGTCAAACAAATGTTATGTTTAAATATGTTTTATACTGTTCACATTTCGTATTTAACAGGCAGAGGGTGGTGTTCATGTACAGTGTGTTTTTTCACTGCCAGATATTGAAAGTTATTCTATACAAATGGGCAAAAGCACTTACCGGACATTTTCTGTCACTTTCATGGTTAAAATGAGCAAAATAAATTGAAGCTCAGGTATTTAAGGGTTAATGTCTTGAAATTGTATTACACCCCTCATTTTTGTGACACAGTGGAAGTCTCAAGGACATTTTACAGTACTGCAATATAGATAAATGCCTCCATTGCTCAGCTGATAGAGGTGGTGCCCCATGGGCAAAAGGACCCCTGAAGTGACCCAGGTTTAATTTCACCTGCGGTCATTTGCTGTGAGTCTTCGCCCTCTCCTTATTTCACACTATGCTGTCCTGTCTAATAAAGAAAAGCCTCCCAAAAGATCTGACGGCGTGTAACTCAATACTGGCAGAATGCTTAGAATTGGTCCAGTAGACAAGTTCAGTGAGTAGCCACAACACGCAGCAGCAACGGCTACAGTGTAATCCTATGGGGCAACTGCAACATTTTATGTTATGTCTCCAATAAATGTCTGAAATTGCTCTTGCTCAAGTATGGCTGTGAATTCCCACGTGACTTTGTGAGAGTTGCTCCAGGTAAAAACACACACTACACTGCAACTATCGCCAATGTTTCGCAGCTGCTGGCCGAAGCGATCCATTAGACCAGTTTGAAAAAAAAGATTTTGTAAGTATTATTCACTTACACTATGTTTATAAATGTAGGCCAGGTTTAAGAATTCCCCTTGAAGATCTGTGTGTGAAGGTTTGCAGTGTAGATAAAGGCAAACGGACTCGTTTGAAATGCCTTCAACTAAGTCGAGATCAATTATGTTCAGTTCAAGTCCGTTTTTATTCATTCAAGTTGTGTAAAAGAGCATAAGATTGGTTACTTGCACTGTGCCTTAGTCATATCATTTTAGCCCCTTTGGGTTTTACTCTGGTCTGGACTTTCTGTTCAGTTTCTAAGAAAGGAGTTGGTTCATAATATACGTTATACGGACATAGATGAGAAGAGAGGAAAATGGTTCAATGCTGGCTGATATCTCTGTGGGAGTAGATGAGTAACCAGAGTCTGAAGAATGTAGAGTATGTGAAGGTCTGTATGGTGTAATGAGGTCTGAGAGGTGTAGTTATGGTGCAAGTCCATGTAGATTCCTTTATGGAAAAGATGGAGGAAGTACACGAGCACGTAACCACAGGGTGACACTAAATGAGATGTGAAGAGAGAAAAGAGAAAGAGACAGGAACATAGGGAATGGTCTTGGGAGGAATGGGGGCAGAAGATGTGAGACGGCCTTTGAGGAGAGAGCAGCTGTTCAGTGAAACAGCTGCAGGGCAAATTTCAGAATGCATGACAGGGGGAACCTCTGTGATTCCTGGGTACATTTACTGACACACACACACACACACACACACACACACACACACACACACACACACAGATGATTTGTACTGCAATGTATATACACACACACACACACACGTGTGGACACAACGTTTAGGGCCTGCATTGTGTAACCAGACACACAAACAGTATGATGCCGTTTCTATGATATAACACATTGTTATGCAGACGCACACACACACAAGACACACACACAGAAACACTATTAATAATGTTCTGTGACACATATATAGACCAAACTGTTTTGTTTCATGTTTTTCTTGTTTATGAAACTGTTGTGACATAGTAAGAAAACACATGGAGGGAAATATCTTTTTTTCTATTTTTCACGGGCATTTCTGAAAAGAAAGAGCGACATCAACACAAAAAGTTAACGAGTCAATGCTTCATAGGTCGTTTAAACTTTTCCTTTACAAATACAGGTAGTGCTCAGCTCATGCTTATGGAACCTGTGGGCGCCATATATTCTATATTTTATATTTTCCATTTTCTTAATCCCAAAAAACAACATGATCCATCGACCGGCTCTGCTGGTGTTTTTAGTCAGCAAAAATACCAAACTCCTAGCATGCCCTTTGTTCTTCTTCATTGCACCTATAGCACTACAGTCCAAGGATCCAAGTCCAAGTACAAGGATTGTGGAGGCCAATCAATTTCCAACATCCTGCATTATAAAATCGAGTTTCAAAACTTATTTGGACAAAATGGGTGAAACCACAAATCTCGAGGAATACATAAAAATGTTTTACTTGTCTCTTCTCATCTTTTACTTCCCTGCTTTTTTTTTTTTTTTTTTAATGAATTATTTCTAAAAATCCTTAGTGATTCAGAATGATTCTCAGTCGCTCTATGACCTTACTGCCCTGCTTCAATATTTCTTTCCACCATCTATTGTTCCCCACTTTTACCTTCTGTCCCACCATCTCAAGGGACCGCGAGGGCAATTAGGTTGTTTTACTGCTGCTCTAGTTTTACTGGCTGCTGGGTAGCAACACTGTAAACACTAATTAACACACACACACACACAAGCAAAGGTTTTCTTCTCCTGGCTACACACGTACATTTATGGTGTGTATTGTTACAAGACACATGTTCTGAATACATGGACATATAGCCATCTATCTATAAATAAATTACTGTATGAACTCAAATGGTCAGCTGTATTTTAATATGTGCAGTCAATGCAACAGTTTGAATTAAAGTGGATTAAACTGTGCTACTGGTCAGAATCACAGCATGGATTCAAATGCTAACAAGGCAATCAGAGATGGAAGACTTCACTCCATTCACACAACAAGCCTCTGGCGGCCTCTGCTGGTCACATTGGCAAGTGCACGTGTGGAAGCACAAACAAACAGCCACAGACGCACAGAGCCACTAAAAACAATACTTTACTCTCACTCTGTGGGGTGAAGTGACAAATGGAAGATACACTGAAAGCATTCACAGGGTTATTGATGTAATTAAATGTAGTTCTGTGTAATTTTGCAAACAGAAAAAAGCATAATCAGATCTTACAATGTAATTTACAGTGACATTATCAATGCAATGTTATTTTATTTTTAGAACCATCATTGACCTATGAAAATTTAATCATTTTGTCAACCCATAACATTCACCTCTGCTTCAACCTTTTGAACCATTAACATTCAAGAACATAGCACATACTGCACACATCTCTCTGTGGATGCATTTTGAGTTCATGTAGGATATCACAGGCTGTTTGTTTAAGTGAAATGAAATGTCAAGTGGGATCAGTGGTTTATTGTAAGAGACTACATGAATCTCATTAAAAAAAAAATAGTATTTGCCTAAACCTATATACACATAAACATTAAGATTTATATATAAAAGAAAATGGTTAATGGGCATGTAGCTTGTTTGCAGAGAGATAAGGGGGATATCATTTAAAGGGACACTGTAGTATTTATGGTTTTATATAACCCAAAATCCACTTTTGTATACATATTATGTGCTCCTGCATTGTCTTGTCGCTGTATAATATTCTTTGTTTCATTTTCGTAGCGTTTCAAAAAACCATGTTAAATAACATGGTCGCGGGCCGCTACTGCATTGCCACGACGGCATGTTTCTACCGGAGCCTGTAAGGACAAACGCGAGAGAACAAATCAAGCGTCGCTTTACTTGTAGAGGAAGTCCCGCCTCTTCTCTCTCCGCTTCGTCTGCTACGGCCGCGGTAGCTCGCCCTCTCCCTCGCCTCACGAACCTCATCTGCTGACACGGAGAAAGACGATGAGGTCGACATTTGACCAGCTGAGGATACCGTAGGCCTCTAGATGTCACTATAAACTACTTATAGTTTATAACTATAAGTAGTTTATAGTTATAAACTATAGTTTAAAGCGTATGGGTTTCAATTTCGGGGGTTAAATTAAAAAAAGAGACAAATTAAAAAAAAAAAAAAAAAACATAAATCAGTTTAAAAGAATATTAAACATTACACATTTTAAATAAATATAAGGATTGACGAACAACAGGTTTTATACAGGACGGTGATGGAAATGGTTGTTTTTTTAAAGCCAGACATATTCTTGAGTTGTAATGAGAACATTGTATAAAATACTGTAAATATGTAAATATTTGGTGCTGGGATAAAGTAGTGTGTAAATTGAGTTGTGTGTAATAGGAATGGGGTACATATAAATGTATACTTCTGCCGACTCATTTTCAAACATGAGGAGATGTACATTTTATACATAAAATAAAAAGTGATTAAGTTTAGCTTAATGTGGTCCACTGGGCCTGGATGATAAGTTCAAGTATATCACTATGTATAGAGATCTTCACAAAGTTAAGATCAGCTAAGATCCAAAACTCTTTAGAACATGTGATCACTAATGTCTGCACTCTGATAAAGTTATTTTAAAAAAAGCTGACCTTCCTGAGGAATGGAAGGCAATGAGATGTACATTCCCAGACAGACGACGTCACATTCTCTCTCTCTGCTCTATATGATAAACCGATAAAAAGTGAGTACCGTGTGCGTGTGTGCAAAAGTGCAGTAGTGTTTTTGTTAATATTGGTGTATTTGAACATTTATAAACTACACTTAAATGACAGAACTCAAGGTTGAAACCTGACAGTGGGGAACATTTAAATATTGGACTGTGTGTTTGTTGAAAGAGGTAGACTGAGGCTGAGTAAAGGCTGAATGGTAGATAAAGGCAAAGTCATGGCTGATAGAGAAATAGGGGTGAAGGGACATATCTTCTTCTTTATATCTCTTTTTGGTGTCTTTGCTAGTACCACAACAACACAACACTGTCTTTTTTTCAGTGCAGCACTCTGACATTTGAGCTCTTCTTAACCCTCAAAGGTGCACGGTGAGGTGCGATTGCATATTTGAACACCAAAAACCTGGTCCGACTTCAATGGTGCAGTATTTTGCTGTCATTATCAAGATAATATGTACCTACATATGGTTAACATTGATTGATTGTTTGCCACACAGATGATCTACTCGTGTGTATAGAGTGAAACTTGACGTGTCAACTTGATGTATTACTACATTCACCATTTTTTACTTATGTGCCAGGGAATCAAGAAACCATGTTTTCTTTTTGAGTTTCAGTTTGAGAGTAATTAAGTATAACTCAGTAGGAGAAAGACGGCTAGCTTGTGGTATGGCTGACACCACAAGGTCGTCACATAACAAGCGAACCTGGAAAACTGATGTTACTTCGGTATTTTTGAAATGCCAACCACTCGGAGTGACTCAGTCGCTGAAATGATAAACAGCAGCACAGATGTATCATTAGGAATGAAGTGTGTGGGTGTTTTCACGGAACAGAAGGGAGAGGTTGATTGAAATTAGAAAGTGCAACTCGAGTTAACTTAAGTAAAAGTGGTCGAGACGACCGGTTAGTCGAGATAAGGAGGAGGGGTTCAAGCATGTTCACGTGTTCTGCTGGCCGACAGCCAAGTCCAACTTCACAGAGCATTCTCTCCATTTAGAAAATAAGTTATTATACTCGAGCACAAAACTTCCCCCAGAAGTGCGTGTCACGATCACGTCTGGGTATGTTGTTCCACAGCAGAAAGAACAGCTGTTGACGTCGCGTACCAAAGAAGCTGCCTGCTGGGCAGGAAACAGGAAAGGACAAATTCATGTTTATACGCACCGCCATTAGAAGGAATTACACCCAGAAATAATGTGCAGAAATTGGGTGGGCGGGTGTATGTGTGTGCACTGAATACATATGCAGAGAGGAAGGACTTAATATGCTTTAGGCATTCTAATTTGGCTCATGACAACAATAAGACAC
Organism: Microchirus variegatus; assembly: GCF_963457635.1. Taxonomy (NCBI): domain Eukaryota; kingdom Metazoa; phylum Chordata; class Actinopteri; order Pleuronectiformes; family Soleidae; genus Microchirus; species Microchirus variegatus. Next base: position 27,573,549 of record NC_139804.1, on the reverse strand, counting down.
ATGCACTGTGCTGGAAAGTTGGGCAATGACAATTGTTAGATAATCAAGTAACTCACGCTCGCTGTCTCTCTCTCTCGCGCTCTCACACACACACAATGCTTTATCCTAAACTTAACCAGCTCCTCAGAAAGGAGGTTCTGCCTCATAACATGCAGGTCTCCATGAGGACTTCTGGTCCTTACAAGGTTGGTGTTTAGGCCAGAAAATGTCCCCCTAGAGAGCAATGTTTCTGTCAGGAGGAGGATTTAATCCAAATGAGGTTTTATCCATCATCTGCAACCATCTGTAACCACACTAGATTTGATAGAGAGTGAACTTTCTTGTCAGATGTGACGATCTCCTTCTGCTCTAGTTGAATTAAATGCTGTGGGTGTGGATTTATATATTGTATAATGCATTTATATTAATGTATTTTTCCCCTATATGTTACACTGAACCTCCGCAGGTCGGAAGAACGATATATACATGTATTTTTTCAAACTGAAAAACTGAAGTGTGAATGTCAAGCTATACACCTCATGAGTCACGGCACAGTCTATCCACACATAACAAATGGATTAGATATTAGTGAAATTTAAATGTGTCCGTTATGACAGCTGGGAACAGTCTTGTTCCTCCCACACACCAATTTAAGTACCGCTTTCTATGACTCATAATTCTCTTTTCACATGTGGCTCTTTACCTAATCAAGTAGGATTACATAAATCATGCACTTGATAATGATGCTGTAACAGTGAAAACTGTTAATTGATAGTTTAATGCTCGCCAATCTACCATTATTGGGTCTGCCGTAGTTGCTTAAACTAGATTATAAATCCTCAAAAGAACCTTAATGACCCAGAAGATGAGTCATGGAAAACTGGTGGATCTAACCTGCCATTCAGATGTGATACAACAATGAAAACCACATCGATATGATACACAGATCACACTGTACATTCACACATCGGCCGCTACCACCTCCTACAACAATAACACCATCAACACATCAGTAAACTGGAGGAAAAGGAGCTTAATTATTACAGGGTATATGCAGGAATCCTGATGTTAATATCAATACCTTTTTAAGACTTTTTCCAAGATGTTTTAAGACCTTATCGTCACTTCAAGCTGTAATCAGCAACACATACAGTTTTAGTTTGCAATTAAATCTATAGAGCACAGCCATACAAATAACGCAAGGTTTATTAAAATAAGCAACAAGTAACACTTTGACTCAAGTATCAAGGGCGAGCATGCCTGCGCATCGTTGTTTTTAACAAACGCGGAGAGGAAAATGAATACATTCATGCATACTTTTTGCAGCCAAACTCTATGGAAAAAATTGAATACCTCATGAAAAAATACGAATTTGTAATACTTTTAAAGGGCCTTAATTATCCCACAATTGATTGATCAACTTTTAATACATTTTAAGAACCCGCGGACACCTTGTATTAATTACTTGATATTACTGTGGATAGCAATGTTTCCATAAGAATAGTTGTAGGTAATACATGGTAAATAAACATGGGCCACTGTTTGTCAAAGTGTGTGTGTGTGCATGTTTATCCATCCATTTTCTAACACTTTATCCTCCACTTGGGGGTCACGGAGGGGCGCCGTGCCAGTCTCAGCTGACACAGAGCGAGAGACTGGGTCACACCCTGGACAGTGAGCCAGTCCATCACCACACATAGAGAGAAACAACCATTCACTCTCACACTCATGGTCAATTTAGAGTTTTGCCTCCATTTGCCTCATCCCCAAATATGTATGTTTTTGGACTATGGGAGGAGAGAACATGCAGAAAACTCCATGCAGAAAGGCCCTTGTTCTGACCAGGTCTCAAACCTGGGTCTTCTTTCTGCAAAGGCAAGCGTGCTAACTACTACACCAACCATGTGTGTCACACAATCATAATCACATTTCAAACGCACCGATCAGCATGTGTTCACGTTTGTGATTAGGCATGTAAAAACAACACAAACACGACGCTTGCGTTTTTGAATCAATAGCGTTGCCCTCGTGTGTACACAATGTAACTGTGTGATTCTAAGCGGTGGCTCTTGTGTGCGTGTTCGCCATTAGTGGGGTTGAGAGTGGCCTTCTTAATCTGCTTTCTCCTAATTAAAAGCCTGTGACTAAATGGACCAGAAAAGGAGGTGCCGGCCGGGGAAAAGGGATGATAAGAGGATAGAGGAAAGAAGGATGTGGCAGAGCACAGAGGGATAGAGGGATGAGGGATGAAAGGCACTGATGATGAATTGTAACCATGGGAGTGGGAGGGAGAGGATGGTATAATGATGAGAGGTAGAAGGTGAGAGAGCATGTAGAAAAAAAAAAGTAAGAGGGGACAAAGGGTAAGGGACCAAAGGTGGACAGAACAGGGACAAGGAAGAAGGAATAGAGGCAGTGGGTAGAGAAAAAAAGCTGTAGGAATAAGGATCAAAGAGAATGTGGAAAAGTCAGAAGGAGACGAAGGTTATACAAGACTAAACGTTTATGGTCAAGCAGCACTGCCTGTTTACTGTGTTTACTCTCTTATCCAATATCCACCAGGATAAAGGAATTCCTCCATTTAACTGATCTAACATATCATGATTATTTTAATGTCTGACTTTTTTATTATTAGATTATTTACAGGGAATTAAAGGTGGGGTGGGAGATTATTTTCTGGAGCATTTTTTTTTTACTGTATTGCTTAAAATCCTCTTCACAACTCGATTGTAACCAATTATTGAATGCATTGTCAGAAAAATGTCAGTTAGCTGTGGAACGGACAGGCCTGTAAAATCACCGTCCAATCATACTGAACGTCCCGAGCAAATGAATTGGATGCATGACGCGTCAATCAAACTGCCATCCCCCCTCATGCACGTACCCCTCTTCCTGCACTAATCGAGCATGCGCAGAAGACAACCAGAGCTTATGCTTATGCTAGCTTGCTAAATCCAACGAGACAGTTGCAGCAACATTATGGCAGAAAAGGTGACAACAACAGGTGTTGGTTTTTGGGAAAAGCTACTGCCAAGAAAAAGGCCGATCCAAGACCAGAGTGAACATCGGTGCTGTGTTTGAACGGTGGCCACAACTGAAAACCCAGAAAGGGCCGCAAAGTGATGACGTGGTGGTGCTGTGTCTACTGGACAGATAGTTTAGATGGTCTTTTTAGTGTATTTGTTGTTTTTCGGCATCACGTCGAAGAAGTATCCCAAAAATTTTGCGTCACCGAAAAATACAGAAAGTCACCGATGCTGCGCGGTGCTCGTGAATCTGCATTCACTGCACATTCCTGTGCTCTGGAGGTGTAGTTTCTGAGGGACGTCTGAAGAAAGGGACTTGGACTTTTGAATTCTAAATGTAGCCTGCTCGAACTCTACCTCCACTTCAAAAAAGTTCTGTTACCTTCTTCCTCATGTAGAAATCTGGATGTGGGCTAGGGTTAGATTTAGGGAATATACAGATGCAGAGGAATAACAGCATTAAAAAGCTAACAGACTGTACTGAAATGAAAATAGATAGACTGTGCTATCCTGTTTAGCAAAAAGCACACATCATCATACATTACACCATTTAGAAAAGAACCAATAATGATAAACGAGGAGTGGAAAAACAATGCGCAAAGTCATCCACCACAAATATAAAGCCACTCTATCTTCTGTCTTGTATATTTTCACACCCTAAGCAGTTCAAGGACTGATCGTTACAAAATGGATGCACTTGAATTCTGACTGAATCAGAAATATGTACACAGGGCCACTGGAGCTGCTGCAGAGAACTATTGCCCCACAGCAGCACATACAGTAAATCTCAATTCCAGAAGTGCAGACTTTTGTCCTTCACCGGGCTTTGCATCCATAAACAGGCAGGGATTGAGAGGACAGGAAGAAGGGAGGGAAAGGATAGAGATGAGCAAGAGGTTTAAAGACAGAAGAGATAAAGAATCTGTGTATGCAAGGCAAGACAAGAGTGTTTGATCATCACAGCTGAATCAGCAGTGTACTTGCAGCTGAGTGTAGATATACTTGATGCTCATACTCTTCTTGAGTTTGCAGTTTCATTTATATGTATCGCCCCCTCTCTTACCCTGGCAGTCTTGCTCTTGCTCTCTCTCTCTCTCTCTTTTTGACTGGCATTAACAAAAATCCATCTTCTCATTTTGCCTCTGCACAATGAAAACCAACCAGATACAATTACTCATTCCTTTCAGAAGGATTTCTTGTCCAAAAAAATCCTTTACCCCGAAGCCTTGGATGTAAGAATAGGAAAATATAGTGTAAAATGTAATGCAGACTAAGTGAATGGAAGTGGGAGCCTTTATTCTCAGTGCCTGAGGCTGCGGTGAGTAAAATAGCAGCAACACCCTAATACCAGAGTTTGAACAGGCAAGCAATACATGACTTTAGCTCAGTGACTGCCAGCACAAAAGCATATCAAGAAGTATTTAATGTGATACAGTATGATGGGCATGGAAATAAACTATTGGCATGGGAACATATAATTGGAATGAGGCCACCAGCAATTTCTTTATCTCTGGGAGGAGAAACACCAAAACAATATTAATTTTTTGTCATTACTCAGCAACAATTTGGACAACAGCCAAAGGAGAAAGTAAGGATATGGATATGACAACATTCTGCTTTTGGAGTATTTTTAACTTCTGCACAGAATAAATCTCAATCTTAAACTTAAAAATAATCTTTAATTGCCCTTCCGGCTGTTTGATTTGCACACAATTTTAATTTAACTAATAAAACTACAATAAACGCAGTAATGACAGGCATAAACTTTTCCAAAGCGCTCGCTCTAAATGGAATGTTGCCTGTATGTTAGGCTAACTTTAGAAATGTAAGACAAACTGATCTCAATGTAAGCCGTTCATGTTCTTGGTTTGTACTACAATGAAAGTGGTGGTTTCAAAGGTTACAGTGAGCTGCCAAACAAAGAGACTTTGGGAATATGCAGCGTAAAAAAAAATCCAGTGAAAAAAAGAATGAGTATTGTACAGTGGTAAGTTAAATTATGAATATTGATAATAATGACTATCATGCAACAAACAGAATAATCAAAAATGTACATAAGGATAAAAAAAACAAAGCCGAAAGTATTAGTGTTTGATTTGTCTGTGTTAGCTCTGGGATGTTGTTTTGTTTGAACGCTTGCTGCCTTTTAACAAAACAGTGGGTGTTTGAGTAAGTGATATCTTTGTGTTTTTTTTCCACACTGTTTCTGACAATTTTTGAATCAGAAGGATAAGCCAATTTATTTAATTTGCATTTTGGTGCAATGCAGTAAAATATAGGTAACACTTGAGGTCTATAGTTACTGTTTTCTTGTATGTCCTTCATTATCGACTCTCTTTAATTATCACAGTGTGCACTTTCATGAAGGTGTGATGAATATTAAGGGTGCTGGGTGCTGTGTGTCTCTGAATGACGCTTTTAGAACAGAGGTTCACTCAGAGAGCAGCTAGAAATCGGAAATTTTAAACATAATCTTGTCAAGGTGAATCCCCAGAAAAGTTTCATGAGTCAGCGTTCACTTGCAATTCCAAGTTTGATCACGTCAAGGTTATTGATTCAGAAACAAAAGGTGACCCACCTCTTCTCTGCGTCTAACGGACCGAGGGCTGGTTTGAGGTCTTCTGTCGTTTTGGGATCCAGTGACCTACATGTGAGAGAAGAAAGGGCTGTGAGCAGGGTGAGTGAGCTCTATGTTTGAGTCTCTCGTACCCAAATCGGATAAGGAGTCAGTCAGTCATGCACCACTGATGATGAGATGTATCAGAATAGTGAGTGTGCCTAGTATCTTTTATGTGTTGGCACACAGTGGCAGCATGTACTGTAACTTGGGGCCATGGTTGGTTTACTGCAGTTCCCAGTTAAAATAATTCACAATTCTTTGTATTGTTAAATACTTTTTTAACGTTAACCCTATAACGCCAAACGTATCATATGTGATACATTCGTTTTTGAGCGCCCCACATGAGCAGTGTGACAATTTTTTCCTTGACAAACCCGATGTATAAAATTTATGGGAAACCCGACAGAGATGCAAACACTGCGTAGGCCACTTTGCTCATGTGTACTGTGAGAAATGCAGAGTGCACCTTTGTCCGAACAACTGTTTTCAAGCCTACCATCACTCAAAATAAAAAGGTTGTGAACCGCAAAATGAGTAAAAATAACTGAAATGTCTTCCAGACTTCCACCCTCCCAGTTCCATTGCTGCATTGTTTTTGTTTGATTTGTTGGATTGGTTTGTGTATTTTTTGTTCAAGAAAAAAAACCCTATATCGAAATTGATATTTGAAAAAAAAAAAGTGTTTGTTTGTTCAGAAGGATCAATTAAGGCTCCAGTTTCAAAGAATTTGAATTTTCTGTCAATTATTTAATGGTTTGGGATTTACAGGGTTAAATACTTTTTAATTTCAAGCTGATTATTCCTTTAATGGTCTTTAATGCCGAGAGGCTCAACAAACTGAATAAGTGATCACACAATTATTCATGACACTGTGGGCAATAGTTTGGAGCCACATAAACAATGTATGATGCAGCAGAAATGTGGCAGCTAACAGAGACTGCATGTCTTACTGTAACACCACGTGTGTAACCACTGTACACTCTTTATAATTCAGGTTCTCCACACAATAAATGTATGTTTAGTTTGTAATCAGAGATCTAGTCACACTTTTTAGACCACTCTGTACTTTCTGCTCTAACTTCAACATCACTTGTTCCTGACTTGACATGGGAAGTGAAACCAAAACAAAAAAAAGAACTCTGTGATCTCATTACAGCCCCCTTCTCATGGTAGCAGCACAGTATATTCCCTCCACTGAACATATTTAAAGAAGTCGAAGAATAAAATAAATAATCTGACAGTCAGCGGTACATTTCTATCAACAGTAAAACACAAGGATATTAGACTGAAATGAGAGAATGTCCCTCAGGTCTGGCTGGATTTGAGACGTTTTTCACATCACGGAACCACATATTAATATAATCCTGACAACCCAGACACATTTACCATAAACAAGACTGTGCACCGCTTTGTAGAGAATGAGAGAGGGTGATGAAAGAGAGAGGAGCAGAGATTTAATCCTTGCCTGAATGCATGTCCTTGTCTAAAGCCGGCAATGGCTCTACGTGTTTGTGTATTTGCATTTGTTACCTCTTTGATGGCATAAACACTGACCTTGTCAGGACCACTAGTCCTTGTGGAGACCAAAACCTGGTCCTAATAGAGCAGAACCACATTTCTCAAGAACTGGGCTGAAAATTTTAATTACCATTATGGTTAGGGTGCGGAATTAACTGGTTTTAGTTAGGGTTAAAAATATCACAGTGAAGTATCAGTGAAATGGAAGAATAACACTGTTTAGGGCTGTCCAGATGAATGGAGTGTCCTCAGAAGAATAGCTGTGCAAACCCGTGCGAGTGTGTGTTTTTGTGTTTGTGGTAATCCTGTCACGTAACATGCTAAATATCTCTGCATCACCACCAGTGAAGCACAACAGTTAATGGGCCAGTAGAGGCTACTTGACATTTCTGAAGTCCATTTCCTCTGCAGGAATGAGAAACACACACACACGTTTCACATGCAGCTACTCTTCTGAGGACACTGCATTCATTTGAACAGCATTAACCTCAACAACAAATACCTAACCCTAAATGCCTAACCCTAACCCAATCCTAAGCTCAGACCAATTCTAACTTGAACACCAAGTCCTCAAAATTCCTTCTCACGCTGTGAGGACCAGTCAAAATGTCCTCACAAGGTCAAAATGTCCACATAGACAGTGAGGATGGAAATATATCCCTTAATTGTACACACACACACACACACAAAAACAACCTGAATCTTGAAACCATGGAAAATAAAACAAATATCTAGACCTCAAAGTGGGCACCAATTTCACTCCTGAACAAATTAATTCACATACACAAAAGACAATTGTGCAAATACCGTCCCTCTGTTTATATTTGCATTTGCTTGATTATAGAGTTGGAGCACTTTTGTTCAGCTAAGTGTATTACAATGATGTGTCAGCAGCAGATATATTATTTCTCTTACACCTTTCTCCCTGTGTGTGTGTGGGTGTGTGTGTGTGTGTGTGTTCTTGTACTTGCGCCATACTGAGGACCAGTGAAGGTTTTTAACCAACAAAGTGAGGACATTTTTACAGAGTGAGGACATTTTGGTCGGTCCTCACTTTGATTTCATTGAAATCACTTCCTTAGGTTGCTATAACATGCTATACTCTGTTTGTCAAAAAAAAAAAAAAAATCTAATTTTGGACGACATAGTATATAGTATGACTTTTTTGTCAAAATTTGGACCAAACATTTTGCGTCAAATTCTTTTTCACATTTTGGACCAAAAATTTTGCATCAATTTTTTTGTCCATTTTTTTTTCAGATTTTGGACCAAACCTTTTGGGTCCAATTTTTTTTTTCAAATTTTGGACCAAACATTTTGGGTCCAATAATTTTTTTTCAAATTTTGGACCAAACATTTTGCATCAATTTTTTTTTCAAATTTTGGACCAAAAATTTTGGGTCAAATTTTTTTTCAAATTTTGGACCAAACATTTTAGGTCAAATTTTAGTAGATGTCATTCATGAAGTAGATATTTGTAATTGTGTTGATTTATAAAGTGGAAATTCTGGTCCTCACTTTGTCAGCTCTTTTACCCGGTCCTCAGTATGCAGCAAGTACAAGAATGTGTGCGTGTGTGTATGTGTGTGTGTGTGTGTGTGTGTGTGTGTGTGTGTGTGTGTGTGTGTGTGTGTGTGTGTGTGTGTGTGTGTGTGTGTGTGTGTGTGTGTGTGTGTGTGTGTGTGTGTGTCCGCAGCATGTGTCTGACAGATCTGGCATTTGTCTTGTCTTCCCTGAGGCAGCAACACAGTGTTTACTGTAGGATATACTGTGGAGCAACTCAAATATCTAACGCGTATAAAGATGGTAGACTTGCCTCAAGGTGTATGTGTCAACCGCAAAATTAAAAGGTTTGGTTGTAAAGGACCTGCCTGTTGGACTTGGAGGCATCCAGTAGTGAGGCTGCAGATTACAACAGGCTGCATACTAAAACATAGAAAAACACAAATTGCCGCTATCTGGAGCCAATGTTTGGTTTGCTTCCTCCAGGCTGCTGTATAAACCTGTTAGTGCGACATTAGGGCTTCATGGAGGAGGATATGCTCCTTATAGGCATAAACAAGGGTTCTTTGTGAGTTTACAAAAACAAAGCAATATAGTTGAGAATGCTGCAAATCTTCGATTACCATAGATCTCTCTTAATCCCACGTACCAGTCCTTAAATGTCCATCAATGATCAAGCTGCCATAAATGTACATTTCAGAACAGTGTGAGGTCAAACGAAATTTAAATACTCTACTCAAGTCTAATTCAATTAGTGACCCAACTTCTGCACTACACTGATGACTCAGGCAAAGGTCGCAGGACCGCTCGTACCAATCCCAGTCACCAACCATGTGGCCCACAGCCAGTTGAGTGCACTCAGCAACAGCGGCAGCATCTCCCCATGGCATCGGTTTGGAGGATGTTGTATTGTGATAGACCCCCAATGATGAAGCAGCACGATTAGACTTTTCCAGCTTAAGTCATGCATCATTGGTTGCCAGCAGTGATAAAGCGAGTGAGCTATTTTAACCATTTCCCATGAAACAAGAAACATCTTAATGTTTCACTGTTACAGGTGTTCTGTGAGGAGGACGTGTTACTAGAGGGCAGGTGCAGATGGCTGGATGCAGGAGCACAGGACTGTTTCTGCACTATTTAATCCAATTTAAGTACAGTTGAGCTATTTTGAGGAGGAGACTCATTATTACAAGATACTGTAGTTTTCTCATTATAAAGTGAAAAATAAAAACATCTCATAATGGCAAGGTACAGATCATGTAATGAGACCAGATCCCTCTGTGTTGTGAATGCCCAACAGTTTATAGTTTAATCACGGCAACTTTAAGGAAGACCAAGCTAATAATAGTGTGAAAAGATCTCATTATTATGAGGAACAAATCATGTTAGAACTTGTAACAAAATACAGATTACATTGTAACGTGATACAGATCACGTTACAATGAGAAAGCGATGGTGTAATAATGAGGAAACAGCTCAGATATTTGTCCTCCTCTGTGGCAGGTCTGGCCTTCTCTACTTCTGTGATTTTACCTCACATATTTTTTGGAGTTACACATTCTCCCCATGTCTGTGTGAGTTTCTTTCCAGGCACTCTGGATTCCTACCGTAGTCCGAAGACATGCAGATTAAAGTCAGATTGAGCGAAAGCTTGAAATTGCACATTAATGCAAATGAAAGTGTGAATAGTTGTTTTTTTTTTCCTCTGTGTGATGGTCCTGTGCCCTGCCTTTTACTGAGTGTCAACTGTGATTAGCTACACCTCCCACAGCAACCCATAAATCACACGCTATATACAGTAGATGGATGGATGGATTGAGAGTTAAGTGCTTGTAAATGCTATTTCCCTGAGGGGATATCTAATGTTTTCTTTTCTAATTCTGATTATATGCAGCGTTTAATCTCATTTTCTAATTCCTGATCCACCTGCACAGAACAAAGCACTTGATCATTACAGAAGGCACATGTGGGCAGTCCTTAAAAGTCAACGAGGCTTCAGGGCTTTTCTTGCTCAACAGATTTGTCCCTTCTTTTGGAATTGTTTAATTTATTCCGAGGACATTCAAGTGCTGAACGTTAATCACGGTTACGCAGACGCCTCCATTCTTGTAATGATTGAAGGGTCAGGTCTTTTTCTTCTTCCTTGCTTACCCTCAACGGTATCTAGTCAGAGAGAGAGAGAGAGAGATGGCTTTGGCTTTATCTGTGGGGCTTTTGAGATAGCAGCGTTTGAGATTTCGGACATAGATCCAATAGAAAGAAGGCAACATCGTTACATTTCATGGAATTTTAATTTCGAGTGTACTGAAAGACAAAGTCTCTTACTGTAAGGTGTTATCAAAGCAAGACTTCAGACATACAAAGCTAATTTCAGAGACACTGTTTCTAGTTACTAGTTTTGGCTGGTTTCCCAGAACTGGTGTGGTGCTATCCATGGATATGTGTGTGTGTATATTGATATTTGTTGCCTTGTTAGGACCTTTCCTCACATAGACACTGACAATGACCTTGTTAGGAAACAGTCGCCCTCATAGAAACCAAAAACCTGACATGGAACCTTATTTCGAGGAACTGGTTAAGTTTAGGCCTAAACTTTGGTTTAAAGGTTGGGTTAAGGTTAGGTTTAAAGCTTTGTTCAGGCTGTCCAATGAATAAAAGTCAAGGCAGTGTCCTAAGATTAATAGCTTGGTTGGCACAGACACACACATCACTGTGTGTGGTGTGATAAAAGTCATACTTAATAGATGAGGAAGAGACTTCTTTGGAAGGTTTGGTAAAATGAGATGGAGGAGGGCGAAAGAACGCAGGATGGAAAGAAATGCGTAGGAGGAGAATGATGAGGAGTCACATGCGGGAATGAAAAGCAGATTGCGGATTTGTGGAACGTGAGGCCACACAGAAGAAGAGGGAAGAGCGAGAGATTTTCGGGTTTGATTTTTGGGAGGCAGATGGTGCAGTCAGGTGTCATCTGATGCTTTTCATGCCACATGTTGTAACTTCTCTGTCTCTTTGTTATACTTTTGAGGACAAGCAATATAACAGACCAATAAAAAGTGTGAGTGTGTTGCTTTCTATTGCTCGACTTTACACTCGTGATTATGCGTGCCTGTGTGTGGGCTACAAGCTTGTGTAGAATTTGCAACCTTGGTTTTATTTTTGGCGAGAAATGAGTCACACATCTAGTGTAGCTAATGAAAAGTTCTCATTTTCTTGAAAACGGATTAAAGTTTCAACTCCAGATAGAAATTTGCAAAACTTTGCTCTTTCTTTTTTAAAAATGTAGACAGGTCTGAGCTGAAAATGTCAACAGCGTTTGTCATCCGTGTCTCGTCACTTCTTCATTCTTTCATCCGTTGGCTGAACATCAGATGAAAGGGGATTAGCTTTTGGTAAAAGGAAAGATGACCATTGTGTGTGTGGGAATGTGTCTGCTCACCAACCTGGGAGCCATTAGACACAGTGGTAAACTTGGTGGTTCCACTTAAATGAGTTCTACAAGTTGTGATGGGTTATAGGTCAACACATGAAGAATGTCCACTTTATTCTAAAACACACTGTGTGCACAGGTGAGCAGTTAAAGTGGCTTATTATGGCTCGTTTTTGCTGTGAATACTTGTAACCGTTGCAGACGTTCAGTGACACAAATTCAAGCTGACCACAGCAGCCCGTCCCTCTTTAAATAAAGATACTTGACAGCCACTTTCAAGCCTGCAGAGGGTTACTCTTTGATACTAATGTTTTATACATATGAACAGTATTGCTTTAATCTTTCACTATCCGCTTCCTATCAGCTTTCTGATAATTATTTTTTTCTTTCTCTAAAGTATCTGATTTTTCTTTACAATCCACACTAAATATACAATTCATATTATCATCCGGTATTTTTTTTTATATATATTATTTGATTACTGCTTATTTTTATGCCTTAATTGCATCTGTTTAGGTGGCAGATTCTTTCAGGTTCCCAGAGTAGTCTGCTTTTCTTGGCTGCCCTGTGGGAATCTCTTAATGAGCTCATAATCTGTGTGTGGACATGCAAGCGTGTGTGTGTGTGTGTGTGTGTGTGTGTGTGTGTGTGTGTGTGTGTGTGTGTGTGTGTGTAACATTACGAACAATGATGCATGCAGTTCTTGAAAGGATGGGTGTGCTTGGATTATGAGGGGGGGGGGAGGAGGAGGTGAGTGCATGTCAGTGGAGCATGTAAGAATGTATGTTGAGGCAAGTGTGCGTGTGTCTGTGTGTGTGTGTTTGTGTTTGGGTTCACTAACTACAGATTGCCTGAGTTATGGCATCCTGTATTCAGAGAGGAACTCATCCCTGTGTGTGTGTGTGTGTTTGTGTGTGTGTGCGTGTGTGTGTGACACAGTTAAATCAGCAACCTGTGCATGTTTAACCATAATCTAGCATTAAAATAAAACCTGAGAGGACACATTGGGGTTTTATTTATTTGGTAAATCATTGACACGTTTGATTCTCAGACTCCAGATTGCCGTTAAATGAGTTACAGTTCCACCTCTAAAGCTGACAAAAAAAACACACAATAATCTTCATTTTCTACCACATCTCCACCGTCTGCCAATGTAATGAATGTATTGTTATTGTAGCCACAGAAACTGGCGTTTTTAGAGACACATTTTGCCTATGAAGGTCACACTTTAGAACAATGTTATTGCTTATTTATATGTGTTTGTTGATTCAAATCCTCATCACCTGTCAAAATTACAATTGTTGCTTTTGTGAATGGGTTATCTCCATCTCCGTGTGTGTGTGTTGCACCTGTGTTTAGCGGTTACAGTCGTCTGTTGTTTGACATGTGTGGCAGATTACCACGAGGTAAGAGAATTAAGCTGGTTTGATACATGAGGCAAAGGGAGGATTATTATGACAAGAGTCGGCCTGATATCTGCACTCCACTGACACTCCTTTCTTATCTTGTGTCTTATTACAACTACTAACAAACGCACACATTCATTATAAAATGCATGCATAACGTATGTTGTGTAGAGAGAGACTCGTGTATTCATGTTCTGAATCAAAAAAATACACACACATGCACAACAGCAGATAACACAAACTCAATAGATAACAGACCATGTACACCAAAACACACACTCCATTTAATGCTACAGTGATGTTGTATTTGAATTAAATAGACTCTCAACCTACATCACAGCGGAACATGCTGTGCACACACTCTCTTTCACACACACACACACAATGTACATGAACAAACACAACACACAACGCCACATCGCTCCCCAACAGAGCTGATAAGACTTAATTGCCTTAGCTCCTTATTATCAAGCACACAGCAGAGTCATAAAATGTAAAATTTAATCCTTTACGGCTATTACAAGAATATAAAACACTTTATTTAGTGAGTGAGTGTTAAATACCAGAATAAAACACCGACACTGTGGGAACACACACACACTTCACCAGAATCTAAGTACAACTCATTGCTGCATTAAAAAGAGATATTTCCACTTAATATAAGAAGCTGTGTTGGGACTGTGTTTGTTTTGTAGAGCCATTTCTCTATAATGAGATTTTAGAACACTTTATCCAGTTTTTATCTACACAGTAATATTCATCATACTTTCCAGATCATCCATTCCAATTTGAGTCTTGCTAACATTTGTGAATTAAAAAATAAACAACTAAAAGTGTGACACTTCCCATTAATCTTAGTATTAGTTTTCAGCAGTTAGTCTTTAACTTAAAGTCAATCAAATTCATCTAAAAGGAGGAAGAGTGCTGTTGACAAAATATGAAGAACACCATCAACAATGAGGGCATTTCAGAAATTATAATAATTACGGCAGAGAAAAAAAAACTTGACCCAACGATGTTTTGATAGCATTATGGTGGGTTATAACATTTGGCAGAAGCAAATATGAAATAGGCCTTCTCTTTCCATATTGAGTTTTATTGCACATTTGCTGATATTGAAATGGTGTGTGGCCATTTCCACTGATTCATGAGGCACCAGAGGCTATGCTACTGACAATGTTCTTGTCGCAGGCTGAAAACACAGAGCTGTGGCCAAAAATGACGAGAATGTCAAGTAACCTTCGCTAACAAGTGGTTTCACTTGTTTGAGATACAGTGTTGATAAAGTGGCTCCTCTTAACCCTTTTCGACATGTTTCTTCATGTTGGCACAGCCTCAGTCACTGGATGCATTACTTAAATGATATGAATTCTTGTATATAAAGGAGGAGCTCAAGGTCACATTGTAGTTCCTAATCGAGTCAAGGCAATGATAGATAGCCAGCCAGGTTGCATAACTCATGCACAACTCAAAGACCACATGCAAACATGAACCTACTTCTCACTTGAATAATAACATCAGTAAAACATTTCCTGAGAAGTTAATGGTTGGGTCTTTAAAGGGGGACATATTATACCCTATTTCTCCAAGTTAAACTTTTGATTTTGTAACCTAGTACATTCAGCACTATGTTAATAAAAGTTGTTGTAGGCATGTTAAAGTAAGAATTATGACTTGTTTTTTCACGAATGTATTGTGTTCTTCTGTGTGCAGGTGTGTGTGGTTGTATTTTGTTCCCTATTTAGGACCTTTTCTGGCATAAATACTGACTTTGTCAAGACCAGTAGCTCTTATGGAGACCAAAGTCTGGTCCTAATGAGGCAGATTTGTCATTTCATTTAAGTTTAGAGCTAAGATTTGAATATATGGTTATGGTTAAGGTTAAGAAATAAGTGGTTATAGTTAAGGTCAGAGATAAGGCTTTGTTTAGGCCGTCTAAATGACAACACAGTGTCCTAAGAAGAATAGCAAACGCAAACTTGTGCATGTGTGTGCATGGTATAGGACACATTTGTGCCTGCCAGCTATCCTTTAATGTTGAGATAAATTCCTTTTCACAGGTTCATATGCCTTTGAAAAACTCAGAAGGGTAGCCTCCAATAGCTTCTAATTTTAATTAAGCTCCACTCTCTCTATTAATAACCGGTATCATCCCCTAAGTGGTTCTATGTTTTAAAGGTGCCGTAATACTCATTAGCCAATTGCTGGGCTTAGTCAGCACAAATCTCAAGCTGGCAAGTTAATTCCAATAAACTCAAACTCCTGGAATAAGGTGTCTTAGAGAAAAATAAAAATGTGATGTTATGCAGTGAGTGAGTGAGTGAGTGAAATAAGTTTTGGCTATGATTGGGACTTAAGGCAAGTTTGATCAGGACAGAAACAGTGCATTTGCTGTATGACATTTAGACGTATTTTTGGATACGTCTCTGTAAAGTTGGAATAAAATGCTTGGAACATAAACATGTCTAAAGTGCAACTAAGTAGCCTTTGTTGTGTTGTTTTGAAGAGTAAATGATCTGAGGAATATAAAGGGTGGCAGCAGCTCTGTATCATTCACACCAAATCCATAGATGGTTCAAATCATAGCAAAAGTTTCTTAATTTAGGGCTAAGGTTTGAAGAAATCAGTTCCTCATGAGAAGGACTACTGGTCCTGACAACAAAAATCTTTATGCCAGAAAAGGTCCGAAAGAGGCAGCCAATACAAGCACGCGCTGCGCGCACCACTCTGTTGGCACGGTTCGACTCCCACCGCGCAGACGCGCCAGCCTGAAGTTAGTAAACAATGCGGAATATTTGTCAGTGATTGGAGAAAAGGATTTTTTGGCTTCACGGCGATAAGAATCCCGGCGCCTGCGGTCTCAGGTCTGACCGTGAACGCGGCTATATTATCCTCCACCTGCACGGAGCTGTTTAAGAGTTATCTCGCTCTCTCGGTGTGTGTGTGTGTGTGGGGGGCTCAACTTTTATTTTGGACGAAGGCACGCACCGGGGGACAGTAGGCCACTTTGGCACAGCGCGGAACATCGAGCGCGTCAGGCACAGGAGTCAACAAGTGTCTCTCTCAGCTCCAGGGAAGCGGAGAGAAAAGCTCCTGAAAAGGCTGAAGTGGTCGCATGGAAAGTTCGCTTCGAAACAAACTTGTTTCTGTCGCGGGGTATTTGACGGTGTTTATCGTTATAGGTGAGGAGTTTGTTTCTTTACAGCGTGTAGGAGTTTGGCTGTCAGCATGTGTGGACCGCTGCTTCTCCAGATGTGGATGACTTTATTGTTAGGGATTGTGGCCGGAGTGACGGCTCAGGTCACCACAGTCAAGGTGATCAGAGGCAACACAAGGAGAGACGGTGAGATGACGTTCTTTTATTTCTGTATTCTTTCCTTCTTCTGTGATTATTGTTGCATCTACTGCTGGAAATGTGTCTCTGTAACGTTTGGTTGTGGGACTGCTGGCGACTAAGTTGGTAAAGTACTTTATTCCAGTAATTATTTATGATTTAGTCTTGAATCCATGTGTCACATTAACATACCAATTACTTATTTCCTTCATAGATGCATCATCTGCTGTCACCACTTGTTTACTACATTACTGTGCATTGATATTTAAATGCAAAACCATTGAAGAGCCTACTTTTCCTGCAGCAAGTGATGGTCTCTGATAGTAATGTTTGATTTGGCTTGTAGTGAACGACCTGCTGACACATACACTAAACATAATATTTGGAGAAGCCTGGGCATAATGGCCACAAACGTTTCACACCAGTTGATATTGGAAGTTGTGACAATAAAATTAAATGTCAAAGTGTTGCTCCCGAGTGAAAACATCCAGTTAATTGTGGTACAAAAAAGAACAAAAAACTTCATTCTTCTGAGATGTAAAAAGAATAGTTTGATATACATTAACCCTTTAAGGTACTACTCAACCATTTGGTTGACCACATTCTAAGTCACTATATCTCATTGAAAAATGCATCAAGCTGTACTCAACCTGGATGAGCCATCTCTACTGTTTAGTGTGTTGCACCGCTGACCAAAATCATTACTGCAGTAGCACAACAGGTCAAAAACCATATTTGCTGTTGCACAACCCCCCAAAAAATATTTGTGCTGTTGCACGATCACCAAAAACAATTTATTAGTGAGTAATATTGGTCAAGAAATTGCACTTAATGTGACTTTATTTACATTAAGTGCTATTATAAACAGACGTCTCAACCGTTTGGTAGGGGGCTGTATCTGATGTACTGTAGGGTCTAATTTTAAAAAAATATAATAATATTGATTGTTGTTATTGTTATAAGGGAATAAAAAAATGCAAAGAAATACTTTTTCCTTTGCTTTTTTCTTGGTGTGTACCTTAAAGGGTTAAAAAAGAAAATGAAGGATAGTGTGCTATATTATTATTTACAGAACTATAACTATTACGGAATTATTTAAGGAACATTATTGGGCTTCTATAGTGACCCGAGAGTGTGATTTCATAATTATGGATCTGCTTTCATTAGGTTCCCTGAGTCTCAAACATATCCAACTTCCTGCAGGTGCTCTATGCTTTTTTTTTTGTCCATCTGGCTCTGAGGCTTAAGTCACAGTGCTATTGTTCCTTGATTACACCCACACACACATACACACACAGCTGAAGGGTTGCATTTGGCAGTGGAATATGAAAATACCAGTGTATTAGGTTATAACTTGGAAGAGTGCCTCTGAGGCCTCATGTAGAATGACACAGAGAGGTAAAGGTCAAGACTTAAGTGGCCTTCATTTCACTGACATTTGTTCTCCTGTCAAACTTTTGTCCGCGAAGGTTCTCAGTCATCCAGCTCCAAGTGCATCGGAATTACTGCACTTGAACAATATAAAAAAGTAAAGCCACACTTTTATGTATATATATAGATTATAAGTGTAATCTTAATATCCAGGTTTCTGTATCTTCAGAAGTGTGGATATCAGGACTAGCTTGAGTTCTCTTCTGTTCTGACTTATTTTGAAAACGCTAAAAACTTTTCTCAAGTTCAGATTTGTTTTAGTTTGCAGTAATGCATTGAACTGTTCATAAGGAACAATTTCACGAATCACTGGAATCAAATCTAGCATGAATGAAGGGACCATGGAGTCTGAACATCATTGAATAAAACTCAGATAAATCTTCAGAAAATAAGTGTTATTTTAACCTGCGTTAACAGATCAGTCTGCCTCGTGGATTACAACCTGTCAGAAGGAAATGAGTTGCTTGGTCTTGTCCAATCAAAGAGCAAGTCACAACCGCGCTGTCACAGTATTGTGAGAGAGGGCAGATCGACAGGAGAGACAAGTGCCGAGTGATAATGAAACGTTTTTACAAAATAAAACTTGATAGCGTAAAAGACAGCTGCACTAACACTTAATTTAGTCAAGGTTCAAGATACAGAACCAACAGGATTACATTTCCCCTTTTCAGGAGAAGGCAATGTTAATGCTCTGATATACTATTACAGCAGAGTGGATGGGAGGTTTTATTACTCTAAATCATTATCTGCGCATTGGCTCTGGAGAACGTCTCCCCTTTAATTATCATTTATATTTATGGAGCTTGCAACTGTCTACGTCAATCATGTGGCCTTATTTCTCATTCACCTTGAATTAGGCTTATTTTCTTTTAGCTCCCTTCCTCCAGTTAAATACTTAACCCTCAATAACATTTACACTTCTATTCTTTTCAATTAATTCTTTGAATTAACTTAGTAAAAAAATTAAAAAAGTATCTCAGTTGTTCATATATCGATATTTGTGAACCCCAACTTTGATGATTTTGGGAACTTTTGCCTCTAGGACAGAACTTGGCAGAGACTTGAAGCTGGGGTTGTGATACTGTTGAACATGTGGTGTTTAAATCAATTTATCACAAGAGTTAAGAGGTCCACTGTGTAAGAATTAGCAACATGTATAATGATGACACTGAAAACTAAGGTCTCCTCTGCTTAACTCCCACTTGTCAGTCATGCACTAATACACTGAGCCACAGGTAGCTGTTTGTTTTGTGTATGTGTCCCTTTTATTGTACAGTCGGCTTGTGAGGGCTCAGCTACAGTGTGTGATTGATTGCTGATTCAGTGTGTTTCTATCCAAGAGTGAACCTTCAAGCTGCTTTCAGTCATCCACTTGCCATTTTGAACATGCATGTGCGTATGTGTGTGTATGTATTTAGGTGCGTGTGTGTTCTGACAGAATATCTTAGCTCACTTTGAGGAATTCCCCCCAAGGTTTTTCCCCCTGTGTTTTTTCAGCATTTTACTCTTTTTTTTTTTTTTTTTTTTTTGTAACCTGCCATTGAGGGGTGTCCGGGTATGCACTGGAACGGGGTGGGGCAGTGTGGATGTGTGTGTGTGTGTTGGTTGACACAGGGAGACAGAGTGTCTTTACAGAAAAGTAAACACAAAAATCATATAAGTAAACATTACTTGGCCTTCCTGCTCTCTCTCTCTCTGATCATCTCTGTTGAATAGACCAGGAAACCCTGATAGGATACAATATATTACACCTTTATTATACACATTTGCTGCATGTATAACATAATACAAACTTCCAATGTCAGCACAGACCCAAGAAGCCTCATGCACACTGTCTGACGATGACATTTCATATTGTGCCAAATAAATGTGACACATGATGAAATACTGACGGAGGTTTTCATGAGACTTTTTGTGTCAAGATCTAAGAGGAGAAAATCGAAATGTCAAACCTTTAGTTGATAAACTGTAATAAAATAAAAAAAACTGGGCCATTGCATGTCAATATATTCAAGGATAGTCAAAAAATAATAACTCTGACTGAGTGAACACTGAGTTTCAACAATGGTGCTGCACAAAAGTTGCACTTTGTGTTTAGGAACATTTTTGGAGATTCAAGGCTATTGTAATAAGCTTGGGATTGGCAATAATATAATTTTATTTAATATCAGTATAAAAAGACAAAAAGATTTACAGTAACATATAGACACACTTTAACGACACACTGGTTGAACTTGAAAAAAGTGAGATACTACACTTACAGTAGGTGCAATGATTGCCACTTTAAATACAAACAGAATATCAGACGCCTATGTGTTTGTAATGTTTGGGTAATGCAAGTATTATGCAGTGAGAGTGCAACTTGTTATTCTGCAAAAAGATAATGTGACTTCTATTCTTGGCAGTGACGGAACCAATGTATTTTTATAAAGGCTTCTGGCATATCTCTCTCATTCCTCCTCTTCTTTCTTCCAATAGTTCTTTCTCTTATCTGCTGCCTTCCTCTCTCAGTGTTGTCTTATCTGTCTGTGCCTCGCTACATATCACTCCATCTCCCCAGATCCTCCTCTTTCAATCTCCCCCATTCTCATTTCTGTCCTTATCTTCCCATCTCCCCCCCATCTGTTTCAGCCCATTTTAATCAAAATCTATTCCAACCTGTTGGCCCTGTGAGAAAATATAATGTGGCAAATAGTGTCACACACACACAAAAACACTGCACAAAATGGAGGCCCAAGGAAAATACTGTACATTTAGTCTGTCTGTGTTAAAACAACGGGCATTTTAACATTCATTGTGGATACACCTCAGTTTACACACATTCAGAGTTAAAGCTGGTCAACAAATCAGAGGCTAAGCTGACACAAGCATGAGCTGGAGCAAGGTTTTGGAGACATCAGTGATGTCATGGGGTACTTGACTGTGCCTGAGAACTCTCTGATAACATAATGTGCACACACATACACTGGCATTCACTAACATATTTCTCACATTTATTAAAAAAAATAAACCTGAGCAGTCAAGCAAACAGTAAAGTGTGCAGATTTTCAAAGTAGGAAAGCTTACTTGATCGGTTCAGGTGCTTTTAATTTTATCACACGGTCTACAGTAGATTGAGTTTGCCAAGGAAATTATTATTATCATTATTTTATAATTCATTGTTAATTAAGAGTCAGCTTCAAATGAATGCATTTAACTGATTTTCATTTTAGACAGGGGAGAAAGGAACTTCATTCTGTGTATACGGTATACTTACCTACTGCACAGTGACATGACAGTACATATATATATGCATATATACATACTTATATGAACATACATATATAAACATATTTATATACATATATACACAAATAGATGTAAAATAAGGTTATGTAGAATAAGGTGTTAATACATGCTTATGATTAGTAATAAAGGGCTAGCAGTACTTAAATATGTTAGTAAGCACCTAGTTAATGGTGAATATGTTTTCACTAATCTAAAATGTTACAATATATGGTGCAAATCTCCAAGTAGAGCCTATCTAATATCCATCATCTATATATTGTGACAAAATAAGATACAAAACTAAACAAAAAAGAGCAATCTCTTCCTCACAATACATCATTTCATTTGCAAAAGTGAAGTCACATCTGGGCATGACATACAATAATTAAAATTTGCCAAATACAAATTAAATTAAATATGAGTCAGATTCAAGTCACAAATAATTCTGTAGATTTTCTTGAGCCGTCACATTCACATTCTACATTTTCCTCACTGAAAACAAATCCCACTCCAAAACCATTTTCTGTTCTAAATTAAGTCTTTCTCTGTGAGATGAAGGGGAAAAAAAACATAAATTTGCTCTTGGCATGAGTGCATGACCATGAACCTGTTCACTCCATCTCGACATATCACATCAAACCCTGGTCAGTTATGACAGGATGCCAGTGATAGCAGGGAGGAGTGTCACTGAGGTTACTGGAATTCATGAGTCACACTCAGGACACCCAACATGGAACTACTCCCCTCTCCCACCCACCGTTGACAACACACACACAATTACAGGATCTCCCTTTCTAGGGAATCCCCCAATAAACACTTGTCATGCCATATGAACACACACGCACACACACTTTGCATGAGCCAAATGAACTCCACCTCTAAATGTTTGGCAGACAGCCTTCTTCCTGTACGCAGAAAAAAAAAAAAAAAAAAGGGTGGTGACCACTTCCACCGTCTGCGTGTGTGCTGTGTGTGAAGCAAAGAGTGTGATGTAGACTTGGAAATTGAGCTAAGCCAGGCATAGGCTCATGAATGTAGCAGATTTTAGGGGGGATGAGGGCAGCAGGTGAGAGCTGGACGCCTGGAGGGGAGCTTAGAAGAGTTAAAGGGCACAGAGGAGGAGGAGAGAGTAAAAAGGTGTGGAGAGGGAGATATGCCAAGTTAAAAGACCAGTCCCTTCACTTTTCTGCCCCGTCAGCTTCAACAGCAAGCCAAATGGAGAGGGCATAAAAGAGGTGATGGAAGAAAGCAGGGCTGTTAGAGGAGTGGAGGGGGGTATTGATAAGATATTTCTGGAGGGAAAGAGAGCAGGACTGAGAAAAGGGCCTGACATCAGCAGAATATTTGATCTCATCAAAACTAAAGCAAAAAAAATCAGGTAAAGTATATGACCCTGTCAGTAGCTTTGCATCAGATACAGATAACCACACATATTCTTTGCTGTAGATTGTGAATATCAAGTTTGTGCAAACTGAGCAAAGTGATTGGTGCAAAAAGAACAATTATATTCAATATTACCCAAATATACAGCGTCAATGACAATAACAATTTTATTATTAAGTATTTATTTAGTAGCTATATCTTATGAGGTGCTGATAGGCAAAGCTTCCAGGTTTCCATTATATGCTGAGTAGTACAGTCACCAATGACTGTAGCTTCACATTTACCTGAGCTGAGGGTGGTATCAGTTTCGTCATCCATCTCTTGACAAGAAAGTTGGAACTATTACCATGACACATGTCCTGTATCATTCATCTTCCGGTTTACTCCCAGAGGATAAAACCAGGAAGTGAGGATATACTAAAATGCCACCAGTGGCAACTCCACGGACTACATTAAAAAAAAAAAAAAAAAAACGTCACTGGTTTCAGTTTCTTCTTCAGTTTTGTAATATATGCTGATATTTCGAGGAAAATATATGATGGAGCACAGCACACATGAGTCTACACCTGTGTGATTGACAGCTAGGAGTCTGGTTGTACGTGATGTATGCGAGTATTTCCGGTTGTAAAATTGTCATGACACCTTTAAAATAGGGAATATTTATAATGGAAGGTAGACTACAACCATTTATATATACAGTGTATGATATCACTATATACTGTGGGTAATTGGATTTACTTTATATGATATAGTCCCGCTTTACTGAACCCTTCTTTCACTTACTTTTTAATGCAAAAGTGCAAGCTCAAGTGCAAGGAGAATGATTCATTTCCACTGATGTGTATTGTCTTCCTTTTGGCTATAATAGCTTAATTTACAAGCCAATGAGGCATTCTTCTGAAATCAGGTTGGGGATGTAGCAGAGGAGAATTACAGAGCAAACATGAGAGAAAAAAAGGGAGGGAGAGACAAATGATTGGTCCTGTGAGGTGCAGTCAGTCTTGTGGCTTATCCTTCTGACTGGCATAACTGATGCAGATTGAAAAGCAGAAAATAAGATGGCGAGGAAGAAGCAAGTGGAGGGCGCATGGCAAGACAGACTGTATGTGATAGATGCAAGCAGCAATGAAGAAAGCGATGAGTCTAGAGAAGCGGATAAAATAGGCAAAGAAGACAATTCAAGACTTTATGTACTCAGGAGGATGAGAGCAAGAGATAGAAAAGGGAATTATGAGCCGGGTAAACAAGAGGAAAGTTATTTTTGAAGGGGAGATGAGAGGTGGAGTGCGGTAAAGCAAGGGAAGATGAAAACAAAGATCATGCAGTCTGATGTAGTCTCTCGATACACAAGCTTCACAAAACCAGCTGGCAAGCAGGTGAGAGGAAGAGCCAGGAAAAGAGAGAGCAGAGAGGGGTAAAACCAGACAAAGAGAGAGTGATGGATATGAATGGAGCAGAGCAGATGTTTGAAAAACACTGACAGAGCATGAGAAAGGGTGAAAGAGAATAGCTCGGGGGTTAAGAGGAGAATAGAGGGTTAGATGAGTTGGGAGAGAGGGTGGAAGTGTGTAACCTCACTGACAGGTACACAGCATCACCAAAAAAATGAGGGGAACATTGGCGAATAAGACTGAGGGATAATAAGGGGAGGAAAAGAGATTGGTAGTGAGCTTCTCTCAGAGAGATTCACTCAGTATCAGGTATTAACATCTTTCAGCTGATGTTACTCAACAGCAAATACTGCAGGTCTGTTTGTATGGAGGTGTTACAGTTGTATTGGTGAAAACCAATACTACTAATATTACAAATAGGAGCTGGACTGAGTTGCACAAACTTGATGCTTGTGTGTGATGGTAGCTCCAGATTTTGACTCCCATGTTTGACCTCCTATGTTCAGATGAATATCTAAATTTTATATAAATATTACAGCACTATGTATGTATAGATGAAAGCGCTTTACAGTGGACTAACCGTTTCAATAATCAGTGACTAATCGACTGTCAAATTAGTCGTTAGTTGCCGCCATAATTGCAAACCTAAGCAACTAATCATTCACGGAAACGGTGAATAACCTAACCCTATATATAGACATCGAAAATGAATCCCCTTCTCTCCATTACATTTCCAAGACACTCCAGGGTTATGATTTATATTGCAGTCAAATTTACTCATGCAGTTAAATACAGCCAGCTTGGATATTGACTGAAAAAGCACCACTACACAACCACAGTGACATAAATAAATAACAGTGTGCTTCTGATGTGTTAATTACATGTCCCCTCGGGGAAGGTGTTGCATTCAGAGAGGCTCTCTCAGAAGTTTGTTTGCAGTTAGTCTGACTTCGGTTTGATGATAACACAAAGGTTAAAGCATTCACATCTTTAAAATACAGCTAAACTAATTTTGTGCATTCTCCATAACCGATATGTAAACTACAGTGGTTTAATACATAACAATGATTTATAGAAACACGTAATGTGAGCCTGGCTTTTGATTGAAAAAGCTGCTTTCTGCTCGTCAACACAGTTTACATCCAGAGAATAGTTTGTCACATAGAAAGTTGTTGTTTTTTTCCTTTTCCCTGTTGTTTCAGAGCTGTTAGATTCGTGTGGAAATCAGTAATCCACAAGCAGCAGCATCATGGCTGCAACCACACTGTCCTCTACACAAGTGGCAGCGATATCACCCGCCCGGCAGCTCAGATGTGCTTAATCCAGCTTCATATTTGTTCCAAGCTCTTTGACTTCTTCTTCTGTTTACACAATTACATTACTGCTTTGGGTAATGTGCATCCTCTGCTGGTTTAAATCATATCAACATAGTAACGAGAGATGCAGAGAAATTGCACACGAAACAAAAAGACGACAAACATTGTCAGTCAATCCGCTAACGGTTAATCATTAAAATCCCTAGCCGACATTCACAATGGAGAAGACGAGCAAATCGATTTATATAATGCACAGTATGTATGTTTGAGCAGATTAATGGAAACTTTGACTCATTATCACGTTTCTTGACCGCCTAAGGCTTGTGAAATGCTCTAGTCTGAGTCTGCTCAGCCCTGTGAGCTTTGAGATTTAACATGCATTGAAAAAGAATGTGTTCAGCAACTAGTACAATTACTGAGTAACCAGTCCCTGCTTGAATGAATTCAGGCTGTCCTGAGATGATGATTGATTAACCAATTTTATGTTCGGGCCAGGAAAACGATTTGATAGTTTTGATTGTTATTTATTAAACTCATAAGATCTTTACAGCCTCTCACTTATGAAAACTTGCTGTATTTCTCTGTCAGAGTGAATTATCTGAGAACTTAGGGGCCATTTGTACTTTTATCTGATGTGAAATGAAGAATTATTTTTTTTTTAAATGCAGATGGTAATGATAATGTAACTTGGGAGTTCACGACTTCACCTGTAAATCAACTCAGGCACTGCAGCATAGATGTGATGAATCTTTTTAGGTTGAATCTTCTGTTCCCTTTATACATTGACATTCCTGCTGCAGCACCTACACAATCTGCTGCAACTGAAGTGACACTACTGCTGCTGGTGTTCTTACAGCATTTCAGAAGCCTGAGAACCAACCATGCATCCACATATCCAGTTGTCATTTTAAGTAGCAGTGCACTTGTTAAAGGACTCATATAATACCCTATTTCTCCAAGTTAACCTAGTTCCCTGGTGTCCTAAAGAACATGTCTGTGACATGCTTTTGGTCAAAATATAAAGGATTAAGCACCATAGCAGTTCAATCACCCTGCCAAAACAGCCCTGTTCAGAATGCTCTGTTTTGAGTGCCTGTCTCTTTAAATGCTAATGAGACTCTGGAAACTACGTCAACGTCACTGAGGCTCCGGCAGCTAACAGCAGTTAGCATTTGGAAAAGCCACCATTTGTCGACTCTAGCCGGCACATTGTCGTCATATATAACATGTATCCACTGGACACGTAAATCCTCCGAGGCTGGAAGTTTGTGTAGAACTCTGTGCTGCACTGTGGAGCCAAGAATAGAACACCTCACGGACTTCCGCTCTTGCGGATAATATTGACCTCGCCTGCACTGTCGCGTTTTTTTTAGGGACAAAGCGGAGCTCCACGAGACAATTCCAGGAATGTATCATTGTGACGTCATAATGAGTGCGGAAGTCAACATCGCATGTTTTATCTCCTGTACTTAGACTGAGGCGGACCACAAAAACATGAGTGAGTCATCTTTTTTCACACTTTGCCTACTCACAGGGCCTCCAGAGTCCCAAATATAAGTATTACAATGACTAAAATGACATCTCAAGACCGAAATAAACGCTGTACATTTACTGCATTCACACAATTGTCTGTGAACTGAACTAAAGCCCAATCTCTTATTCACAATCCAGTCTGCCACAGGAGATCAGGTGACATGACATGGAAAACCACTCAATTTGCAAAACAGTACCAGTGCCCACACAATACACCTACAGTGCAGAATCAAGTCATTCATTTCATGTTCAGAAATCATTCTAGGTCCCATTTTAGAGTGAGTGGAAAAGTAAGTTAGGGAAAAAAGTAAGTCATAAGAAGACTTAAGAAGGAAAAAAAAATGCTCCAATTGTCATCAGCACCTGCTGAAACTTTAAAAGTACAAGATATTGACAGAGAGAGAGAAAATAATGGTATGATGCCAGTGGGTTTCTGCTTCCAGGGCTAAGTGAGGGTGAGAACATGACAAATGTCAGAAGTGACACTCCAGAAAGATGAGAACGGGAGCTGCTCTAACCCCAGGAGATTCATTCCTGCTGAAGGAAAGAGATAAACACTGTGTATTTATGTTGTGTGTTTTATATGTGTGTGTCTGAGAGGGAGTTTGACAAATCCTCCAGTGCACTGTCAGAGCTATGTCTTTGTTACTCTGACAATGGTGCTCTGACATGAATTTTTCCCTCTTGCGTCAAACACTTTTATCTTTCCCTCTTCAACTGTCAGCGATTTCCCCATATTTCCATCATTTTCACTTTTCCATTTATGTATCGCAGAGATCCTGCAGCTGCCTTGCTCCCTTCTCCCTCAAGTCTCCCCTCGTCTTTATTAGCTTTCCCCCCTTTTCCCCCCCATTTCATAATTATCTCTCTTAATTTTGGTATTTGGGCTGCAGAGAGTGAGGAAGGACAACAAGTGAAGAGAACACAAACACAAGAGGAGTGGCTGAGCAATGGGACAGGGACATGATGAAAAAGGTGATGAGGCATTGTTCGGGGAATATCAGAGAAAGAATGGTTGACAGGCAGAAAAAGGAGCAAAATAGAGAGCGAAAAATATTAAGAGAGGAAAAGGTAATGGTGGGAGGATGGTGTTCTGTGCCACTGTGGAGCCTGCAGCAGAATAAGTGATTCCCATGGTAGATAGAAGGTCAGACACATACTGACAGTCAGACCACTGCGTAGACTTAACACACTAACACAAACATACCCACAGGCAGTGCTGCACACCAGCGCGCACACACACATGCACACCTACAGACACACGCACAGCTGATGTGAGGCAGCCAGACTAAGAGCAGGATGGCTGTCTAAACATTAGCATCTGCTCAGCATCACACACACAAAATGCTCAGAGCAAATCCATACTAACACACTGTCCAAGAAGCCCTCAAGAGGGATCAAGGCCGATATTTGATAAACTCTCACTACCCCCAGCTGGAGCTCGGCTAACACAGACACACGCATGAACACAGACACAAGCACAGGGAAATACACACAATTTTCCATATGCCATGTAAAATATGAACAAATGTCAGTTACATTTAAACCACTTTAACACAAATTTACACAATGTTCATCAGTGCCATACAACTGTGTTTAGAATGGCGAGGAAAGATCCAGCAACATCGCCACAATGCACACACCAAGTGATTTGTTTCACGGCAAGACGAACAGAAACATCGCGCTAGTAAAGCGAGCCTACTGTAGGATGGAGTACAACTGGAAACATAAAGAATTGTCCACTAAAAGAGTTTTAGAAGTGAATTATATTGCTCAACAAAACCTGGTTGTTTAGCAGTTTGGTGGAATAATAGTTTGTGCCCCAACCGCACTGCTGCTGTATACACACAAATGCTCCCTTACTCTGGTCTAATAGTATAGCCTGGCAGAAAGCCTGTTTTCAGATGAAGGATGCAGCATACAATTAATGTGACATCTTTTCTGTTCACAAAGACCAAACAGAGGCAGAATAGTAACATCAACAACAACAAAAATCACAATGTGAAGTATAAGATATGAGGCAAAAATGACTGTGTGCCTCTGTTGTTACATCAGCTTACAGAGTGTGACTTAGATGTCTTTTATTCTGTGCACATATGAATACCAGTGCGAGTGTTTGTGTTTCTTTATGAATGCGTGCGTGTTTGCATGCATGAGCACGGTGCAGGGCTAATTGATTGTCCTCGTCAGCCCTGCTGTTCAGACTGCAGCAGCTGTCAACAGGAGCCAACTGCTACCCTAACAAGCTTCCAATACGAGAAGTGCACCCCAACACAGACTTCCATAGTCTCTCACAGGCATGCCATTCTCACTTTAGCCTTTAATGTAGACTCACTCAACTCTACATGCATGCACACAGAGAGAAAGAGATCCATACAATGCACAAAGTGGGAAAATGTCAAGAATGCCAGTTTAGACACAGACAGAGTGACAGACGACAGGTGTATCTGAAGGTTCTCCTGACATTTCTCGATACGTGACAAACGTAACAAAAGATCTGTAATCTGTAATCTACAGGAGCAGTAATGTGACATTTTAATAGTACACATAAAACAAAGATAATATTGTTGATGGTGTGTATGCCAGACAATTCTGTGTTTTGGACCACTGATACAGTACAGCCACACACTCACACAGAGAGGATATTGCTGTTTGTCTATCACTATCTGCTGGTACAATATGAGCTCACTTCTCTCCTGCCTCCATCTCACTCTTACTTTCCTCCCATCTTCAACTTGTGGATTTATTTTCTACTATGAACTCCTGTCTGTGGCTTTTTGTCTTCTCACATTCTTCTAAGAATTTGTTTCTCATCATCTTCATTTAGTGAGATTAAGGCACTGTCCTTTGGCTCCTCCTTCATCCCACCATCTCTGCAACACTTCTGATTTGAATGTGTATGACACAGTGTTGTGTGTACATCCGTAAGGACAGTCTTTATGTGTTGCAGTGGTGCTGCATTTTATGTGACAGATGTGATTGAATTCTATTTGGCATACTGTGTGTGTATGTTTAACCAGCACATATATTGACACGTACTGATATATATACACATCAAAAAATTAGTAGACTGGATGTGGCCCCGCCCATCGCTGGTAATTTAGAGTGTCCAATTAAGATTGAGCAGACGCAGAATGGATACCTTGCACAATAAGCTAATGGGGATTGAGTAGCACAGGGGTAACCCCAGCCTTTGAACTGGCAGGGATTTGAACTGGCAACCCTCCTTTTACAATCCCTTTCCGCTTGGCCATTAGCTGCCCCGAAATGTGGCTTGATAATTCGATAACAATAAATAAATATATATTTCAAATAAAAAACAACAATAACTGAGAACTGTTACATTCATTTGGGCTGCTTAGTGGAGTATGTAATTGTGGCTGATGCCACTTACATTAAGTAGAATCTATTGTGCTTAATTGCATCGTTATTGAGGAAAATATGAACTTTACAGATACTGCTTTGTTGTGCAGTGAATGTGACATTTTATTTCTGTTTATGTCTAGGTTTTGTGCACTGTACAAGTGTTTTTGCTCACCACTTTAGGTGTCTCCATTCGTGCATCTATATTTTTGATATCCAAGCACTCATGCATTGGCTTGTGTGTGCACTGCCTCTTCATTTGTGTGTGATGGCTGCTAAAACTGCTCAGGCACAGCGTCTCCACTGACCTGTCCTGAGTGCTGACTCAGTGAGTGTTGCCCTCCGCCCCCCGCCCCCCCCCCCCCTCTGCATTATTCATATGGCTTAGCCAAGGTGTTAACAGGAGCACATCACAGCAGAGACAGAAGCATGCTAAGTAGGCTGGCACAAGACGAAGGAAGGCGAATGTAGTGACGTTAGCTTAGCAAGATACACAGATTAGCTTTTAGAAACATGAACAAAGCCATGTATTGTTCCCTATCGCACACAAATCAAATTGGACTTGAGGGTATAGTCTTGACAAATGAATGTGCATTGCAAATTTCAGTGTCGATGAACACTGTTTTTCAACTATCCAACACAATTTGTCCAAAATAATAAAAGAGGAAAAGGTAATGGTAATGACAAAAACTTGGTGTCTTTAGAAAGACGGAGGATTAAAAATATTAATAGGATCGTAATTATAGTCTGTTCAAACAAAATTCAACATCTGTTTAAACTTGGAAGCACTGACCTCTCCGGCTTAGTAAGCAGAGTGCAGCTCATCCCTTCTTCCTAATATGCATTAGGCTAATTGGGCCCCATCAACAGGTGTCGAGTCATAGATGCCTGAGAGGCACTCGCGAAAGCTAAGTGGATGCTAATACCAATCGAAATCCCCAAAGACCATCGAGACTAGCTGGTGACGATCTGAGGACCAGCTAAAAAGCTTAGTGCCAAAGGAAAAAGAAAAAGAAGAGCTCGTCACTGATGTTGCCTCTTGGTGTTTGCCCTTTGTTGCCTCGTAACTGAATTTGAGAAACAAGCAGGGGTTCTCTTTGCCTATTTAGGAGTGAAGCTTACACATGTTCTTTGGTGTAGCCTTCAGCCAACACACTACTCCATGCCTGCTTGAAAAGTCATTAGTTCAGCTCCAGATACGTCCTCACTACCCTGGCATTTTTCAAGCAAAAAAGAAGTTTGAAAACACTAAGTTTCCATTTTAAATGTATGAAGCTGTGTGTTTCAGTCTGCAAAGGATGGACTTTGAAAAGGATGATGCAGTTACCCACATTTGCTTCCTCATTGATTCTTATCTTATCGCAAAGTTAAAACGCTCGCTTATCACCAGAGCTTTCGAAAACCATACACAGGGTACCTGAATGGTCATGTGATACGTGTACATTTTCAGGTGTGTCAGTGTGGATGGAGATTTATTTCTGATGTGTAACTGACACACTTGTCTGGATGCAGATATGCCTTAGTGTGGATGTAGCCTTGCTGTCTTTATTGCTTTATTGTTTTGTCATTTATTTATTTTTCTCACCGTTCCCCTTTCAGTCTCCTCACCACTCTCCTTCTCTCTCAGTCATTGACTCTCTCCAACCATCTCATCCTTATTTTCAACTTTGTTCACCTCCATTTGTCCTTCATGTAGTTTTGTTTGTCTGGCTTTCTGCTCATCCTCTTACTTTCTGTCTTGTCTTTTTTTTTCTTTCTTTTTTTTTAAAGAGACCGGGTGAGCTCAGTAAACAGTGGTTAGCTCATGTCTGTGAATGTTTGTCTAACCTTCTCTGTCCGTGTCACAGCACACGCCTTTGTGTTGGCTTCAAAGGATAATACACATACACCAATTGGCCCTTTCAAACCTTCCAGAGTTCCTTTAAACTCAGGTTTGTGAGCAGACACATACGGTGCTTTTCCACTACACAGTCCAGGCACGACTCGACTCGGCATGTTGTTTTGTCTTTTCCATTAGAGATAGTACCCCATACTTTTTTAGTACCTGCTCTGGTGAGGTTCCATGCGAGCTGAGCTGATACTATACTATACATGATGTCGTCAGACCGTCGACCACTGATTGGTCGGAGTGTCGTCATTGGATGAGTGATGATTCTTGTGACGGCCGACACAAGAATAAAACCAAACAATGCCGAACTGTAGATCAGTTAAAAAGACTTCAAAATCGAAAACATGCGTTTATTTCAAGCATTTAGCAAGGAAATGTGTAAAACCTCAATATTATACAGTAGTGCAACTTCAAGTGCAGCTGATGTTGTTACAGTTGTTGATATGTCAGCGCACAGAGGGGGAGGTGACGTAAGTGATCGGTGACGCATGTTAATACCAGGTGTAAATGAATGTGTTGAAGAGCTACACGATTGCCTTTTGATCACAGAAAACGCATTCTAATGTCAGGTGTAAATGTGGCCTAAGATGCAGCTAATCAGATGTTTCAAGCCAAGTCTCGCACTGCTCCTTCAATCTATTAAAGGTCCCATATTATGCAAAATCAATGTTTTAATCATTTAAATCCTTATATTTGGGACTCTGGAGGTCCTATCAGTCGGCAAAATGTGAAAAAAGATGACTCACTCATGTTCCTTTCGTCCCTCCGTGATAAAACACGCAATTTTGACTTCCGCACTCACTGGGACGTCACAGTGCACTGAATTCCTGGAATTGTTTTCTTGCGGAGCTCCGCTTTGTCTGTAAAACACGCGAGAGTGCAACGGTATCAGAAAACCGGAAGTCTGCAAAAATAACTATTCTTGGCTCCACAGTGCAGCACAGAGTTCTACACAAACTTCCAGCCTCAGAGGATTTATCTGTCCAGTGGATACATGTTATATATGACGGCAATGTGCCTGCTAGAGCCTGCAAATTATCACTTTTCCAAATGCTAACTGCTGTTTGCTACCAGTAGCCTCTGTGGCTGATGTCATTTCCTGTCTCTTAATTTTCATTATATTTTTTATTCTTTTTTTTTTTAAGAGATACTACTAAACGGAGCGTTCTGAACAGGGCTGTTTTGGCAGGGTGATTGAACTGCTGTGGTGCTTCATCCTTATGGTATTTTGACCAGTAAGACAGTTACAGTAGTTGGTAGGAAGATGATAAACAAAGTTGTTGTTGTTGTTAAATACATATGAAAGATAACATGTTTTCCCATAAGTGATTCAAGCCAACTAGTTCTAACCCTTTTACACCTTTAAAACCTCCATTGAATTTAAAATGTGTAACAAGAAGAGCACCAAAC
Source organism: Microchirus variegatus (assembly GCF_963457635.1). Lineage (NCBI taxonomy): Eukaryota > Metazoa > Chordata > Actinopteri > Pleuronectiformes > Soleidae > Microchirus > Microchirus variegatus. The sequence continues at coordinate 27,539,754 of NC_139804.1, read as the reverse complement.
CACCTTTGCAGTTGGAGGTACCCTGTCAACACTGTCTCTTTTATTTATTTATTTATCTTTTGTAATTATGATTGATGAGGAAAATGCTTTTTGGGCTGTAGAGGGAATTTAACTTGTAATGAGGATAAACCCCCATATCCCCAGCTCTTATAATACATCCATGCATTACTTGTCCTTGTGTTGACAATTAATGTGATTTAATTTTGAAAAAACGAAAAAAGTCACGCCTGTCTACACAAATAACAAATATGGCACCAGTCAGTACGGGTAGTTGGAGCCAAAATGTCCCAATTAGAATATAATCTGACTTAATAATTTACACCCATCCATCCATCTTTTGCCGCTTTATCCTCCACATGAGAGTCACAGGAACTTAATAATTTAAAAGTATAAACTAAAATATAAAATATTGTGTTTTCATAGCTAAAAATGACTTGACTGTAGTTGAAAAAGACACTTACTGGATTCTTATGCTTCATGCTCTTTAAACACATTTGAAAAATTATTCAGACGTTAAGTCATACTGCTGTTATCCCATGACAGCATGACCACATCTCTGTGGCCATTAAGCTAATGCAGCAGCTATGTTGTGTCCAACTGAAGGGACATAATGTGTGTGGCATGTTCTTTTCTCTAATTATATATGAAGATATGGGCCTTACAGCCCTCTATAATTCATGAATATGCACTGCCCAGCTGCCTCAGCACGTATGTAACTCTCAGTTGAATGCCTATGTGACCCACCTAATGCACTGGACACTCCCACACAGCCTTTATTTAGACATGCATTTCCCTCTTCATCAACATTTTGTTTGTTAGACTGGAGAATCACTATAAGGTCCCTCCTGTCTTTCAGTACCCTCTATATTAAGCCATCATCTCTATGCCAACGTGTTGCTCCGGCATAGCAATTCCCCACACTTTGACACAGAAACCGTAGCAATGGAAGTTTTAGCAGCAAAACATCCAAGACTTTCAAATGTGAGAAGCCACATTATGAATTGCTTACCATAAACTAAAACAAAAATACACTGCATTATATCATGATGTCAAGATAAAAATTGAAGAGGAGAGATGCAGGATGAGAGCATTGCTTATCAAAGCCGACATCCCCCGGCATGCAGTGTTCATCCCCAGGGTGTACGAATGTGTCCAGGGTTTATGCATCCATGGTTGTGCGAGCATGACGGACAAAATAGGAATCGTATTTAAAGATGATTTGTCATGAGAGAGTGACAAAACAACGGCACTTTGATAAGCAGCACACACACACACACACAGTGACCTTGAGCCAACATTTAGCCAGATGGAGAAGGCTTTGTTTATTTCTCATGAGTGCAAATGCTCTGAGGGTGTTTCCCGCATCAACAAGCTAACACAGCTCCACAATAACGCAGACCCAAAGTTGCTTATACACTCTCATATACAACCACTGTTACTCATTGGCAACACACAAGCACATACGTACTCACATAATGTTTAGTAGCTAATGCTCAGTTTTCCACTCTCACTTAACACACAATGATAAAACAGTTCAGCAGATAAGTGGGAATGACAGACAGTTGATTAAAATAATAATAATAATAATGACAATGATATTTTTTTATACCATCACTCTTTTTTAAAAGGTGCAGTGCATAACTTTAAAGGAGACATAATATTATTATACCTTATTTCACCAAGTTTAACTAGTTCCCTGGTGTCTTAATGAACATGTCTCTGACTTTGGCTTTGGTCAAAATACCATAAGGATGAAGCACCACAGCAGTTCAATCACCCTGACAAAACAGCCCTGTTCCGAACGCTCGGTTTAGTAGTATCTCTTTAGGTCCACCTTAAAAAAAAGTAAAACCAAACTTAAGGGATAGGAAATGATCAGCCACAGAGGCTACTGGGAGCTAACAGCAGTTAGCATTTGGAAAAGTGATCATTTGCAGTCTCTAGCAGGCACATTGCCGTCATATATAACATGTATCCACTGGACAGATAAATCCTCTGAGGCTGGAAGTTTGTGTAGAACTCTGTGCTGCACTGTGGAGCCAAGAATAGAACTTTCTACGGACTTCCGGTTTTTCGGATACTGTTGCCCTCGCCAGCACTCTGCACTAACCCTAATTCCAGGAATTTAGCGCATTGTGACGTCAACATCGCGTGTTTTATCACCTGTACTTAGACTGAGGAGGACCACAAAAACATGAGTGAGTCATCTTTCACACTTTGGCGACTGATAGGGCCTCCAGAGTCCCAAATATAAGGATTTAAATGATTAAAAAGTTGATTTTGCATAATATGTCCCCTTTAAAATATAAAAGAAAAATAATTTATATTTAAGAGTCATTCAAACTATTGCCAAATGTGTTCACTCAGTGCCAATTAAGCCTATCTACTTCCACATGAGTCTCTCTTGTGTTAATCGGTACAGTGGTGTATAGCGGTACTGACATAAGTTATGCACTGGAGCTTTTGTTGAGTCAAATATTTGTAAAGAATACTGGTAGAGCTACAGCTATGCTTATCATTTCATAAAATCAACAATTAAAAGTCTACTTAGATTGCCCTGTGTGAAAGTGACGCAACCTGCTAACTAATTAACATATCTGTTGGAACAGTGTAAAATGTATTTTGTGGCCATCCAAAATAATTGTCTGTATATGATCCCACATCCCAAACATAATTTTATTCCGTGCCAATGGCGGGAGCCTTTAGGAGACAGTGACGCATGATAAGATTACCATCTATTTTTAAAATCTCAAAGAACATCAGGTCCCAGTCCATCACAGTATTAAACACCTATTTTGCTTTACAGAAAGTAGGAACGCAAGTGAGAACAGCAGTTCTCTGAGGAGTTCTTTCTCACTACTGAAATTGAATGTATTACATGTGTCCTGTTAGCTGTTTATGATAATTAATTTTGAAAAGTTGAAAGTCAGATCACTGGAGACAGGAGATGTCAGACAGGGGGAATGACATTAATTTGTTGTAGCTAATGTCCAGTATGTCTCTGGGGTAAAATATATCATATGCAAACGTTCAGTCAAGGGAAACAAAACAGGGCTTGGTTTACAGAGTAGAGTGAGAGTAGTGACTTACTAACATATATAACTAGTATACTAGCCCTTTATTAGTAATCCTTACATATTTATAGCTTATTTTACCTCGATTATGACATGAATTAAGATTTTTCCTACATAAAATGTTAATATGTGCTTAATATTTACTAATAATGGGCTAGTATGCTACTTATATGCATGTTAGTAAGTACCTAGTTAATGGTGAATATGTGTTCCCAATAAAGTGTTTTAAAATCAAATATATTTTTTGCTGGACATGCTGTTGCTAGAGAAACGAGTGAAAAGAGTGTTTCTCCTGAAAAGGACAGAGGTTCAGGGTGAAGAGCGGAAGCGCCAGCGACTCATATGATGTTGAAACTATTGCCTGAAAGTTAAAAACAGTTGAAGTGTTGAATTAAGCAATTTCTTCGACTTCAGTACTTTCTCAGCAGAGAGAATTTTACAGGCTGATGCATGCTGGTTGCTGGGTGATTCAAGTGTGATTGGCACTTGGATCAGAAATAGATCTCAAAACCAGGAAGAACATCACACCCTGGTGCTGGAGGTGGGAGAGCTGAGTTTAATTAGTGATATGATTTACCCACACACATCTATGCAAATACATATAAAATGAAAAACTTTTTTTTTTTTTTTTCTTGGAGCCAGGCACATCCGCAGACCGTCTCGCACACACATCACACATAAAATGAGTCACGAAGCAACATTGTCTTGGTTGTTTAAGCGTCAGATCAGGAGGCTGAAAGCTTGATTACCAGTGTCAGACGCTGCGTGAACAACTGTGTATAGGAGTATTTAAATCTGAGTGTGAGTCAGACTGTCAGTGATATTATCAGCACTGATGACATCAACCCATTTCCCAGGAAACACAAGAGTTTTTTGCTAAGTTTGAAAGAGAGAAATCTTATGTAACTGGAGTACAAACAGTTAAAGGGACACTGTGTAGTATTTATGGGTTTATATGACCCAAAATCCACTTTTGTATACATATTGTGTGCTCCTGCATTGTCTAGTCGCTGTATAATATTCTTTGTTATTTTATGACTTTTTGAAGCACTACGAAAATGAAACAAAGAATATTATACAGCGACTAGACAATGCAGGAGCACATAATATGTATAAAAAAGTGGATTTTGGGTCATATAAACCCATAAATACTACATAGTGTCCCTTTAAGTAAAAAAAAAAGTACATTTTAAAGAAAGACTGGTGAAGATGACAGTCTAGTTGGACTGCATTTAGAGACGATCTTGGCTGAAACTGTTTGTGAGAATTTTTACACATCGTCCTACTTCTGCCCACGATTGAAAGAATGTTCCTAATTACAGCAAGAATTTCCTTTATAAAGTCACATGATCATTGTTCCTTATGGATTTTTATTCTAAACAAACTCATTTCAATCTAATAAAACACAGGTTATCCACAAATGATGTAACAATCAGAGAGAGATCATTATATTTAAAATATAAAGTTAAAGATACAAACTAGATGCTACACCATCCACCTTAAATAAAGGTGATAGAGTAAGGGCGAGTCACAGAGACACATTGAAACTTAATCTGATGTCATATTTGGAGGCAACTTACAGGAAAAGCATGCATCATCTGTAATTCTAGCTCCTATAGATCCGATAAACAAGTGCGTATTCTTTCATTTTGTCATTAAGTCATGTAGATATACCGTTAAATAAAGGTGGGTGGAAGTTGAATCACAATATTGTGATCGTTTTTAACATTTAAAAGTTTTTTTCACCAAGCTAGTACCATGTCATGATTTCCCCCCCCAGAAATCATGACATGGTACTAGCTTGGTGAACAGAAATTCGTGGCAGTTGATAATTCACCTCAAAAGTATTGGAAGCTCTGTTTATCAGTGTGAGCCACAATCTTTTTACAGTTTAATTCGAAGCGTGTTAATTAAAAGACTCCCATTAAGTGCTGTGTCTATTCATTTTTATTTGATTTACTTATAGTGAACACTAAAATAAACACTTTATTTTCATACTTGGCCTTGTTGTATTTATTTCATCATTAACAGGGGAAGCTAAATGTAGAGGTTACTTTAAAAAATATTCTGTTGTACATGTAAGGTGCCACAATCCTTTTCAAGTTCGATAAATGTCTGACTGACTTAGGGACATGATGCGCATTGATTTGGAAATGTGACTTATTGGTTATTGGTTATATATCAAGAAATGTATCATTATACTTTGGTTAAAGGGAAAATCTCAACTATTAATACTATCAAATTGCACCATATTGTAGAATTACAATAGAAATCAAAATGACATCCAAGTATTGTGACACAATTGAGGGGTGAAGGACTAGAGCGTGTTGACGATCTCCATTGCTCAGACGCATCCGTTATTTTTTCTTCTTCAGCCTAATCAGACTATTTGCCTGTCTGCTTCATGAGTGATTTCTCATTTCCTATTTGATTCAGAGTGCAGTGGGAATCCATGGCTGAAAACTAAAACAAAATGGAGGAGTTAACAAGTACTCCACATCCGTTATATGGAATCGATTTGGCTTTTCTCCGAACAAGGTTAGCACAGGCAAGGTTCACATGTAGGATAGCAACACAACAAATCTCAACCACAGTGCAATCTTAAACAATATGCTGAGAGTGAACAACAGGTACATTTTGACCAAAACAAACCAGATATTTGATAAAGGCAGTCTGTATGAGAAGACTAGTGAGCAAACGAAAGAAGTAACTGAAGCGGTTTTCTTTTACCTGGCAAAAGTCTACACTGGTTGAGTTTAGCAAAACAGTTGTGTACTTCAAGTCTTAAGTATGTCAATGTTCAGTGTACTTGGCAAACTTACACAAACTGATTCAAAAATCAGTTTATGTTCAGAAATTTTCTTTGGCATAAATGCTGTTTTTTTTTTTGTTTTTTTATCATTCAGGGCTGTTTTTATATACGGAAATAGTTTGGTTGCACTGTTCAGTAACTTGCAAAATATATATCAATAGTTAAAGGAAGCCTTAGCATTTCTGTACTGCACTGTTTATGCCACTGTGTCAACAACAAACAGTATTTGTAAGATTCTTAGGGTTCCTGCTCTGTCCTGACTCCACTCCACAGCCATAGCCTCACACATACCAACAAAGCAATCTGATAAAATGTAGCTGCCACTTTGCAGCACTGTCAATTCTCTGAACTGAATCTTTAACAGAAACATCTCTTCTTATGATTGCCGCATTTGCATGAATTTGCAATAGAGTCACTGGCATCACTGCATGATTTATAGTAAGGTCAATGGTGTGACTGAGGAGCAGCATCCAAAAGAGGCCGGTGGTACTCAAGCGTATTTGCATATTTTCTCATTTTGAAGTCTTAATGCCTTCCATCTTTCACCCACTCTCTCCACTTTCTCCATAAAAGAGGCACGTGCTTGTGTGCACATAAATGCTTATCCATGTTACAGTAAATGCACATTCATACATGCACTCGGACATACAGTACACAGATAAGCAATAACGCATACAAAACAGAACAGTAGTCGACCGTTGTTGTTGTGCACAAGGGATAAGTATCGCCATTAAAACTTACATCCGTCTTTATGCGAATGAACACCCTGACGTTTAATGCATCCGTTCATTGGGAAAAGCGAGTAGCCTACTTTATGTTCAGTCATCAACAACCAAAGCTATAGCTTTTTGTAAATATTTAATCTACATGGCCATAAAACTTTCCTGGAACAAACAACTGCAGGATGCCCAGTGTGTCCCTTTTCCCAGCTGAATACAGGAGCTGGCTTTCAAATTAGTTTGTCTATTGAAGTCTGAAAAGATCTCTGCCCACTGATAAATGCATTTAATGCAACAAATGTAAGACAAGGCAAGGCATCGTTACTTCTTAAGCACATTTCAACTGAAGGGCAATTTAAAGTGCTATTAAAGAAAATAGAAAAGACGGTACAAATAGGAAAAGAGTTTCACTTTTCCTTTTATGATCACGGAAGTTAATAATAGAAGAGAGGAATCACTGAAACTGATTTATATTAGTAATGTTTGAACAATTAATCAAGCCAAATTTTCTTTTTATATTCAGGAGCGGCGATATTATTGTCCTGGCATCTGACAATTTTGTTTTCAGAAATTTGATTAATTCTGCTAGAGAAGTAAATCTTTATTTTCTGTCGTGTGACCAGGATGCGAGTGAGGGCTGGAATCCTCTTCCACGCATTTGGAGCATTATGCTTTTTGAGTGGCTCATTACAGCTGGGTGGTAAAGGCGTCAGAAGACTGAATCAGAGAGATCAGAGTTGGAGTTCTACGTTGTAATATAGTACTGGCCACAAAAGTCAAACCATCCCTAACACACACACACACGCACAGAGGGCAAGTGTGTGTGTGTGTGTCTACCATTCCCCAGGCACCTTAGTGGGTGAAAGTTCCTGACACATAAGCACTTTTATGACTGAATGGACCTATGCAGCCAGGCTTCTGACCAGCAGAGTGGAAGAAGCCCATTACAAACAAAACATGGCCCATTACACACACAAACACCCACACAGATGCACACACACATTATTCACACAAGCATAAATACCCATAACCACAAGCACGCACTCTCTCACACACACACGCATAAATGCAGACGCACACAAACTGAGGTACCGTGTTAATTGCTGCAGCCACAATTAGCAGGGGGTGAGTGTGCCAAAGACCGCTGAATGACCGATGAGACAGAATTACTGACTGAAGCAGTGAGGGGGCACATAAAGTGAGGCAGAAATGAGATGAGACAGCAGGAGGAATTAAGGGAAGTTTGCTGCAAGGTGGTGGAGGAAAAGGCCAAAGCTTCATCATCATCTCTGCTGGGTGCAGGTCACAGGGCCTTGATTATGCATTCAGCCCTGTGGCAAGAAAAAAACACAAACCCCTCAGAAATGATCGCCCTGTCAGCCTACTTCAGCACATAGCCTGACCTTTGAGTAAACATGTGTGTTTGTGTGTGCTTGCAAGTCTTTCTATGGTTGTTCAGCTGTAGCTGTTGATCTGATAGGATCCAATCCGATTGAACACCATTACAAAAACATTCTGACTGATCCAAGCACCTGCAAAGGGTTATTTTGGGATAAATCATTTAAGGTCAGATGTAAGGATTGGGGACGTCAGCGAGTATCCTAGAACTACAGCGTGGCCAACATGTATGTGTAAAGGCCCTGGTATACTTCTGCGCACAGCAAAGCAAAAAGTGTGTTGGATGCACATGGAGAGCACATGCACAAACTGATCTTCCGCCCCACCTGTAGGTGGAGTATAAGGCCCGCTCACCAAGCACAAAAAACATTTTGAAGTATTCGCCAAGGATTGTCATCTGAGAGTCTTACTGTGAGCAATAAAAGCTGCAGTGTGTAACTTGTGTTGTTGTGTTGATGGTATTCTGCCTATTATCTGCCTCTATGATCAGAACTGGCCGATAGACCTGAGGTTCAAGGTGTTTGACTCCCTTCCAGAAGTGAAACACGCAACAAATAATAATAAGAAATAGCAACAATAGTTATAAAGAATGATTTACCAGGCTAAGGGCAGATGGGGGTAAATGACAAAAGACGAAGGCAGAGTTTGTGTATACAGTGGCAGTGCAGGGGCAGATGGGGGGCATTAAACTGCTGAACAGTAGAATTTGCATATGAAACCTTTCATGGCTGCTTCTTCACTTGACTAGCGCAATTGTGTTGTTATTGTGACCAGTCAAAGGATCTTGATATGTATCAACTGCCAGGTGGATGGATTATTGTAATAAATGCGTTTTCATTTGGAGAGAAATAAGCCCTTTGTTTGCATTATATGAAATCTTGTCTCTTTCACTTTAATCCATGGATTATGGGAGCAAAAGCAAAAGTGTTAATATTAAAAGTGTTAATATTTTTGATGAGTTATCGGTATTTATGAGCCTTTACTGTACTTTAAACACAACTTTTGAAAGTACCAAAAAGTTACAATATTATTATTTGTCATATTTTCTCTCTAGATACATGTTTCAGGTCTGTACATGTAGATGTTAGAGCATGCGTGTGCATGCCCACTCATGTGATTTTTGTGATGAGCTACAAAAGACTGTGTGTGTCTACTAATCCATGCACTGTTCTGTTCATATCATGCACACTTTTCTGTGTAGACAAGTTGTCCACCGTTTATTACTGCAACACTTTGATGTCAGTTAAAGGGCAACCATTGTTCTGTCTGGCTGCCATAAAACTGGGTGTGGTTTTTAAAGTTCACTCAAAATCTCATTTGACCTAAATTGTAGTCCATTTTCTGCCTGTGCTGTTCATGTTCGTGCAAAGGAGGAAATGTTTTTGTTGACCTTTTGACATTGTTTCTTGAAGCAGTTTCTGGCCACAGTATCCATTTGAACAGAAATATCAAAAGCGTTCAACAGACTTACAGCCAAGCATTAGTTAAACTGGACTCACGTCTACTGAATCATCATAGATAGTTAACCTTGTATTCAAGGATTTGCAGCAGGCACTAAACTTTGATGAAGAAACTAGAAACAGGGGGAAATCACCCCATGTCTTGTGTCAAAAGAAATCTACCACAGGTCCCCAAATACCACATCTAAAACTTCAATTGAAGGCAGTTAGGGTAGTTTTCACCCTGTTTTTTCCAGTTTTATGCTCAGCATACTCACTTGTTTCTGACTGAAAGTTAAAACTGACGCATATGAGATTGGCATCACCTTCATTTCTCAGTAAGAAATGTCAGTGTAGCTCTAAAGCTGACATGCTATCCAGCTGAGGTAGGCTCTTGGATGCGTTTGCCTACAAGCTTTATAAGCCATGTCCTTTTTGGAGGTCAGTGGCAGGAAAAGCTGTTCAAAATGGTTGTACTTAGCCTCTTAATGAACCATGGGAGTAATATGGACAAAACATGCAACAGACCAATCAAAGTGCCATCTCCTATTTCCATCAAAAGCCAGGTGCTCTTGACCTTGGAGTATTTGCTATTATCATGGTGTTGTTTTCAGGCTTTGTGGACAAGCAGACCATCAGTGTGTAAGAGCTTATGTTGATAACGCTACTACTACTAAATAACTTGGGCGCCGAGGTGTCTGAGACTTAGGCCCCACCCACTTTACTCTTTTCATATGCTCCAAATATGCCTGCGGAACCCCAAAAATAAATTTGAAGTTTGGCTACATTTTCCTTTGAAAACTGCATTTAATACTGGATGAGCAGAAACAGAAATCTTAGAGCATAATGATGGAGTTCTTGATGGTTTTTTAACGGCCACAACTTGACTATCAGCTGTAAATAAAAACGCTACCACCTTGTTGTTGTTCTCATAACAGAAATCCTTCTTCTTATTTTTCCACCATTATAGTTTCTCATTGGTAATGTGTTTTTAACTATACACAAACAGCAGCAGAAAACATAATGCTGCTTACTGCTTCATGTGTTTGCACTGCACTGTGTATTTCCAGTGTAGCAGATGTAGTACATGTTAGTATGGATGCAGATTACTTATAAAGATTTTGTTTGGGAAAAATGCCATTTACAAATTAAAACACAGTTGTAGCCTTACAAAGACACTTGCATCACTCTCTTTACCACTTTGTCTCTTGTGTTTTGCATGTAGATTTGCATTTTGTGTGCACGTCTGTGAACAAATCTGCGTTGCTTGTTCTTGTTTATAACTTGACTAACTAACCGATTAGTTGTGATCACTAACAGTCAGCAATCACCTCACCACAGACGTGTACCACAAAGAGGAAAACATCACGGTAACGCAGATGGGTGGAGCCATCCACAGCCCACGCTACCCTAACTATTACCCGCGCAACCTGCTGTTGTCATGGAAACTGCTGTCACCACCAGGGAGCTGCATTCACCTGGAGTTTGATGGGCACTTCGGCCTGGAGGAGGCAGATAATGGAGTGTGCAGGTAAAACATGAGTTGAAGAAATGCAGACCCAAAAAAAAAAAGCAAATGAAAAAAATGGAGATGAGAGCACTGGAGCAGGAGACATAAAAATAATTTAACAAAAGCTGAAGGACAATACCTGCATGAAAAAGACAGAATAGAGATAAAGTGTGTAAAGAGGAGGACATACTATTGAACAACAAATAGCTATAAGGAACAGACAGCTGATGAGAATTACAGTGATTTAAGAGTGAGACAAGAATGATGGTAACAGTTTGGAGAAAAAGAGATGGAAAATTCATTGAGTAAAATTCCCAAGTTGAAAGGAAGCAGCAGTAAAATATGTGAAATGATTTGATGTCAGCAGCACATTAACAAATCAACAATAAACTCTGATGAGAAGGATGCAAGAGAAAATAACATGAAAAGGTGCAGGGTGGTGGAATCACTTTAAGAGATTGATAGTTGATGTTTGCCTTCTTGGCAAGAAGTGTTAGAAGTTTGTCCTTGAGGGTTGAGGGGAGAAAACAGACTTTTTAATCACCATATGCAACTCTGCTGTCTTTGTAAGCACTTTCTGAAAAATACGAGAGCGAAACAGCAGGTGAGGAAGAGAGAGCAGAGAACTGAAAGGGTAGGAAAGGGGAGAAAGAAGCTTTACATGCCTTTTCAGATTGATTGGGCCTGTGTGTTTGATGGATGCAGTTACTAATCGACTGGGCTGCTGATTGCTGGACCGTTTCAACAAAGTTCACATAACTTGCAGTAATTTAGAAGGGTGGCCTGGTGGCTTGAAAGGTTATTATAACGTTGTCTTAAGATCATGTCAGTTAGGTAAAATCCCTGTTTATAAAAGCAGGTTTTGTTTGTCATGCCAGTGTCATGACTGTAGGGTTAGGGTAGCCCACAAGTGACATTATTTGCTATAACATTTGACACCGGAAACTTGGTAGTAAGATGACATCACAGTAACTCCAATGCTTATTCCTAACTGCTCTTCCTTCCTTTAATGAGGGGCATATATATATTATTCATTTTATCTTTTGTCTTCTACTTATTCACCCTCCCATGCATTCATCAGCCACTCCATCTCTTTATCTCTCCAGGTATGACTTTGTTGAGGTGGAGGACCAATCAGAGACGAGCACCATCATCTGGGGTCGCTGGTGTGGACAGAAAGCTCCACCGAGTCTCAACTCCAAAACCAACACGCTCAGAGTCACCTTCAAGTCTGATGATTACTTTGTTGCAAAGCCAGGATTCAAAATTTACTACTCACTTCTGGTGAGAGACTCGCATGTGCAGACACACACACACACACACACACACACACACACTGACACACACACACACACACACACACACAGATATAACGCTGAATCACAAGCTGTTATTTAGAACAGGACAATGACGTTTTTTGTGTGACATCAGGTTCAGCCTGAATGCTGCTGCAGTGTTCCAGGTGAAATACTTCTTTCAACCTATTACCTTCACTTGACAATAAAGGAGAGATATGGTAAGATGAGGAAATAAATTTAGAGGAAGGGGGAGGAGGAGGATTTAGTAACATGGTCAGTACAATGCCAAAGTATATTAGCCCGCTGTTCTTTCCTCGCACGTCCACTCAACAGTAAAGGAGAGATGGAAGGATAGGGTAGATGGAGGGAGGGGTTATTTTAAAGGCTGCCAAATGAACAGATAAGGAGATTAGCTTTGTCACTCTGTCAGAAAGAACGGAGAAGTAAAAGAGGGACTCTGATTTGAAGATGTTCTACTGCCCCATAATCCAAGGGGAAATGAGAAGAGAGAGAGAGAAAGTGGCATTTAAACGTAAATGTTCCGTGGCTGTTCTTTTATGAGTACAGATTAGGGCTGTCAATTTCCCTCTATAAGCCCATTCAAATTCCTTACCTTATTATTTTGTTATATTCAAATTATATACGAATTTGGAATACATTTGTTGATAAATTTTACCTTATTATTATGTGGTTGTTGTATGTTCTGTCCACTGGGCCATGCATGGGACACTGACGGCGTTAATATAATTAGCGAGTGTGTCGCAGATGCATCTGGCAATGTTTTCGGCAGTGTGGCTTTCCTTGAGCTTCGGTCGTTTTTAGAATTATATCTATGTCTATGAAATGTGCGGTGAGTGACTGTTACATAATGCCTCCGTGGCAACTCTGTCGGTGATGGGCACACGACTAAAAATTGTAAACCTTGGCTCAAGCTCTTGGATGAAGTCTTTGAAACCGAACCCGAGATGTTTCAAATAAAGCGTACCAGTTTGTCCGTAATATCATTCCGACAGGCCGCTGTACACCCCCGCGATGTGGAGGGAGGCAAAAAATATGTAATTCTTGCCTGCTCTCACTTAAATTTGGCTAGTTTGCCACGGTTCGCCATGGTTTCAGACTGAACATGAGATTGTTGTGATTCAGAAAATGTTATAGTTCTGTAAGGGTCGTACGTGACCAAAGCATTTTGTTTTTCACACGTGGATAGCCACGTGTTTTAAAAAAAAAAAAAGAAAGAAATACACATTCCTCCTGCTCCGGGCACTAGGCCCGGTACATCCGGTTGCGTACATTGAACAGCAGAAGAAGAAGAACGTCCGTTGTGGAAGTGTTTCACTAGCGAGGGGCTGACAAGAGATTTCTATCGGCTCATTTACAGCAACTAGGAGGTTTTTGACCATAAAAACAAGTTAATGTATGTAAGTAGACTTCCATAACTCACATATATGTGCAATAGGACCACTCTATGGGAGCTTTAATATTCAAATTATATTCGACTCCCGAAATTCATTCCAACAGTCCTAGTACAGAGTAGTGATAGAGTGGAAGAAACCCATCATCACAGACAGGCTTGAACTGGTGGCATCGCTTATTATCTGATTACAAAAAAAAAAATGGTATGAGCACAGATGGAGTAAAGGGCAAGACAGAGAGAAAGCGAGAAAAAGATTCTGCTTTTGCAGACAATCTTTCACTTTCATAGAGTCAGTGTGATATTATGTGATTTTTAATGATAAGGTGCAAAGACCATAGCCAACCGTAAATGTGTCAGTCAGTACCCGCTAACTTTCCTTTCTGTTTGTCTTTGGATTTCAACCCAAAACTGTTACCCTGTTAGAAATATATAAATAAATGACATAAAAGAAAATTCAGTATTCTGTATGTACTATGTCAATTGCAGTAAAAGTCTAAATGTTCTTATTTATTATAGTTAAGAAATCTCTTTACCTTAAAAACCCACACCAAATCTAAGTATTGCAGCGGGTTTTTGCAATATATAAAGTGTTGCACGCAAGGACGCAGTCATTTCAGTAAAAAAACCAAAATTTTGAGCCAAATTAGTTGTATAAGGATTAACCACAACTATAATGGTGTAAAATGGAAATAATTTACCACCCTCCTTCCCATGTTTCTGTGGGACTCTTTCTGTCCATGCCAAAACAAGTCGAGTTCATTTTATTTTGTATTCTTTTACTCTATCTTTGTGATATTTTTTGTCTGGTCAATCAACTTTTCTGTACATTTAAAAACAGAAAAACACTTGAGGCTTATCCTGTTTGATCAGTTCCCCATTTCTCACACAGCTACTGTGTTTGTGTCCTTACATCACACAGAAAGAGGAAGAGCGCTTCCCTTCAGCTGCACTGGAGCTGTGTGTGTGTGCGGCTTAATTTAGCAGGTATAATTTGTTATCCCCAGACCTGTCGAAAAGATAAGAGGTAGGAGGAGAGGAAGCAGAGAGAGGAAAGGAAGAAGCGAGAGAGAGAGAGCGCGAAAAAGAGGAGAAACGGCATTGGAAGTGGAGAACAGGTGTCTGAGATGGTATCAGCGTGTCAGCTAATGACTAAAACAACCTGGACTGAGAGACAGAGACATTTGTGAGGCAGCGAGGACGAGATAAAATGAAAAGCAGTGTTAGTGCGAGAGAGAGAGAGAGAGAGAAATATGTAGAAAGGAAAAAGGACTGAAGATGCCGTCATGTTCAAACCTTGTATCACAACTGTACCTTTCTAATCACAGCTTTGCACAAGATTTTGGAGTTAGTTCCTAATAAGCTAAATTTGACCCACATTAAGGTCAAGTAAGATTTATATTATATTCAAGGCTTATTGGGTCTGAACAGTCTCATTCTGTTGTCTGAGTGGATCCATACATCTTCAGCAAAATAAATAAATAAACAAGAGACAATAGAAGCAGATGGAAATCAGATTGTTCAAGATTGTTTTACAACCTCCCAAGGACGCAAAAGATTCAAACCAATTAGATTATAAAAAGGTGTAAATGCATCAATCTCTCCAAACGCAATATTTTCTCTTCCCAAGTGTAGGTGAAATGGCCTCTTACACTGCATCTCCTTGGTCTTTATGGAAATGGAAAAGTGCTTTTTGAAGTTTTTTTTTTTTTTTTTTTTTTTTTAAACATCCAGAAATTCAACAAACTGTTGACATTTATCTAATCTGTGACAACAAGCACATGAAACACCGTGGTTTAGCAACAAGTGTTTTAAATGTTAGCGTAAGGCTTCCAGGAGCAGCTTCAAGTCGCTCACAAAATTTTAGGAACTCAGACTTCCTTTTATGAGAATTATTTTTCCGTGTCTTTTCTGCCATGTCTTGGCTGTGTTGTCTGAGATCACGTCAGTGACAGTAATGTGTTTTGAGTGGGCATTCCTGGGAAGTGCTGCTAATCCAGGTGCAGTTGGGGTAAGACAAGTGATCCAGGAATGTGACCCAGATTGTTTCCCAGAATCTCCGTTCTGAGTCACCAAACATGTGTGCTGCCTACAGAGTATGGTACTTGTGGATGATTGTGTGTATTTTTATGAGGCACAATTCTAGTTTAAAGTGATCTTATCGCAAAGAGTTCCTCAACATGGTTGGCTCTTACCACGTCCAAAGGCCAGTTTGAGGGAAAAGACTCTGAATTAAGCTTAGAATGATCACTTTTTTAATGATGGCCTCCGAGGAACCTTAATAAAACTGATATATTTATAGAAATACAAGACCTGAACGATCACAGTAAATCTACTGAGTTAGAGGAGAGGGAGCTTTTGGCGCTACCTAAAAAATTAGCTTTGAGTCAAACAGATGAGATGGCATAAATGCAGCTCCTGTGATTTATCTATTTATAACTGAAATGTCCTCTGGCTGTAAGGGAGATACCCAGTCATGCGAGGTAAAAGTCGACAGGGAATTGCTGTTGCCGTCCTCACTTTATACCACACACTTAATCCTCAGCCGCTCCACTGTCGCACTGTACAAAATGGAGGTTGAAAAGGGCAGGTCCCTGGTGTGTCCTCGCCACAAGACTGCTACTGTAAATAAGAATCTGCTTCCTAACCACAGTGATATTGCCTGAAATATTACTTGTACCTTCGATGATAAATATTTCTTCATAAATTACATAAAAATGCGTATGCCTAAACAATTCATCTTCAAGAAGAGCAACTTGACAAGCTCGCCTTATATTTCCTCTTGACTTCATATACATTTACATGGAATTTCATTACGTGGTGTGGAATCTACATAGTTTGCATGTTATATTTAAAATTATGAACCTAAATTGTGAACCATGTACCTTTGTTTTCCCAGACCTGTCACACTAACTTACAAGACCCCCGTCAAGACCTTTCTGTACCGTTTCTACATGTTCACACTTGATACATCAGCAAAGAGCAGCATGAATGTGCTTCGCTATCGCTGACCAGAATTTAAATTTAATTTCCCCTCACAGACGCAGGGTGACGAATGAATACAGATATGTTTGAACTCAATCCTTATGACATGGACTGCAAAAAGGCAGCATGAACATTAGCTGCCTCAGCAGTTAAAGGCAATTTACCATATTTTCTGTCCAAAATAAGTAAACCAACAAACATTTACATGCATTTTTGAAGTTTAATATACATTATACAGGGGTTCATCAGTGATGATACTGCAAAAATTAACGAGGGGTGAGCGTTGATTCTGTGGCATGTGACTTCAGTCTGCGTGCTGAGGTTACTACAAGTTGTGATTTCTGTATGTCTTTTCCAAGCCCTATCAAGTGGCCCAGATGGGCTTAACATGAAGAATTTAACCTTAAAAGGAGATGAGAGTAGGAATCTGTAAACATGAGTTTAGTCTCACTCTTTCTCACACACAGACACACACACACTGTCTCACTTACAGGAAACCTTCTGACCTCATTGACAGCTGGGTTGGGTGTGAATTTGTGTGTATGAGCACATTTATCCACAGTCAGGCTTTGATGTCAACTCTATTACATTCATGAACACACACCCACTGTCTCTCACACACACACACAGACTAAGACAAAGGGAGGGCACCATGTCTTTGAAGTATGGTTGAGACAGATTTACTGTTCCATTTGCGTAGAGATGGTATTTTAGACTCTTCCAGGAGAGGGATTTAATATCTTCTGTGTGTGTGTGCACGCTAAAAGAAAAATGTGTGCATGTGTGCCAAATATGTCAGTCTGATAGGTGTTTATCACCTTAACATGCTCTGACCAGTTTGATTTCTTTTACACACACACACACACACACGCACATGACCAGCCTTCATGGAGATTCTTTTTAAATGTTGCTGACATAATGACAGTTCATCAGTTAGCGAGACAGACACCTGAATATCTTGGATAACCTTTACAAGTGAAGCAAATGTCAACACTCTGCCCCATGTAGTACACGTTTAAAGTCACTGTGAAGGCAAACGGAACACATTCATGCACACAGTCGCACACAGAAGTGTTTGTCATTGAAAGCCTGACTTGCTGTCGCATCTGATCATCTTTTTAATCTAATCTAAGTTTTTTTTACTGAAGTTGCTATACTGCAACAATCACTTACAGCAACCCTAAGTCAGAGAAAATAATGATTATCATAGACGTCTAATAATAATAATAATAACATTTATATAGCTTTTTTTTTTTTTAAATGTTGCAAGCCAAGTCAAGTAAAATGAATTTATATACCCTGACATCACACACAGTTTGTCTCAAAGACACTGAATGGAAGCCGAGCTGTTTTTACAGTACGAGAAGATATATCTGTAAATAATCTGCGAAAAGCTGGAAGGAGATGTATTTTTTATTTTTTTTTAAATAGACCCAAGGGAAGGAGTTGCAGTGAGAAAAGGATTGGACCCAGGATATATCCCTGAGGCACAACAAGGGTAAGAAGAGAAGTGGCTAAGGAATATTGACCCAGATGAACAGAGAAAGCAGCATAGTTCTTAGCATTGTTGCATGCTTTCCCCATGGGTTTCCTCTGGGTTCTCCAGTTCTCCTCACAGTCCAAAAACATACAGAAGTTAATTAGACTCCATAGGTGTGAGCGTGTGAGGCATAATGGTAGTTCCTCCGTGTGCGTTAGCCCTGGGATGGACTGGCAACCTGTCCAGGGTGAACCCCCCACTTTCACCATAACGTCAGCTGGGATTGACAGCCTACTGTGGAGGATAAAGCAGTCGACAGTGGATGGATGGATGGATAAACAGAGAAGCTTCTATTTGATAAATAGGACGTGAACCAATTAAGGGCTGCTCAAGGCGAGACAAACAAATGCTGTGATCCAATGTATCAAAGGCAGCAGTTAATCCAAGAACAACAAGACAGAGCAGCATCTCCATCTGTCATCTGGAGTACTAGTTAGATATGTCTAACAATTTGAATCACTTTTCTGCCTTCCATGTTATTCTATGCTATGTGTTTTAATCCATGTTGGCTGAAATATTAAAGGCACAAAAACATCATGACGGACATTAAAAAACACTTAAACCTAATATGACTTTTCTCCTCATGGATATATTTCCTTATCCGTTACCTGCTGAAATGATCGATTGTTTGATTGATTATTTCTGCCTTGCATTTCCACAGTATGATGCTCCTTTACCTGCAGCCCAAAACAACTGGGAAGCTGTCACTACGCTCATGTTGGTAAGTCACGTGCTCACACACACACACACACACACGGTCCATATGGTTACATGGGCCAGCACACATCCATTCAGAATATACTCATTCATGCATGCACAGTATTCATTATGTATGAAGCTTGAGATACAATAATGACATGCTTCCTTTGACTAATGATTTTATAAGTACGTGTAATCAGTGTAATTTCTGTGTGCAGGCTTTTGGGTTTAGTGACATATTGTATGTGATCATAATAATTAGCATGTGCTGGGCTGCATAACTCTTCTCCACATCAGTAAATTATGGTTATACTCTATGTATGTGGGTGTTTTTGCATATGTACTGTAATGTATATATGGGTATGTCACTGCTAGTGCAGATGGAATCTACTCATGGCTTGTCATGGCCTCCTTTACTTAATATCCAATTCTGTGATGTGGTTGTCTTTCAACTCATTTGTGGTTATTAAAGGTAACACTTAACATTTTAGTACAGTGAAAGTAAGGTAATAATCAGGCAATAATATGTAATAACTCGTCAATAAAATAGCAAAAGGTGCATAAGAGATACAAACGGATGATCCGTTTCAGCTTTATCTCATGGTAATTATTTCTCATTCACAAACATTTAATGTGAAGGCATTACACTGATGGCAGCTTATAATAATAATAATTATCAATACCAAGCTGTTACCAGGATAATTCTTTGGAAATATGATGGTAAAACTTACATTAGAAATAAGGTGATGTTAACTTAATGTAACAAAATTAAAATCATCGTATTACTATGTTGTTACCATTTGGACTACGCTTCAGTATTCAATTCAGTTGTGATGTAATATTCTTTACGAGAGCCAGGGTAACCTATCTGTAGCACAATAATAATGTTAAGTCACTGTCGTTAACATAAATGCTTACGAATGTTAGGGCTCACGCGGTATGCTTCTGTATGTCAGCTTTAATTACCGTGCCTCCACAATAAGCTTCTGACATTTTCTAATCACTTGTCCTTTTGCCTGAATGGAGGTCAGCACTGATTATAGCAGCTGAAGTCACAGATATAATAGTCCTACATGCTGTCAGCATTGATTGCAAGTGTGTCTTTATGGAGAAAAAGAGCAGCAGGGAGCAGTGGTCATTTGGCAATCATCTGTGTTCTATGGCGATACATGTCAGTATAGAGGAAAACCCACAGCACATAAAGAAAAAAATATATAGTTAGCGAGATTGCTTCCGCTATATGTTATTGCTTGTATTTTTTCAATTGTAATATTTCAGAATTAGTCAAAGTATTCAGTGTTTTTCAATGGCACCTTATCCCTATTAAAATGAATTGAAAACGTATTTCTGCCTTTCCCTTTAAAAACACATATCCAGCTTCTCACTTGTTCCACATCATTTAACATAGAAACTTGTCAACTTCAACTCAATTTCTACATTATTTAGTACATTCAGATGTTACTCCGAAATATTCAACTTTTTTCCAAGGACTATGACGAAGGTTAAGGTTGACTAAGGTAAAGGAAGCTTCATTCAAACTTCAAAATGTTCACAAAAAGTGGGACTTTGATCCCTCAATTCAGCTCTTTCATGACACGTTTTCAGCCTCTTCCAGAATTTCACGTTGGTTCAGAGCTTGAGTGGATGACATCACATGCTGCAGTGGAGAGAGGTTGCTCAACTCTTTCAAAGATTTCTCTTCAACTTGCTCTCCAGGTCACAAATGTTACTCTTCATACAGGATTTTCTACCAGTATGTAGAGGAAACCATCGTCTTCTCTCGTACAACGTGACCACCAAAAACACAGTGGCTTACAGAATTTGAACTACATCTCCCCGAGTGAGAGGAGAATCATCTAGCCTCTCCATAGAGTGCAATATAAACTGACTTCTCCCACTCTTGGGCAAAAACACAAAATCCTCAATTTTGAAACAGCAGTTTCACACCGATTTTAACTCCATTAAAATCCATTTCTCAAAACCTACGTCGTCAATGAAACCTTTTCAAAGACATTTCAGCATTACAAAGTACAGTCTTTGTGTGACAATGAGTGGTTCAGAAGGTGCGTCAGTGGTGCCCTTTGTGTATTTTTTTAAATGGACCTGCTCTGCAACTCATGAGGTGCCATCGTTATAGCAACTACAGATCAGCAGGTTAGACTGCTCACAGGTAAAAACAGTGACAGCTAATGTTCACATTAAGGGAATTGGTATTGGTGTCAGTATAGTCATGTTTGGGCTGTTTATTCCTGTTTTTGGGACAACAATATTTGTTACACAGTTGAAAAATGATGTTTTCAAATGACTCAGCACAAATTAATTAACATCTTCATAGTTAATGGTATAAAATGACTGCTCCATACTATCATACTACTCGGTATAGGACACAAAAAAGTGGTATCCTTCCATCTTCCCTCTGTAATATCTTCTACTTCAATATGATTGTATAACAAGGATTGTAAAGTATTGATTTGTGACACTTTCACAGTTGTTTGACTTTACTAGAGCTGCAACTAACGATTATTTTACTAATCGATTAATCTGCCTATTATTTTCTCAATTAATCGATAAATCGGTTGGTCCATAAAATGTCAGAAAATGTTAAAAAAACGTTGATCAGTGTTCGTCAAACCTGGAAATGACGATGTTCTTGAATGTCTTGTTTTGTCCACAAACCAAAATGATTCAGTTTTAATGATTTCTTTGTTTTGTGGAGCAAAAAATTCACATATAAGTAGCTAAAATAATCAGAAATCTTGTTTTAATCATGAAAAAAGCTTCAAACCGATTATCGATTATCAAAATAGTTGCCGATTAATTTAGTAATGGATTAATAATGGATTCATCGTTTCAGCTCTAGACTTTACCCACATGAGACTGAGAGGGAGAGCGAATGGCTTTCGCTGCTAAGCTAACTGCTAGGCTAGGATAATGACTGTATGTGAATATAGGTGTAACCCACATTGTTTCTAGATGTATAAGCAGTGAGTTTGCGAGAGTTTCGCTGAAAGACAGTGAGAGCTGTGATCAAATCTAGCAAAATGAGTGTATTTCTAGCAGATTGATAGTCACAGTAGTTAAAAGCAGACGTCAGTCGAGTCCAAACCCGTCTTAATATGAATTGATGTCGTGTGGTTGTGCTGTATTTCGTCATTTCCTGTATCTTGCTGCGTTCATACTGCGGTATTTCGTGTTTGTGATTACAGTGACAGCCCTAAATGATGTATTCAGATGAATTCAGAAATTTCTTACTTCCAATCCCTCATTTTACACTAAACTTCAATTCAACGCAGCGTGCCACATTGGCTTCAGCTCAGGCAGATGGCAGCAATCCCACTGCAATTTCTTCAGAAATTCCCTTCTCCATGTGTTTTTTATAAGTTCTCAAAATACACAAATATTTACATGTATGAGTAAATGGATGGGGTGTGCATGGAGAGGATTTACAAAAACTGTATTTATTTATTTATTTTTTATAAATAGATGCGTTACATATTATTTTTACAGCAGATCAAACTAAAAACTCTTGAACCACTGTGTCTTGTTCTGCACTGTTCAATGGTGGGGGAAATACTAACGTGACCCACACGTGAACATTTTTTGCAAAGTGCTGCATGTAATATGACTAAGAATATATTATAAGAATGAGCTGTATATAAAAAAAACTTAATTTGATGTTGATCACTCTAAATGTTGACCTTTGCTCTTTGCAGGACAGTGCTCTCGGCCAGATGCCAACGACAGTCACGGAAGTCCCATTGTCGCTGGAGGATCTGGACCAGACCATAGCGAATTACGACACTGTCGAGCAGCTTCTCAAATCCCTGAACCCAAACACCTGGAAACAGGACCTAGACAGCATCTACACTCAAACACACATACATTACATGTCTAGGGCCTATCATCTGGCAAGCAGGCACAATAAAGGTAAATTATACTTAATTGTATATCTCTATCCAACACGTCTTTTATTTTCATCACATATCACTGACTCTTGTTGTCTGGCTTTCAGAACAGTAATATGCACTTTGTGCTTTTAGTATGATAATAATCACTTATTTTACTCCATCACATGTACTGCAAATGATATGTGATGGCACATCACAATATTGCTTAGCAACCATAGAACTAACACAAATAACATGACCAGATACAACAAAAACTATATTTACTATTGATTCGCTGAACTCAATAACAAAGTAGACACAGTGACGTGGGGGTGAGGTTCAAGGCTGGTGAGGCACCGACTCAGTCAAAGTGAGATTTATGAATGTATGAACCCAAAAAAGTACCTTATTCACTCTTGAATTGGCAACATGCTTAGCTCATCTGCATTCTTTATGCACACATAGTTAAGATGCATATTTGGCTAAGAATGAACGTTACATTTATAGCGGCGAGAGAGTGCATTTTCTCTGCACCCTCCAGGAACAGCAGAAACAATCACCCTGGGCTCACATCTCAGTGCGGCAAGGTACTGTCTGCCTCACATTGTGCCTTTTTACAGTGGTTTTATGTCCGATCAGCAAGACTAAATATGTCACACACATTCATTAAAGATAATAGCCAGACTGTGGAAAGTCAGGGTGTACAATAAAGGCGTCTGCAAATATTGGCGACGGCAACAGGCATGCATCCATCAAGTGTGTGAGGGACAGCACAGTCCAATGTTGCTGCACCTCACGTTTCTCCCCTGTATTTGAACAGGAAATTCGGAATTTTTGGAATCCTACAGGAAACTTACCAAAAAACAGTCTCCAGTTACAGTCTTTTAATTTAAAAAGTCCTGTGAGCAACATTTAGGAGAGATTATTGGCAGAGTACCCATAAGGCTGTTAAGTGTATAATCACTTTGAAATAAAAAATGGTTTGGGTTGTGCAACATTGGGATAAGCTTTTTACGTGTATTTTAGAGATCTTACATCTCACACTACCATCATTTCAAATACATTTTGCAAGTATATACGGTTTCTATATCATTCTCTATGCGTATTACAATGTAAGCCTGGCAGGGAAAACATCGTAGACTGATGTTTTTGTGCAGAAGGTTTTGGACATGATGCATTTGTAAAGGAATATCTGAGCAGTTCAATTCACAGTGTTCCCCTCCAGACTGGCACAGATGATGCTAGCTGCTGTAATAGAGGGGAGGGGACAGCCTGCAGCCTTCACACATCAGGAGGTCCATTCTTACATACAGGGCTACTCTAAAAATCAGTGATCTAGCAATACAGAGGACAAAGTCTATGGCTCGGTTAGGTGAGGAATATATTAGTTAGGGCTGTAATGACTTTGATGGAGCCACGTGGCTGCCTTATGTTCAAATATAGCAAAGGTGATGACGAATGAAATGGCGCTAATGAAGTGTTGCATATTCGGTTGGGAACACACATTATGCAGTCTGTGTTAAATATGATAGAGGGCTATTATTAGGTTGTCTGCTGGTGTAATCTGAGTTCAGGTATGAAAATATCTTTTACTCAAAATAAAATGTTAATAAAATCTATACATATAAATGATGGTGACAAATCCAAAACCTGACTGAGTTGTTGCATCATCAAGGAGCAGTTTGCTTTCTAGGTTGTAATAATAAGTCGGTGACAGATTTAAGGTGAGGCCGGACCAGCAGTTCAAGGCAATTCTTTACTGTGACGTCAGTGCCAATGACCCACAGTCACGGAGGCAATAGATTTTGTCCTTAGGACACAGCTAGAGCGGATGTCTTGGAGCAGATAGGAACATTTGGTATTACACATCAGTCAAGTGGAGAATGTGCTCAAGGATGTGTATGTATTCAAGAAACCTCAGTAAGTTTCAGTCTCATCTCTTTCACCTGAGTCTCTATATCTCTCTCCCCCCTATTTCTCCATCTTTCTACCCCGAGGACTGTCTTGTTCCTTGGTAAATATTTGCGCTTGACAGCAAATCTATCCCTATTTATTGGAGCATGTGTGCGTTCTGCTGGCATCAGGCTCCATATAAGGGGAGTTTGTGCATGTTGCAGCACTACAGAGGGGTGCATAGGTGCTGCAGATCTTTGATACTCTGTACCAGTGAAGCTCGCTCTAATTGGAAATTCAGCCAGTGCAGTGGAGCAGAAATCTGCCACAGTCAGCAGCCCAGCTTTGTTTTCATTAAGACACACATATACAATCTCTCTCACACACACACTGCTGTTACCATGAAGGACAGAGGACAGTTAGTGTGATCAGGAAATTGAATGCGAAACTCATTCAAGTAACTCCCACACACACATTCTCGTGCAGCATTCTTACTGAGGATGGACATAATGCATTCCCAAGCCGCTTACCTTTACCATCACAACTATAATTATGCCTTACCCAAAACCTAGTTCCAACCCTAACTTTAATATCAAGTCTTGACCCCTAAAAGCCATTTAAAGTTGTGAGGACCTGACAAAACGGTCTCACTTTCCCAAGTATTACAAGTTCAATATAAATGGTATTAAAGCTTCAAAATAAAAATGACAAACAAAAACCTCGATTTAGAGGAATAAAATTGTCATCATGGGTCGGATAAATAATAATAAAAATAAAATAATCAATAAGTAAATTAAAAGACAAGGTCAAAAGAATGTCGATCTATAAAAATGTCACCAATTCCGTCAAGGGCCCCTGATGGCAAATACTCCTCAGGATTTGAGCCTCGACTTTGGAACAGCAGGGCCATGAGTGTCCTGGCCTGCGTTTCCCTCGATTGCAAGTAAAGCTTCTTTTTTCAAATTTAACTTTATGTATACCCAACCCCGAACTGTCCAGGGCGTACCCCGCCTATCGCCCCATGTCACCTGAGATAGGCACAGCACCCACCCACCCAACGGTGGGTTAGATAATGGATGGATGGATAGTATACCCAACCCAAAACTTTCATAAGCAAACAGAACAAGATAATTCAGACCAGATTTGGAAGATTTCAAAATATATATTAGGGTTTGGCCTGAGTTTCTGGCATGCAGGTGGAATCGCTCGAGTGCATGCACAGTATATCTATGCTGCCTGCATATCTATGATAGTCACAGGGAGAACTATAAGTAAACATGGTAAGAGATGCACACCAGGGACAGGAAAACACAAACTTGGCAAAATGTATAGTAACTTCATCAGGCTCCGGTTGGGTTCATACAGAAAAGTGTAGCACGAGCCATATTCTATTCCAAAATGGACAAGCCATTCCCACTAAAATTTGTCCTAGATCTCATGACTCGGACAGAATTTTTGTGCCACTGGAGGCTTATAAAGTGTCATGGTCATTCAGATATTCTTGCTTACTCTTAGTCTTCCTGTCACCTTCTCTCTTCTATACTCCCTGACAACATTACACACCACAGCTTTTCGAAGATTGAACCCTCAAGCAGACAAACTTAGTCATTAAGGTACAGTCTCACACTCATGCACAACATATACACACCTGGACAAAGCATAAACACCAGCACACAAATCTCTTCACACAATTGCTTATCATCATTGCCACTACATTTCCCTAAACACAGAGGCACTTCCGCTCATGTCGCGCACACAATTCAGTAGCACATCTAACAGACTTGTCGTCCTTATACCGATTCAATACACCTGCAATTTCAAGGCAGTTTCTGCTGATCTTTTCTGCCAACTCCACAAAGCTAGTAGATGTAAACATCAAACATCAATTTGAATCATAGAAATCAGAAAATCATGTTGAAATGAATTTGTTTAAAGAATATTTGGCAGATTTCAAGGCAGGATTTTTCAATATTATCATCTCTATGAAAGAGAAACAGTGTTGGCAGTTGCAGTGGCCATCATTTCCAAGTCTATTATCCACAGTATAATCTTTTAGTCATGGTGAATGATCACGACACCACTTGCTATGCTGCTCTCATCTTTTTCTGGGACCTTGCTATTGGTTTTACAGTTCTTGGTAAGAATTGGCCTGCAATCATTCAGCCTTTCTCATAGCCCCTGAACGTTTATGTGGTTTAGAGAGCAGACCCGTGGCTGTTGATGAGTTAAGTGCTTGCGGTATCAGTCAGTAGTCGAGAGAGTCTTCAGTGAACCTTAGGGGCATCTACGGAAACTGACCATGACCTTTTACACCTCTTTGCATTATTGTTATGAATAAATCAGGCTGGAGTGAAAATACTTTGAGACGATTTTAATATTATGCCAGCGTTACTACCTCTGGGAACATGGGATGAGCAGGATAAATGATGTGCTTGGATAAGGTTACCGTTCTGTGCTCTTCTTTGAACTGACCACTGAAAGCCACGGTCTCTGTATTTAAACTTCACCGTCGATTAATGAATTAATAACCCCTGCTTCCTTTGCTAGCCTTCATCCTCTCATCTTTTAGTATAATGTATAATAATTAAATAATGCAAACAAAGTAATGTTCTCTGTTTCTCTTGCACCTCCCAGTTGATCTAAACAGACTTTATGATGATGTCAAGCGGTACAGCTGTACCCCACGCAACTACTCCATCAACCTGCGCGAGGAGCTGAGGACCACCAACGCAGTCTTCTTCCCCCGGTGTCTGCTGGTCAAACGCTGTGGAGGAAACTGTGGCTGTGGAACTAATAACTGGAACAATGGCTGCACCTGTCAGGCCTTGAAGACTGTGCCAAAACTTCACGAGGTAGGAAATAAATAAATAAATATATAAATAAAGACACTGACTGATGGTGGCTAAAGCATCACCTAAACAAAACTTTTCTCGTTTTTTTGAGTTACACTTTTCACAATACTAATTTATTCCTCGATATTGGCTTTTGATTTGAAGTATCTACTGATATTCTTGGTGTAGATCGTGCTAGATATTAACATTTAGGATGATGCCTGACAATTGTTGTGGATTGTTTATGCTTTTATTATCCTGTGCCGCTGGTAAGAGAAAATTAACAAAAGCACACTTGGCTTAATAACTGCTTTAATATCATATTTCCTTATCCACTAGTTGGATAAGAAATTGATACCTTTAGTGTTTTTAGTGATCTCAGCTGACATATGGTGATAGACAGAGTACACCACGGACAATTTCGCCAATCCATCGCAGGGCTAACACTGGCTAATACAAGTTAAAAGTAATAAGTTAAAACACTGTCCTTCTTCCCTAATCATCTAATTCAATTAGATTTACAGGGGTGTGCAAAAAAAAAATTGCAAATTTAGCTAACGTATTGCTCTAGACATAAAAGAGTTCTTTGTCCCGTTGGACTTACAACAGGTAACTCTAAATCTCCGGCCTGAGGAAAGGACGTCAAATGAACATTGAAGGGGGCGATTTACACAGTTCAGTAAAGAATTTGCTTTCCGCATAACCTGCTTCTCATAAATGGCAACTTGTGGACAACCAATCGACTTACCAGCCACCTTCACAATATGGCTGAGGCATGAGGCATTACCCTAACCTTAACTCTAACCCTGATACCAGGCAATAAAAAGCAAAAGTAAGAACAGATTCTATAAAAGATTTTGTAAAACAAGGACAAGATAACCTTATCAACATTAAAAGAGTTAAGCTTCCAAAGTAGTTGTTGTCCCTTCTTACAGATCGTATCAGTGTTGGTGTCAAATTTGAGTTTGTTATCCATCTTAGTTCCCAGATATTTGTACTGGTCCACCATCTCTATGCTGCTGCCCTTTATGTTAGTAGGTGGAGGAGACCCATGTTGTTTTCTTCTAAAATCAATGGCCATATCCTTAGTTTTAGAGGTGTTAAGCTGGAGTAAAGACATAATTGTCTAATTGTCCCTCTTGACTTTATTTGGACTCCTCTAGGTACTGAAGTACGCCCCAGAGGTCACTACGCATCAGCACCATCGGAGGCCACGCGTGCGTTGGATCATCGATGAGATCTTCCTCACGCACCATGAAACATGCGAGTGTTCATGTCCATCCCAGCCCCCCCGCTGAGACAAACAATAGTGGCATATGCACCTGGAACTGTTGGACAAGTTCTTCTTTTAGCTTTTTTTATTATTATTATTTTATTTGACAACAGGCTGCATTTATTACCAACACTGACACATGCAGTAAACATGAAAAACAGTATGACTGGCAACCGCAGCTCATCAAACTGCCCACTCTCCTAACAGACGATCCTCCTCGCAGATGCACACGTTTCCATATTTTTTCTTATTCAACGCTTCCACTACTTGGACTATGCATCTTGAAAACCAATTAAAACAGCATATGTGCACCATCACATCTGACAATAACAGTCAATCTTCTTCCTTCGACCACAGTTTTCCTCCAAAAATAGTAACCGACAACCAACTTGCTTTAAAAGTAAGAAAATTAGATCAGTTTGGAATTCCAGTCTCTTATAATACCCGTTTCTAGAAACTTCTCCTGCCAGTAGCATGCAGAGATGAGTGTGAGACAGTAGGAGGGTTCCAGATCTGAACTACACATGCAGAAACAGACTCTTACACGGACTAGCCTCTGGGCTTTCATTCTTTTTTTTACAGCCAAAAACTATAGCATTGCTATTGTAATTTTATACTGAATTCGTTGGTGCTCTAATTTTGTGGAAGACTCATTTTGTTTGCACACATTCCTTTCTAAATATTTTCACGCGTCCCTTTGTCTGTACCTCTATCTCTACCCGTCCCATTCCTCTTTTCTTCATCCTCAGTGACGGGGTGACACCCACACTCCTTTTTCCGTTCATCACTCCGCACACACCAAAGGATGTGACAGATCAGGCTGCCTATTTTTCTGAACATTCCTGGCATTCCAACAGCATAACCGGAATTCTGCTAACATGGATAAAACCACGAACTTGAGACCCCAGAGACATAACAGAGGAAAAACACTCAGGAAGAGAGAGGGAGCTGGCAAAAAACAGACAACTAGGCTGCCTATGTCTACATTACAAGCGCTCCTGGATGAGAGCTGAGAAAGGAACCCCCCCTCAAGATGTAATGCAGAAAAGATGGCTGCCCCCTTCAGTAATGTGCTGCTTCATTTCTTTTTCATGAACATGCTCCTGTGCGTCACAATCTGACCCTTCATTCTGCATGTGTGAGGCAGCGCTGCAGGAAATCTGTGGGAATTACAATAACGCCTCCTGGTCAATGCTGCAAATATAGACAAACTGAGGGTGGAGGAGTTTAAGAGCTCAGGAAGAGGTCCTTTTGTTTTAAGGGGGTAGAGGGGTTACCAACAGTCTGTAATAGAAGCAGCAGATAGAAGCATGGGAGTGGGCGGCGTGTGACTGTGTACACAAATGTGTGACTGTTTTGTCTGTGTGTAGGTAGCCAGAGGATCAAAGCAAAAAAAATTCAACGAAGTGCACTTTTTCATTTTCATTCACATGACCCAACTGTGAGAAATAAAAGACTGTTATCTCGTCACCTTCAATGCCCGTGTATCCCAGCATCACACACTAGTGAACAGGCTGGACTCACAGGGAAAAGACATGTGACACAAATATAAAAACTTCATACTTCTCTCCAAGCACTCTCCTCTGTGCACTGTGGCAACTTTATGTCTGAAAATGTAAGTCACCCCCTTTGTGTTTTCAGTACATTTTAGGTCAAATTGTGATAAGGAAGCATGTTGCTGTAAATGTTATAGTTAATTCACCAACAACTACAATAGATTTACTTTAATTATTCATTATTATGTACTTGAATTCTTCATGCAGTACTTTACAATACTGTATTTCAAAGTCAGAGATGTAAATATGCTTGTTTTTGTCCCTTTAACCAACGCAGAACACCTAAAACCACCCAAACATGTCAGTTCATCAACCTTACAATAAAATATAGTCCTTACTTTCAGCCTCCCTGTAAGAATTTGAATGGTTGTACTGTCGTATATATATCACACTGAGAAAATAACCATAATGAAGCTCTATGCTTTGCATCAATAATTTATTGTCTTTTACAGTTGTTTTATTAAAAAATATATTAGCTTGTTTTGCTATTTCCACACCAAAATCTACTTTATCAGATGCTGGACTGTACATGGTTTTATATTATGGCACATGGAGGCTAACATCAAATGCTTTCCAATTTAATAGCTATCTGGGGCTGTGTCGTATAAGAATGTCATACTAATAAAAGTCATTTCATATCCAGATAACGATACATCACTTTATCCTGTCATCTTTTTTCCCCCCCATTCTTGATGTCATGGCTGGCAGAAGTCCATTCATTGTCCAAGTCACTATTACGTATTTATTATTATTTCTTTGTAGTCTATTCCATGTCCATGGGTTGTTGTGGCAATACTTCTTGTTCCGTAATCATTGCACTGTAGTCATTTGTCATCCATCCTTAACTATTAAACTTACAAGAGAGAGAGGGACTACAAGGACAAGCAGATTAATCAGAAAAGAGTGAGGTCAGAGAAAAGGGAGGGGCAGGTTATTTGTTTGACCCCATCATTCCTATAGGGCTGTTTTTGTGTCTCAGCAGCTTCTTGTTCTTTTTTGGCAAATGCACACAACACACACTCACATGTCAAATGTTCAACAGATGCCTTTGTGATACTAAACCTAAGTTAAATTTATTGAAGGCCTGCTCATTCTTGACAGGTTGTTGTGTTTTTGCAACTAAAAGGGTGAAATCAGCCAGGGTGAATTCAATCATGTGAGGAAAGCCCAACCTTCTGCACTACAGGGAAATGAGAGTGGAGATAAAGATTGGCATATTATGAGGCTGTTTAGAGGATGGCCACCTTCCAGTGTTTAAAAATTCAAATTCATATATTACAATACAATATTGAGAGAGTCTACAACCATCAGCCTCTACAGATGGATCTCACATAGCCAGACTCATCTCCACAACATTGTGTCAGCATGAAAGAATGGTTTCAATGTGGGGGGGAAAAAAAGCTTCTTTTTATATTTAATCCACAATCATCTCAGGGCACTGCTAATGCAACAATGCAGTGACGGTGCCTACCAACGATAGTGACATGGGGGAACTAACGGTGGTGGAAAGTATGCATGTGGGAAAGGAAGCAATCAAAACGGCCAATTGCCAAAAAAAAGAGAACACAACAAAAAATAAAGGGTGCATGCATGATTGCACAGTCTGAGTCTTGCCATTGAAAAAGTAGCCATTCTGAGAGTGTTATTAGTTTAGAGGCTGTTGTTTTCCAAAGTAGAAAGAGAATGTCTCCTGAAATAGGCACTCAAATGCAGGCTTCTACCCATAACATGGTTTCAGTGAGTCAGAATGAGTCATAAAATACAATTGTCAGGTAATTCAGCCAAATTAAGCTACTTGATGTCCCATTTTACCTGAACACATCACCCAAGTAAGGTATGGGTTCCTTCGTTTGACAACTATTTTCTTAGCAATTGTTCCTTTTAAGGAATAAAGCAGAGATCCTTATATACAGTGGTATGCAAAAGTTACTCTGTAAATGTTCATGATGTTCCTTTATAAATCATTGGTCGTTTGGATAAGAAAGTTCAGTTAAATACATCATATTAGAGGAAAAACAGTGATATTTGAGAAGTGAAATAAAGTTTTTTATGATTTACACAAAGTGTGCAATAATTATTTAAACAAAATTAGGCATGTGCACAAGTTTAGGCACCACAAAAGAAACATTTTGTGCATCCTCCTTCTGCAGAAATAACAGCCCCTAAATGCTTCCAATTAGAGTCTGGATTCTGGCTGAAGGTATTTTGGACCATTCTTCTTTACAAAACATCTCCAGTTCAGTCAGGTTTGATGGTTTCCGAGCATGGACAGTCCGCTTTACATCACACCACAACTTTTCAATAATATTCAGGTCTGGGGACTGAGGTGGTCATTCCAGAACATTGTATTTGTTCCTCTGCATGAATGCCTTAGTAGATTTTGAGCAATGTCTGGGGACATTGTCTTGTTGAAAGATCCAGCCCCGACACTTCACCGTTGTCACTGATTCCTGGACATTGTTCTCCAGAATCTGCTGATATTGAGTGGAATCCATGCAACCCCAACTTTAACAAGATTCCCAGTCATGCATTGGCCACACAGCATGATGGAACCGCTACCAAATTTTACTATAGGTAGCAAGTGTTTTTCTTGGAATGCTGTGTTCTTTTTCCACCATGCATAACGCCACTTATTTTGCCCAAATAGCTCTATTCTCCGTTTGTGACGGGTGCAGAGAAAAGGCTTTTTCTGCATTACTCTTCCATACAGCATCTCCTTGTAAAGTGCGCTGAATAGTTGAACGATGCACAGTGACACCATCTGCAGCGAGATGATGTTGTAGGTCTTGGAGCTGGTCTGTGGGTTGACTGTGACTGTTCTCACCATCCTTACCCTCTGCTTATCTGAGATTTTTCTTGGTCTGCCACTTCGGGCCTTAACTAGAACTGTGCCTGTGGTCTTCCAATTCCTCACAATGTTCCTCACAGTTGAAACTGAGAGCTTAAATCTCTGATATAGCCTTCTGTGTCCTTCCCCTAAACCATGATGTTGAACAATCATTGTTTTCAGGTCATTTGAGAGTTGTTTTGAGGCTCCCGTGTTGCCACTCTTCAGAGAAGATGCAAAGAGGAGAAACACTTACAATTGACCTCCTTAAATAACCTTTCTCGTGATTGGATACACCTGTGTATGGAGGTCAAGGGTCACTGAGGTTACCAAACCAATTTTGAGTTCCAATAATTAGTGCTTAAGGTATTGAAATCAATAAAATGACAAGGGTACCTAAACTTATGCACATAATTTTCTTTAAATAATTATTGCACACTTTCTGTAAATCATATAAACTTTATTTCACTTCTCAAATATCACTGTGTTTGTCTCCAAAATGATATATTTAACTGACATTTCTGATCCAAACAACCAATGATTTATAAAGGAAAATCATGAAAATGTACATGGGTGCCCAGACTTTTGCATACCACTGTACTTGAGGTAGTCTGGAGTTTTTCTTTGTAATAGAAAATAAACTGACCCAGATTACCCGATCTCACCACCTCCACTGTGCCTATTTGTGCTTGGACCTCACTTTGCTTTTGATCCCAGTGTTTCACATGGATTTGTCATCTCCATTATTTTCCTCTAGTTACTTCACCCCACGGAGTGGGAGTGAAGTATTGTTTTCAGTGGCTCTGTCTGTGTGTTTGTTTGTGCTTCCACACCTGCACCTGCCAATATGACCAACAGAGGCTTGTTGCATGAATGGGGTGAGGACTGCCATCTCTGATTGCCTTGTTGACTTTGTCCTCGCCCATGATGCAGTCTTTCTCCGTCTTATCAGGGCAAATCATCACCATGCTGTTACTTATAAAAGAAACACATGAAATAAGCTCTGTCATTGTATTTTTTCCCCTTCTACCTTTCTTGCACACTTCAGAATTCAAGCGACGGTCAGTTTTCACTCTTATTAATAATGACCTCTAACTAGCATAATACCTTGCAGTGCTCGGTGTTTAAATAACCATTTTCATATCTTCATTTTTGGTCAGTGGTTTTCAGTAGAGCATGACATTTTGCTCCAGGGGATCAGCTGCACATTGGAATTAGTAGAATTAGAATTAGTAATTTTTGCCAATTAGTGATAGTGAATTGGTCCTCTGCATTTAACCCATCCTTATTATACACCAGTGAACACACACAAGCCGGGAACAGGAGCAGTGGGAAGCACTTGGGGATTGAACCAGCGACTTTCCAGTTACGAGCCTAATACCTTTCCCCTCGGCCGTGGGCTGCCCGGCCCTATGGTCTTGGTTTTTGTTTTTAAATAGAAAACCTGTAGGATGTCTAATTTTGCAAGATTATGATTGTATATTACTAAAAAAAAATAATAATCTTCTAAAGCTGTACTTATTATTACGTTGGGTTCCTACATGTCCTGTAATACAGATTGCCAAAGACGTATGAAATGAATCAAACAAGGGGATACTGTATTTCATTGAATGATATTGTATCAATTATCATAAAAGTTGTGGTTTTCAGTTTGAAAGTCAGAGGCTGAAATACAACACAAGAACCACAAACATTTGACTCTCTCTACCCCTCTGTATATAGATGGCGTATATAATATCATAGTTTTTACTATGAGTGGGTGAGTCACATCATATCACCTTGCTTATAATATTTAAAAATGCAACTAACAATTATTTTCATAATCGATTAATCTGTCACGAGTAATCGTTTGGTCCATAAAATGTCAGAAAACGTTAAAAAAAAAATGTTGATCAGTGTAAATTATGATTTATTATTATTCACTGGAAATTATGACGTTCTCAAATGTCTTGTTTTGTAAACAAACCACAATGATTCAGTTTTAATGATTTCTTTGTTATGTGGAGCAAAGAAAATATTCACATATAAGTAGCTAAAACAATAAGAAATCTGGTTTTAATAACAAAAAAAGAGTAGATTCAGCTCCATTTCAAAATATTGTATCGTCTCCCCATATCAGGATACAAATCGTACTGCCAGATTATTTCCAATACACAGCCCTCTGCACTTAAATGTCCACATGTATCACAAAGCAAAACAAGTGCCACTGTCAACAATTTTTCCTGTATCAATCAGCAAACGCTGAAGATAATGTGTTGTGAAAGCATTATTTTTTTTCTATGATATGATGAGATATATTCTGACATTCATCATAATGTGAAAATCACATGCTGCTGTAAAACCTACTGAAAAACACAGACAGTGCTGGAAAGAAAGTGATGGAGAAGAATGAGGGGGTTGGCAGAGAGAAGTAAGTAAATGCCTTAAGAAAGAAAAGAGCGTTTCATAGAGACACACAGACCTGGAAAAAGTGACAAACGGACAGATGATGAGTAGGAGGGGGAGAGCAGATGAAGTCATTGAGGCGTGCAAGAAAGAATGGTGAGAATATGATGCATAACTGAGACACGATGTAGTGAGACAGCGCTGCCCTACACTACACACTAAACTGACATGCAGCAGAAATTAATGGGAGGAGAACTGTCAATTTGTCTCTTCATCTCTTAAAAGCATCTTGGCATATTGTGTTTCTGGCCAAATCTAGAAAAAGAAAAAAAAAAGAGTCAATGGCAGTTTGTTGTTGTGCCCAGTTTCACCAGTTCACATTATGATTTTGGCACAATCACTTATTTGATATGCTGCTCAAAATGGCCAGCATCCTCTCCTAAGGATGAGGGGTGATGGTTTAAATGGTATTTTATTCTCCGCTGTCAAACACAGAACTAAGTAGACACCCACCCCCCCTTCACACACACCACCTCTCTGCCCCTCCTGACCTCCAGTCTTCCCCATTCCCTCCTTGTCCCTTGCTGCCATCTTTCCCCCTCTTTCACGCTACATTATAGAACAGCTTTCATTTAGGTATGAATATTAGATATTTCTTTTGAATAATGGAGAAACACTGTATGTGAGGAATCGGTAGACATAAGAAAAAAAGAACAGTCTTACTTGTAGGTCTTCACTTGCACATTTAAAATAGTCCAATAAAAATGACTCTCTCAGATCCAAACTATTACATTAAATAAATGATTAGCTTTAAGTGTGAGTGACGACGTGGAGGTGCGTGATGGTACGAAACTGCAGCCTCCTCCACACCGAGACTCTAAAGACCGCAGAGACAGACTACAGCGTGTATTGTACGTGACAATATATCATCAATGTTTTCGGACGATAAACAACTTTTCTCGGGATGTTTTATTGAACTTGGTAATTGCTACATTTTATGGCCGTAGGATATGAATCTCCAGCCAAGGGATTTAAAAGTTTCACATGCAACTTCTAAAAACGATAGAGACAAGCAAAAAAAAAAAAACGGTTTTTTT
Source organism: Microchirus variegatus (assembly GCF_963457635.1). Classification (NCBI taxonomy): domain Eukaryota; kingdom Metazoa; phylum Chordata; class Actinopteri; order Pleuronectiformes; family Soleidae; genus Microchirus; species Microchirus variegatus. Next base: position 27,503,120 of record NC_139804.1, on the reverse strand, counting down.
TGTCTTGGTTCCTGAAAAGTCAGGTTAGGGAAACTGCATTTGCAGCAGCACTTTATAGGAAGAGAACAGGGGCACAGAGACCGGATAGAAAAAAGAAGAAATAAGAAGGCGGGGGTAATAAAGAAGAATGGAAGAAAATACCTTGAGGTGTCAGACTCACTTTGATTCAATGGAAGTGATCAACTACCATGTGTGCTTGGTGGTGTATTGGATACAAAAGAGCACAATAACTTCATGGTGCACTTTATTTTTTACCAACTATTCAATTAAGTGAATTAACTGGTACAGGAGCTTTAAGAGCTTACCTACACAGAAGGTTGGGGGTTCAAACCCGAGCTCTGCTGGTCTAGGTGCCAATGTGTCCCAAAGTAAAACACCCAACCCGACAACATGTTTTCTATGCGACAGAAAAAATAACATTAATTGTACCTGGGTTGTAGAAACGCGTAGTTTAAAGGTAGAACGGTGTGTATATAAATAGACCATTTATTAACCCTTTACACTCACCACTGGCACAAAACAATGTGAATCCAGCGAGTCCCTGGTTTTTCGGAATTAATTGCTCATAAAGAACAAGGGTTTTCTGTAGCTGCAAATGAGACCTTCACAGCATGTTTCTACAGAACTACTTAGCCATATTCTTATTAGGCCCCAATCAGACAGAGCTTAAAGGCAACAATGGAATTGTTTTCAAAGCCTACTCTTTGTGTTTTTGTTGTGATTGCATCAGCCTTAGCAAGATTTGTTATGAAGTAAACTTGAAAATGTGGCGGTCATAATGTAATTCTTACACAATGTGGACTACAGGCAAAGAGAAATTACAAGAAGAATCACACATTGGGGTCTAGGTTAGAATAGCTTTGTCTGGATGATGATTTAACATCAATGCTATAAGTTTGGATTCAGTCCATCATCAAGTCCACCTACAACTCTGACATGTGTGGATGTTACCAGATGTTATGACAGGGGAGAATGTGAGACATGATACTTTGAAATGCATCTTTACCCGACACGTGTAAATCTAAGAAGGTCATCCTTTACTGCCATGATTTCAAGAGCTATCAAATTACTTTTCAGGGTTAACATTAAGCTGTTGTTGAAATGACAGACAAAGCCAACTACTCCAATATTAAACGATATAACGAAAATATGTTGTTCTTTAAACTACGGTGGCCCAGACAGCTCAACACTAATGCAAAGCCAGAATGGAAATCAGCTTTCAGTCACATGACGTCTGTATGCATATTCCCTAGATATCTACATATACACAACTAATTTAAAAATTAGTTAGAAATGCTATGACTGTCTGAGGGAAAAAGCAAAACAAAAGGTCAAAAGAACAAAACCTGAAATGTTTCACGGGCCACTCAGTTTTAAACACGGGGGACCTTCTGTTCACAGTATGCTGTATTCTTGTTTACAAGAGCAAATTTGTGCATAACATTCATGACCTTTTTCACAGCCATTTCTGTAAAACCTGATATTTGTGCTAGCTTCAACAGCCATTTCCAAAAAAAAAAAAAGATGTGTTATTTTAAACATATCCAGTCACCGTTGACCTCATCGATCCACAAAAACCAAACATGTCAGAATCACTATATTAAGATATGATTAAATACAGTGAACGCCATATATGAGTGATCTTAACTTTGACAAAAAAGAGATGGCTTACCATTGGACTAAAAAAATAAATGGAGAGGGGAAAAAAAAGCTTCAGAAAACTTGATATTATTAATTCCTCACATCACTCAACAGAAAAGGTAAAGAAAGTATGAGAATTAAAACGCACGCAAAAAAAAAAGGCAAGGACAAACGCAACCTGTCCACCTCTCGAGATAGAGTGAGGGATCGCCATGAATCCAAAAACAACACGAGAAGGAAATAACAGCTTCTGAAAAACATGGAATAGTGACATATTTACATTTCACCTAGTGAACGCTCGGAGCAGGAAAAGTGTTTTTGTGGTTCGTCTGTGAAATACAAGTTATTATGCGTCGTGTGTGTGTGTGTGTGTGTGTGTGTGTGTGTGTGTGTGTGTACAAGAGAAGTCCATCTGGGAGAACTGGGGTTGGTCAGACCAAAGCAGTTGTAAAAACAGGAAACATATGGTTGTGGAGGCGACAAAGCTCACCTTAGAGCATTTCTTTATCTCTCTCTCTCTCTCACACACACGCGCACACACAAAACAGTGAGTGACTGAAATCTATTAATGTGTGTATTAAACAAATGGCTCTACATGTAGAACCCCTGCATGAATGTGGCTTCTAAAGCTAAGCCGCTTAAATGGCAATTTAAAAAAGAAATTGTGCATGCAAGTAGGTGCCCAGATATAACATCACAGAAAATGAGAAGCATCCTCGAGGCCAAACAAACGGAGGCCTTTGTCATGCTGTTTAAAGACTGAGGGATGTTTTTTGCCTAACTAACTAACTAACAATCTTCTACAAAGTTCTCTTGAATGACAAAGACAAGGTGAGAAAAATTCACATGTTTAATTTACTACACATTTCTGCTGGGAGGACACACTTCACAGCAACTTAGCCATTTTAATAAAAAAATAAAAACTTTATTGCATTAACCTAGAGTGAGAAAGTCAGTGTGTGGATTAAAGGACAGCAGAGGGACACACAGTTCTGTGCAGACAGCCACATACAGGTTTATCCACAGTGTAAAGGAAGTCTGCTCTCTGACACCTCAGTCTGACTGCCATAACTCATCACTTGCAACAACCATGGGGCACACGGTTACACACACACACACACACACACACACACACACACACTGCATGAGGATAATGATGTGTGCGCTTCAGGACAGGCACACCTAAATGAACACACATAACGGCACCAAGTACGGTTTAGACTGGCTGCCCTGAATGCCCCTCAGCTACATATTTTACAGCGAGTGTCTGACCTGTTTTTCATGATGTTGGTGGAAACTTCCAGACAATTATTCATGTCTGTGCAAACTCCTGACTCAGGGATTCACATTTCTCATATGACTGCGATACAAAGAGCTTAAGGGGGGAAAAAATAATAAAGTATCTTCAGCTGGTAACTGCTTATTTGTTGCCTGTGAACTACAGTACACTTTTTATTACATCGTTTTTAAAATAATAGCACATGCTTAAACACCATGTTGTATAGGCAATGTGTTGACAATTATTTACACCGTCTAACAGAGCTGGAGACTCAGGAGTTGTTCTCAGAGAAAAGGGGCAATATGAGCAAAGGTTGTTTTCTCGGAAAAAGTTATTGTTCACATGACAACGATTTATTAGTATTTCAAGACATCCCAACTGTAAATATGTCGTGCTCGATAAATAATGGTCTAGTCAATTCAGGCAGCGGTTTAAACCCCGATTTAAACTTAAAACTCTAAGCTTAACCTCCAAATTTAAGGACACAGCACCACTTAGTGACAGACATTTTATGCCATCTTAAATTTTCAAATTGTAGCAGAGAAAGCAAGAAGACAGGAGACTGACATGTGGGGGTGGTACAGTTAAACACATTTTGGAGCAATGCAGTCCGACACATCTGTTTCAGCAGACTGTATTTGTCTCTGATAAAGAGTGAAATCATGTTGACAAAGATCAACCTCGCACTCCAACCTTGAAGTTTTTTTAAAGTTTTTCTCACTCTCTGGAAGTCTTCTTTTGCAAAACTCATCTCCTCCCTTCTCTCTCTAAAGCAGACCATGCTCCCCATTTTCAATCCACTGGAGGAACAATCTGCTGCACTTATCTATTATTTTTGTTTTTTTTGACCAATCATTTTTGTTCTGATCCTTCCAAAACCACTTTTACTTTCCATTTGATTTCTTATAGATCTTTCTGTCTTTTTTTTTTTTTTAATTCATCAGCCGTCTCTGTACATGTCCCTCTGGCATCTGTCGGCCTGCTTGGCTGAGATCATCTTCACTAATGAGGCATGTGAGTGAAAGAAACACCGAGCTAATCCTGCTCAGGCTACTGCCATTTCCAAAAATCGAAAACGCATAAATGAACAAATAGACTAAATCGGCAGGGTAATGTGTTTTGTATGATGCAGGGAAATAAAATAATCGCATTAACTGCACCCGGTTTCTTTATCTTTCATAAGATACGTTTAATGCATTAAGCAAAGACTTTGAGGCATGCCATGTTCATAACAGTTTTGTGTTCCTCAAAAAATAAAAGAAGATTGACAAGGGGTTCTCTGGTACAATTCTCTGTAACCTTCCACTGCTCTGCTGATGCAATGCTGATGATATGGATGAAAGACATCAAGGCAGTCTCACACACACAAACAAAACATGCATTTGGGTTACTGTACACAAATTGTGTGTCGCTTGTGTTTAATGCTGATGTTTTTTGGGGAAAGACACACAAAGTCCGACTGGGAACTGAGAAGTCAAGCATAGGTTCGAAAAAGCATAAATATAAAATGAGTTTTGCTGGCATTTCTTATGCATTACATGCAACTATTCAGAGATAACGAGACTCTGGTCATCACTGACATTTACAAATTATATTTGACTGCTACTGCTTCCATTCTTCAATTCACTAAACAGTAATCAAACCTTGTTCATTGATTGTCATATGTACAGTAAGAAAACATGTTTCTTTCTTCGATGTCCACATGAATGCCTAACAAAAGGCATTCATGTGTGGACAAAAGGAGTTGCAGCTACCTTAAAGTAATGTATCCAAGCGCTTTGAATATGGTTTCAGTACAAAAGCTGCGATGAAAAGAAATCTGTCAGCATGTATATTATAATACAACATATCAAACAAACTGCAACACAGAGATTAAGAAAATATTCCAGAGCAAATCCCTTATTATTCAGAAAGAAAGAAAAGTGTAGACTCATCACACCTTCAGCAAATAAACTGAATGAATTGTGAGGGAGGCTTATGTTAAAACAGGTTGAGGATTTAACATGTTTGGTATTTCTCTGGTGCTGTCAGAATGTTCGTCTGGCAAAATATTAGAAATCCAAACAACTCATCTCAAGGACAGATTATATCCACATGGCCTGGTGTTTATAAAAAAAAAAAAAAAATTGAATTTGTGTCTGCCTACAGTATGTGGTCCAACACAATAGGCCTTCATTGCATGAGTGTTACTGGCGCTAACTCCAACTGTGGCTCTCCTGCACAAGAGCAGCCAAGGTCGCGATGAGTCATCAAAAAACAAAATGGATACAGGCGAGGACTGCAAACCTGATTAAAATGCATTTTTTCCCAATCACAAACACAGACCCCCCTACTGAATGTGCAATTTCACAGAATTTGCTTTGCCTCACTTTTACCACAAATTGATGTTTTCCCATTTTTTAACAAAAACTGACATTGTTTACTGCAGAAAAATATAAAGATTCCGTATTAACCTTAATTTTACACCCTACAATCCGTCAGTGATGAGAATCCCTAATAGGTCTGCACTGTATGATGTAGAAGTCACCCTCCTTACTCAGCAACAGTAAAGACATTTGCTGAAAAAAAATATGCATATTTATCAGCTAGACATCTGGGGACATAATTCACTGTTGCACAACATTTAGTGAGCTACTAAAATGTAATAGTAAGGCACGGTCTCCCCTGAGCTTGTGGCAGAACAAGTGGCAGCAGCCTTTTGAAAACCCCTGCAGGTTAAACTGGATTAATCAAACACACACTTAGGCTGATTAACTATGGGCTCCCTACAGAGCAGAGGTCGAACCATAATATGGGTTTTTCTATAACCTATGTCCATCTTTAGTTTAGAAGTAACAGTTTAAAGTTAACAAATACACAAAACTGAACACCTTTGGTCTGGCTCTCTAATCTGCAATTTGGGTCTACACAATAATTGAGGTCAAACAATCCATAACTTGTTACACTAAACCTTTCTCCATTAAAATATCTTGATGTAAAACGAAAACACGATTCTGCACCTGCAGTAAATCTTCCAACACTGGGGTTAAACCCTGCGTCTGTGCCGACAGACTCAAACACGCAGATTGTGTCACTCTGCAAACAACAGTCAGCCACAAACTTAACATAAAGAGCCTTCACGCCCTCTGAGAATATGCATCATCTCGAGAGCAGAATGTGTGTGAGAGAGTGTGTTATTATGCGCTTGATCCATGGATAGTCCAAGGGCCAGGAGAAAGAGCCACAATCATAAATCTGCCCAGCTGTACCACGGTGATTTGCAGGTTCAGAGAAACCATAAACATCAGCACTGAGCGGCCCGCTGCCCACAGGAGGAGGCTGAATTAAGTGGTGATTGTGTAGCTGTAAGTTTGTGAGCGACAAATGTACACGCTGTTTTGCATCCACTAAATAATGTGTGCATGCGTTTGCTCAAGGGCATCCTAGGCTGCAGATGAGTTTGGCGATTGGCTGCGGGTATGAGCGGGTCATTAATCCATGGTGCTTCATTGGCTGTGACGGCAGAGGGGAGGGGTTAGTGCAGCTGGTCAGTTAGCTGCTGTCATCTTTCTAATCTGGAACATTCTTCAATATTAGATTAGAGTACAAAGAGGACCACAGAGGCCAAACTAGAACCACTTCAGCAGTGGATAGTTCTGTCCTGTCGCTTTTAGTTTTTTTTTTTATTGGGGACAATTGTGTAATGATTATTAATGTTTTTATTTATCACTGAGGTTTGGATGCAATTATTTTCAGAGGGAAACTGTTCTTAACAGAAGAAAATTGATGGTACTTTGAGGGCATTTGAAATGATCAAATACAGCCAATAGAATTGCACAGGATACAGCATACTCTGCAAATGAAGAAGTTTTAGTTCCACAGAAAACATTCAAGCTTTCCGAGATGAACTGAAGGGCATGTGGTTACAAGGTGAGACATTGGGTATTTTTGGCATCCAAGTTAATCAACTATGGGTCTTCACTTTTTACCTCTGCCAATGAGGTTATGTTTTCGCCGGAGTTAGTTTGTCTGCTAGTTAGAAACATAACTCGAAAAGTCACAGACGAATTTGGATTAAATTTTCAGGAAATGTCCACAATGGGACCAGGGATTTTGGGCATGATCCGTAGATGCTACCACTGGTTACAACACTGGCTGTCTGACTCAAGCGTGCAGGCAGGGTGTATTGAACTGAACTGCCTTGGCGGAGGTCTGCGCTCTCCGAGTGCTTTTCCAAACAGTCATTTGAGTCCATAAACTGGAATTTTCTTCTGATTCTGACTGAATTCTTCAGACACATTTTGGATAGGGTGTGTGTCCAATGATGGTGACAAAAACACTGCAAGAATCATGGTTAAACGCCAATATCAGGGATAAAAGACCATGTCACCCCAAATGGATTGCTAAACAGCACGAGATATTGGAAAAACAGGAAAGAGCAACAGAGTGCAGATGAACTGTTCCCTTGGATTTTTGTTGTCTTTTTCAAAAGGCATATGGATGATACGACTCTAAAATTCAACTGAGGGTATTAGGAATGAAACATATTGGCTTGATACTCAATCCTCTTTGATGGACCAACCCTTAAAAAAGCTCTCACACAAAAGGAGCAGCGAGTAATTTCTCAGGAGCAAAAATATTAAATATTCATAAATTTGCACATTATGTACCGATACTTGCACAAAAATGCATGCTTTGTTGGTGACCACTTTAAAAAAGCATCAGTTTTTACAGTTGGATAGAAAGTACACCTTTCTATCCAACATTAAGGTATAAATGACTAGGATTTACACAAACTATTTAAGATGTGTAGTTTGGTAGCATGGTTGTTTGTATTCATTTGATCCAATTAATGAGCCCATGTGTCACAGAATTTCTTTTAAATTTGGGTTACAGTGTCTGACAGGGTCGACTGTCACCAAAATATCAGTACTAATGTGATGATTGATTAGTTGCCGGAAAAAAGTGTGCATGTCATTATAGCTTTAAATTCAATAATGAGAGTGTTTATATGAGACACTGCTCCAGTAGGTTATAGAAAATAAAAACAAATCAGTAGTCTCAAAAACTTTGAGAATTGACAACAACTCCCAAGGGATTCCTGCCTAACAGAGCAATAATCCCATTAATCTGCAGATAGATAATGGATTTAGGAAACAAGCATAAGCGATGTAACTGATGAGAAGCAGAGACAAAAAGAGAAAGATTAATGAGAAGTTGTAAAAGAAGGGGAGGAGAGAAGAACAAAGTATGAAGACAGTAAGGCATTAAGGGCCAGGGAAAAAAAGAGCAAATGAGAACAAAGAAAAGGCATTGAGCAGAGAAAAAGAGGAAGAGTGAAAGAGAACAGAGGGAATCAGCAGATGAGAGTCAAGATGGAGCCAGCGAAGAAAGAAGGAAATTCCCCTGAAGTATGTAAGTGTCTCCTGAGAGGATCGCAGATCAGAGAGACGAGTGACCTCGTGGTCATCTGTCAGCCCCTCTGACTCTGCTGGAGGCAACATCTCTCTCCAGGGAAAGAACACACCCTCTCACTCACTCACACACACCCTCTCTCACATACACACCCTCCTGTTCAGTATACCGAGGGGGAACACATTTGTGCTACTGCACACACACTTATATAAACAAAGAAAATGCATGAAATAACTTGGCAGGCAAAACAAAATCTGTTTTACCCACTGAACTGAAGCTCTAGGTTTGTAATCCATAAACGAAATAGCCTCATTGGATCTTAAATGTTTTCCATTCATGAGCAACACAATCAACCTTATATTATTTTTCAGTGCAGACGTGTAATGCCTTTACTGCACTTTATATATGAAACCAATAAAATACACTGTCCATTGAAGTCTATGCATAGTGATGTGACTTACAGTATCAGTCAGGGCATCCTAGGCGTGTTGTCGCCCAGAGGTACCAGATGGTTTGAGATTATATGAAGGCAAAAATTAGTTACTCAAATATCCACTCCTGTCACTTCATGAGATGTCCACTGTACCCAATATTATGATATTGTTGCTAAATGTATTTGCCTGCTCCAATCCATGGCCATTGTTTTTAACTAAGGGGCTCTAGTCTCACATGCATGCATCTTAATGTAATCTAAAATGTAATCACTTCATGTAAACGAGGCACACGAGTTACCAAAATAAATGTGCATTTGATGCAAGTTGGTACTTACAACGGGATGTTGCCACAGGAAGGATGTGCATGGGTGGGTTTCGGGATGGAGGTCGTAACAGGTATCATCAATTCAGCCCAAGATTGTAGGAAGGCAGGAGACATCGACTTTGCACACGGTCCAGAAAAAGTTTTGCTTCTTTCTCAGTCTAGTATGTGGTAGAATCCAAGTTAACGATGAAACACGCTCTTATTTTGAAAAGCACTTACGTGCCAACACAGGAAGTCTTCAGGTAAAATAGCAGCTTGACAACATTCGAATGTTGTTAAAATGCTAAAATAAAGGCTTGGAGGTAGACACGCACACGACAACACTCTCTTCTGGAATCATTCAGGCATAGCACGACACAGAAACAGTAACTTCCAGCTCCTCGGTCATGGGAATCGATGAAACTCGGTAGCTTCGGTTACTACCACACTGAGAGCTAAACTAGCTAGCACGCTAATTGCGATTAGCATGGCGTTTTGAGTACCTCTGTGTGCTATTATCACAGTATTAGAAACACAAACACATATAAAGGTTGCAGTCAGATATCACATTAAAAGCAGGACAACAACATTAGCTTCAACCCAACCTGTAACTTCCACCTGCTGTGATAATGAACCCACCTATCTACCTCTACACTGACACACCTGCAGTTAGCCCTAATTTGCACAGCAGCCATTTTGACAGCTCACAGTGGGAGAATCACAGGTGTAAATAATCACATTAATTATGGGGAAGTTCATGACTTCCATGAACTGAACTGAGCAATTGTTAATGTAATGGCAGCTGTACTCAGGGCAAATACAATTATTAGACATATTTGGTTGGCTTTTGCTGTGTATATTTGTATGTTGTTGGTACGTGAACAAACTTTATTCAACATTTTTACCCAGGGTGACTATACAAAAATAATAATTTATTCAAAAACAAACACAAATGACAGTCAAAAGTGTTTACAGAAACTTAACTGGATATCTTTTCTGCCTCTTGCAGGTAAACAGTGTCATTTTGACTTCTGTACATGTGTAATGTTCATACTGCACATTACTTTATTTTAAAAAACAACTCTATTTTCATCCTGGATGGCAGTGCTGCTTTTACATGATGATGGTATGCAGATAATAATGTCCTCCATAACCATGGAAGCATCAGTGTGGCTGGATATTCTGACATGTTTGATAACTTTAGATCACTTTAAAAAATATAATCAATTAAAATGTATAATAAAAACCTGAGCAAGACAATGGAAGGAGGTTAATTACAGTTTACCATAAAAAATACATTTTTTATTTATTTATTGTTTTATTACAAGAAAATAGCCAAATTAAACATATAGCCAATATACTAGCAGACCAGACATCCATTGATACAGACAAGTACTTACATAATAAGGATGAGTACACATTTACCAAGATGGTTGCATTATCATTATTATTAAATAAAAAATCCCCTTATTAATGCTTGAGGAGCAAATCTGGGTTAGTGGTATAAATTCTTGTGCAAATCAAACCTGCAGGAATCCAATTTGTCCTCCATAACATTTGGTGCTCCTGTCAACTCTCTCCACACCTCCCCCTCCGTGTCTTTTCAGTACATTTCCATCCTCCTCCTCGTAAGCATCGCATGGGTGGTGTTAGCTTTTCCTCTCACTTTTCGCCCCTAAAATCCCACTGCAGAGGTGAGATGTACTGAGTCACCCCGGGGACAAAGTCCCAGGACCTGAAAACAGACCAGCAGCTTCCTTTAAATCCTGATAGTGAAAGAATAAACCCCTTTATGTGGTATTTTTCCTCATATCACCATCCATATTATGAGTATTGTATCACTATTCTTGATAATTAGCACTGACACCACTGTGTGTGGTTCTCTCACATGCAGCAGTGATTAATGTTTTAAATCCCCCCCCAAAAAAATGTCAGAAGTATAAGAAATAGTTTAATGGTGACCCTCTTGCAAGATGGGAAAGTAAAGTAAGACAAACTGATGTTGTTAAAGGTGCCATATGTAAGAATGTGTCCAAAAACGGTTACTACATTCAAATTCAGAATACAGAGGTCTTTTAGGTTTCGTTTTCTGACGTAACTGGCAACCCGTGGTTGCTCGGCAGCTGAGACTCTACTGACTGCAATGATTGGTAGACGGCAGTAGGTGGCGCCACATGCCAAAACATGATTTCAAAACATAAACATGATTTGCAGTCTGCAAAATATTTTTTTAATGCAAATATTTTGTCTGTACTGTTGTTGGTGAGTTCAGTTTGTTGTATGAACATTATTCCTGAGTCTCTGTGACACATTAGGAGGATTTTATGGCCAGTTGCTTTAGATTTATTACATAATGCACCTTTAAATGAACAAATCCAAACAGATTTCATATCTACAGGATGAGAAAACAAATTCTTCATATCTCCCATTGTTTCGAGAATGTGCAAAGAAAGATTATCAGATTAAAAAAAAAAAAAGGGATTGTTTATGTTTCTCATAAGCACTGTGTAATGCTTTGGGAGCTTTGTGTTGTATTGTGTTTTAAAACTATCATTTCCAAAGACTTGGCTGGGAGGACACACAAACGGAGAATTCTTTCCAGCTATTTACACCTTAAATAACACATGTAGAAAAGGTTTGAAAAAGTTGGTTTATGTATTTCAAATAGCATTAGGTGATATAGAAATAGCAGTAAACGGTTATATTATGCACAGAGTTTGCTCTCGTCATGATTTATATTGTAAATCAAGTGTCAAAGGTTTGTCATCTTTAAAAAGTGTGTGTAAAAGGTTTGGATACCAACATAGGAAAGCCCCAAACACAGTGTGTCATTGAATAATTAGCGGAAGAACTTGTGGGAGAATGGCTTTAAATCTAAGGCTTATGACTGTTTTTTTTTTTCAACACTTTATGGATGCTCAACTCAGACTTTTGTTTGGTGTGTGTGGGGTGAGTGCTGCATTTAAAAATCAGTGTTATAAAACTGATTCATACTGTGTGGGTTTGCGACCAGAAATCCAAACAAACATCTCACTACAGCAGCGACAGGAGCAGAGTTTATCGCAGTACTCCTGGCACGGTATAGCTCGTTATAAAAATCAAAATCTTTAAACAGATTATCTTTGAGTCAAGCCCTTGGCAAAGCCATCTGTGTTTTTCTAACGTCCGGCTGCAGGACGAGGAGACATCCAAACATAAAGAAGAGAAGTGGGGGAAGGAAGTACATATTTTTTGCTTTTTAATTATGTATGTAATGTAATTTTTTTTTTAATAATTCAGGAAAAAGGTTTGGATACAGCAACATTTAACAAATGCCAGTGTGTATAAACACAGACTGGTTGTTTGGAATGAAGGTCTTTTCCCATCCAGACGTGAGGAGGAGGAGGAGGAGGATGCTGGTTGAGAGCTGATCAATTCAAGCTGCTTGGTTCAGCTCCAGAACTGGTAGCTCTCACACATCGTCACAACAGATAGATTTTGTGTGAGGAAAAATAAAAAAATGCCAATTATGAATGCAACACCGACTGCAGCGTGTTGCTATCTAGTCATTGTCCCACTCTCTGCCTTCTGCAAACCACTGCAGAGCAATGAGAGGGTGAGAAAACAGAATGATGTTGCTTCACGAAACCACAAAACCAAATCACTGTGACCAAACTGAAACAGTCTAAGCAGAAAAAAGAAGAGATAGAGTAACTCTGATGGCCTTAGAGCCTAAATGAATTGTTCAGACTGACAGTGGACAGTGGTGTGTTGAGCCATTTATATAAACATGGAAATGCCTGTTATTATAACCCTGTTAACACCTGCACTGATGTGTTTCATCACAGTACGTGATCATATTATTTACTACAGATTAAAAAAAAACAATGACAGAGAATGTATACAGCAGTTTAAGACTGCAGAAAGTTAAAGAACTGTCACACACTACAATAAAACAACACATTCTATCCATTCCTCTTTTCATTCTGCCTCTCCCTCCATCTCTTCCCTTTTAACTCCTGCTCTCTCTCTCCAGCCTCCATCACCTGTGCCGTCCTCATAATCTCATCTCTGTAAAAATTTCTTCATACAGGATTTTATAGCCACTGCAATCTCTCTCTCTCTCCCTGAGCCTACATCCCCTCTGTCTCTCTCTTTCACTCTCTGACCCAGAGGGCCGTGTTTTTGCCGAAATCCAATCCTCTCTCTTTTTCAAACCTGCTGTTCCATTTCACTTGCATTTTGTCACACTGCAGTGCACACAATACCCACTCCTCCCTCATTTCAACCCCTTTCTCTCGGTCTCCACACACACACACACACACGCACACACTTTTATTGACAAATGATTGAACACAATCACAAATATAAACACAAACAGAATTAGAAAAAAAATAACTTAATTAAGTTATCAATCAAATTTGATGCTCTTGGTTGGATTCACACACACACACACACACACACACACACACACACACACACACACACACACACACACACACACACACACACTCTCTCTCTGTGGCCATCCATCACAGCTTCACTGACTCCACTCAAGCACAACTCAGAACCAATCACACAGAGGTTAGGGACTAACTGAGTGCTTGTCAGTGTGCCTCAGTGCACGGCTGCGTGTGTATGCATGTTCAGGAGCAAGAGAGGGAACCACCGTTTTTTTTTTTGCTTTGAGGAGAGACGCTGAAGCATTTCATGTCTGTGAAGAACAATTCAGCAGAAATGAGCGAGATGCCGATCGAGCAGACTGACTCTCATCAGTTGTGTTTACTGCAGTTCAAAGTCTCTCCCTCTCTCTTATACAAGGACAAACACACACACAGGTTTGCACAGCTATTCTTCTTGAACCACTGCATTGACTTTCATTCAAAATATTTTTATTTTTTTTTCAAAGTTTCTATTTTGAAAAACCACACAAAACACCACTTGTACAGTAAGTTTTTATTTGTTTTGAATGAATAAATGTTAACTTTTGTCTTAAGTTTACCTTTGTGTGATCACATTATCTTACACAAACTGTATTGTTTTGATGCCATAATTTGCCTTAACACACTATGCATTGTATCAATTTTTGAATCGAGAATCGTATGAATCGAATCGTATGAATCGAATCGTTTGAATCGAGAATCGTATGAATCAAATCGTGACCCTAAGAATCGGAATCGAATGGAATCGTGAGCCACCCAAAGATTAACATCCCTACTAACTAGCTCCTCAAAAATGAGGCTGTGTCTCATCAGGACCACATTTTATGACATAAATAATGCAGGAACAAACACACACATTTGCACCGTTATTTTTTTTACTAAGACTTGATGCCTAACATGTAAAGCACATGCGTTATAAAAGCCACAATTAGCATAACTCCTCCTCAAACACAGTAATCACCTCACCTGACCTGGATTGTTAGGAACTGCACCTGCTCCTACACTATTATACCTTTGGTTTGCCATCTGAGACGTCCATCTGTCCTGAAAAGGTGTCTTACCTTGATGCAAAAACACAGAAAAGCTCTGCCGCTTTAATTAAAATTCCTACACACGGGGAAATGAAGTACAGACGAACAGCAAGTAGGGCAGACCCCTGCTGTGAAGCTGCAGATACCACTGTCGGAGAAAGAGGGAGAGCGAAACCACCTTTGTGTTGTCGAGTGTGTACGTTCATTCTGCCGATTTATCCTCGCCCCATGAGGGTCACAGGGAGCTTGAACCAATCCAGGTTGCCAGGCCACCGCAAGGCCAACAGTATACACACACACACACACATTTAGAATGTGCAATTAAACTGTTTTGGTTGGGGTTGCTGCGATACCTGATAATAAAAAATCACAACAATAATGACATTTATTTGATCTTTATTTTGTATGAATAAGGTCAAAAAATACACTTCTGCAATATAATAACGGCGAATAAATATTCAAGGCTAAAATTTTCAGCAAAAATACAAACTAGCTCTGTCCAAATCATGTTTTTTAAAGTCATGTTCACTACCTCTGTGCTGTGAGGGGAAAAAAACACAACATAAAAAGGCTGTTTCATTCATCTATTACTGAAAGCAGCTTTTGTTGTATTCCCTCTCTGGTCCTTTACCTTGCATCACATTATGCGAATGAGAATGGCGTAATGTAACAGTTTGCTGACACTCTTCACTAAAAATCACTCACATCCCTTCACTGCTGTTTGAGAAAGAGAGCAGCTCCCGTCTGTATCCACTGGTTAGGGTTGGTGCCACAGGGCAGGCAGATGTGCGTGACCACCTTCACCCTCTCTGAGCTGGTGTACAGAGGCAGCCAGATCGTCTCCTCTGATTCAGCCGAGTCAGCAACGGAGGTCTGCGATCGGACGCAAAAAAAAAAAAATCACAATTACTGTATATTCAAGTCATTTACAAGCAGCGGAGTGATAAAATGTTGATAGCATTTTTGCCAGAGCTGGATAACTGAGTCATTTATCACAGGTAGAATCAGAATGATTTCATGAAAATGCACACAATGTACTAATTTACTAATAAATGTAGCAAAAAAAACCTACATATTTTGAAATTATGCTGTTGTTTTATATCATTATATATTATATTTTGGCTTCTGACAAAACTATCTTGTTACAGATGTGTTAACCTACTATGAAAAACAACAATTCTCTACTTTTTGCAGGTAAGAATTCAGTATGTTGATGTTTTTAAACACAAACACATACTTGGGGAACCCAGGCCATGTAGCACGGTGGAACAGCCGACACACTGGGAGAATTGTGTTGATTCTCACAAAGATGGGCACCATCGAAACTACACCCCTCCAACTGGAGACCTCCGACCTAAAAACAAAAGTGTGTGTGAGTGACGAGTTGAAGGAAGTGAGATGAGGTAGAGACACAAATAAAAGTCCAAGGGGAAATAAAGTGGGTTAACAAAAAAGAATCAAAGAAGAAGAAAAGGATACGACAATGACAAAGTGGAGTAAGAACGGTGACACAAAAGTACACATGACTATCAGCAGATGAACATGATATGCACATGGTACACGGGAGAGAGACAGATTATTTATCACGGTGAATTAAGTCGAGTGACTCAGACAAAAAGGGAACTTCGGCTTCAAACACAAGACACTGAAATCACCATAATCGGAGAGAGACGGGGGGGAAAAAAAGCAAAAGAGAGCACAAGGAACACATCCAGAAAAAGCTGCACTGTGTATATGTGTATATGTGTGTGTGTGTGTGTGTGTGTGTGTGTGTGTGTGTGTGTGTGTGTGTGTGTGTGTGTGTGTGTGTGTGTGAGAGTTTCACAACAATTATCCCCTTTCTCTTTCACTGTCAGATGTCTGAGTGTTCGCCTTCTCTCCCTGCAGCTGCAGCCTCTCTTTAAGCACCCACACCCCTCAGCCTCTCTCTCTCGTTGTATATTTAGAGGAGCATGTTAAGCTGTGCCCATCTTTATTGGCATGACAGAAAAAGAAAAACTAAAACATTAAAATGACAGACAATGTACCTAAAGGAATGAATCAAATAAACACAGAGAGTGCCGTACCAGGAGTGCTCCATATCTGTCCGTCAGGTGCAGAGATTAACTGTCTCTAATGGATATGCAGCACATTTACTTGATCTTTATTTCACACGCTTGTCTTTACTCGGCCATATTTGCTGCATCTGGGATTTTATTCTGACATTTTTATTCTAATTCGCTCAGTCCGTAGGGCCAGTATTCTGCCGCAGCATTGGATGCCGCTTTCATACTCGTACATGACCTGCAGCTTTGTGTTGTTGTTTTTTTGTGACTTTATTTTTTAGAAAGTCAATTATTTTAAATGATACAAAGAAAGGAAAAAGGAAGAAGAGAAAAAAAATATAAGCAGAGGGGAGATTCTGTGTGCATGTTGTTGTAACTGTACCTTCACTTGTAGTTTGGCTTGTGGGATGGGGCTCCTCCACGTTGAGAAAAACACCAAACTATCCATAGAACAACCCAAGTGCCTACATTTAAGAGAGGAAAGGGAGTGCTATTCAGTGTTTTGCTCGTATAAAAACACACGTATAATAAAGTTTCAATGTTACCTGGCAGTTTCCTGTCTCAGGGCGTTGAGGAAGGTGTCAGGGTGGAAGAGCTCAGACAGATCCAGAGTGTCTGACAGAAGAGCTTGTCGGCCTGCACGCTCCACCCAACTCTGTTAAAACAAAGGCGTGCACACACACACACAGGGAAACACAAATATTCTTCTTCAGTACAAGCAGTGTAATGTGTCACAAACAGAGCTGCCTCACATTTCTTGAGACTATTTTGCTCGAAAATATGCGCTCCCTCTCACCAGGAACAAATTGCGGAGGGAGTGTGATGATGAAGGGAAAAGAGAGCAAGAACCAGGGAGTACGAGAAAAAATTCATTAAGTATTTAAAGAACGAATCGTGAAGAAGGCAGTTACGCTACATTATGGATGACGACAGCCGTTTAACACGTTCTTTTAAACAACTCGAAATAGTTTGTTTGCACAAAATCGCAAAAGCCGATGTTTGCGCGTTACGTTTGCCTCGTCACGCTCGCATGGAGGACAACAATCGCGTCGGAGTCGGTGCGTATTTGTAAACAAGAGAAGAAGAGGTTTTACCAATTAACACAAAGTGAATAAATTGTGCAGCTGGGCGGCGTAATTTAATGTGCCTTCATCCTTTTATCGCCACATCAACAAAGCTGATAACACTTGAGCCTACCCATTACTTCTAATGGAGAACACACACAGGAGGGGAATGTGTATGCAAACACAAACACACGAGTACACAAACATGAAGACGACAACATGTGCTGTGATCAGATGAACAGGCTCCTTCTGAGTCACTGGAAAAGACTACTTAAAACACTCAACCGAAGTCCTCATAGTTTTGTCTTCATTGCTATGACACAACTGATTTCATTGCCCACTTTACACGTGTAGCCATGATTAGCATGACAGAAGTGGTCATATTGAGAGTTTATATTAGATTGAAGTGTAAATCTTTTTCTGGGACTTTTTTTTTCATTATATTAGTTGAACCAGAGGTGGAAAGAGTAAGTAAAAAACACAAATTTTACTTAAAGGCGCCATATGTAAGAATGTGGTCAAAAACGGTTACTACACTCAAATTTAAAATACTGAGGTCCTTTTAGGTTTTCGTTTTTTTACGCTATTGTAGCTCAGACGTAACTGGCAACCCGTGGTTGCTCGGCAGCTGAGACTCTACTGATTGCAATGATTGGTAGACAGCGGTAGGTGGAGCCACATGCCAAAGCATGATTTCAAAACATAAACATGATTTGCAGTCTGCAAAATATTTTTTTAATGCTAATATTTTGGCTGTACTGTTGTTGTTGGTGAGTTCCGTATGTTCTATGAACATTATTCCTGAGTCTCTGTGACATTTATTTATTACATAATGCACCTTTAAGTACAAGTAAAAGTACTGGTCTAAAAATGTACTCTAGTTAAAGTAAAGAAAAAAAAAGTAGCTTGTATAAAATGTACTCCGACTAAAAGTTCTCACGTTAATTGCTTTTAATTAAAGGCAAATTAAAGTGCTGACACAATAAAATATGTAAACACATCATGCATCAGTCAAAATAGGTCAAAGGTCACAAATGCTTTCACTTTCTCAAGCCCAATTTATACTTCTGCGTAAAGTGCTCTGCGTAGGCTACGTAGAGACTCTGCGTCGACGCAGAGACTGTCGAAGAGCCTCTGCGTAGTCTCCGTCTGCACGAAATATTTTTTAAGTGTCCGTCACTCCGTCAAGGGACTACGGAGACGGCAAGAGCTGCGATTGGTCCTCAGGACAGGCCGAGCTAAGCTGCTCTGTGCCGGCTCTCAGTGCGCTCCGGGTGTCCTGACAGAGGCGGAGCTGATCCCCGCCGATAACGCCGCTGCCGAACTATAAATACGTCATATCTTAACACACACAGCACATGTTTAGACTCTAAATGGCCTATTTCTCGCCTCAAATTATCTTAAAACTGCGTTCTGTGACACAGAAAAGTGAGAAACGGCCACTTTTTCAACAACAACAGTCTTTCTCTCTCTTTCTTTCTCGGACGCCATTGCTCACTGTAGCCAGAAGCACAACAACCTTGCGCAGCGACCCCTACTGATCGGGCGGGAAATTGCAGCGAGTGTCCGTCACCACGACGCTGAAGTATAAATGCTCGAGGCGTCTCCGTGGTGACGCAGACGGATAACGCATACGCAGTCGGAGAAGTATAATGTGGCCTTCACTTAATCAGGGACCTTAATTCATCTGTCCTCATCTGTCCTCATCATCCACTGCTAAAGTTTCTGGTCCATGAATTTACAATTTTTTATTGTCTTAATTCAGTTAAAAAGTAAACTTAAAAATGACTATAAAAAAAAAAAAACATACTCAATTAAAGTAACACAAGTAAATGCATTTCATTACTTTAAACCTCTGTTCTAAGCTCGGGGGCCATTGTCTCTGTGTCACCATAGAAACTAGTGGGTTTGGAGTCATTGAGTTAAATAAAACTGCTGATAACTAAAGGCAGAGAGGGATCCAGTGTCTACATTAAATTAATCACTGGTTTTAATCACAACATCAGTCTGCGCCAGCTTTAGACCTAACTTAGGATTAAGCATTATACCAAATACGCATAAATGCAAGCCCATACTCCCACACACAGGTTCATAGTTGCAGGTAGACGCTTATGGTTATGTGTACACACAATCACGGTCGTACAAGAGAGACAAACAAACGCAACGAGACAAGAAATGTGTATGTGTGTGAGCATTTGGGTGTTTCCAAGGTCGTCCTGCACTGCTGTGCTGTTTGCTCTACGTTCAACAGCAGCTCTCGCTGACTCCACCTTTATTAGACTGATTAGCTTACAGGACACACACACACACACACAGCTAACAGAGATATCACTCAGTGCCGATGGGTAGAAATAGACAGTTAAGGACAGAGAAGCCTCCAGACAGACTTTCTCTCCATGAGGCCAGATGGAGTGCAGGTAAACATGAAGGGAGACAGGAGATAACAGGCAGACAGGAAGAAAAACAGACAAACAGATGTGTAGGCAGGCGGGCCGGGCCAGCCAGCAGACACACACCTCCACAAATAATCAATTGCATTTAATTCACATAGAAATGGATCATTTTCGAAAGTGTGTGTATGAATACTGAGGTAGGAGAACACAGTCGAAAAGAAGGCAGAGTGCAGTTTCCGCCGCAAAACTTTATATCCTGGCACCGACCTGTTGCCGGTACTTCCGAGAACCTCATGCTTTTATTTATGAACCCTGCTTTTGGGGGAAATAATTTCAGTCAAGAGTCATAACGTTGCAGTACTTAACTCTGGTCAGCTAAAAGACTTTTGGCAGTGGGCGGGCAAACCGCAAACGAGGTCTGCGGCAAAACGCGGGCCTCCAGTGGATGTTTTAAGATATGGGGTGTAAGGTCATTTTTCAGATAATTTGATGGTAAAAAAAAAAATCTGTTTATATGTATAACAAAGAGACGAAAAAGGATCTCTGCGTGAAATAAACGCATGATGGATTTAAATGGATCCCTCAGTCATTACACTAATGCTGATTAGAAAACTCTTAGGCTTCATCCCAAGGACATTTGTGAGGCTGTTAACAAATGTCTGCTCCAAGTGCAGGAAACCACTTTATTTGATGGAGATGGTAATAGCAGCAGGCCGATGTGCACATCGGGCACCTATATATGTACCTGTATGGCGACTGCCCGTGTTACCACAGCTCTGAGGTACTGCATCGGCTCCTCTGGTCCCTCCCATTTATTCTGCCACTTTGAAGGACACTGAGACAGAAACAGACAGGGACATCAGTTATTTACAGCCATTTTTGATGATATAATATGATGATATATATGACAAAAGAGACTCTGCAGGAAGTTTACTAATTGTTAATTGAGTGGTTTGCTGTGGTCAAGCAGGACATGTCTGTGAAACGGAGAGAGCAGGACAACGAGGAGAAACACTGGAGTTGTACTGTTGATAACTCTTCCAGGGACATGAAGAAGCATCTTGGATGAGAGATGACACATCCTCAAGAAAACTCAAACAAGTTCAGTGGGCTTGTGGTGATGCAATGACCCAGATGACTGACAACCTTCACAGTATCTTCAAGGAGAAGTTGTACAGGTCTTTGAGTCCTATAGCTACTTCCTTTTAAATTACATTATCACTAAGAAATGTCCTAAAATGACCGTGATTTGTCACAGACACATATTACACTGAAATATAGTTTCAATCGTGACTACAATACAGACAATAATGTAACTCCTAGCAGCTGAACATCCAGGTTATTAAAAGACAGTGGCTGCAGCTATTGGTCAGAAATATCTAATGTTACTTAACCTTGAAGGTTTCAAGTCTTCTTTTTGTTTAGGGGTCGCCACAGTGTTAGAATCTGCCTTCATCTTGCCCTAACTCTTCTGTTACACCAACTGTCCTCATGTCCTCCTTCACAACATCCATGTACCTTCTCTGGGGCACTTCCTCTTTTCCTTCTGCCCGGCAGCTCCATCATCAACATCACTATCGCCCTTCTGCATGTGACCAAACCATCTCCCTTGTCCCTTGAATATGCTCAATTCTTTCTAATCCTGTCCATGCTGGTCATCCACAGGGAAGATCTCAGCATCTTCAGCTCTACCACCTCCTGCTTCCCTTCCCGTCTTTTTGACAGTGCCACTGTCTCTAAGTCATACATCATAGCTGGTCTCACTACCGTCTTGCAGACCTTCCCTTTCACTTTTGCTGCTATCCTTCTGTCACACATCACCCCCCGACACTCGTTTCCACCCACTCCATCCTGCCAGCACTCTCTTCTTCACCTCTCTTGTGCACTGTCCATTACTTTAGATGATTAACCCCAGGTATTATTTACCTCTACTCCTTGCATTTCCACTGTCATTTACACACAGGTAGCTTAACTTTAAAACTGTTAAAAAACATCCCAAACAGAGGAAAAGAAAAATGAGACACAAATAATGAATACAGACAATGAAATCTCCTACATATCTGTCATTGTTTTTGTTACATATGCTACATTGATATAGTGAAGAATGATTACACATGCATAGAATTAAGTGCCGGCACTAAACGCTTTACCCTATTTTGATTCTTATTACTGCAGAATGTAACAGGATTCACACACTAACACACTTTTTCACAACTTCACAGTCTTTAAATGAGGCAAAAAATATCGAATAATCAAATACAATGTTGGTCTCTTCATTTCACTTTGTTACTGCGTGTTCTCTCGGTCTTCCACACGAAGAGCAAGTGGCTCTGTCATCTTTCTGGCAGCGATGTAAAACTTTGCCAAATTAGAGCCACAAAAGTGATTAGCTTTTCAATTCTGCCAGTGATAAATCTAGTATTTGTCAGGGACTTTGTGGCTTGGCAAATTGTTCCTCGGCATCATCATCAAAGATGGCAGCTGCTGCTGCAGCCATTTCCAAGGTCTCATGGAATTAGTCAGCAAATGATACACTAAGCTATTTTAGTTTTAATATATACATTTTGATATACTGTGATGTAGGTCTGCAGGAATTTTTAATCTCTGGAAGTAGCCAGCCATCAGCCTGAACTACGTTTTCTGCATCATAATTAATGATTGTAATTTTTTTAAAGCAAGCCTTGTTAAAACTCTGCAAAGATGCGCCGCCTTGCAAAGAGTGCATTTGCTTGATTATCCAACAAGTCGTTGAAATATTGCACTTCCATTGCACACACACGACAACACAGAATATATCAAAGTAGGTTCTCGCAATGATCAAGGAAAGATGCTGTACTCCCAACGCGGTTGAATTCCAAGGAGGAAGGCATATATTTTTAAACCAGAAATAAAAGCTTATCTGTGTTTCATACTTGGCAGCTACCTATGTCAGCCATAATGCACTGCAAGGTGTCCTCATTCATAAAAAGTCAAAACAGATGGACACTTAAAGTACAAATATGGAAACCATAAATCTTTTAATCTCTTTTAGCTGACTTGAGGATCCTTGGTATACTGTGACCATGAGTACAGCTTTAACAGTGTTATAATTTACAATTATAGACCTGGTTTCAAGTTTATTACAATATATTAGGTATCATTTTTGATTGTTACCCCATGAAATAGTTTTTACCCATGTTTGTTTGCCCCAAAAGGCTGTGGGCCTGGCAAAAAAATCCTGACATTTTAACCTTAGATCCAGTGAAAGGAGCAGTTCCAGCATTAATTAAAATTCTATTACCTCTTGATTGAGCAGGGCAGTGGCCAGTTTTTGGACGTCCGGAGTCAGCAGTTGTGTCCCTCTGATGACCTTGCTAAGTGCAGCCAGGGACTGGTGGATACTCTGTGAATAATGAATGTCATAATGAAACTATTTATTGCAACAAATGGAAATGCAGTTGCAGCAGACTTGGCACTGATGGCACTGCTCTTTGGATGTTCCCTGAATTGGCCAAGCAGCAAATTCAAATTTGGAACCTTTTAGACTCTGATTTAGAAAGGTGGAGACAAAGGTGATGACAGAAAATCTTTCCCAGCGGCAGCAGTGAGAGGCATCATTGGTGTAGCATGAAATATGTGAAGGAAAAGCGTTATTTACATGGACTGTGAGGAACAGCCTTGGTGTGACATGGCTGTCAGTCGAGCATGACTAATAGACTGCATTCAGTTGGTTGACAGCTGATTACAGCTGGGCTGTATGATGATTACCATGGTCTGTGTGAACCAACGCTCCTTTATTTCATGTGACTCAGTGTTTTTTCTAACATAAAAAAGATCCATACAAGAGTTCAGCTCCGTATCAGAAGTAATCTGCATCCACACGTACACACCTGTACGGTACATCATGTGACCTCTCAGGAGGATTTCTATTTATGAAACTGAGGACGAGGTGAATTTGAAACTAAAAAGTTCAGTGTTAACAGAGCTTTTCATTCACAGCTAATAACAGTTAGCTCTGGCAGATAAGAACCAACCAGGAAGTGGATGCAGGTAATTGTGTCATCGTTTTCAAAGGTCTCAGTTTTTGGCCCGAGCAGACCAAATCTCTGCTCGGGCTACATGTCTACATTTTCTTGGCTCGCAAAAAACAGGGTAGTGTGGACAGCAGGTGATATCTGAGCACAATTTTTGTGTTTTTTCTATTAATATAGGTGTCTGAATAGCAAGATATAATCTTTCTTATTTTCACTTGAATCCTTCTTTCAAAAATCAAATCAAGTCTTACTCCAAAAGAAAAAGACTTGGTTACAGACATCAACACATACAGTAGAGCTGCATGACAGAACTGTTGAGGCCTTTATTATATAATGAGAGAACAGGTGCACATTTCATCACCACCTGTGGTGTTAACCCGTTCCCAAAATGACAGTCAACTGGCTCAAAACACCCATAACACACAAGGATGAAAATACATAATCTCGCCGTGTGTGAGTCACAGTCTTCTCATGCATCTCTGTGAAGCAGCCCACATTCTACCAATCACATTTATATTGCAAGACACAATCGATTTGTATTGGATGGCTTGGTGACAAATGGTAGAGAGCAGCAGCAGCACGCCCACAGAAAATCCTATGATTTTGAGATCATATCTCAACTCAATCACTTCAAATATACACATTAGCACATAAAACTGCTAGTTGCTAGCCCGACATACCTGGACCAAGCGGACTGCATTGAATTGCTCCAAGGCAATGAATGATAAAACTGGTGAGGAGTGACCTTCTGCTGATGGGGCCACCTTCTGATGGATCAGTGTGGAGCCCTGATGGATCAACGGCGGACAGACAGAGAACGTTGACATATAAATAAACAGAATAAAGATAGAGACACAGAGCAGATTGACAGGGTGGATGCTATATATACACAATATAAAGGCATGGCTTTAAAACACAATTTTAAAACACAACTTTACGTACATAATGGCAAGATAATACTAACAAGATTGACTGCTGCTATCATAACCTACTTACTATGAGACAACTGTGCTAACCACTGAACCACCTTCTGCCTCTATAACTTAATAAAGTGTTTCAAAATAACAAACTTTCAACAAACAGAAAAGAGTTCCTTTCTGTCTCCAGAGTCGACAAGGATCACAATTTCCTTGCATTAGTTTACACATAAATCGAGTGTGTGTGGGTGTTTATGTACCCAGAAAATATAAATAAATATGGAGATTCGGTTGTACTCTGTTGCAAATGTCACACCCTGTACTTCCTCACACTCTATTTGGTTTTTCACACAAATACTTGTTAAGAGGCAGAGGAGAAGGGAGCGAGAGGAATAGTAGGTCTGTTGGACAGAAGGGTGGAGACAACGGAAAGTGAGATAAATTAGACGAGAAAGGGAAAAAGCGCGTTCAGCTCGTCTACAACTCTATTCGGAGATGGAACTGAACAGCCAAACAAACAGTTTATGTTGCCTTGAGAGTCCCTGCACCACCTAGACTACATTACGTTGCATCTAAACAAACATTAAACCATGCACATAAAGATTATAATAAACACAGACAAATCCAAAAACATGCACAGAATCACTGAATAAGCTCAAGCATGTGTATAAAGCTACACATTGGGGAAAAAACACCCTCAGGAAGTTAATGAAAAAGGGAGACAAAGGGAAAGCGAGGACATTTGTACAGCATCAGATTGTGAATAAGAGGCAGAGCGAGAGAGGGAGAACAGGAATATGGGGGCTAAATTATTTAATGTTGAGGTAGATTTGCTCCTTGATTTGAAAGGTGCTGGTCTCCAAGCAACCTCACACAACCCTGTTGACTGGCCAGACAAGCCAATAGTTGTCATACACAGAACTAGATTAGACTCTTCTGCTTTCCGGTTAGCTTTCACAACTTTTAATTTAGATTAGTTGCTGCTGCACAGGAAAAAATATAAAACTTGCATGGGATAATTAAGGCTCGTTTATTAAGGCAGAAATACGATGGTACTGTGGAGGTTGATAGAAGAAAATGCAACGGTAATATGTCTCTATTAAGAGCATCGCTTATATCAAGGATATTAGAAATGAACGTATGATTTACAGTATTAGTTGCATTTTGCAGTTCAATATCCCTGGCCCCTGTAAATATTAACCCTTAGAACACTTAGCATTTCTGCTGCTTTTTTCGATTACTATTTCAAAACGTACAGTATACAGAGGCTATAAGAATGTGCTATATAGTGTCTTATATCCTTTATTTTCAGCACAACCTAAGCAATCTGATGATGTTTTTTTTTCATTTTCACCAACTATATAAACACACCTGATAATCGGATTTAAATAGGGACATTTGGAAATACGTCACAGTTCAAAGTTCGTTTTTATGAACAAAAATAAAAATAAAAATGGTCTATTTAATTATTGCTACTTTATAATTTATACTAGAAATGCGATATGACATTAATCATATCTTTGTCACAACAAGGCGTAAGAAGACGTAAAAACAATTTTTTTAAAAGCCTGAATATGTGACCTATAAACACAGACTCCCAGGATGTCCATATAAGGAGTTGTGTGTTATTCCCAGGGCACTTTACCAAGGGTAAAGATCCATGCCGTGTAAGCATTAACGGTTAAAGACTCAAATTGGATAAATGAAAAACAAGAATTTGTTTCTGTCAAATGAAAATAATTTCACCTAAATTTGACTCTGACTGGACCTTTAAATACACATAGAAATCTTTGCTTTTTGGTTTCCCCGAGTCAAGGGTGACATCAAAGAGAGAAAGAACTTTTTTTTTTTTTTTAACTGTGATCTCTCTGTGAATAGTAAGCTTTAAGAAGCCAGACTTGAAAAAAACTGACCTGATTAAGTTTCTTCCATAAGTTGAGGACAGGGGAAAGTCCACTCGACCAGAGCTCCCTGTCAAACTTTGACCCAGTTGCCACTGAGCGGCTCAGGATACGTAGTTGAGAAATCACCTGGGAATGAGAAGTGAAGTATGAACACCAACAAATGATTGAATTAAACAAAGGAATTATACTGAGGTAAAGTTATGACTAAGTGTACACAATTATACCAAAATAAATCCAATACTGTTTGCAACTTCCTGTACATAACTTGTACTTGTCCTCTTTGAAAGAATGTGTAAAATATGAATACAGTACAAACTTTTACTAAGGTAACACACAAGATTAGGGAACACACATTCACCATTAACTATGTGCTTACTAACATATATACGTAGCATACTAGCCCTTTATTAGTAATCACTAAGCACATATTAGCACCTTATTCTACATAACCTTATTCTACCTCTATTACGACATAAATTAAGATGCTTCTGACATAAGGTGTTAATACGTTCTTAAAATGTACTAATAAAGGGCTAGTATGCCACTTATATGCACGTTAGTAAGCATCTAGTTAATGGTGAATAAGTGTTCCCTAATCCAAAGTGTTACCACTAATTCGGCCCAAAAGCACAGTAATACAATATCACGTACATAATCTGGTGGCTAAATACTACAATGACGGTCAATGACATGTGGAAATATTACAAGTGAGAAAGGCATGACCCCAAACACATCTCCTAACAGCTTCTCACACACTTAATCAAACTGGTTTCGCCTCAGGCTTCAAGGCCCCGGATAGTGCTTTTACCTAGACACAGTGTGAGTGTTTGTGCAGTAGTGTGGCTCTGTATGTAGTGAGTGTGTGAGTGTTGTGGGGAAGGCAAAGTGTATGATAAATGGCTTTCATTTGGTCCAGGAGAACTCTTTACTTACACCTGCTTTATCTTCTCTGCTCAGGAGGGAAGGTGTGAGAGTGTGTGTGTGTGCATAGGGAGTGGGAGAGAGCAAGAGAGAGTGTGTGTGTGTGAGAGAGAGAGAGAGAGAGAGAGAGAGAGAGAGAGAGAGAGACAGCAAGGACGGAAAGGAAGAATAAAAACTGATAGCTAATCTAGAACTTCATCTTGACGGCGGTAAAAATGAGGGCAGCTGAGGATGGAGCGTTCAAATATATTGGGGTTCAAATGTAAAGGGATTTAAATATATTAAGATTTGCCCTTATCTCAGCCACTGACTACCCGGCAGAGACTTTTACCATCATACCCAACTGGGGAAAAAAAAGGGTTGAGACAATATGTGCAGGTAAGTCACTTTTAATCATACTGGTAGCAGTCCATTCAGGCGAGGCTTTTAGATTAAATCAGTGTAATCCGGGATTGTGGAATATTGGGGGAATATTTCTCATGGTCATAGTGAAAATGTTCAATAAAGACCCCAAGAGAACACAGAAACAGATGCGGTTATACTGACTGCTCAACTAAACATAAAGCATATATAATCCACACAAACAAGCATTATTATTATTATTATGGATTCTAATGTTGGATCATTTATGTGTCCACCAAAAGGGGAAAAGAAGGGGGGGAGAGAGCGAGAAAGAGCGATAAAGAGAGAGAGAGCATGTACTGACAGCAGGAGGGGCGACAATGACATATGGACGAGATAGGTGGAGGGACACAAGTGCCCTTGAGGGAGTTGTGTGAATTAAACTAGGTTGGTGGCTTCAGTGATCAGCTGACCACACTGACACTATGAATGGACATTAAGAGCCATATGCATTTATGTGTGGTTCAACGGTGCTTATTGAGAATAATTACACAAAAAGAAACACACAACTCATCAAGAACACCTCAGTCTCTCAGGGTGTCTACAGGTATAAACAAGTTAAATTTAAGACTTTTTACGACCTTTTAATACCACCTCTAAATGAAATTTAAGACCAAACTTACAATGGAAATACATATCAAAAGTGGAACATTTTTATGACATATGATGCAGCTGGCTTCATACGCGCTGCCAGGCACCGACCTCAACCAAGAATACTCATTATTTTCAAGCCATTTGTGATTAAACTTGCACTTTCCCATGTTGTCGAGTGGTTAATCAATGCTGCCCGCCACCTGTAGACGCTTTAGCCTAAATCATAAAAAGCTGTGCAGTAGGCTAGTGCCGAGTTGAAGACGAGACCTAGACTCTATCAGCGGCAGTGATAGGGTCTCATCTTTCACTTGTCACCCAACCATTACAGCCTCTGAACCAGCCCATAGATAACGCAGTGGCTACTGGGAAAATAAAATATTTGAACTAGACTGACCGCATTTTCGCGGTGACATGGCACACAAATATTTAAGACCCATGCAATCTGAATTTAAGACAATTTAATAATATTTAAGGCCTTATTTTTAGGAAAATTGATTTATGACTTTTTTAAGACTTTTTAAGACTTTTTAAGGACCCGCGGCCACCCTGCAAAATAAAGTGGTAGAAGACGGATGGATGGATAACATTTAGTATGAAAAAGTCAGTAACCTGACAAATCATGTCAATTCCATGGTGAGAATCGCTGCCATAACCTTAACATTGGCATGTCCATCCTCAACCGTTTGGCGAGTCATACAGCTGAACTGAAAGGTCCATCCCTGCTGCAGTGTACATGTTTTTTAAAAATCAATTTACATTCTCAGACCTTACACCAATACGGCATACTGACAATAATAATATAACCTTGACGATGATAAAAGCAGACATGTTCCTCACTGTGATGGATTACCCATCCAAACCCAGTTTCATGTCTGTGCAAGGTGAATTTTATTTCACACTGAAATAAATTGAAACGGATGTCTTCCTGGTACAATGCTTTAACCTTAAATTGAAGTCCTGACCCCAGAGTAAACTGCTTTTATGTCACCAGAATGAAGGTGACTACCAGCAACAGGTTTGTGTTCAAAGTAACACACACAAACACACATACACACATACACACACGTTTGCACAGCTATTCCTCTTTGGACACTGCACTGACTTAAGTTAGTTCATTTGGACTAAACAATGAACACTAAACTAAACTTAAACTAAACACAATTCAAATTTTAGTCCTAAAATAATCCGGGTGTTGGGCTCCATGTGGACTACTGGTCCTGGGTTTATGCCAGAAAAGTTCCTAAAGAGGTAACAAATTCAAGTACTTTCTCTCTGTCTCTTTACCTTTCTCTTTCTCTCTCTCTCTCTCTCACACACACACACACGTGATTAAGTGTTGCAAAACAAATTGGAGACTAGACAACAAAGCCACAATGTAAATTAACAAACAAATCTAAATATATTTTTTTATTATCTGATACTGAATAGTATAATATAGTGAAAAAGTTAATGCAGCCAGCTGATAAAAGAGAATGAACTCATGCATAAAGTGAACATGATGCAGATTGGCACTTGAGAGGAAATAGATGTGGACATGTTTTTACTGGAGCATTCGTCTTAAATAAGGAATGAAGAGGGAAAAGGGAATTCAGAAGTAAAAAAAAAAAAAAAAAAAAATCAGACCCACCTGTTCCCTGGTAATTATTTAAAACCAGTCTTACTTTGAGCTGTCACAGAACACACACACACACATATCAATGCAAACACTGAGTTTATGCAAGGTCTTACTCTGCTAAACCAGAGCAAACATCAGTTCTGTTGATGCATTGGCTGCAAATAAACACAGACCGCAAAGAATGTCAAGCTTGCACAAATAAACACAGCGGGGCTTTGCGCTAAGTATGAAGTCAACGTATTAAATGGCTCACATGACACCGGCTGAGGTAGCCCTATTAGGCGTGAGTCTAAAGTGCACAGCTGTTATGACGGTTCTGTCCCTGAGCCACAGAATCAAATTCAATCTGAAGTCCCGTTGTTTCCAAAACATCCAGATAATAAATTTGGATTATACAAGGAATATAGATTATAAGAGCAACTAACATGTACGGGCATGTAGAGTAATTTAATCTAATTTGTTGAATGTGTTTGTTTACACGCCTGTATGTATTGGAGTAAGATTGAGTTCCTTTCTGTGTGTGTGTGTGTGTGTGTGTGAGTGTGTGTGTGTAGGTGTGTGTGTGTGTGTGTGTGTGTGTGTGTGTGTGTGTGTGTGTGTGTGTGTGTGTGTGTGTGTGTGTGTGTGTGTATGCACCTGGGAGCTGATGATCCTTTGAGAAGATCTCTCTATGTTTGCGGGCAGACCAAAGAACGCAGGTCTGTCGTCTTCTGGGAGACCCTCGATTACACTTCGGTAATCCTGAGAAGACACACACACACACACAAACTCATCCACATGCATGAATAGTAATGTAAATACAAGAATGAGAATTAACCCGACACAAGTTTTACATTTCCAAGCAAAACATGCTCCAAACATGCTCCATTTGACTGCAGGTTGATAATGATTTCATTATTTTATTTGACTCATTGCTCTGATGCTTCGATGCCGATTTAGTAATGAACCTTTATTTTATGGCTGCATGCAAGAAAAGACATAAGAAATGCATCATTTCTAATAATATTGCATATGGCACCAAATAACTTAAATTGTTAAAACTTTCTGCTAGAAATTGTATAAACAGATCCAAAACAAGGATTTTCACATTGATTTATGCTGCTCACAAAATGATCTTTCGATGTCTTTGCAGTCTGCTAACATTCTAAAAGGCCTGGAAAAAACAGGCCTCTAATAAACAGTTTGGACATAATATGGGCACTCATTTGTGTGTGTATATTAAACTGCAAACACAGAATATAAATTATGTGCAGACAAATTGTGGGAACTTGAGGGAAATTACAACTTCATAAACCAACTTAAAATAAAGCCAACAACACAGACAAATGAAAATCCAATAGTGACTTAACCACAAACCATAAATCTACTCACTTGTATGACATTGAGTACAACTTCATTGCCTTCATTTAGCCTTTTCACCAGTTGACCTACGACTGTTCGGATGTGGTCTGAAGAAGCTAAAAACGTCACCCGGTCAGTCAGTTTTTTGTGGGAGCATTTTAATGATTTCTTCAGGGTATCTGCAGGTTTCAGCAAGTCAAATTCAAGATTTTTTAAGACCTTTTTAATGCCACCTTGAATGAAATTTAAGACCGAATACACTATAAAGATAGGCTCGTCGTCCAGCCAACTCTCAATAAATTTGCACTTACCCATAGTCGCAGACTAGCTAGCAAGCATGCAGATAACCATTTATATCAGCACCTCTCTACACCTCCTTCTCCCGCGAGAAAAAGTCCTGCCCCGAATAATTTAAGACTTATGAGTATTGAATTTAAGATTTAATTTTATATACATGAATTTAAAACTTTTTAAGACTTTTTAAGGATGCATGGACACCCTGTTGTTGTTTTGTTGATTCTGCACAGCACACAGTAGATGTGTGTGTGTGCCTGTGCACATAATTAGGATGTGCACATACACCCACTTCCCAATAAGCTATTCAGTATTCAAAGAACGCAGTGCTCAGCGAGTTAATACCTTGAACATGTTGGAGAATGCTTTACACAACACATATGCATTCATGTTATTCAGGTGTGTGTGTGTGTGTGTGTGTGTGTGTGTGTGTGTGTGTGTGTGTGTGTGTGTGTGTGTGTGTGTGTGTGTGTGTGTGTGTGTGTGTGTGTGTGTGTGTGTGACAAACTTCATCATTCTGACAACCTACCAATATGCTGCATGAATTTGGGAGGCTGATCTGAGATGGAAAGATCCGTGTTCCTCCTCTGCTCTTTCTCTGACCAGCCGAGAGGAGGCGCGCCGAGAAGAACTGCTCGAGGTACGAGCGCAAGATGCGGAGGTCGGAGGGGTTGTCAATGCGGCCGCCGTAGATGGCGCTCTCCAACAGACCGTGTACAAACTCCCACTGGAAAGATTTACCTCCTTGGAGACAGCGACACAGGTAGACATACAGCTTGTTACCATATTACCAAGACATACGTACAGTATATAGTTGCGTAAGTGGCATAATATACACAAAACACTGAGATGTAAATGTTTCATGTGTTGACATGAACAATATAACAGCACTGTGATCTGTCACCTGCTCTCTTACCTTCAAAGAGCCTGTCGATGATTTCAAATCCAGCACGGAGGTCTGACAATGAGAACTCATAGAACTTAGTCCAACCCTGGACAAAGCAGATAGGAGGGAAAATTAACAATAATAATAAAAAAAAATACATATATTTATTTATTTCACAGTGGATTCAAGATATTAAGAGCTAATGTGTTACTTACTTACTTAGTAGTAAAAGACTACCACAGACCATATAAAGCAAGTTATATTGAATTGGAACCAAGGAGCGACTCCACTGGTTGCAAAAATAACTCTGTTTGAATAGAAGTCAATGGGGAAATTATTCCTCACTTCATTTACAACCTCACTAACCATTTCCCTGAGGAGTTAATCGTCTCATTCACCAGTCTTAGGTCTTCTTCATTACAACATGATGTTAGTTTTGTAATTACTGTTCCCATTTGGAGGAAAAGAGATGATAAAGCACGCCGCATATGAGTCGACGCCAGTGTGACAGACCGCTGTATTGTCTAATAGGAGCCTGGAGCCTTAACATGGTGCCGAACAAATGACAGATCTCAAGACTTCAAAACTGGATTTCAGATTCTTATAGGTGACACCAAGTTCAGAAATGATGTGCTTGAGTGCGAGTGTCTGGGGCACATTATACTTATATTTGATGAATATGTTAATAGGTGTATACTTGCTGTGGACAGCTTTCCATCAGCCAGTTCACACCTGGCATTAGAATGCGTCTCCACTTTATCAGTGACTGAGTGCCAAATAAACCTCATTAACCTCCTCCTCTGAAGTGGAATTCATTCCACACACATACACACATAGCTGTAGCAATGTTAGCACAGGAGGCAAAGCATCAGAATATCTGGACACTCCATCACTGACTGACTGGCAGTTATCTGCTTGGTCCTTCACTTACTATACTCAGCAGTCTCTTACTCTAAAAGTTGTGAGTTCCAGCCTCACACGGGGCATTGGTTTTACAAAGTATTTTGCACGATGACATGACAAATTAGAAACAAATGCAGTGTGTTCAAATGTGGTTTTAACCTACTTGCTACAACTAAGTGGACAGTTATAAATGTGTCATTTGACACCTGGCACAATGTGTGTTCACGTGTCACGAGTGACAAATTGTGATCCAGTCCCATTTTCTGGCCTGATATGCAAATAAAATAACAACATTTATGGAGTCTGTTACAATACCGTCATTACTGTGTGCCAAATGAACTGCATTTTATGTTCTTGGTCTTTGCTTCCTCAACAATGTGAGCCCCCTCGAATGGTATCAGACAGACGCAGCCTCGTTAGTGTAGTGGGCAGCGCGTCAGTCTTATAATCTGAAGGTCATGAGAAGGTCATGCTCACTAGGGGCAACTGTTTTATGTAGATATATCAG
Source organism: Microchirus variegatus (assembly GCF_963457635.1). Taxonomy (NCBI): domain Eukaryota; kingdom Metazoa; phylum Chordata; class Actinopteri; order Pleuronectiformes; family Soleidae; genus Microchirus; species Microchirus variegatus. The sequence continues at coordinate 27,468,816 of NC_139804.1, read as the reverse complement.
GTAATGACTAGAATGACTTAAAGAGCTACATAATCGTCCTGTTTTGCTTATCTTGTTCATTTGTACTTGTGAAAAGTTGTGACAGGAGCATTGGTTTAACAGTGTTGGGTTAGTTAATATATTAATATATTACATATTACTCGTTATTTGTATTAAACCTAATACATTTCTTTACACTATCACTTTCTTTGCAAAGTAACATTACTTTTACTATACTTTTATCAAAAAACCTGCTGGAGCATAACACAAAATAGTGCATAACTCAAAGTAGGGGGAAAACATGATTTACAAATATAAATCTGAAAGGTGTTGGGTGCATATATATTCACCGGCCCATTTATTGTGAAAGCCCTGAGAACAGAACTTTGTGGACATTTTCACATCCATCATTAGATTTTTACCTGAAGGCCTCTCCAGAGAGAACTATGATCAGATCCTACTTCCTCACTCTAAAGTTTAAAAATAGACACAAATCATTTCTTTTTTGCAGAGAACAAAATATGACGTCTTAAGTTAGTCGTAAATACTGTGTAAGGGTCAGATGTCAATGTGTATGTGTGTATTAGTCTGAGAAGGAAAGACAAAGAGAATAAGTTAATCACCAAGCACAACTTAAGAAAGAAATAATAATTTTATATTTAAAAAATAGGTGGTGTTAAGGGTTCATATTTTGGTTTGGTTAGGTCAGTTTTTTCTCCAAACAGCTATACATAAGAGAGTGATTAAGGCACGCGTATTGGAATCAAGCCTGAGGATAGACAGACAAAGGAGAAACAACTGTGCAGGAGTTGTGGAAGTTTAATAATAAAAACCTGTTCTTTGCCACAGTCTTTCCTTGTGTTTTGGTTAACTTGGAGTGCTCCGTTTGTGTGCCGGAGAGCTGACCGCTGCTTCTCCTGGCTGTTGTATAATGTGTCGCCATCTTAGTATTAGAATATTTCGATGTTTGGTTTGCCTAAAATTGAGCATAACAGCATAAATATACAAAAGCCTGGAAATTCAAAGAAATCTATTTACAACACTTATAAGTTAATTGTGTTCAAGTATATATAGTAGTAGTAGTTGGAGTACTAGTAGTAATATTTATGCACACTAAATGACTAATGTACAAACTTAAGTAATGTGTCCTAAAGCTAGTAGTAGTAGCAGTAGTAGGAATATGAAGTTAAAGTTACTATATAAGTATCAGTGATGACATTAAACAAATTCTTATCTTGATAAATTTCCTTACTGCAACTGCAGTTTTTGAGTTCAATTAGTCAAAAAAAACTCCATTCCAGGCATAATTTCTCAATTTGTTTAATTCACGCTGTATATATTTTGTGGTAATGCACACAAAATACTCGCTGGGTTTCATCTGAAAAATAAACAGTCTGGATCTGTCTTTAGGATTACAAATTATGTTCCCAGCCTCTAATCTTGTTATGTAAAAACAGATTTATCACCAGAGCTGTAGTTCAAATAAAGAAATATTATGAGTTGGTTCTGGCACAGGTATAAAAAAAACAACACTACCTGTGATTTATTTGGAGGTGTTGTGAGACTGGTGAAGCTGAGTTTAAAAACACATCAGTTATCAAAATACATAAAACAGTGACCACCATCAGACGCTTGTAGTATGTCTCCCTTTTTGCCTTCCCAACACTTACCAGTGTATGACATCATGTGCATTTCTCATTCACCCACCATTCGAAAAATGTAGCCACAAGACAGAGGTCTTCCCCTGCTTCCTGTGATCTAGGAACCCCTGAAGTGAGGGAAAGTACACAGCAATGGAACTGATCTTGCTTGTGTATTTTACCTGTGGTATGTAGTTGCGTCTCTCTTGGCAAACAGCGTGGAACCAGGCCAGACAGAACAGAGACTGAGCTCTCGCCAAGACGCCTCCTTAACACAAACAAGCAACACCATGTCAGAACCCAACCAGTTACAATACTGAATCATTATTATTGTTGTGTCTTTATTCTATAATCATAGGGAGGAATTGCTTCTTTTTTTTTTTAATATTATTATTATTCATCAGAATCATTCAGAATAAAACAGAACAGAAATGACAGAAACTGCAAGAAGAGAAACAAAGAGAAGGAAACCAACCTTTGCTGATCTGCTCAGGAGTCCATGACTCATATGTCCTCAGCAGATTCTTCTTCAGCCCAGGAGGAGCCTGGAGACAGACAAACAGAGACATTTTAGACAGGAAATGGACAATGTAAAAATGGAAAATGTTGAAGTTTAAAATGCTAGTTTAAACGCCAAGGTCAAAGCACTATACTGTCATAAAAGCACAGCAATATTAAAGTGTATGAGGACAAAGGTTCCAAAATATAATATCTTGTTTACTATACTGTACAGGCACAACAACGTCCAATGATTTGACGCAGCTCAGTTGCTGCAGTGAATTTCCTTATTCTGAACCAATGTAGGAAGTCTGTTATCTGAATGTAAATTTATATATATTAAGCACTGATAATGCATGTTTGAATAAAAGGGACGTAATAATAGATACAGAAGCTGCTACAGATGATAAACAAGTAAAAAAAAAAGACACAAATGTGTCTACAGCGAGCAAAATCAAATCAACCTCACAAACAGCAGTTACACTGGAGGCCAGCTGTAAGAGCTTGGAACTGTTTATTTTCTGTTTTTGTTGTGTTTACTAGATTAGGGCGCCACATGAGGCTGCATTATTGTGAGACTGGAAGACTGAATTGTGAGAAGTAGGAAGCATAATTTCCTGAGGTGGCCAAGAGTGTTTCCCAAATCCCCCCCCTTTATCAAATATGTGTGCCTGGGTGAGGCCAGAGAGACGGTGAGAAAACAATTCGGAAAAGTGTGTCAAGTTGATTCTTTTCAGTCGGCTTTGTGTTCTGTGCTCAACCCCCAGCGTGGAGGACCAGCAAACAGTGGACCGCATGTGAAATTTGAAAATTCTCACATTAGTGGAACAAATCTTTTGGTTTAACAATGTGGAGCCAAAGAAGAAGTGAATGTTAGGAAGGAAAATGTTGAAGTTGTTCTGTGCATATACAAACACACATTGTTAATGAACAAAATAAAATTCTATTAATTAACTGTAACATTCAGTGAGGAGAGAGAGGAAAAGGGCCACAGCCCATGATAGTGCATGCTTTTATTTCTATTTCAAAGGGTGCATGTGTTTAAAAATGCTGTCATGTATGTCATACTGTACTTCAGTTGGTCCTCACGAGTCAGCACATACATACTGCCTCTTTAAAGGGGAAGTAAGTAGTTTATAGTGACATCTAGAGGAGAGGCTGAAATTAACAACAAAGACCTGCTGCTCTGCTCACCCCCTCCCTTCCCTGAGCGCTACGGTATCCGCAGCTGGTCAAATGTCGTCCTCATCGTCTTTCTCCGTGTCAGCAGATGAGGTTCGTGAGGCGAGGGAGAGGGCGAGCTACCGCGGCCGTAGCAGACGAAGCGAGAGAGCGGAGGCGGGACTTCCGCTACAAGTAAAGAGACGCTTGATTTGTTCTCTCGCGTTTGTCCTTACAGGCTCCGGCAGAAACATGGCGTCTCGCTGCTAACAGTGGCTATGCAACCGCGGCCCGCGACCATGTTATTTTAAATGACTTTTTGAAACACTACGAAAATGAAACAAAGAATATTATACAGCGACTAGACAATGCAGGAGCACATAATATGTATAAAAAAGTGGATTTTGGGTAATATAAACCCATAAATACTACATATTGTCCCTTTAAGTTCTCAGTACAACTGATTCATCTGTTAACAATATGTTACGTCCATGATAGAAACAGTGAGCACACACTGAGATGAGTTCACACAATATCAGCTTGGCTGAACATTTGCTATGTCCATCTGGAGGTTTTAACTGTACATTGAAAAAGCACTCCTGATTTTCAAATTCACTACATATGTTATCAGCCTTTGTGGATTTCATTTATTTGCATGGTGTTTGTTTATTATTTTAACATTGTTACTTAAATCAACCTCAGCAAAGCAGCACCCCCATGACTTTGTTTTTCACTGTTGATAGTAAGAATGCAATTATCAATTTCCTTGTCACTTTTTATGACTTGAAGTTACTACATTCTGGTTCTGTGTATCTTCATTGGAGATAATGTAACATTCACCCTATGAAAAAGGCTGAGCGGCTACACTCGTATTCTATTAATTCAGTTATTTCCTTAAGGGGTGTCTTTTATTTTTGTAAAGTGGGTTGTAGGACAGGTAAAGTGGATGATATGTCTTCTTGTGTGTGCATGAGTCCAAGTCTGTAGTAGGTTGGGAGGACACATTTTGATACAAACCCGTCTTTGTGAGGACATTTGCTTTAGAACTATTATTATTAGAAATAGTTTTAGGCTAGAGTTAGGCTACGGCATTTTAGTGTGATGGCTCAGGTAAAGGTAAGGAAATAGGGAATATATCATATTTATGAGTGGCCTCATTAAAAATGCTTGGGGAAGGGAAGAAATAATATATCCCACTGCCTTGATGTGAATATGGAATCAGGATGTGTGGGTGCATACTTCTAATGTATATCAGTAAGTAAGCATATCAGTATGATAGTATACGTGTCAGAGAGAGGGGCTGTTTGTGCAGCATGGTTAGCTGCTGAAGTAGTGAACCCCCGCAAGCACAACTCCCCTCAGAATCACACTGAGCTCTAAAGCACACATCACTAACTCACAAGCTGCAGGCCTCTCTACCTGCTTAAGCCCACTGCATAATGCTAAAAAAATGTTGGTGCATTTGTGCACAAATCAGTGTCACATTATGGCCTAATCCACATGGAAACAGAAGTAATTATCTTGGAGATAAGACAGATTTGAGTGCCCTAATTATCCTACACGCTAAGTTGTCAGGGGCATTTCAGAGACCCTACAAAGAGCTAAATGCTAAGTACTAAACTATTTTATATTGGCACTTACTTACTTCTAGCTCTTGTTTGTCACCAAATGTTGAAATGCAGTTATTGTCAGTCGCTTTGGATAAAAAGTAAATAAATAATAAATAAAAATAAATGTAATTAAATTGGTCCTAGGTGCATGTCCATTTTGAAGAACCCCAACAATGTGTTATGGCCAGTGCAGCCTGCCTGGAGGATAACAGGAGCCAGGCCTGGGGAAGTGGCCTGTGGGCGAGTGCGAGTGGGTCTGAAGCAGAGACATGGGTCTCCAGCGGATACCCCAACCCCAGGAGGAATCGTGCAATTCAGCAACCCTTGATGTTGCTCAATCCAAAATGAATGAGAAGCATTTCACTTGATGCCTCCACAGCAAAAGAGTGAATTGGCCATTAGGTCAACCATACCCAATATAAAATGTAATGCTAACTATGGTAGAAGTAACGTTTGTTTTGGTGTTTATATCTGTGGGTGTGTGATGGTGATTGTGTGCGTGTTCGAGTACCTCATAGGTGAGCTTGAGACTGGACTGCAGCAGTATGGAGGGGAATCTGGGGTGAACTTCTGCCGTCAGCCAGAGACGGAAACCCGGTTTGGGTTGCAGAACATTAAGCTCCTGAGTGACAGAGACAATGCACACATTAAACTTATGAGACATAGCTTAGAGATCATAAAGGTCAAATAAACAAGTGTCAATTATGAGTTAAAGCAATTAGACAAGACTTGATCATTTTCAGAAAAATATTGTCCAACCACTGCGTCATGCAGTTTAATTTGTCTTCTAAACTCTAGGGATTGATGGATTCTATATCTGAGTAAAACCACAAAGACAAAGATTGCAGTCAGCTGGTTTGGATTCAGACTCAGATCCTTGCTTGTCTGAGGTAAAAGTACTTACCGCAAAGTTCACTCAAGTGCATACATTCATCATTTTGAGAGTAAATTCTTTATACAGCATTTTTTCATACCCCAACAATGCACTGCCACTGACTTATATCCATTTATGAATTCTAGGGAGGGAGGTGGGTTCTTTCTTTCTTTCTTTTGAGAAGAAGATCATGGAAGCAAAAACTATCACGGAAAATCTCAAACTCAAAAAGAGAAGAGCCAACATCTTTCGTAAAAAAGAAGCATCTGTATCTTATTTGTCATCCACCAGTATTTTACTGTCAGTTGTTTGTTAGCTTACATCTTTATTGCTCTACAAATCATGATACAATTCTGTCATCTTTTTTGGATTAGGCATATCCCAAATGATTTGATTCTGTAAGATCTGCAACAAAACTCTGCATTACCTATTCTGCTCATCATGGAATGAATATAAAAAGAGATTTTGATTGACAGATAAAATACATAGCACTTTAGGTAGATGAATAAGTAAGAGTAAGAGATGTGGAAAAAAGAGTGTCAGAAAACAAAAGGAAGAATATGAGTGAACAGGGATGAGAGGAGATGCAGCCAACTTCAATTATGAACACTTTCCACTTTTCTTTCTGACCGACCAACTGGGTTAGTGGAAGAACGGAGTGACTGGGTAGACAGATGGCAAAATGAAAATGGAAAAAGAAGAAAGCCTGTTATGGAAGTTTAACACAGGCACATCCTAAAACATGTTCCTCTCTGGGTAGAATTTCCACTTGCTTGCTGAGGCTCAACTCATCTTTTATCTGCTTCCCTCCTTTCACATCTATAGTTCCTTGAGTCTGTCTTTCCCATGCTCCATGCCGCCCTCAATCCCCTTGTTGTATCGGTTTTTCATTTCAAGCTCGACTGCCGGGACCTCAGCCTCGGTCGCTGGGCAAAGAGCTCGAAAAAGAAATGGAAGGAGAAAAAGCAATGACCAGACAGAAAAGGGATTTTAGTTAAACTATATGAAGGCGGACTGGAGGAAAGGAAAATAAGGAGAAAATTGCTGGTATACAAAGATGGAAACAAGTGAAAAAGCAAACGATTAATGGGTGGAGGTAGAGAGAGGGTTGGTGAGGAGAGTGCAATGGAGACGGATAAGAGTAGAAGAGGACTGCTGTGTTAATCCATGGTTAAAATCACACTGGGAGCACAGACAACTCTGGACAGGAAGGAACTCTGGCCGACCTCACAATACACATGTACAGTACAAATACACACCAACAACCGCAACAACCAAATACACACCAACACCGCAACACACTCCCAAAGTTGAGGGCGCATACACACATGTGCTCACATAGAGGCCAATCACTGCCAGCAGCTGTGCCTCCCAGTGACATATGACCTGCTACAGTTACAGAGCACTAAACAGAAACTGCAGGAAAAGCACCTGCACACAAATACATCAACACAAAACCATGATGAAGACTCACAGAATAAGGGTGTGAATGTGTACCCTACATATATACACTCAGTACATGTACAATAAAGGAACGCATGATAACTGTAGGTTTGTCCACAGACAGACAAACAAATATCCAGAAAGCCAAATAATAACAGATGGTCCAAATAACAGCCCCGAGAACAGCAGCACACTGACCAATTTGGCCCACAAGTAGAAAACCTTAATGTGAGGGAAAGGTTGAGAAATGGAAATTTGCACTGCAATATAAGGTGGGTGTGTGTTGGTATGTGTACTTCTCTCTCTTTAGGACATTTTCTGGCATAAACACTGACCTTGCTGGGACCAGTAGACCAAAACGTGGTCCAAAATGAGGCAGTACCTCCTTTCACAGGAACTGGTTACTTGTAGCTATAGGTTAAGGTTGGGGGTAACCACTTATGGTTAAGGTTAGGGAGAAGACTGTTTAGGCTGTCAAAATTAATGAAAGTGAAAGCAGTGTCCTAAGAAGAATAGCTGTGGATGTGTGTGTGTGTGTGTGTGTGTGTGTGTGTGTGTGTGTGTGTGTGTGTGTGTGTGTGTGTGTGTGTGTGCGCGCGAAATTGCGTGGAGTTTTGGACTTCTGAAATACCATGAAACTTTTATTCTTGTCCTGTACACACGTCCTGACAATACTGTCACACGACTTCTCTAAGAAACAGGCGGTGCTAATGTACTGAGACATGCAGCAATGCCTCAGCAAAGTCCATCAGTTAGAGTTAGAAGACTGTGCTGAAACCTTTTTCAAGGAGAGTAAAGGTTCCTGCAGACCATCCTTGTGTGTTTCTACCAAAGTGAAAGACCAAGATTAGGCAAATTAGTGTTGGTGATATGTGAATGACCCACGGCCACAACAAGCTGTCTGAGATCATATGGAGATTCTAGGTGCAGCAAACAATATTTCCATTCACACATGATCTGTGTGAGCTTGTGTGAGAATGTAGCAGGGAAAACTCTGGGGGAATCCACAGCAAGTAAATATGGAAAGTACCCTGCTTCCTGCCTTCTCAAGCCAGGCACCATTCCCTCACCTGTATCCTCCAGAGACTCTTCTGTTTTTGTCAACGCCTGTCACTCAAACAATGTTCCACTGATTGGATGATTCGTGAAAAGAAAAACCCAAGGCCGAAATCTGCAGACATTACCTGGAGGTGATGTCTGAAAACAGCTTTACACAGACACATACTGTATAAAGTCCTTCCTATGAGGCTTCTCCCAGCATTCAAAGACTTAAACACATATAAAGAACCTACTTTTTCCAGGAGTGGAAGCCATGCAGTGACGAGATGAAGATTTTTCAGGCAAAGCCAGTCTCCGTTTCGGGAACATTCGCGTAAAGTTGCTAAGGCCACATCAGCCTGTCCCTGACCCATAGAGATCTAGAGAGCCCAAGGGAGACATCAGTGGGAAAATGTGATTGTACATTGAAAGTTTTCAGAAGTTAGTAGCAAGTAATCTCATTCAGTAATCTAATTCATATCTTTTCTTGGTGGAGGAAACTATAAAATACCTGAAGAGGGAGATTCACAATGTGATTTGTCCCAATATAACCCTCTCCCATAGGCCAGGAACTCAAAATTTATCTGATTTATATGAATCTACTTACTTACCTACTTATCTACAGTACTGCGGTAAAAACCGCTGTCTGTGAACTCCTATAATAATAATAATAATAAAATACATACTACCTACAGTATATGGACAAATGTATTTGACAAACCTGTTTCAATCAGGCTTTGGGCTCAGCCCCTTATTTCTAATGAAGGGCAATCTCAATGCTTCAGCATATCAACACATTTTAGACATCGCTATGCGTTAAACTAGGACGGCCAACATGACTGTGCCCCAGTGTACAAAGCTAGGACTATAAAGACATGATTTGACGAGTTTGGTGTGGAAGAACTTGACTGGCCTGCACAGAGCCCTGACCTCAACCCCATCGAGAACCTTTTGGACTGGAACAGAGATTGCGAGCTAGGTCCAACATCAGTGTCTGACCTCACAAATGCTCTACAGAATGAATGGGCATGAATTCCAAGAGAAACACTTCAAAATCTTGAGGAAAATCTTCCAAGAAGTACGGAAGCTGTTATTGCTGCAAAAGGGGGACCAGCTCCACATAAAAGTCCAGTATATGTATTTGATTATGTCATTGCAGTCCCTGTTCATGTAATGGTCAGACATCCAGATACTTTTGTCCGTATAATGCAGATGGTTCTAAAAAATAATTGTATATAACAATTGTATACTTACAAAGAAAAAAATGATCAAACTGCGAACAAAAACAAATGAGCTACACTGTCAGAACATTAACAAAAGCTGTAAGGCCTGTGTTTCCATTTAAATAGAACACTCAACAAGCTCTAGCACGATCATTTTATGTGGAAGACAGCCTTTGCTGCAAATCTGCTCTTGGTAATTGTTCGGGGAGAAAAAAAATCCCCTCATGTTTCTACCTCATGATAGTTGTCTCTGCCAATGGTTTCTGCAGCGAGTTCTGCAAGCTCCTGGGACGGGTCTGCCCCTGGAGAGATAATGATCAACACTGGCTCCCATTCTAATGTCTCTTTGTAGAGACGCCGCAGGTTCAGTGGAGGGGGGGAGAGCTCCTTCATTCCTGCAGGGAAGAGGAAAAGGAAAAGTATGAAAGATAGTTCTGAAATGTACAAAAAGTAGTTTCATATGACAATTCTGTATTCTACTCCAAAGTGAATCACTGCACAGAGAGGGCCGTCTTGGCCAGGTCACTTTTGGAAAATAGGTTTTAAATTTAGTTAGTTTAGCTTTTTTACCTGGTTAAATAAAGGACAACAATAATAAAATAATTATAAAGAATAACAGCCAACAATGTAATGGGGTACAGGTAAGTAAGTAACAACAAGGGACATGATGGAGACCCATGGTCGCCAAATCACCTGGAAAAAGATGACAAAAAGGGATGGGATGTTTCCCTTATGGGGATGCTGAGTAGAAAGGTTGGGGGGGGGGGGGTCTATAAAGAAGAGGGAGAGCATAAATTGGACAATGATAGAAAGAGGGAGTAAGAGGAAGACACAGAGTGAGAGATTAGGAGGATAATGTACTGTGCATACTGAGTATTAAGTATACACTCAAGCAGCAGAAAAGTACCTAGTCAGCCCCATGGTGTTGAAATGTCAGGCTTTTTTTTGAAAATGTGTCTAAGTCTGTGTGCGAGCATCTGCATGCGTGTGTGTGTTTTCTCTCACTGAGCATAAGTCTCTAATCCTGCTGTAATATACTGAATCACATTATGAGCTAATAGTGACACACAAGCAGAGATACAAGCACACAGCGGTTCAGAGATTGTTGATGTAATTCATCATTAGTGGATTTCTCTCAGACTCACATACATATGCACACACACACTTGCACACAAACACACAAGTGCTGTCTTCTCTTGTAGAAACAACTGACCCAGTCTGAATATACTTTGGTGTCTGCTGCCAAATGCAATTTGCTGCACTAAAGTACATACACGCACATGCACACAAGGTCTTGGAAGACAACATCTCACAGCGACCTTTTGCTGCATCGCCATGGCAACATAAAAAAAAAATACAGTCATCTGACCACATGGCTTGTGATGTCTGACTGGGAAAAAAAACGTGCATGTGCACAAATGAATACCCAACTACCTCGCACGGTGCAGGTAATCAGTATTCGTGCTGCAGACAGCAACACCTGTCTGTGAATAGCAAAGTTCACCTTGGCTTTTATGACACACAACCAGGGCAAAGATGAACCCAGAAAAACAGAGTGCTACAGTCTCCGTGTGGTTCATACACAGTTCAGGTGTGGAAGCCACGAATGGCCAAGAATTAAAGAGCAGACACTTCACTACACACCGCAACTGACATGAGACACATTTAACTTTCCCCATTAATACTTATTTTATTGTTTTATAAAAAAAAACCCACTGCAATGGAAAGGGTAATTACTGAGATACAGAGAGAGGGAGGATTTTTTTAATGCATAAAAGTTAAGTGAACAAGCCAGTGTGTGAATGAATGTGTGTGTGTTCAATCAGGCATGTCTGCGTGCATGAGCAATGCCTGTGCCTGGACTGGGAGGATTGAGCGAGATTAGTTGTAAGAGGATTACAGACCCTGCCTCATTAGCATACTGATTCACCACAAACACATAAACACAAAATATTACTCTCCTGCCTTTTTTTGTGTCTCCATCTCTCACTCTTTCATTTACACACACACACACAGACACACACATTCACACCTCATGCACACACACTCCACCTTCACTGGTGGGGTTCACTTTGTGGTCAGTGCGCTTGATATCTCTCATTTATCATGATATCGACAATAACGCTGTGTTTTAGTACCACTGTCAACAGACAGACAAAAAGGCGAGATAAAGACGTGACAAACAGAGAGAGGTTTGACCGACATCAGAGAGAAGGATTAAATCCACAAAATCTGAAGTGTGGACGTGCACACATGGGCCTACGTACATGCACATTGTCAAAAACAAAGGTAGGAATGATGTGTTTGAAAGTTGGATGTATATATATACATATATGTATATATACGTATATATTAGGAACTTTCAACCAGTTCAACTCATAATATGAGTGCTATATTGAAGCGCGTGCACATGCACGGTCGTGTTCAATCATGTCTCGAAATAACCCGCTGTAACCTTTTTCACATCAGATATTTGTTAGTTTGAAATAGTAGGACAAACACAAGTTTTACCAGTAAAAATAATTAGGGTTGCACTCCAGAGAGCCAGGGTCATGTTGTTGCTCAAATGTCAGTGTATAGCTCACACTAAATCTTTGACACGTTAACCTGCAGAAGCTGTTTTTTTTTCCACAGAAATGTAAAGTTATATCAAAACTGTGTACATGTTTCCTATATTCTACATTTTAATGTTATTATACTACACTAATGGTACTGTATGTTTACCCGATCACTTACTACATTTGACAAAGCCTGACATGGCCTTCTTGGTACAGTAGGTTGCTGTGTCAGTGTCATAATCTGAAGGTGGTGAATTTAAACCACACATAGGACATATTTTTAAAGATGATGAATTATAGAGAGGCAAAAAAGATAATGGCAGAATAAAAACATACACACCTTCAAAGACTGAAAATAGACATTTATAAATACAGCTACAGTTCTCGTCTTCAATGAGCCGGCATCATTATTAGCCCTCTTTAGCAGCTGCTCAACAGCTGACACTGAGTTTCAGTCAATAGAGCTTCTGCTATAAGCAGGAAGCAAGGCAGTCAGAATACTGCAGCTCACAAAAGTGTTTTTTTTTTTGTATCTCTCCATGCCCATAGCTCCCCCCACTTTCATCTCTTTTTGCGACCACTTATTTTCAGCTGGTTCTCCACTGAGTGTCCAATTTAAAGCATTTATGAAACTACTTTAGAGTTGAGAAAAAAATATGACACAAACATTCAGCTAAAAATTATCAAAAAAAAAGTGTGATATGGAGATAAATAACTTCTGCTGCAGTCAAATTAAATGTGGTGAGAATGTCAGTAGCGTGGCAAAGAATTAAAAAACAAAGCCTTCAGTGATGCCAAACACTGAGGAATCTTACATTTCTCAGTGTTTTGTTTTCTAAGAACTTTCCTACAGTCTGCACTACAGTATGTGCTTTAAGATATTGTGCTGCAAGACTGCAATAATGTCACTGAGTGTGTTGGGATGACGAGCTCAAGAAACTAGAATACGGATTGACAGGCCAAGCAATCAGCCCTTACTGACAGGCACATTTTGAAGGGGCAATGTACAAGTGCATCTAATGTTGATTATTGCTTTTATGTGGGCAGTTTGTTTTGGCATGGTCATGGATTTAACAGTGGCTCATTTTTGTGCAAAGCATTTTAAGTTGGTTATAGATTGTATGGGCATTTTGGTGCACACAAACTAAGCGAATGTTGTTGTTGGCAAAAGCATCAGTCTCATAATCTGAAGGTTGTGAGTTAAACCCTCACATGGGACAATGGCTTTATTTGGATAATAAATCCAATGACACCAAAATGAAATGATAAAAAGTCCAGACAACATCAATGGGCTACACATGAGGACTGAGTCCTGCTGATAAACTCACACCAAATGTGATTCAACAACCCCAGTTAATGACCAAAACAACTCTGTTTACCATTCTGGATGAAGTGATAACACCAAATGTACCTGTAATATTACTGAAGCTATAGCAACATTCACAGTAGCATCTTCATGAGCCACATTAAAAAAAGTAACTTCCAGCTATCCTCACAATTAAGACAAGTCCATGTCTGCCAGTGGTTTCTCTTTCATGGGACAGTGATTGGTCCACTTTTGTTTAGCCAGAGGCAAACAGCAATAATCCTGGCAAGATGGATTATTGCTTGCAACATGCAACAAATCCAGTGGCCTCTGAAGGTTTGATGAACTTTCATTTAGTTATTCAGTAGTGATTCATTATTTGTTAGGCTTCAGTGATTGGTAGTAATGCTGCATTCAATCCAGAATCTCCTCCTCTCACTTTTGTCTACTGTTGTTTTTTGAGCAGACAAACAACTACATATTAGTTTCACCTGACACCAATTACCAGTTCCCCAGATAGTGCTATCAAACACCAACACAAAATTAGAATTGTCTGGGACTAAATGAATGAGCTCATTAAGCATAATAAAAACACAACAGTAGCTACATCACAACTCTTTATCCATGTGTGTTTGTCTGTCTCAAACTACCATAGAGGACAAACGTCAGACTAAAAGCCAGTTATTTGGGAACAGTTTGCCCAAATCGAGACAAAAGCTGTGTTCCCTGCTGGGAAATGCTAACCTTTGGGTGAGTGGATATGTTTAGGGTTAGCTTAAGGTTAGCGTAATGGTGATGGACTGGCAATTAGTCTTTATGGTGAGGGTCAAGGGAAGTCTTCAGGAAATATTCCAAGATGCTCTATAATGTTTGTGTGTGATGAGTGTGATTGTGTGGTCTATTATTGATGTTGTGGGGAGTCTGGGGCCCTAAATCTGTTCAGTAACTCTAAATGTAATCAACTGTCTTCCTTATGAGGACAAAAGGTAAAGTAACACATGCTTTCAAGTTAAGGTACAATAAGGTTTAGACATATATGGTTAAGGCTAGAGCAAAACTAAAAATAAGTAATGTAATTTGATGATGTGGTGTAATGTGATGTGGATACGCACTGACAGAGCGAGAAAGGTAAACGTTCAAGTAAACCAACTGTGAGAAAAACAATATTTGATCAGAAGTCGAGCAGTTTTGGCTCAGGAGGTAAGTGTGAAAGACTTGTCTGAGAATATTGTGCTTGAGTGTAGTGTATGAAGGCAGAATGTAGGGTGTGAAAAGCATCTCGACACAGTAAAATAGCTGTAGTTGAGCAAAAGGGCAACAGAACACGCTTTCCATCCATGTTTGCAGCTAATTACTCAGAGCATTCACACTGAAGTTCAGAAGGGAAAAGTCACACCGCAAGCTTGTCAGAAAACACCAAATTAAACTGTGTACACTTTTCAGCAGTTAATCATAATTGTCTTATTTAGCACAGACACAGATTCGGTTTATAATTCCAGTCCTGCATTTGCTTAAAACGCATTCAGTCACAGCAGTACATGCCAAACACGCTTTCTACACAGCATGCAGCTGACTGGGAAAATAATGTAACAACCGCACACCCGCAAACAAACAACATGACGTCAATGTTTAGCAGTCAAACACAGACTGTGTACGAATGCGTATGCAACAGTTGGAGCGACTCTGATGCAGCATATGGTGAGAAGGCAGACCTACGTCTAAAAGCTTTTAATTAGCCAACTTCTTGTAAATGTTAAAATGAAATGGTAAATGGTTTTTAATTAATTTTGTAAGGCTTCACATGAACATGGCTCCAAACCTGTGCTTAATTAGTTTTTTTATGGTAACACAATTAGAGGTCCAGTGTGTAGGAATTAGTGACATCGAGCAACAAGCTGAGGACTCACTCCTGTGCTTATCCCTCCCTTTCCCACGAGAATCAGGGAACTACAATGGCCTTTGCATACTAGATAGGATGTAAACACCTCCACAACACTTCCACCACTTCCACCCTCCCACTCTCTTCTTCATTGGTTTATGTATCTGGTTTATGTTGGCAGAGATATTTCCTCCATTTCCATGGTTATCCTTTGCTTACAAATACAAAACTCAACATTATTGTGATGACAGCATTGCTCATGAAGCAAGTGTGAGCAAGGAAAGAGGAGAAAACTTGTAATCAATTATGTTTTTTTTGTTTTGGTCTCTTGGATACTGTGAATGTATAATTTTATTTTACTTTGTTTTTTATTGGTTATTCTGTTTCGCCGGGTGCAAAAACATGCAATATGGGGATTAGGTAAATGGGATACTCTAAATGTGTATTCGCACCAGCCCTTCTAATACGAATCAGGAGGGGAATACGCTATTCAAAAAATCGGGAAAGAATGTTGCAACCCCCAATTGAAAGTCCCCAATCCTACCGAGTCTAGACTATTAGGTGTGAAAAGACTTTAATTGACCGTTGGTGTGAGAGTGAATGGTTGTTGTCTATGTGGCCCTGCGACGGACTGGCAAACTGTCCAGGGTGAACCCTGCCTACTGCCCTATGTCAGCTGAGATTGACACAGCACCTCCTTTCTCCTCATCTGGAGGATAAAGCTGTAGGATCCATGCTAATTCTGACCCACGTTTGGAGAATATTTCCGAATATTACTGCAGCCAACTGAGGCTGGAGTTATAGTGAAAAATTTAAGTACTGAATATGAACCACTTACCTAGGGCCTGGGAGGTAAATGAAGTCATGGCACTCTGCAGTCGGTCTGGTCTGACTGCCTGAACCAATAATAGCTGAGGAAAGAGGAGAGCAACGGCAGAGAGATATGTGATGTAGAAAGAAACAGCAGGTGTCTATAAAAATGTGCAAGCTCGAAGGTCAGTCCCTGGATACATATCCACTACCAAGTTCACAGAAGCTGGTCTGCTCTTTTAACTACTAAATAAACTCAATCTTTCTTTTATCTCAGAACCATATGTGAGCTAAAGGACCATCATTTTGTTCATTTTCTGAGGTTATCATGATGTCTTCTCTTTAACAGTGTGAGAAAAAAATAATCAATTTAATGGGCTGTCATTACAGCTTTCAAAGTAATAATAGGCTATTTAGTATAAACCTCCGTCAGTCCTCCTCAATGTGAGGTTTTGAAATGCATCTACGTTTGGAGCGACATTAAGAGAAAATTTGTGATTTACAACATAGAAATACCAATATTTGGAGGATACCTATTTATTTTCTGCTACCATCAATAGATTGAATGCCATTACATTTGGTTGCACATGAAAAATGCACGTAGGAGTAATGTAAACTGTCGCATAAGCCACACTGAGAGGGGGAAAGCTGGATGAAATTGTAGCTGCAAGATAAGGACAAGCCAAAATGTAATGTACTTTACCAATATTTCATTTAAATCTGCTAAATTGACAGAAGCAATTAAATAAATTGATCTTAAAACACTTTTTTGTCAGTTGTATGTACACTGCTGGTGTGGTCTGTCACTAATTTAAGTCTTTCAATTTGGCAGAGGAAATTAGCGCTTTTGATTGAAAGCTGACCTGCTGGAAGGGAGTAATCTTCTTGGCAACAGAGGACGGGATTTCCTGTTCACACTGTGAGCTCTGTGAGAAGGACAGCCAAAGGTCTGAGTCACTCAAACACAGGGACTGGTAGAGGGCTGGAAATGTAGTCTGCGAATATAGGATGGCAAAAGTTTAAATGAACGGATGACATGTAATAATTTATTTCAGTAATTAACAAATTATATTACATATAACTTTTATTGATTGTCTACAAGGTGCAGATGACAATCCTGTATATGCAGCTGATGTGTGATTAAGCGTGTCATTAACAAATGTTTCTATAGGAGTGTTTACTTTAAAAACGGCCATTGCTCCATGCCTCTCCGGATCAATCCAGGAAGGGAACTCCTGTGAAAAGAGATAAAAGTCAAAGACAGAAATAATGTGGAGGATTTCTTATTAAGAGAAAAGATGCAGCACTCTTACCTCTTTTTTAAACATTTCTCCTACAATGGATCCAGTAAAGGCATCCCATTCCTACCACAAAGGAAGACAGAATTCCATTTGTTCCACATTTGATCTGTTACTAAAGTCAGCATGATGGGATTCAATATATATATTTTTTTAAATACTCACATTCTCTTGGAAGAGTTCGGGGTGCATGCCTTTCACAAAGTGCATAGCAAACATTAACTGGTCAGCCTGAGAAACAGAGACACGGAGAGATTGATGTTTAGATGACATGGGAATCAAATGAGAAAATGAATTTGTCATGTTCGAACCTACAACAGTCAAAAGCAGAATGCCATGGTAGAACAAACAAAAAAATTCAAAACCTCACCCGCACAAGGGCAAACATGAGCTCGCACTCAAACTGCAAGATAAGCAGCTCTGAAAAGTTACCCTTAGGGCTTGTAAAGGGTTTCTACAAACTGACAGAAATGCCTGAAAACTGTAACAGCTCCACTGGCTGTATCATCCCAACACTCTTTTTATACCTCCCTCTCTTTCTTTCTCATCTGCTGGTCATTTAGGAGAGATAACCAACAAAATCCAGTAACCTCTTCTTCACAGTTGCCCCCAGGATAGGGGGTAGCGTCAGACGCAGCGACAAAAGCGTCATAAAACCATATCTCACTTTAACAAACACAGACATGCAAACAGCAGGAGTGGGACCGGAGCATCAGCGTGATTATGTAAACAAAAAAACATGTGTCGACTGGACAACGGAGAATCTACAGATTCCAGTGGTACCTATCACTCTACGACCAAGAATCACGGATCCAGCCCCAAAATAAGAGCAAAACAACAACTGACTTTCAAGAAATACAAGCAGAAATGTTGTCTTACCTTTGCTGTTTATCAAAACAAGTTATTTCCACCGGAACGAAACCACTTCTAATGAAGAACTACACTTCCCAGCATGCTTTGGGAACAAGTCCCGGTCTGATTGATCATTACAGAGCGACATTAGATCGTTCCGATTAGAGAAGGGCTAATGTCCACACAAATGCGTCATATGCATTTGTGTCCTTTTGACTCGCTAATGAAGTGATTCACACACATTTGGAGTCTGGGGTCTGATTCTACCGGTTTAGAGGTTTAAAACGAGCTGTCAATCACCCTAATTGACCAAGGTAAGCCAGAGCTATGGCGCTGCGTAACTGAAGACGCTGCAGAGTCACAGAGCTGTTATTACGCACCGCACAGGGAGCATTGATTTACAGCGAGTTATCATACCTTTTTTTTTTTTTTCAAAACATGTCCACATGTTGTTACATGACCTCCACGTGTTTTTAAGCTCCTACTGCATATTTTAAAGGTGATATTTGCTTTAAAATGCAATATTTTTTTAGGCGAGAGAAAAAAATCCTTCAGTTATGCTGTGTTCCATGTACATTTACTCTGACACAGTGGCATCTGCAGTGAAACTTACACCTCTGGTGGAATCTCACAAGTGCTATCTGTATTTTGATACCAAGATAATCCACATAGAACTTGTAACTTCAGAGATTCACTCTATTTAGTTTGGGCATGTCATTTTCGAGCAGGGACTCGAGGGTTAGGGAAGAAGTGGTTAAGGAGAATAGTTGCCTTTGCAGCAAGAATACCCAGGTTCGAGCCCCGGTTGGAACAAGGGCCTTTCTAGGAGTTTGCATGTTCTCCCTGTGTGTGTGTGGGTTTTCTCCAGGTTCTACAGCTTCCTCCCACGGTCCAAAAACATGCAATATGCAATATATTAGGTGGACACTCTAAATTGACAGTAGGTGTGAGAGTGAGAATGAATGGTTGTCTGTCTCTACATGTGGCCCTGAGATGGACTGGCGAACAGTCCAGGGTGTACCCCGCCTATCGCCCTATGTCAGCTGAGATTAGCACAGCACCCCCCATGACCCTCCTGTGGAAGATAAAGAGGTAGAAAATGCATGGATGAATTGCTATCAAGACCAATGCATTGCATGGACAATCAAATCAAATTAAAAGCAGAATTGAAGACAAAAATACCTCTTTTTGTTATGATTTATTTAAGTGCTAATACGTCAAGCAGCTGTGTTAATCTAATAGGTTTAGCCGTTCACTGTAGCTGCTGTCAGATCCAGTAATTGTTGACATGTCTTAAACAGGAAGACAAATGGATCTGTGTGTATCAACATTTTTACAAATCTTCAAAACCTTTCCTTTTTTGGCTGTGTCCTATTATTACACTCTGTACCTTGACCACACAACTGCAGAGGCAGCTTGAGCTGGGATGATGTTAACCTTCTGTGACTACCTTGCCCTCCCTCTCTTTCTATTCTGTTCATCTTTTTGATTCAACGCCTGAATGATTTACAAGAAGCTGCCAAGTTCAAGTTCACCTTCTGAATTGACAGTGGACTCAGTTGGGGTGAGAGATCCAACAAATATATGACCAGTCAAACAAAGAATGGCAAACATTTCGTATTGCTGTATTTGTGTCTGTCAAGTCTTTGAGTGTGCACATTTTTTTTTCGTCGTACATCCTTTTTGCTATGCAAACCCTGACGTGCTTAGGAAAGGAAGGGGTGAGAGAAGGAGTTACTGTAGTCTCACCACTGGCAGTGAGTTTTCACTACACAGTTGTAGCACTACTTGGTTTATTTTGCTTTTCCATTATGGATAGTACCTAGTACCTGGTACTTTTTAGTACCCACTCTGGCAATGTTCCAACCAAGCTGAGCTGATACTAACCCTGGATTTCCACTGGACGTGTTACAGTCAGCGGGTCACCGTTGCAAATCGCTTCCATTCTAATCAATGAGAGCATTTCCACTGAGCGCGCTGCAGAACGTCTCAGCAGCGTCCCAGAAACGGGTCTTCGGACCGCAGCGCTATCGATAGGTAGCAGTTCTATTTTTGCCGTTGCCGCTGCTGAACCTCGTAAATTTCAACAGAGCAGATCGCACCAGACAGGACAGGAAGTAAAACATTTCCGCCCCCCTTTCAAAATAAAACACAATATGCGCCGCTGCTGTAACGTGCCCGGTGGGGATTGACGCTGGGCAGAGGACGAAGCAGAACCGCGCCGCTGACGCTAAAAATATAATTTAATGTATTAATTATTTAATAATATTTTTTTCTAAAAAAGACTCAAACCACTTAATCGATTATCAAAATAGTTCACAGTTAATTTAGTAATAGATTAATAATGAATAAATCCAATAATCTTTGCAGTCCTAGCTATAAATAATGTAAATTAACTACATATATCACTTGGATAAATCCATATGGCATACTGTGCATTGTGCTAAATGTATGAGTAGAAAGCAAAAGCTGCTCAAAATAAAATTCTCATTATAGGTCAAATAACACAAGCTTGACAAAATGACACCAGGCCTGCAGGAAAAAAAAAAAAAAACAGTTTTGCTCATGAGAGGTCCAACAATCAATATTTGGTAGAATAACCCTGATCCTTTATTACAGCTTTGATGTATCGAGCCACGCTCAATCAATACCTTATTAAGCTGAATCAGTTGTGTTTGTGGTGAATGTGTGGTTAACACACCGACTATCACCACCATGACACAAACACAGCTGTTTGAAAGTAGAGGGTGATCTGTTCTTTTTACAGAGGTTTATACCGTGATGTTTTCTTATCTCAAGTCTCTTTCCTTCTCTAATTATTCTCTGTTTTTATCCACCTTTATCTTTTCATTGGGTGCCTTCTGCTTTTTCTGCCTAGAATTATTTCTCAGCCACACAGACGGGGACATTGACCAGCGCTCTGATGACATAGTCTCGTGCTTCCTCTCTGTTAATAACTGGGCTGCAGCATCTGTGGGTGCATGCGTTTGTGTCCAAGCAGATAGCCTATGGACGTGGTCAGCAGTTCACAATCACACACACACACTGAGAAAGACTGAGGAATTACATTAACTATTTAGTGCCTGATCAATGCAATGATTGCGGTGTTGGTCAATATTTGACACTTCATTAGTGTGTTAATGGAAGAGGTTGGATTGTATAAATGTGTAAATGTATGTGCTCGTCCAACTGTGCTTGTGGACTAAAAGATCAATAAGCTGCAACATGATTGGCTGGAAGACCAAATAATAGCAAATAGTGATGGTTTTCACAGGCCTTGGGAATACCTGCAATGTTTGTTGCATAAATCTTCATATTTGTTGTCTAGTTTTAGGTCTGTTAGCTTCAGAATTAATAAATACATTCAAGTCAGTTTATGTTAATGAAGTTAACTTCTAGTCTACAGAATCTTTTTTTTCACTAGTTCTTATCAGGCGTGTCACCAAGGGAACTGTGAGTGGATAAAAATGAATGTGTTGATGTGTTGACTTTTGTTTTTTAAGATAAAATTCATTATTTCATTCACTTTAACAAGGAACTAAAGGTCAGAGATAACAATTCTGGGATCTTTTTTAATAAATGAGAATTTTAAAAATGATCCTGATTTGCAATGCAATGATCTCATACCTCAAGGAAAATGTCCCTTTTGCTGTCATTACCCACGAATCACCACTAACAAACCAGAAGATACATTTTTAGAGATGCTCTAAAGCAGGGGTCACCAACGTGGTGCCCGCGGGCACCTGGTAGCCCGCAGGCAGCCAATACGGTGCCCGCGGGCTCACTTCACTTCACCTCACTTGCATGTATCCGTATGATCGCTCAGTAAAATATCTTTGATATTGTTTATAAAAACTGGTAATCGTTAGGAGTAAGCACTGGAATGAATGTGTATGCAGTTGAATGCATAATATTAATCATTTAAATGGTAAACAAACAAAAAAATATTATATGGTAGCCCTCCATATTATTTTTTACCCTTAAGGTAGCTCTCTGTCTCAAAAAGGTTGGTGACCCCTGCTCTAAAGAAATGAGTGTATCCCCCCATACACTGGGAACTGTGGTTCAGTGATAAAGCAGGTCATTTCCAACAGGAAGGTTATGGGTTCAACCCCATGCTCATCTAGTTTACATGCCAATGTGTTCCCTTGGCAAGACACTTAACCCCAAATTGTAAAATAAATCCAGCCGCTGGGTTTAAATAAATGATATCCCGGTGACACAGAGGATTGTGTCTGCCAAATTAACAATGCAGGTGCAGGGAGAATCCATTGTGGTGTTTCCTACAGGACCAGCCAAAAGAAAAAATAAAGCATATGTGTGTGATTACCTTGAAAAGTGAGCGGCAGACATACTCATACACCATATACTTCAAGCTGGCCTCCAGAGCAGCAATCCTGGCTTCTGTATTCTCTACTTCCTGAAACACACACACACAAACAATTAGTGGGGTGAGCGATGAGGGGCAAGAGCCATTAAAGTGAATGAGATATTAGACTGTGAGATACAGTATCCTGCCACTACAGAGATTCACCGAGTTCATTTCTCTTTTCTCTCATTAAATGAGTCATATCAGGACAACCTGATTGACTCTGGTTGTTCAAAGGACACCAACTACTCTTCTTTTTTCACACACACACACCGGTTCTTTTTCTCCCTCATGCACAAGATCAGATCGGGGCACCAGTGGTTGCTTTTACAGGCTTTGAGGCTGCATTGTGATTTCCACAAAACTGTCACAGAATGTATGGAATAGAAATATCCCTTTGATATACAAAGGTGAAATGAAAAGAGGGGGAGGGGGGGGAAACTGTGTAACATGAGGAGGGAGATAACCTAAGAGAAATGATAAAAACATATATATATACATTTCCTTCCTTACTTCCAGGTCAACCTTCTTGTTTTTTTTCCTGCCTGATTTTCTGTTTGGCATTTTTTGAAAACATTGGTTTGATGTAAAGTACTACGATCAGATTGATGAGTACTGCCATGTTAGACAGAGGAGGACAGGATTATCTTCAAGATCTCAAAAACCATCTGCGGCTCAATTTAAACATGCTCATTCAATATAACAAATAACCAAACAGGCTCACACTCTCTCCCTCTCTTTCTCTGTGTGTGTGTGTGTGTGTGTGTGTGTACTCTGGTTATCAGACATTGTTTAGGGCTCAGATGGAGAGCTGCGGTGTGATGGACAGTCCATAATGATGAGGATGATGATGATGCACAGCTGCACAGGTTAGACTGAGATAAAATCGCTGAAGAAAACAAAAATTCACTGATATACACGATATAAAACTGACCCCAACTAAGACAAAAACTTCCCCGATTCACGACCTAGTACGAACCCAAAGCACACAGCTTTTTAAAAAGACTGTGCCGAGAATTACATAAAAAAATGATCTATGAATAAATAGTCTGGTACAAAAGATTGAAAGAAAATAGCTTTTTGGTGTGAACTATTACTACTTGACAGAACGACCAGCTGCTGGCTTCAGCCCTAGATTTTACAAAGAGAAAGCAGACATGCACAGATACTGTGGACCGTCTACACATTAAAAACCAACCAGATTTAACCACCTTATTACTGACTAGCTGACACCACACTAAAACTTTACATTCTGGCATCTTTTCCCTTGAGTTTATGGCAATAAAACAATCATCCAAAAGTCTTTGCTGCACAGTCTGCATGGCAGTGTCAGCAGCTGGGTTAGCATGCTAGCATGATGGTCCAATGAGTGAGACATTAGTTACACAGACTTTAACTAAATAAAAAAACAACAACACAAGAGTGCAGTTTACATTAAAAGCAGCACAGTTATATACTTCTGCACACTGCAATGACGCAGAATTGCGGTTAACAAAACCAATGTGCATCTTCTAATCTAGTGGAACCAAGTAAAACATGGATTAATACATGGGTTTGATGTGGAGTATGACATCAAACCGTAGCACTACGCGTTAGCATATCCTGTATGCTAAAGCTGGCAAACTGTAATACATGTCTGAGAAAATGTACTTTTAAGTGTGCGTATTAGTATTTTAATTATCTATTGAATTACTTAGATAAACACGGTGGCATAACACTGCTGTGTTGGATGAAAATAGGAGTATAGTGCTGTTAGAGTTGCTTCCAGTCACCTTCTTGGCCTGAAGCGCGCGTTGGAAAATGCGCAGAAAAGCAGCGAGGCTGAAGCGGTACATGTTGTTGATCTTTGCCAGGTCTGTGATGACAAAGAACATTTTGCTGGCGCTCTCTGCGAGAGGTAGATAGGCGTCCCGCTCCTGAAAGAAAAATAAGGAGAGGGAGTAAAGTTAAAATAGTAAAAAATTAGAAACAAGTCAAGGAGCAGCATGAAAAGAGGCATCTCAAAGATCAAAAAAAAGGAAAAGAAAATCAAGATCAAAGGAGAGAGAAGGGGAAATTAATATGGGCAGCATGAAGCAAGGTAAGACTAGGGAGAGTGTATAAGAAAGACAAAAACAGTGGGATAATTAATTAATTAAATAAATAGTTCTGGTGTAACACTGCACCCTAGAGTCAGATTATGAAACACATAGCTCCAAGCTTGTACATCTCTGAATGCTGATGTTTGTAGAGTGAGTGTAACAATCAGCTTTATCCAATGGCCTCAAATTGATCCAAATATAAAACAACGCTTTGTTTCAGAAACACCAAAGTACAGTTCATCCTGCTTTTGCAGAGTGGATAGAAAACGTCCTTATGGATTTCACAAGTATTGCCTCTGTATCTCTGACCAGCTTCTTCTGATGAAGGGAACACCTGACTTACTAAACCAAATCAAACTAAATTAAATCTCCGCACTTCCAGTGTGTGCTGTGGAATCTTGGTTGTTATGCTTCAGTATTCCACAGTTAATTCTCTGAAATAGTTTATTTCCTGTAACACAATTACATAGATAGACACTGTTCCAGTTCATACGGATAAGCTGTTAAAAAGTGAGCTTACCACTATTGAATAAAAAATTGTTTACAAAAACTCATGGTAACACTAGGCGGGGAAAATGCAA
Source organism: Microchirus variegatus (assembly GCF_963457635.1). Taxonomy (NCBI): domain Eukaryota; kingdom Metazoa; phylum Chordata; class Actinopteri; order Pleuronectiformes; family Soleidae; genus Microchirus; species Microchirus variegatus. The sequence goes on along the minus strand of NC_139804.1, from coordinate 27,443,616 downwards.
TTGATAGATATTACATTATAGCTCTTTTGATATATGATACATTTTTTAGTCCAATTCTGAGAACATCAAAATATAACTTGGTTCCACCATTTATGTATTACATAAGAACATTTTAGGATCTTTGACAGTAAAGTATAAATGCTGGGTCTTATGTGCTCTCTCATGGTATGGCAACCTCCCAATTCAAAATAAAAAGTCATCTGTCCTGAATTATTCATACAGCCAACAAGATAATTGGAATACAGCAGCATCTATATCAGAAATTTGAAACAGACAATAAGTGGGTGAATAATAAATTGTAATAATAAGTTGCTGATATTTTAGTGGACTTTTTAAACAAACACTCTTACAGGTGATTTTTTTTCAGGTTACGTGAAACCACTGCTGCAAACCAAATTCTCCCCTTGAGGGACATAATAAAGGTCTGAACAGAACTGATTTCAGTGTGTGTGTGTGTGTGTGCGTGCATGCGTGTGTGTGTAAATGAAGCACATTACCTGGTCCAGAGATGCCTGCAGGCTGTGTGACTCCAGTAGTGACTCCTGGATGAGGGCACTGCTCGCCTTGGTCTGGTTCAGACTGTCTATCAGCTCCCTATTCTCCAGAATATTACCCTGAGCTGTAGCCAGGGTCTGACACAGGAAGTGGACAGATTCAAACAAAATATATCTCAAGAATTGGGGAGAGAGTGAGTCATTGATAAGCAAAAGAACAACAGAGGTGTTGTGTTAACGCACAAGAAGTAAACATAATGTTATTGTGTATCGCTCAACTGGCTGCAGGACATTCATTTTTGAGTGTCCCCTCTTCACTTGGTGGAATCTATTCTCTGAAACCAACGGATAAAATCTATTCAAATAAATTCAAATAAAATTGATGTGAAAGCAGTAGAGCATGGACATGTCAAGTCAAATATGCTCCTACAATTCTAGATTAATTACATGTCTAGTACCACTGAAGCACTGACATCCAGCTCTTGGATCTGCCGATCTGTGTCTAAAGTTTACTTAAACTATGGGCACAAGAAGTAATCATTATGCTGTGTGTCCATGTTGCATAATATCATTTAACTCTGTGTATTTGACCATTAAAGTGTATTTGCATGGAGTATTTGCCTGGAAGTAGAGGGATCCTCATTACAATATTTGGGCATTAAAACCCATTTAATGATATTCTCATTACCGTGCGTGTGAAATGAGAGAAAGGCTGCATAGAAAGTGCATGAATAAGTGATGAGAAATGCAATTTAAGAAAGTTTGCGACTTCCAAAAGTCAGCTAAGGTATCCCACCAATTAAGGTGGCTTAGTTAGTGCAGAGAAAGTAAATCACTCCTCTGTCTCTACCACCAGCAGCAGCAGTAGTGTATCCAACTTGGCCGGTGCTCCATCAAACACATTTGATTGTGTTCAGGGGAGGAAAGCTGGTGACAAATCACATCCTTGTTCCAACACTATGGATTCCTCCTGCTTGGTTTGCACACACTGTGTGTTCTGTCTTAAACATTCTTCTCAGGCCAACAGTGGCAGTAAGTAACTATGTTCTACAACTCAAGTGCTGAGAGAAATAACCTTTAAAATAAAATAAAAAATGGCAAAGGATAATATGTCGGCTTAAAGATATAGTTGGGATTTTTGAACATTAAGTTGTACGACACAGACAAGGAGTAGAGTGGATGTAACGTCATTAAATCGTTTAGAGAGCTGAGGTCACTACGGCAGGCAGTTGCGCAAGTCACAAGTCGCAGTGTTTCACCTGTTTTAGTCAGAGAGAGTGAGGGAAATCAAACAAACAAACATGTCTGACTATGAAACTGATGAAGATGAACCGTGTCGAGAAAATCCAACGGGTTATCTTTATGAACCAGAGTACACAGACGAGAGAGAAAGAAGTGATGCAAGGAGATGGGACTGAAGCTACAGAGAGGAAAAATAAATTAAGAATTAATCGATTTCTTACCCTAACCCTAGGATGGGTCACATGGAGAAGATGAATTTCTCCACTGTGTGATCAATACACCTTTTCCTGTTAAAAACTATTATTGTGTGGATTATAAGACAGAATCAAATTAGACTTCAATAACGTGTGTGTGTGTGTGTGTGTGTGTGTGTGTGTGTGTGTGTGTGTGTGTGTGTGTATTACATATACACACACACACACACATAATATATAATGATATCTACTTTCCTCTGCTCCGAACCAGAAACTCTTTAAATGATTTAACAAAATTGCATCCACTCTACTCCAGGGGTCTGTGTCATACAATTTAATGTTTCAAACTACCTCTTTAAGGTATATTCTACCAAATAATATGTACAAATGGTAAGCACATTATAGCATCATTTCATATGGCAACATAATTGGTGGCGTCTGTCTGCATACCTCTAACAGCGACTCTTCCAGCTGAGCCAGCTGTATTTTCTTGTCTTCCTCTTGTTGAAGAAGTCTGGTTTTCTCAGTCTCCAGTTCCGGCTTCTCCTGTTGAATGGTCAAGGCTAGCAGCTAAACACAGGCACAAACAAGCATTACATTATGACAACAGAGACACAAACAGTATGGCTGCAACATACAGTATATACAGGCTATGCATTTTATTTGTCCACTATAAAAGCTGTTTTTTTTCAGGGAGTCCAATCAACACTGCTGTGACAAAGTGTTATGTTAAACATCAATACCCAGAGATAACGTAAGCAGTTATAATGAATTTTGTGTATAATTGTGGGTTACCTGTCCTCGCAAACCTGCCCTGGTGGTAGTGAAGTTGACCTCTGTAACCACGGAAACGGCATCAGGTGGGATGAAGGGTGTGGGATTCCGCGTTGCCAGGAAGAGACGGAAGTCCTCGTTGTAATCGATAACCTTGTCCCCTATCTGAACCACATATCTAGGGCCTTTGTGAGTGTCCATGTGTGTAGATGTTTGACAGAAAGAAACAGACCTGTTAGCAACATGTAGTGTACCATTCAGGCTTTGTCTTCAATGGTCACTTTAAATTCTATCTTCATGGCTTTACATTCTCCTCTCACCGTCATATCTAGATGCCTGAAATGCAGTGTCGCAGAGCCTTTGTCTCTTTGCCTCTTTTTTGAGTCGTGTTCAACACTACTTCCAAATGAATAAGTTGCCCTTTGTCTAACTTTCTCTGCGCCCACTCATTCGGAGCTTCAAATAAACAACCAGTTCTCCCCGGATGAACCGAGAACCTCATGACTCACCCTCATTTTTCCAAAGGTTGGTGTGTTTCCACCCTCTGTTTACACTCGTAGTATTAGTCGTTGGTGTGAATTTATTGGAACGCAGAAACACAGACGTCGTCTGTTACGTCAGAAACTGCGCGATCAAAAAGGTTATTTCATTTAAATTTCACACACAGAAGAATTCGTCATTTTTAGTAGATATAATAAATTACTGCACGGCACATGTGCATGCATATTTTATGCAGTAAATATTTATTTCCACTAATTACATAGCTTTTGTCTGTCTGAATATTTCAGATGAGTGGCTCACACAATCAGCTTTTCTGATGAGCAAAGTTATACGATGTGAAATTATCTTCTTTTTTTCCCCAACTTTGTTAAGCACTTTGACAGTACATATAGCTATAAATACTACATGGGGGAAAACCCTTCAAGTTTAATAGTGGGATTAATTAACCCATCTGATGTGTTAAAAGGAGTTGACACCTGAGGCGTCTCTGTGATATACATATATATGCACACATATATATAGCATGGATCTGCTGACGGAAGAATGGAAATGAATGTATAAATATGCACACAAGAAACACACTGCACATTGATTTTTCTTTGATGCACTTATTAGATGTTTCATTGATCTCTTTCATTGTGTCATTTATTGCAAACAGAGAGAAATCAAATTTTTGTCAGTAATTAACTGGCACATTTTTTGGCTGTTTTTAATCATCCAAGACCAGGGTCTTGGATGTGGAGGTGGCTCTGTGGAGCTCCAGGCCGGTTTCAGAACTCACAACACATGTCTATGGTGTATGTAGGATCTGTGTTAATAATAAATTCAAAATATTCAAAGTGCATCTACTTCTTGTGAATGTGGCAAGTTTAAATGTTTACTATTATCTAGCTCTCAGACACAGGTGTGTGCCGTCTGACAGTGAAACAGACCCCCTTCCCTCAGTGACAGGCTGGGAGAAGTACAGTAACACGCGATTTTGAGGTCTGATCGAGCAACAAGTTTTAATACGAATGGATACATTTTATTAGAAACTCAGCTTGTCAACACCATAGCTGTTGACCGCAGCAGTGATTTCTCTCCAGATTGTTACTTTCCGACTTCCATTGATCCAAATTTTCAGGCCAACAAACAGAATGACCTTGTTATTTTTGAAATTCGGACGTTATGATGCTTATTTTCAGCTTTAAGCTTCTCTTATTGGTCATATTCTGCATCGGGTAGTTCTTTCAGACAGATATGATTCTGGTTCTGGAGCCTCAGAACCGTGTTGTTTGCTGGTATAACAACCGGTGTTTACACCAGTTTAAGAGGAACCAAAGTGGGAGGACGTTACACCGCATTACTCAGGCCGAAGTAACCACAACACCGGCAAAATCTCCATACTTCCTCTACTTCCCGCTAGTCTTCATGACACAGAATATGAAACACCCACTGATGATGTCACGGTTTGTGAGGAACAACCACTACTTTTTTCGGTTTCATCTGAGAACCAACTCCAAATCGTGAATCTATGAGGGTGTGGTGTTCAAATTACGATCATTATCAGCCGTCTTATTTATCAAAGGCTGACCAGGCGTATGCCACTCAATCCTGGTGTACGCTTGATTCATTAATCAAACATTAGACTTGGTATAGGGTGATATTTACACCTGAATCTTTCTGCCCAAGTTTGATATACAAAGGCCACTGTGTATATTTACAATTTTTCTGGGGGGAAATAACTGCAGCCTACTCTCTGTTGTCTCTGTTGCAAAGACACAAACATGATGGAGTGAGGCTATATACGGAGTAGAATACAGGATTTTAATCCAGCACTTTATTCTTATTATTGGAAAATAAAATATCTGTTGAAGCAACACACACCTCTCAGGATTGGATAATCAAACTTGGTCATGCTGGTTAAAATAATGAGGATAATGCAATAATCTGTAAAGAATTAGATTTTACTTCACTGAAAAAGTGTGTGGGAGTGCAATACCTTGTGCTATAAGGTCCCTCCTCAACAGTGGGTAGAGTACGGGTTCAACTCCATCCATCTCTTGTATAATGAGGGTTTTTCCAAATCTGACTGCTAACTCCAGAGATGTCATGAAGTTGTTGTCCTAAAGAGAGTAAAAAGACAGACATATACTGTAAATGCAAGAACCCACTGAAGATATTTTTGCTATTAAGCCCAGAAACTTATTGCTTATTAAAATTCAAAAAGTCGACAAATGAAATGTTTATTTCTCATTCTAATATGTAGGTAATAGGTAAACACTATTTAAGTTAACTATTTAATGTTGCTTACTTTAAAGAAAGTAGTTGTAGACTGTGTATAAAATAAAGTGTATCAACATTGAGAGATTAATAGTAAAGTCCAAATGTTTAATAACATTGCTTTATACCATGAAATAAGTATGCCAAAGTCAGCAACTGATTGAAGACTGATTAGTTGCGGTCTAAAAGTCATTTTTTTCCTTCAGAATTTTTTTCAGTAATGGTGGTATTGTGTCGGTGTCCATGAGGAGATGTCTTGACGGCATGGCCCATTTGAAATACGTTAATAATCCATGCAGCTTATAAATGTTTTACTAAAGGTGCTTGAAACATAACCATGGTCGGTAATAAAGAGATTTTCCTGAGCGTAACACCTGGTATGTGGTCTTTTGTATCTTAATTTGCAGCTTTTGGTGCTCACTTGTGCAAGTTATGAGTGATAATCATTAGAGGCACATTGATATTAATGATCATATGGAATTTTAGCATCAGGTGCATCGCTGCTGACTGAAAAATTGACTCAAGGAAAACCTGGGGAACAGAAATGTTGAACATGAATTTCTTTAGCGGTATGAATGCATGTGTGTGTGTTTACCTGCTGGTTGATAACCTCTAGTCTGTGCTGTTTGAGATGCGTGCGCAGCCACTCTGTAGCTCGGGATGATGGGTCAATCAGGAACGGACAGGCAACACTCTTGAGGTGTTAGAAAAATTAGAGAGAATTGTTTTTCAGGTTACACTGATATGAGATGGTTTACTGAGGAAGACACGGGACTCTTATTTATAATCCTTATATACAGGCACAAAAATGACTAAAGATACACTACCGTTCAAAGGTTTGGGGTTACTTAGAAATGTCTTTATTTTTGAAGGAAAAGCACTTTTTTTTTTTTTTCAATTAATACAACAATAAATTAATCAGAAATAAATGACTATTCTAGCTTCAAACGTCTGGTTTTTAATGGAATATGTACATAGGTGTATAGAGGCCCATTTCCAGCAACCATCTCTCCAGTGTTCTAATGGTACATTGTGTTTGAAAACCCTTGTGCAATGATGTTAGCAGAGCTTAAAACAGTTTTGCTGGTCCTTTGACAAAAGGGTAAAATTATTATTTTGAATAAAAATCATTTTCATTTCTTATCTTGTCAATGTCTTGACTAAATTTTCTATTGATTTTGCAACTCTTGAATGAATAAAAGTGTGGCTTTTAATCAAAAACAGGTGACCCCAAACTTTTGAACGGTAGTGTACATTTGATCTGTACAAAAAATATACAGATTTGCTGAGACTCTTCATTTAAAGTTTGCTTAAAAAAAACAACAACTAAAACAAAGCAACCAAAGTAACTTCTGTCAAAAATAAATATGGGTGTACATGGTCGACCCTGAACTCAAAAAACACAGCAAAAAAACACAGAAAACTCAGTGTTCACTCATGGATGAAGGACCAAATAACTTCTTACCCGTAACTTGAGATCATTGATCTGAATGCAGCAATGGCAAAAAAAAACACACACAAGCACAACACGGACCAGTGAAGGACAGATGAATGGCAAGAGCATGATAATAATTAAGGTAGAGAATAGCTGTTAGAGGTAAATGCTGGATGTTACATCACACAGAAATCGATGATTAGTGATGAAATTGTTTCAATAACATACACGTAGATCATGTGAAATCAGTCAATGTGATTACAATAAAAGCAGAGATATTAACATGAGGTGACTGAAAGGCAATCAGTCTGACCTGTAGTATGACCAGTGCATTCTCCATGGAGAGGTCATCAGATGGCAAACCTTCACTTTTCCAGATCAACTGCTCACTCTCCGAGCACAGGAATGACCGCAAATCAAACTCTGACAAAAACACACAAACAACACAAATGTACTTGCTTATTACACAATTTATATTTTGAGCCAAGAATAGGGTTGGTGATTTCCATCAAACCCGAGATGTTGCATTTACTGGACACTGCAACAGCCACTTAAGTCAAATCAACAGATGGCCCTGTAAGAGGTTGCCATTTTAGATTTACTTGCACAGACTGTCAAGTTAAATTATGTGATGTGAGCTAATATTGAGGCAGCAATTAATGCTGAAACGGAATGCACTAATTATATAGTTTGATTTGTGTGGATAGCATGCTCATTTCCGAACACAAGAGCTGACAGTAAATCAGAATGTTCTAATGAGTGCATTTCAAAATAAATGATTTTTTTGGAGTTCAAACTGTAGTGTATAACTTAATATATACTTGAAATGTAACTTAAATTATTAACAACTCTCTCTGTATTTGTCAGAATAGCAATGTTTATTAGATCCCATGTTGTGGTATATTATGTATACAATACATGTATAATATATATATTTTTATATTTATATTTTATATATTTTGCATTCCGTTTCCAAGCCAAACATGAAAATAATTACATATTGAATAGCTATGATGGGGCAAATCAAATTTAAAAAATAACTCACTTGTGATCAACAATATCAGTAAAGATTTTCATGATACATTTGTGGTATCAGTCACTAGTTATGGACCTTCATTCAGGTCTGATAGTATTCAGTTTTCAGATGAACGACGCAGCATTTAGTGATACAGCGGGAGATTAACAACATCAACTAAAATGTAAAATTAAAATTTACATTTACGCACCACTGCTTTAAATGTGATGACTGTGCTGTGTTTGTAGCTTATGTATCAACACAATGCACCGTGCCATGTATGTGTGTTTGTGGATAGAAGTGTGTTTATGATGGCCGTCTGGTGCATTAGCCTAAACAGTAAATTTACTCTGTAGTTCAGATTGAGCCATCCAAGTCTCCAGACAGTGTCTTCTACGGTCTTCGGGAGCTGCGGACAGGTAGGTAATGAAGGCTGCGGCGAGCATTGTCCTCACAGGGAGAGTGTCCAACTCATTCTTTATCTCAGACATCTGATTGAAAGAGAAGCACAAGGTACATGTTACAAAAGTATAAAAGGAGAAAAATAAATGAGAGGAGGGGACAATGAGGATTGGAATGTAAAGGGGCACTGGGATGAAAGAAGGGATATAAAGAAGGGTAAATCCAACTCATAGCCCCACAGTGCAGTGATTTCTAGGTTAATGATAGATCTTATGGGGTTCTACTGTTCCATACCATAGGATCATATATGTTAAATAATATGGTAAATAATTATACATCAGGACACCACACCACTCATTACCTTTGTGCACATTTTCACCAAAGATCTGTTGGATACTACGCATTTCACACTCTTTCACTCTTGTGCTACTTCGGACTTGAACAGAACACCCTCAAACTCCGGATACTCTGGATAATTTTAATTTTAAAATCATTCTGAAGTGCTCCAAATCATTGGTCCGTGACTGCTCTTAAGTTTCTGTCATTTGTTTCTCTAATGTCTGTTATTGTTTTATTGAAAATTGGAAGAGTTATTCTTGCTGATGTGTTTGTTGCTGCTGCCTCTTGGCCAGGACGCCCTTGGGAAAGAGATTTACAATCGCAATGGGATTATCCTGGTAAAATAAAGGTTAAATAAAAAAAAATTCTGCTCTTAATGCTATCAAATATCCTAATAACGTCTGAGCTTCAATTAAAATCTTGCTAAAAGTCAAAACCAGTTACACTAATGCTACATGCTCTTATCTTTCTATGGTCATCCCTTCTTCTGAAATTCAGCTAAAATGCACAATTACGGAACTTTAGCTACCAAGTACTGTTTGGAGGGAAGTATGTATGTTAACACAAATGTGTATGTGTAAGTATGTGGCGTTACTGTACGTGAGCAGCGAGTAAACTGTCTCTTTGGTGCTCGCCTTGAGGGAGGCAGTGAGTGTGAGGGTGTGTACAGGAGTGTGAGTGTGTCAAGAGGAGATTGAGTGTTTTAATTAAGGTGCAGACAGATGCTGTGGAGAGGAGTAAAAACAGCCAGAAGGAACCCAAGACAGCAGGATTCATCCCCTGTCACACACACACAGACCCACACACACTCAGACTCAGACTCACACACACACACACACACACACACACACACACGCACACACACACTCACACACACACACACGCACACACGCACACACGCGCACACACACACACACACACACACACACACAATGCTTTTAGATGGTAAATGATCCCTGCTCTGAATAAATGTGCATCACCCTCCCTCACCAATACATACATCACCAATACATACATCACCATACTCATACATCAAACTACCTGTGTGTTCCACCGCGTGTGTTCTCCATCCAGTTGTGATATGAGCTGCTGAGCAGCAGAAATGGTGTCCTGGGCTTTTGTCACCTCAGCCTCCAACTTCGCTGCCTCTGCAGTATGACACTGGAAACTGAAGAAAAAGGTGACAAGGAGTAAAAGAGATCACGAGTAAGATAAATGTGTTTTATGAAAGGTCAGAAGAGGTTGAAAAGATATTAGCAAAGTTACATATGATAACGATACTCTACATGAACTCCACACCGTTGAAAAAAGAATCTGTATGCAGAGCAGACATTGTGACAAGGTAGAGACGAGAGGAATGCAAACAAAAATCCCACCTCCAACAGTATTTCTACAGTTTTTGAGAGGGATGCTGAATGACAGGCAGATTGTTTCCAGTGTTTGTTTTTTTTGTTTTCTAGTAGACATTGGTAAACATTTTGACATCTGAACGGCATAACGATGTTGACAAATTAGGAAACATGATTTATTACAAACACATCACGATGGTGATTTATTCCAGTGTACTGTTTGTTTTCGCAGCTGAAAAACATGAACAATCAAAGGCTGAAAGGAGAGATGTAAAATTAGAGGAGAGCATACTTGTCTTTCAAGTCGCTGACTTTGGCTCCGACAGAGTTAAGTTGATCCTCCAGCTTATTCTTTCTATTCTCCGTTTTCCTCAGGTTTCTGTGAACACACAGACAAAGAGTGAAAGCATCAGGAAGTCACTCAGGAAAAGTGAAAATAAGGAATCTTTACAAAAATAACAAAATAAATGTTGTTTATTAACGCCACAACCTTTATCTTGATTGTGCACACATCTAATATCCAGATAAAAATCAATTTAAATCAATTGAAAATGGTCAGATGTGTTGGGTGTAGGTGTAGGTTCATACTCATGCAGTCCGGCCTGCTCTCTCTCGAGTGGCTCTATCCTCTCCAGGACGTGGGAGTACTGGACATTGGCTGTGACCCAGGCGGCCAGAGGAGCAGCTGCTGCACTTGCACGCTTAGCATTCTGACCACAGCATCGACAGCAACACAAGGACACAACTCAGTGACAAAACCTCAATACAACCGTCACACAAAAAAAACATCAACAAGAGGTTAATACGATCCACCTGGCGAACATCAAATTCTCATTCTACTACCATGAATGGCTGACCTTGGGGTCAAAGGAGGCCTTGTTCCTGTTGAGCAGCTCCTCCACACTCCGTCGAATCTCAGGGTTGATGTTCCTGGCTTCAAATGTCGCTATGTCCTCCCTCACACCACGCTTAGCCAGAAAGCTACAAAGTGGATGACAAATAATTCAGTTTTATTGGTAACTATAATGGAAAGTGAATCAAATTAGGCGTCATCAAGGATAAAATGAATGTGTGAATAATAAATGTTATCCCAATCTTTGTATTTGATATTTATCAAGTCAACTGAAAACACGCCATTCATTAATAAAGGGTATCTATTATGTGATGTCTGTGAAGGTGTTCACAGTCTTAATGACTTTCACATATTTATCACTTTTGCACACATTCATTTATTTTAAGCAATGTGAATTTATGTGATGATTGTCACTTTTAAAACATCTCAACTTTACGCAAAAGTTGATAATATCTCCTTTCAACTACGTCAAACCTGCCCTCCTCTTCCTCCCTTCACACTTCCTCACTTCTTCACACCTCTTTTCCGTAACCCAAGAAGTGATGAAATTCCTGTCAGTTTAATTACTAAGTATGTGGTAACTTTGTCTCAATTCATCAACCCATTCCCTCTTTTTTAACCCTTCCCCTGTCTATTCCTTTACATGTTCTTCTCTCGCTCACCTCTTCATGCTAACCCAAGAGGTGTCAAAGATGCCCATCAATCTGAGTACGCCCTCCAGGATGTCTCTGACGACATCAGGGGGCATGCGCAGGGAGCGGATCTCAGACAGAGCTTCAGGTTTGATGTTTCCCACTGCACGCTTTGCTTCATCTACCAAAGGCTAGAGGATAACAATGGTGAGCAGAGAGAGAGCGGCACAGAGGTAAGTGAGGGATAAGTACAGCTGAGATTGTAAGTGGTAAAAAAGTACAGGGTAGGTGTAAGTGATTGTGATTTTCATAGCAGACAGAGAAACGTTGTATTGGCAGCACAAGTCACTCAGCCAACTCACTTGTACTTCTCTCAGCTCATCGTCAATTTTGGCTTTTCTCTCTTCAATCTTTGACACTTCTTGAGCCATCTTCCCTTTTATTTTTTCCATCTCTGTCTTCTGGTCACTGGCATTCTGGACAAGACAATCAGAAATATCATGTGATGTTTGACTCTAGCACTGAAACAATTAATCGATTATTAATCGATAACTAAATTAATCGTCAACTGTTTTGATCATCGATTAATCGGTTTGAAGCTTTTTTCATGATTAAAACAAGATTTCTGATTGTTTTAGCTTCTTAAATGTGAATATTTGCTGGATTCCTTGCTCCATATAACAAATAAATCATTAAAAACGGAATCATTTTGGTTTGTGGAAAAAACAAGACACTCGAGAACATCGTCATTTCCAGGTTTGACAAACACTGATCAATATTTTTTAACATTTTATGACATTTTATGGACTAAAGAATTTATCGATTAATCGTGGAAATAATCTGCAGATTAATTGATGATGAAAATAAATGTTAGTTGCAGCTCTATTGACTCATTGTGATGGATAAAATATACTCAACTCAAGGTGCTATTCACAGATATAATACGGAACTCTAGGATAATTTGGTTTTGTAATAATTAGGGAAAGACACGATGATTCAGGAGGAAAATGGAGAAGCGGTGAATGTTTTGCAGCATTTTACTCTCTAGATTCATATCACATCATATCCTCATTCAAGCTAAGCTTTATTGACTGTGTCTCCATCCATCCATTACTCCCACACTTAAACCTTGACCTCTTTCTATATGCTGCCCACTTTTTTATTCCCTCACCAAATCTCATCTTCCACTAACCTCTCTCTCCCATGTTTCCATCTTCTTTCAGCCCATTTCATGGTTTCATATCTAATACAGTGAGTCTAGAAGTTAATTATCACTCTGCAAACTGGCCGACAGTTTCCTTCATCTTACTGGGTAAATACGGAACTACATAAAACTAATTAACAGGGTTCAGTTTCTTTTTTAACGACCAGCATAAGAAATGATGAGTCAGGATATAGCAAACACTAGATGCAAAGTTATATCCAATCAATCAAATCCACTATATTTACATAGCGCATTTAAACAATTTAAAATTAAATAAAAAAATTATCATGCTGAAGGAGTAACAGTGAGTTTTAAGAGGAGATTTGAAAGTTTCATGTTTACGTGCTCCGGTTAGAAACAAACCATTGCATTTAGACCAACACACCTACACACATAAACTATAAATCATTCGGTTCACAGCTTAGGGGAATCCAGAAAAGAGTGTTTTTACAACACAGTGCAGATGACAAGAGGAGAAATGGGAAGAGAATAGAAGAGATTGGAAGAGAAGAGAGAGTTGAGAGGATGATGGACATGTAAAAATGAAACCCTGCAGGGTGACTGTTTTATACACAGTCATACGCACACAATGACAAACACTGACACCCACCTGCATGGAGGTAGTAATTTCCTGGAGGGCAGAATCTGCCTCCTGTTGTTTAGTCTTCAGCAGTGCACTTTGCTCTGCGGCCCGTCTCTTCAAGTCATCCACTAGTGCCTTTGCTTCATTCAGTTTAGACACACCTGCCTTCAGATGCAAGTAAAAAAAGTAGTTAATGAGTCGTAGTTGTTTTAGTGGTTGTACTTTTTTGTGAATAATGTATAGTTGTCTTTTTACCTGTAGGTGCTGTTGTCTTGTTGTGAGCTGGCTTTGCTTCCGCTTGTATAATGCAGTGTAAACATGCAGAAAGGCCATGTATTGGCTGGGTGTTGCACCATGCTCTCTACAGGACTCATGGACCATCAGGAACAAACGGCACAGAGCTGCCTGGCCGGACCCTGCTTGGAAAAGAAGAAGCCTGTGAGTACAGACTGCACTGACATTAAAGTTAACATGGTCATTTGCAACTGACACTAAACATATAAAGATAGGAAATTAGGTAAAAGACTCATTGATATGTCATTATTGTAAAGGTAAAAAGTGGTAGAGTTACTGCATACTGACAGAAATGCTTGTCGTGACTCAAATTAATTGTCTCAAATCATTTAAAGGTCTTTCATATTATTTGGTTTCTTGTTTAGTGAACTTTTGTTATTGGATTATCAGATATTATTTGAAAAGTAATAAAATAAGTGAAAAGAAATGAGACATTAATTCAAATGTCACGAAAAGCACTGTAATTAGTCACATAGCAACAAGAAGTTTCAGTGTTAACCCCCTCATCCCAAAAACTCTTATTACAAATGCAACATGTATACATTCAACTGGAGTCTCTATGAATCATAATGAACTTTGAATTCATGTGCATGTGATTTTACCTGAGTCTGTTCTCTTGGCAGATTTTTCTCTTTCATTCTCCTCTCCTCCTCCCTCTGTCTTTGCCAGTAGAAGCTCAGGAATCTGACAAAGTATTGATGCAAAATTAAAACGGATGGTATAAAACACAACTAAAAATGGATCTCTCTTATCTGCTTTTTAAATTTTATGTGCAAAGTCTTCAGTTTATAAATATGAGATAACACAGGAAGCAAATTAAATCTTGGATATGGAGACACTAGATACTGGCATACGAGGATGCATGGAGCTGCATTGGGTTTTTTCCCCCAGAAATCTTATCAAAGAGGTCTCGGCATTTCCAAATAAGATGAAAGTATTTCACTTTCTTGATTTAATATCTAGTCTTGGTCTAACCTTCTTCATGCTGCTTTCTGTCCATGCTTCCATCCACTGGACAGAGCACTTGCGGTAGAAAGCTGGGTTACTTTCACAGTTGATGGTGAAGTTGGAGTTGGAGCAATCCATGATCAAAACAATGTGAAGGTTCTTCTGGATTCCTAAGTGGTGTATGACACAAACAATGTGGTCTGAGACAATCGGGGACAATGTGAAGATATACACTTGTGGTGGTCGATATTAGCTGATGCCTCCTGGGCAGAGTTGGGATAGTGGGTGTGAGCAGGGAGTTGTTAAGTTTGTTTACTTAGACAGTAATAGAGCTATTGATTTGATTCTCAAGGAGCAACCTTAACCTCAGCGACGATGCAGAGTTTCTGCAGTCCACACGCCACTACAAGTCAGCATAGTGGGGTCATATATAATCATAATATACGGTACATAGAGAGAAACTGACTGTACAAAAAGTAGTTGTAGAGTGGCTCAGTGAATCCATCCTGGGAGGCAGAATCTTTGAGAGAGGAGAGGAGGGGCTCAAGTTCCTCTGGAGAGTACAGACCTGGAACTTCACCTTCAACAAAACATACACACAAACACATAAATGTTAGAAAAAGTCAATCTTAATACTTCCTACTAGGTGGTTGGGCCATGATGCATGAAAACAAATGGAAATTATGCACACAATAATTTCACCACTTAAGTACAGGATCATGTAACCTCCAAACAGGTGCGGCTATGTAATTCAGATTTCAATTTTAACCTAATAATAAGGTTCTCTTGAGGTTCTAATAATCAAATTAATTATCATAAAAATCAAAGCAAAACAACAAACAATAACACAACACGCACCTGATGACAACAAGCTGTTCACCATCTCTAAGAAAGCTGGGTGAACGAACTGATAATCCTCCAACAACAGAACCACCTGTTGACCTTCCAGACCTGCCAGCTGCATCACCTACACAAACGGCACAAAGGATAAATAAAAATGTACACACATACAGTACATCTCAGATAAACAAAGAAATGTGATATACATATGGACACATCACAAAACAATACATGTATATTGACACCAATCTTCCTTCCGAAACTATACATGGACTAATCAATCACTTGGATGGATTGTTAATGGGAAGACAATTAAAGTGCTTGCGACCACAATGCCATTATTGAATGCATTCTGCAAAAAGCGTATAGCTTAGAAAGATGTGAACCAATAATGCAGGTGAAATCTTATAAAAAGCATTACACTCTTACCGTTTTCAGATCATTGCTGAAATGCTTGAGAGCATAACCACGGGAGATTTTGGGCGTGAACACCGTGTATCCATGCATGTGTGACACCAGGCACGTGGCCGTGTGCCGACCCACTCCACTCCGGCCAGCCAGTAGCAGAGAGCCACCGGGTCTGCTCAGGACCCGATCCACCCTCGATACAAAGTCATAGACTTCCGTGAAGAGGAGAAGATCCAGCTCCCTGTTATCACGACTGTACAGCACTACGCCCTTCAGGGGCGACGAGAACAAACATAAACACACACACAGCAAAGACACACAGTGTGAAAAGGAAATACAGATCAACCATTAATCAATTATTACCTGACAACAACTTTATGGGGGTTTTTTTAATCATAAAAACAAGCCCTCTGATCTTTGAGACTCTTAAATGTGACTATTTTCAGTCTTTTTGCTCCATTTAACAAATGAATCATTAAAACTGAATAATTTGGGTTTGTGGACAAACCAGGACATTAATTTTGAGGACAACAGGATTATGAGGTTTGGGAAACACTTTTTGTTACATTTTAAGGACCAGGCAACTAATCAATTAATGAAGAAATGATCATGTTATCAATATTCAAAATATCATTAGCAGCTGCCCTATATGGATCTATAATTTTTTAACTTGTAAAAGTGAGATGCTACATTCAGTATTTTACTAAAGTAACACAATAACTTTCATCTTTAACTTTCGACTTTGTATTGAATAGACTGACAATTGGCAATTGACTGTTGCAGCTAAGAAGACCATATGTTTTCAACTAAAATCTCAAAATGGTCAAAGTACTGCAATGCTGGAAAAAGTACAAAATGTAATTCAGACGCAAGCCAGACCACACAGAAAAAAACACTTCCTTGCGCTCTGTACCTTCTGTATTACTTGTTTCAGATCAGCAGAATCCAGACGTCCCACTTGTTTACCATGAGGAGGCAGCGACTGGCCCGGAGCCATTACAGCCCCTTCAGAGGCTCCCCATGTCACATAGAAACCATCTGCACACAGGGGAGAACATCATAGACTCTTAGTAACACACTGCATGAACACCTCACATGACACAAAGCTTTCCACAGATGTGAGACAAAATACACACAAAAAAATGAGCCGTCACAGCTAATACCATTCACATTAATGGGAAAATTAGAGTCTGGATGCAAAAGGCATTTTGAGCCATTTTCAGATCCCAGACTAAAATTATTAGATATTGCAGAGAAGAAGACAGATGTTTATTTTTCAGGCAGACAGCACATCTGGCCATAGTTTAGAAGAGACATTTCTCAGAAGTGTTTTACATGTTCAATATGAATCTGTTGCTCGACTTCGTATTAGGACCAAACATTGGTTTAGAACCACTTACAGATTAACCTTATTTTGAAGAATACTGTATATAGTTGATACTGCCAAGCATTTATGGCATTTTTATTGGTCGCTATTCTATTTAATTTCTTCATTAACATCCAAATAGTAACTGTTTTCTTTCTTTTTTTATGACGGTGTTTAAATGAGATTTTGTATAATCTTTTTTAATTAAATATTTATTGAGCTATTATGAAATCAGCTTTTATAATTGTATTGTCACTTCATATTTTCTTATTCATTTGTCAGTTTATATGCTATAGTGCAATATAAATAAAATTAATTTTATCACTGTGTGTGTGTGTGTGTGTGTGTGTGTGTGTGTGTGTGTGTGTGTGTGTGTGTGCATGCGTGTGTCGTGTGTGTGTGAGTGTGTGATCACTTCTCGTGAGGACAAGCTCTCGATGTGTCTTTCACTCTCATTTTTCCTTGGGCAGTAAGGAGGCAGTGGACATTAATCTGATACGACTCTTGATTCATGACTTGTCCTTTTTAATCTCATATATAAAAAAAAAACTGGCAGGCTGGTGTGTGTGTAGTCTTTGACAGACGACCAACAAGGAATTTAAAAAGCAGCTGCACACATCTCACTTGTACCAAGAATTTTCGAATGATGTCATTACATTACATTCTCAACTTCCATTCTCTGGTGAATGAGAAAATGCGATGCGCTTGTTTTATCATGCCAATTTAGAATAAGAAACTATTTAAATCTCTAATCAGTTCCTGTCAACTTTCATATCCTCATTAAGATGTTTATAGTTTTTGATTAATTTTGTAAGTAGGATTCGGATAAACGTGAACTGCATGTGAGTGTGTGGAGATCTAACCCATACCTGTCATGTTGTCCAGAGCATCAGAGCCCCAGTCTCCCCGTATGATGGAGGAGAGGATGTTATCAAAGGAGTGGAGGTCTTTGGAGGAAACTAGCCGGTCTCTGAACAGCCTCCGGGCCTCGTATGATACCACCTCCAACACGTTGTCTGTCACATTAGACTGAGCTAAAAAGGAACACACCAAAAACAAAACATGCATTGCACACGCTCACATTTCAAAGTCACGCCAAAAAAGATGTGCTTCCATTTTTTACATTAAGTATAACACATAAGTGTGAGCATGTTCTAGCTTCAGCAAAGAACTGACAGGACCAGTAATTACATTATGACGTGTCTCAAAATTTGTCGAGGTTTGTTTTTTGGGTGAAAAAAAGCAACCTCCCTTAATTCGGACTAAATTAATTACATTTTCTCAAAACTTGACACAGTGCAGCCTGACACGAAGAGAGCACTGTAGGGAAAAGAATCCAGAACTGTGCTCTCATAAGGCCCTGGCCTCAACAATGTCTGTCACATTATATTGAAAGAGCTGAAGAAAGAGACTCGCACAGAGACACAGTTGACACTCTGGGGTTTTCCCAGCGACATTAAATTTTTAAAACCACAGAAGAAAACACTTAAAGTGCCAAGCTGTCATTCTATACATTGTCTGTGCCTCAGTGGTTATTTTACAGAAAACCTGACAATACTGAATTTTATTTTAAGTAAACATCTTAGACCACCATTGGGTTTGTTGTTTTAGCGATACTATAATGAGTTTATAATAAGATTTAAAATAACAGATGACAGATGAAACCTGTGTTTGTAGTTGGGGGTCTTTTACATAACACAATGAAGGTAAACAGTAAGAACTAAGAGCAAGTTTAAAAATGATGAGAATGGAGACATTTTGTCTGCTGGCATGTTAAATTAAGATAAATGACTGAACTCACTACCACAGCAGGAGCACCTTGTAGAGGGAGAGATGAAAAGACAGCCACGAAGGGGATAATTATACAGGAAAAAATGGAGGCCAGAAGAGTGGCAGCGCGTGTACGCCGGCAAGAGAGGAAATTCAATGACAAAGAGATTCAATGAGGAAAAGGTGAAAGGTAGAGAAAGTAGCTCTGAGCTAAAAGAATCCTGACAAAAAACTAAACCATCTGGTGCTGTCCTTCTGGAGTCTGGCATGAAAACTGACACAAGTTGTTAATGCTTCATGTTTTTCAATACAGCAAATTGTACACGTGAAGAATTGCCATTATTTGTTTGTATAAAGCAATGTTTCAAATTGGCCTGATTCTTACAGCTTCCTGCCTTACAAGAGTAAAAATAGGTTCATAAGATTGGGTTCCCAGTGAAACACAGCAAGTTGTTGCTTGTTGTCTGACTTCTAAAAGTTTGGGATATCCCAGGTCATTTCATCAATCTTACACCTGTCGAAAAAGTGTTGAAGCACACAGAAAGCTTTGGTTACCTGCAGTGAGGTCGTATCGCAGCAGGCTGAGGACCCATTCAGTGAGAATACACGGGGTGAACAAGTAGTGACTGTGGTCGTCCACTGTAAACTTGGCTTTTACCTGTGTGTGAAGGATGATATTGCAAGATAATTCATTTAGAACAATAAATTCAATCTATGAATCTATGAAAAAATTGTGGTCTACCTCATCAGCACTAAAAAAAACAAGGACACAACTAAATGGATTCTAAAAGCAAATATTGTGTTCCAGCCAGAGATACAGTTTGGTAACACAGTTTGGTAAATTCATGGTAACACCAGTTACCAGGTAATTGCCAAGGGTAATAAGACAGTAAATACAATTAAACTATGGCCAAAATACTGGGCATTTACCTGGTAACTATAAAGTAAATTATAGTGTGTTAGTGGGTTATTACTGCTGATAATAAGAAGGTAAGTACAGTGAAACTATGGACAAAATGTTGAGTACTTACCTATCACTATATGGGGAATTTTAGTGTATGATTGGGTCATAAGCTGGTAATAAGCAGTTAGCTACAGTCCCCAACATTAAACACATGGCCATCAGGGAAGGAACCATCTGAATCTATGCCTGTAAAGTCACAGCCACAGTGACTGAAAACCAAAGCTATTTCTTGTCAACACCAACAAGCATCCCCACACAGAAACACAATCAAATACCACTAACTGCTTCTCTGAGCTGCAACAAAAGCAGTATTATTTATTCAACTCATGTGTAGCACAACACTTGTCATTGTATTTTATTTACTATTCTATTCAGTCTGATAATTCTATTTATATTTATTGTTCCCTTTTTAAACCGGTTTATCCTTTTATCTGTGTTTTTAATCTGTGTTTTCTTAATCGAAAACCAGGCTTGTAATTTCGTTCTGCTCTGCCACACAAAAAAGAATCTTGATTCTTGAGTTTTGTTGGCGTTAAGGACAAGACAGCGTGACTAAGTTTGTGAAGATGTGCTTGCAGTGATGAGGAAAATGAAACCAAAGCGTCGTTACAGCTGAAGGATTACACGCAGGATGAGTCACAAGTCATGCATGTGGATAATGCTCTTCATTAAAGGTCGTGTGCCCAAGAAACAGCTTTTATGAGGCCATATTCTGAAGAACAACTTAGAAGCTTAAATCTCCTTCGAGAGAATTTGTGCAGGAGTATCTTTTTGCAGCTGCTACAAAAAAACAAAAAAAACTCTTCTTTATCAGTTTTATCAATTTGTCACAGTGAACTGCAGCAGAGTGAATTACTGATAAGGCACAAATCTCACATTTTTCTCTCTGTCCTGCAACAAAACAACAGTCCACTCCTTACAAATACTGCCCTACCAGCATAGGCTCACTGCCCACTTTAATACAAGGGACGATTTGCTTTTTGGCTGGAACCAGCTGTTAGCATCATAGCCATCTGATGTCAGACACTTTGCCAAAAAGAGGCTGCTCTCGCTATTGCATTAAAGAGGGAAATCAATCAATAATTTAGTGTGGCCAATAAAAGTTGTCATATAAATTGGGAGGGCCCTTGATGTACATTTCTATTCTGACATCCTCCCTATCCAAGCAATATAGTAAATACTTTGTCATGATGTCAATAAAAATAGTACAACAGATAGCAGCTTGTTATCATTTTGAATGTACGTGCAATGCAAAGTACTCAAACAAGCCCATTCAAGGTTATGTTTTTAAAGCATATAAGACTTTTTCCCTGTTGACAGATCATAGATTGTTTTCTGGATTAATCGATTGGTCCAGAAAATGTTAAAAAACATTGATCAGTGTTTGTCAAACCTGGAAATGACAATGTTCGATGTGGCGCAAAGAAACTAAGAACATATTCACATTTAAGACGCTGAAACAATCAGAAATCCTGTTTTAATAATGACAATTCATTCAATTAATTGTTTCAGCTCTCGTAAATTTTTTCTGAAAATGTATGCAATTTCTTCCTGATCACTACCACCAGTCAGTATGTGTAAATGTATACGTCTTATATCTGCAGTGAATTATTTATACTCTCAGTATGTCTGATAACTGTTGCTGCAACAAATCAGTGGACAGGAACATAAAAAAAAAACTCCCATTCAGTACCTGTTCATAGAGCTGCACTAAAGAACCAGCCAGCTGGTGTGTCTTCCCTGTGCTGGCCCAGGTTGCCTGGCTGCCAAGGCTGTGTTGAAGAACTGGCTGCAGGTATGCTGAGTAGATCGTCTGCAGCTGCTCCCTGTCTGGATAGCTAAAAGCCGAGGCAAAGATGCAGAGAAACAGACGGGTGTGGGTGCGGGAGGAGGTAAAAGGGAGGAAATCCACAAAATGGAGAAGTAGAAAAAGATTTATGTGAATGTTGGAAAATATAATAGGGGTATATAAAGGGTAAATGTATTCTCTGTGTTTTTTTTGTACAAAACTTACTCAATGGTGCAGATGCGCACTATAGAAGAAAAGCGTGAGGTGAGGGAATGGCTCCCAGCTGCACCCCCTGTAGACATGGAGGCTACCACCTGGATATTCTCCAGACTGACCCATTCTAGATTTTCATCATAGAATCCCTTATACGTCAAAACCTAGAGGAGAGACAGGGTCGGGAAATAAAATGCTTGTTTCAGCCATTAAAATCCCATGTCATATACTGTTCATTCAAAGTGTTAAATATCTATGCTCCACCTGTTGCAGGAAGGCAGTGAGGTTGCTGGTCCCCCATTTGTCTGGTTTGGGTAAGTTGATGTCTTTGAGGTAAAGTACCAGGTTCTCACAGTCTTTGGGTCTGAACACTCGGCCAGTGTTAGAGCTGAGCAACAGACAGGTCTGACTGAGCTTCTGCAGCACATGGCGAGACGAGGTTTGTGCACTGCAGTGAACCACAGCAACTTGAGTGGAGCGCAGCCGAGAAAAGGCATGGCGCAGGAGCATACTAAACACAAAAAACGATAAATAAATGAAATATCAAGAAACTAGAAAGTTACGTGTGAAGTGAAAAAATATAACTTTGTGTTTAAGTTTCAGCTGCATGTCTAAATACATTTGTTTCATGGATGTATAGGAAGGTGCAGCAATAAAAGAAAAAGGGTCATGTGGGGACGGGGAGCTTTTGGAACCTAGAGAAATGTTTTCACACAAAATATAGAGACTATATAAGGAGTGCTTGAACATACATGTGCACACTTTCCAGTATATGTGTAAATTAATGTAATGAATAAGATATTATTTGATCAGTGGATTTAAGTCACAAACCCAACGTCACTGACCTTTCAGGCAAAGTGATGCAAGGCAAAATGATGAGAAATGTACAGCGACTCAACTGGAGTTTAAAAGGCAAACACAACAACTGTTCTTTATCAAACTCCTGGGTTGGGAGGCAATTACTTTTGAGGCAGCACTTCTGTTTGCAAAACCCAGAGCAAAAAAAAAAAACCCATCCATATCAAGATTTAATCCTTATTCTGACTTGTCAGTGTCTTCACACAAAAGGCAAACTTTTGAAAAATGCATTTATATCAGTGCTGACTGTGTGCCTGTGTGTTTCATCTCACAATCCCAAATACACAATCCTTCAGCATGACCTCACGAACCCATTTTCAACAACATGAGGTCTGACTGGGAGAGTCTGCCTCAACTGTTTACTTTAGTTTTTTTTTTTACTAAGGGAGTGAATATAAATGAACTCAACAATGACTTTGTAACTACCAAGCTGTGTTTTTTTCTTTTATGTCAGAATGTACTGTGTGCATGTTTACTGTTGCCATTCTGACAGTAGGAGTATAAGATTTACATCAAATTATGCGAGTACCAACATCTATGGTATAAAATGTCTGGCTGTGTGTATAATTGTGTAAGTTTGTACTTATGACAAATACAATCACATATGATTTTGCTCATTTTCATGTAGCGTATACATATAATTACCCCTTTCCACAGCCCTCTGGTCCAGCCACCATGAAGGGCTGCCTGTGCTGAGCAGTGAGCCACGGAGAGAAACAGTGCAGACCTCTTTGCATGTCTGGAGTCTCTATAACAGGTAGTGTGTGTGTATGAGAAAGCTGTTCCAGTGTGAGACCCTCAGGACGCTGGAATACATAAGCTGTTAGATGGCCGCTGTCAGTGTCGTAGTAGGTGTCTAGTGGTTTCCGAGCGTCTGGTGGACTTTCCCTGGCCCAGCTCATCAGCTGCAGAAATACAAAGACATGAGAGCAGACACCAGCGCGAGGAGTAGTACATTTCTGAGTAGTGATTTTACATAATTCTACATCAACACACTCCTGCAGAAGTACAAAATTACATGTTTTTTGACTAAAAACACTATATGTGTGAAATAAAAAAGAAAATAAAACCTTAATACTAAACAGTTTTGAGTGTGGATGTATGTCCTTGTACAAAAACACGAGGGTCCTTACCTCCTTGGCAAACTCCTGTCGTGTTTTGAAGTTGAGGTTTCCTCCCAAACCTCTAAGAAGACCAACAATGAACTGACCTCGCTCTGTCACGGCGTTAAGATGAGACAGGCCGTTGAACACTGTACCCACCAGACTGGTCTCCACCACAAAGTCATTCTGAAGAAAACAAAAAAATGCAGTGACAGGGTTGTATAACTTTAAATCACAACTTTACAAAGATTTTAGAAAAACTGTGGCGAACATGGGATAAAGCCTAGTATGTGACTGAAGAAGACTGGATCTATCCACTCAGTCTGATCACAAATTACTTGACATGAATTTAGCACACTTCAGCAATTAAACCCATTAAAACCAACCCCCAACCACCAGTGCAAGTGGAGGTCATGTATCAAAAAGTTATGTATATTTCAACCCTGTATAACATTGAAGCAAGTTTCTCAGTGCATCCAGACCACAATGAAATAGCTTGACTGTTTAAGTAGGAGAAGGATAGAGATAGTTCTACACACACATTAATTCCAAGCAACTGGAAAATGGAACTCAATCCCACTCCATATTAGAGACTGCGCAACTCTTAACAGTTTTAAAATTTCTCTGAAGACATGGCTGAAAGAGAATCAATCATGTGATCATTGATCTTGTATATAGAACACCAAATGTATAATGTTTTGTATGATGTTTTCTCTGTAATGTTGTTATTGCTGTTGTTGTCTTGTTGCTGATATTGACTCTCTGGTATAGACCCGGCTCGGTACATGTTCCCTGTCAACTGAACTAATAAACTAACCTAAAATAAAACTACCTGTTTGATGACCCAGTCCAGGGCTCGTTGGAAGTAGTCTCCCAGCCAGCTTTCAAGATTGCTGCGACACTCCTCTGGTTGACCACTCAACCATGACTTCACCAAGGCGCCTACATCGATGTCCTCATCACTGAAATTACAAATAGAGAAAAAAAGGTGGTTAAAAAAAGCTAACTAAAGAAGGAAAAAGGGAATTTGGATCCAATTGTTGAGTTTTTCTACTGACTGACCTGAGGAAGATCATGCCCATGCGAGATATGGTGGCTGGAGATGCACAGCTGAGATCGTGAGTCTCGAACAGAAAGTTAACATTGGGTCCGAACTGAATGCGTTCTCCACTCGGCATAGTTAACAGACGATTATCGTCAAGCACAGAGTTGAGACTCTCAATCCACTCTGGGTCAATGTCACCGTCACACACAATCCATGAGCTTACATCTAGAAACAAAAATGTAGATATGTAAATACACAATACATATCATCAAACCCAGTACATCATGTGCAGAACTCAAACTTCATGTTAGTCCTTAAAGGTTTGGCTGAGCAAGACAAATTATTATGATCTATATGAAACTCCTTCTCACCCTGTGGTTCTCTGACCACATTTCTGGCACTATGTGTGAGGACACCATCAGCCCATTCTCTGGTGTCCATGTCTATATGTCCAAGCAGCTGCTTCCTGGGCATGGCTTTGGGATTCATAGTGTACTGTTTCACCTACAGAAACACAGCATCAGCAAGGAACCACTCAACATTCATTCATTTTTTGAAAAATACCTTTTTATGCTGCCTGATATCTAAATAACGCAGCTTTCAATGATATGCACAATCTGCATCAATAAATGAAAATCCACACACTCACCACTTTGCCTGTCTTGTTTAGAGCTGCTCTCAGCATCCTCCAGAGTGTAGACTTCCCTGCTCCACTTGGCCCTACAACGACGACACCCATGCGCTGTCTCAGCTGCTCATTCAACTCAAGCGCCTTCTTCAGCTACATAGAGATGGCAGTTGGTTAATACATTTTGATAAATGTTTAATAATGTATGATAATGACTCCAAACATTATGTGAGTACCGATTCATATCATGTACCATAACGATAATGTGTGTACTCAGCCACTAAATAAATCTCTATGTACACACCTGGCTGGGTATTAGCTCAAGTCGTGCCTCCTTGTAGACGTGCTCTAGTGCTTGCATGAGTATCTGGTCCTCCACGTCGGTGAAGTTTACCCCGGAAAAGACATCTTTGACCAGAGCGTCAAACCGAGAGCTATCGGTGAACGTCAGCTTGGACATGGTGTTCAGTCTCAAAGCCTGCACCACAAGACTGCTCTCCTGGACTGAATGTAAATGACACATATTGGTTAAATCGAAAAATAGCTGTATGCCAGTAAAAAAAAACAACACTGTATGCAAAGAAAAGCAAATAAATAACAGGCTTGATAGTGAAGATCAAAAAGGTTATGAAATTGAACTGTGCCTTATTATAAAACACAGTAATCATCAAAGTCTGCCGTGTTTTTAGTGTTTGTCAATACTTTTGTTCTCTTTTCCAAAGTTGTCGGCCGTCCCTTCAGGCAGAGATGTGTTATTTTTGCTTTGTTTTTTTTCTCAACAGAGAGGAACACTTGGTCAGACAAACACAAGAACACCTTGGGGACTCACTAATGGACAAAAGGAACATGGACGGACGGACGGATAGAGGGTGGGGAGTGGAACAGAAGATTTTAAAGGGAAAAAGACAAATAGTTTTAAGAAGAAGCAGAGAGGGAAATGAAAAGATATGGTATATATATATAATGAGAAGGGACAGAAAAGAAAGGGGGGTAAATAGAGGATAGCAAGCGAGAACAACTAGAGAGGCATTAGCATGCAGGTATGAGAAAGAGTGAGCTAAAACGGGGGTCAGAGAGAAGAAGGAGGTGGTGGAAGAAGTACTGAAGAAGTAAACAATATAACTCTGGAAAGAGAGCGAAAAGGACAACAGCGTGGAAATAGAGACAGAAGACTTGTTGAATTGAAACCTTTTATCTAGTGTTCAAGTACACGTACACACACACACACACACACACACACACACACACATTGAATTGCATTTACAAGATACTATATACACACATACAGCAGAGACTCAAATAAACAAAACTTTCACAGTGTGACCCACCAGGGTATAAGATAAGCCTCTACAAACTACTTCAATTTTCACTACCACCTTATCCTAGAATCTTTCCTATGAGCTCTATAACTAGCTTTCTTTCAGGTCAGAAGCCACTGTTAGCGCAGCAGTTTCAGCACTTCCAAAAAACACTTGGATGAAACGAATGAAATGGAACAACTGTAACTTTTGTCCTCCGATTACCTTCACAATGATCTACTGCACTATAAATTATTACTAATATCAACACTGGATTTAGTGCATGTAAAACAATTAATACATGTAAGTTATGGCCACAGGCATCCAACAACCACAATATTTGATTATTAATTAAACACATTTTTGAAGAATGCATTTTTCATCTTACCAGGTGACCTAATATACCTAATTCAATTCAGTTCGTTGGCTCATCTCCTGTAAACAGCACCGACATTTAGTGTGAGTCGATTGAGAGGCCCTAATTTCTGATGGCGATCTTTTTCTGTGTATTTACATGGCACAGGATGGACAGGATGAGTTATACTCACCAGTAGCAAATCTAGATTTCAAATATCTGAACTCTTCTAAGTTTGACAGGAATTACGGCACAAATCATTGTTTTCAAATATTATGTACAGGCGTTTCCTAAGCGCCAAATCAACTTTAGGATGTCAGGGAGATTTTTTGATATGAACCACTGCAGCATGTAAAATGGTCACTTAATTTTTTCTGCCTAATTGTGCTATTTAATAGACTTCTGTTTTATTGCTGTACAATTTCTTCCACTTGTGAAGCACAAATAAATGTTCATGTCGCGTTGAAAAGTCTGACAATGTAATCTTTATTGGCTTTCCATTATGTGGGGCCTATAATGACCCTTGATGACTATAAATACCTTGTTTAAATTGTGTAGATTAAATGCTGACAAACAGTATGTATTGTTCATTTTATGCCATCTACAAGCATAACTCCATTTGTACACATGGGTTTTCAGGTCTAATATTAACTGTATTACTACCAAAATCTCTATAAATACATTTAAAATTTGTACAGAAGGGCTGAGAGAATTCATGACAATGCCCCATCAATTTTGTATGTTAAGATTCATGATAAGGGTTAAATAAAGGACAAATTCGAAGTAACAAGAAATCTTTGAATTATTTTAAATACTGTTCGCTATTTTCTGAACCTGCACATTAAGCATTACCATCAAAATAATTCAACTACTGTCAGGTCAGCAGTGGACTTGAGTGTTTATAGCTTATATTGGTTCACAGTACATAACCTCAGACATGAGAAGTGGGTTACAACAGTTGTTATTCAGTTATTGTTGTGTTTGCATAGAATAAAGGACTGTTTGGCATCGTGGACCTCAATATGTTCTTTTCAATCAGTAAGTCATAATGCTCAGTGTTAGTTCTTTCCATTCCCATATCTATGCAATGTGTTGGTGTAGTTGTGTTCCCCTTATATAATATGAGTTTGTTCTATGTACTGTCAACAGCTATGAATACGACTCCAGGTCATGACCAAAGATGCACCCAGCTTCTCTCTGTGTCACTACTGGAAAAGTAAGGATGCCTCACAGATATATTGTACCCTAAAATAAGTGAATAGCCAGTGGGGATCTTACTTTTGTCCTTGTTGTGACTCCTCCTTTGTTGCTGCAGGAGACTGCCACAGGCCTTCAGTACCGTCTTCAGAGCACGTAAACCCCAGTCATAGTGCTGCTGGGGTGTTAACAGCTCCCTGGACAGAAAGATAAAGGCATACTGACACACTCTCAATTAACTGCAGCACTTTTTGTGGCATTCGGGGTTTTAGAAAAACACACACAAAAAACAGCACAGCAGAACCACCACAGACAAGAAGATCAAATTGGTATTTTACGTATGCAGATAATGTAATAAATATTCTTCATCTAGCGTCAAAACTTCAAACTAAATTAAAAAAAACAGCTACACCTAAGATTTATACCTGGCCAAGTTAAAAATTGCAACCAATTTCCGTCCAAGTATTTCTCCACTTTTAAAGCCCTCAGAGTAGAGGATGACCTCAGCAATGAGCTCATTGTCTGGCCTGCTCATAGCCACAGGTCTGAACAGTTGTTTTAAGTTGTCTGGTAGCTTCTGTCGGCCTCCGTAGCCCTTTCCTGCTGGGTTCAGTGTGATGAACACTCCAGAATTTGGATCCAATTCCACCTGGAGGATAGAGAGAATCAAGAAAACCTACATTACATTATTCTCACAACATTTTTCACAGTTGCCTGAATACAGACTGATTGTAGATTAATGAATCAACCAACTCATCCACACTGGATAAATACATATTGATTAAGACAAGTTGGAAGTTGAAACATGCAATTATAAAATGTAGAGATAATAATTAAAGATGTTCTAAAAGACATGGCATGGAGTAATAGTGAGAAACTGTTTTTGGCCAGGAAAAATGAAAGTGTTAATCTGGGTATTTTCTGACCTCCTTCCCTAGCAGTTCACATGTGTGTTTGTGGTGTTTGAGAGAGTCTTGTATGGCCTGGATTTGCATGGAAACTGCAGATAGCACTGCCTCTTCCAGGCGATTAAACTCATCAAAGCAGCCCCATGCGCCACACTTCACCAAGCCCACAAAGATTCTTCCCATTGACTTCACATCGATACCCTGAAAAACAGACAGAACCCACATGAGAGATCTAATGTGTTCTTATTGACAAGTAGCAACCTTGTAAATGTGCATGTTAAATGATTTGAAGAGGTGATTGTGCATCTGTGTGCTTCCACATAATTTGTATCCCAGATTTAACTCAAATGTGTATAACTGGAGGAAGTGTTGTCAAAAAAAACAAATAGTGTGTAGTCATAGATTAAGTTTGATACTTTAAATCCTTCAGATTATCATTAAGAGCATCCTTTACCTCATCACAATTGAACACAAGTACTTGACGTCCAAACAGCCCTCCTAGGGCTTTGACTGACTCAGTTTTGCCTGTGCCAGCGGGTCCATAAGGGTTTCCCCCAAGCCCCATTTTCATGGCCTGGGTCAAAGTCAGGTAGCACTTATCAGTCAGTGGAGTGTGCACTAGCTTTGCTGCATTCCCCTGGGATGGAAATGGAGTAAGTGAGTGATAACAAGAGCGAAAAAAATGCAGTGAAATGACCAGACAGAAGAAAAGGGCGGGATGTAAGGAGAGAAGCAGGGGATAGAAATGATTGATTAAAACGTTAGGGGAAAAACAATTGGACTATTTTCACACTATAATGTGTTTTTCAACTCATGTTATCTATTAAAATAAAACATTTGTCAGTACTAATTCTCAATGTGGCATTTAAAGAGACATTAAATAAATATGAGTTTGAATTCACAAGTACATCTTATATATATTTGTTAATAAGCAGCAGTTTATTCGACCCTAGACTCACCCAGAGGAAATAATCAGCTTACAAATAATGTTTTGATCAGCAGACAATTACAAAAAAGGGACTATATATTTTTATATAGCAAGTACATGCTGACATACCTGGTACTCGTATGTATAACTGAACTGAGCATCCACCATATGTATGTGGCAGCATTTGTCTGCTCCCATATAGAAGCGAAGCTGCTTCTTCCAGGCCCAGGCATCAGGACTGGTAACTACTGCCTCTTTAAGATGCTTCACAACACTGATGTTATGGATTATGTCCAGGATTAAGGCCTTCAACTTCAGCTGCAAGACACTGGACTCTGCACAGGAAGACATGTATCAGTATTAGGGATGACAGCAAAGCATAAAATTACACTGTTATCTTCTGGTGCTTCAGATCTGTGGTCAGCGGTTAGACCTGCCCACTACAGCCCATGTTATAACCTATTTATTTTCATCATCATACATAATGCCATTTAGACCTCTTACTAGTCCTGTTACTTAAACTACATGTTTTGAAATTCAATTCAAGTGTCCTTCTTTCTCTTTTATATCAGTTAGATTAAACATTTAAAGGTCTAAGCTCCAACAAACCAAATACAACTCAATTTAGTGGTGTGGGATTGATATTAACCCCTGGTCAATAGATATTTACATATAACCCTGCCAGGAACTGTTTTAGCTGCCTTGTTCTGAATAGATGATGGCCCTTCATTGTAAGCAGATAGAATAACAATAGCTTCTACATTTCCACACAACAGCAGCACTTGTCAAGTGAAAATGCAGAAGTGTATTGATCTGTGAGAAAAAATAAATGGGACCACTCACTGTGAAAACAAAGGCAACATGTCAGGTGAAATTTCTAAACAACAATGTAAAAGGGGAGACTTTGTCAGACATGAGTACAGCTATCACACTGATGTCCTGGAAAGACAATATCATCAACAAATGCTTGCTTAAGTGCCAACGACTGCACAAAACACAGAACAAGGTACACTACAGAGGCATTTTATAAACAGTGCTGTAGCTACTACTTTGTACAGCATCCCTAATCTTTAAGCACACTGTGATAATTAAACTAAGAAAATGAAACCTTTTTTTTTCTTTTTTACAAATACAGTAGGAACTGTACATCCGGTTTGTGGTTTGAACACAATGCCCTTCCCCGTGTGTGTATCTGGGTCACAACTAAGTGAATATATAGTAAAAAGATACAGATTATTTATGCTTTTAAAGCTTTAGACCTGTGTCATTTTAAACTATAATGGGCATTCTGTTATCTGCTATGTACTATAGATGCCTTCCAAATAATGCATCGCTGACATCAGCCTCACCCCAGAGGCATACAAAATACCTCAAAAGTACACCCTTCTGTTTTATCTCAACACTAAAATGGGAGACACCTCCTACTCCTTGCCTAGGTTTATGGCTCATTTGTGTTGACTGGGTAATTCGATTATCCTTCATGCCATTACTTTAGCTGTTTTAATCAGTCCTACTACTGTACAGCCTTTTCAGCCTACCCGGTTGTTTTCAGGTATAGCCGGAATGGAATGGAAATGAGTTCTATTTCAAATACAAAACTTAAAAAAGAAACAATATTATCTGCACATTGTGTTACACACATCACAGTGCCTTGCTGAAATTTCTAGTATCTCTTTCTATGAATATGATTAATTTAAAAATGTAATGTATAAAGAAAAATTGGCCCAGCAACTCGAACCAAGCATTGTTTTCATGAATACGTATATATACACATTTTGAGAGACACATTTTCATCTCATGCATGGAGAAACCTTGATTAAAATATAAATGTATTTCTTTGTCTTCAAAAACATAAGAAAAATGTATTTATCTTTAATGGCTTGCACCGCTTTATATTCAGCGCCAGGTCATTAAAGCAGCCTGCCAGATACAGTAGTGTCTGAAGCTTTTAACAGTTCTATCGCTCGGCAGGCTCTTGTGTCTGACTGGTGTTCAAGAGATTCAGCAAAGAGCATTCAGCCATTATACTCTCTGTCTGAAGTAACAACACAAGGGGAGGTCCGATAGTGGAAGAAAGCACAGGTGTCAAGAGAGCAACTGTTACGGCTTTAAAAGAGAGATTAACTTTGTCAAGAATGTGACTCAATCTGCTACAAAAATAAAATAAAATAAAATAAAAGGGACACATTTCTGCATTTGATGCGCTGCAAATACATACATCCCATGTAATATTCAAATGTTTGACAAATAATATCAGCATCTATCTTACTCACTAGCCGCATGATGTTGACATCCCAGAGTGTGGGAAAGTATAATATAATATAGTATAGTATAGTCTAGAATAGTATAGAATAGCATATAATATAATATAATATAATACAATATAATGTAATGTAATGTAATATAATATAATGCGAATGAGTGATTGGAAGGTATTTGTCTCTATACGTTGGCCCTGCAACGGTAGACAATGAATGGAAAATAATTAAACACATGAAAATCAATCAATCAATCAATCAATCAATCAATCAATCACATAAAATTATACAATTGGCTGTCCTAACATGTTAGGAAATACTTGTCTACTTAGCAAAGTTTAGTGGTGACATAACCAATGACTTGAACACACACAACAATGACTGCACACGACACAAACGTACACACGGGCCTACCTGTGTTCACGTGATCATCAGAACTAGTGTCCACTGTAGTGTAATGTTCCAACTTTGCATTGAGCTCCAGCTCCAGCTGCTGCAGATTCTGCTCTTTTAGAGCTCGCTCCACATCTTCAGTGAACTGGATTTGTTCAGCCAGACATAGAATCTACACCAAAAGTCAGAAAGGTTTAGAAAAGTTCAGAAAAGTTAGGAGACAGTTATTTCACAGACTAGGTCTTAATGAAATATAGTCTTGAATACTGTGCTATTTCATTAAAATGCAACAATAATAAAATAAGTCACTGCCTCTGTTTAAAATACACTGAGTTATCGGTTACCTTAAAAACCTTTGCAAATGCTTTCACAGAACAGATATTGCATGTTGGAACATAAAAGTGTGTGTACCTGTGATGGGTAGCGTGACGGGTCCACACTCCCTTTCTTCCCTGCTGACATACATTCACAGAGCAGCTGCTTCAGAGTCTCCTTCATTTCCACAGACAGCTCCTTTAACCATAGCTGGAAAGAAGAAGCTTTGCTTTAAACACACTGTATTAACAAACTATTACTATACTACATGTGAAAAGCTTTACACAAAAACTGTTTTACCTCCACATGGCTGGAGATGTGTATGCAGTTCCTGAGTGACACGGTCTCTCCCTCCAAAGAACACATGGCAATGATATTCTGGCACTGCTCATCAAACTCAACGCTGTGGATGCCTACACAGAGAGCATACAAAGATGACCTTCCCTGATATAAATACATTTAAATAAGAAAAGGGTAGGTGCCAGACCAATGAAGAAAAAAATAGAAGAGAATGACATCATAAACTAGAAAAAAACAAGTGTTTGACCTGCAAATAGTTTCTTGAGGTGTGACTGAATGACCGTTGGGTTGGTTGCCTGTCCAAGAATCTCTAACAGATCATCATCTCCAATGAAATAAAACCGTGGGAAAGCAGAACGCTTCTCCTGCAAGAAACACACAAAAGAACAAATATAATGTGACACTTATAACGTGTCATGCATGCAAATACCCATGCAAACAGAAATTCACATGCGTACCTCCAGGAACTCGTTGAGTGACTTTTGGCAGCGCTGAAGCTGATCTAGTATGGTGACCAGAGAGTTTCTGATGCCAGCCCTTGAGCTCAGAGAAACAACTCTATTGTCTCTCTTAATGTCTGACATTATGGACCTGTTAATGTAAGAAAAATGTCAAGATGATGTTTTGATACTGTTACTATACATTCAGATCTCCAGTCCATCACAGGGTCGTTAAATTCGGCATGCTTTAGGACATGTGGGAGGAAAAGTACCAGGAGAAAACCCATGTACACACCGGGAGAACATGCAAACTCGGCCCAGTCCGGGACACGAACCAGCATCCTTCTCGCTGTGAGGCACAATGCTAGCCATGGCCTCTACTTATGTGTGTTGATCATTGACTGTATATAAAAGGTGGACATAGTCTTTTGGTTTGATTAGCACAATCTGTGTTATCTGTATGTAAGTGGTTCATACGCAATAATATTAATTTATTGCTATTGATGCAATTCTCTATAATGTGCTGTGCAACAAATAGAATATAGAAATTGCTGATGCTCCTCATGCGTGCATGGCTTTTTCTAGGGTTTTCTCCCACGGTCCAAAAACAGGCAGAGGTTTATTGGACACTCTAAATTGACTACAGATGTGAATGTGAGAGTGAATGGCTATTCATAACTGTGTGTTGGCCCTGTGATGGACTGGACTCTCTCTAGTGCTCTCTCAAGTTAAAAGACACACATAAACATTACCTGAAGTCTTCATCAACACGTTTGAAGCGAGCCTCCTCCCGTGGCAATGCCCCTCTTCCAAAAATAGGCTCCAGATAAACCCAACGCCTCTGGATGGCATTCAGACTCAGCAGGTACTCGTCCAAGTCTGACAGACGAACCTCCCACAGGCTGACCTGGATATACATGAAGAGATGATTGTCAATCTTGTGAATCGCAAACAATTCAAAAAAAAAAAAGAATGATCCAACAAATTGTTTCTCTTTACAAAAGAGGGATTTTAGGAATTTCTTATTTTTTCTTCCTCGTGAATAAAAATGAAAAAGTTGGAAGATTCAGATATAGATTCAAGCCTTTGAACTGACCTTGTCTTGAAAGCTGTGATAGTAGGGAGAGTCTTTCAGAGACTGCAGCAGACAGCGGTTATCTCCCACCTGGATGAGCATAGAGTGGTGATAAAGCCAATGTCTGCAAATTCTTAAGATTTCAATTAATGTGCCAGTAAATGTGTCTGCATTTTATATTAAATCTACAAATCGGTCAATAGAAGTTAACTCCTTACATGACCCGCGTGAAATTACCATTAACAACTGTAATGAACTAAGTTTGGGCCAGGTAAACAGTGACAATAACAGCTGATGGATACTGAAGGATACTGAAGGCAATAAAGTAATTTAGAAACAATCTTATATGCATTTGTATATGTGTGCATGATCAAATAAGTAAGTCGTCTGCATTGGTGTGGTCCACTCATTCACATATGAATACTAATATACTGTATACAAGGATTATAATGCACTAGAATTCAGCAATATAAGAAAAAAAGCATGTTCATGTTGACGCACTCTCTTATCCTAAATAATTACCTGGTGACTAAGCAGTGTCAGGTGCCAAAAGTAAATATTTAATAACTGTTAAAAGCTTGACAGTGCTAAATCCTGATTTAAATTTCAAAGAGAGCAATAAAAAGAAAGCAAGCCCGTTGGAATGAACTGTATTGATGTTTAAATCTATTTAATGATGTTAGTTGTTGTTTGTCTTTTTCTCTAGAGGTATGTGATGAAATCATCCATTTCTCACCAAAAATCACTCTCAATTTTTCATTTCTGGAGGGTTTTTTCATTCAAATTAAGAAAATATTCAGCCCTCACATTTCAAAGGCTGCTTAACTGTGCCATAATATCTTTTCATGCATTAAAATGAACAGGTAAACCTTTCTCTGCTTTCACCCAACATGTTTCCAGTTTCCTCATCATATTGCAAGCCACTTAGTCAAATGAGCTAGAACATCAGGTAGTTACATCCTAGGTTACACTGTCGAAGTAGATCATGTATACTATTTCAATAAAGGAGGTAGAGCCTAGATTTCTCTGAAACATTGTGTGAATGTGAAGTAGTAAAGATGACGATGAAATACTATAAAACACTGTTTGTGTAACAAGTGAATGTCAGTTATACAGAACAGGGTAACCACAGAAATGCTGAAAAAACAATGCTCACTTAGGTCAGATGTCATGTGTATTATTGTCAAACTGAAGTGTATTTTATGTTACAGCTCAACATCTTTACAGATGAATAAATGTATGCGCACACATGTACCTGGTTGACTATATCCTTCCAGTCCTTAATGAGTGTTAGAGAGTGACCACTGCTGTTTGTGTACTCAGTCAAACTGAAGGTAGCTGCAGCTCCCCACAAATCCAGTTCCCTCAGTGCTTCTCTGATCGTCACTTCTGCCTGGGCACGGCTGTTCAGGTCCTAAATGGAATAAGACACACATATTTATTCGGCAAAGAAAATGGAGTACATTCCAAATTTTAGATACATTTTTATATCAAATCTTTCAGATCAAGATGCAAATTGAAACAAAAGAGTTGGCCAAACGCTAAAACACAAGTATAGCATATGTGAATATACCGTTGAATCTATATGAACAAATGTTTTAAGCTGGGTGTGCAATGCACATATAAAAGCCCTTCCAATATCAATATACAGAACACAGTTTTCCCAATTTCCAACCTGCTGCTGCCCCCTGGTGTCCTATGACCTCTAGCGCAATATTTATGGTCTAAAAACAGAAAAGTTCCGACAGTACTTTTTATATACTGTATATTAATACTCAGGCCATATTTAAAAGTACAAACCTTGAGCTCCATGGCCTTTTCAATAACGTTTTTTGCCACACTGAGGAGGTCATTAAAAGTCAATCTTTCTAAAGTTGTCCCTCGTGGGAGACCCAGCAAACGAAACATATCCAACCAATGGTCCTGGGACAGGTGCTCTCCACGTACATACTTTAGCACTGGAATCATGTCCTAGACACGGAAATGGAAAGATCAATTGCAGATATCCAAATCGAACAAAGGCTATATTATAATCACTTTAACGCATTTTACTAAATCGATGTCGTTTCCCTTTTCCTTCAAATATGCAAAATTTTTAGTACCTTGTATTTGTCCACTTCAGCTTGTAGTTTAACAGACATGACAGTAGGCTGCTCCAGCTTCTGCAGCCTGTCCTGCCACGTAAAGAGAAACTCCTCAAACACATAGGTCTTACTCCTATTAAAAAACAAAAACAAACATATATGTTAACCAAGGGCATATAAGTACATACAGTAATGGTTATTAAAGAGTAAAAAGTACTCAAAGTACCAAGATTAAACCCTTTACCTGAATGTGATCCAGTCCTCCTGGGCCTTCTCTGTAAAGCCTTGCTGCCACTCCTCATATAGACCCCACATCTGGCTGTACTCCTCCAAGTCTCTTTTTGTCTCTTCTGCCAGAGATAAATCTGGTGCTTCCAGGTCAAAATAGCCACAGTCCTCACTGAGAAGAGAGGAGAGGAGAGCGTGACATCTTTGTAGTATTTCTCGTCATTTTGGGTAGGATGTGTTAATGGAAATGCATAAGTAATTAAACCAAAAGGACCCTAATATTGTCCACCTATTAGTAAGGCTTGGACCTGTAATAGCTGATTACATACAATGTAGGAAATCTACTAAAAATCCCATCTCCACAGAAAAAGGATTTATACCTTTTATCTAACTGGAGCATTTTGCAGAAGAATGAAGGCATTAATCATCCTTATAAGAAGTCCTCACTCTCAGTGAAAAAAACAACCACATCATGGTTGTGTGCCTCTGCCAACCAGCCAAGTGGCAGAAAGCATTTCCATTCCTGGGATATCATATTCATAAAAATAGGACAAAAGCACGGGCGAGACAAAAACATCACGCCTCTGACCACAGCTATCACTGGTGCTTAGAAAGCATAGAAATATCTATACATTCAGCATTTTAACAACTTACAGCAATTTATTGCGGACAAGCTCGAGTTCCTGGAATTCTTGCTGTTTATCGCTGATCGTTTGGAGACATGCAAGAAGGGCAGCATGATCACCCGTCTCAAGCACTTCATCTTTAGGCTTCAGCTGGTCCCAGCGAGCCTTAAAACGCTGCAGATCTGCCTTGTATGTGTCGATACGTCCAGCAGCGTTACTTCGCATTACCTCTACCTGATGGAGAAACAGGGGAAGAGAAAGTAAGCAGCACAAGAACACAGCCCGTGACAGAAAATAAGGACAAAAAGAGGAAACTTTACATTTAGGTAGAAGTTTTTTGCATTTATGTTACCTGCTCTTTGACCATGAGCTGGTGACTCTCCATGACAAGTTCCAGTTTGTCCCACTTGGCTCTGAGAGAGGACAGTGAGTCTAGGCTTGATCCTGCTACTGCTCGCAGCAAGCGGTTCTTCTCCTCAACACACTGGAACTGAGGTAAGATCTATAGACATGAAGTGCATACAGTGTGTATACATTAGTGACTTTCATTGTGAAATCAAACATTTGGCCCATCAGGCAAGAAATTAGATAATAAAAAATATAACATGACATACAGTATAACTGTATACACTTAAATATATCCGTGCATGCTGTGATACTGACAGTACTGACGGTAGCTAACACAATCTGCATTACAATTAACCTAATGTGAGAAATTAAGAATAAATCAAAACTTGCTTGCAGTCATCTCAAGCATGACACCTTTGTTGTGTTTGACAAACCTCAGTTTTGCTAGCCAGTATTTGTCTGTATTTGCCACTGGCTGCACCTATCTCCTCCATGTTCTCTGGTCGCATGGACAAGACCCCCATCGACTCTGACACAAAAGTGTCTATCGCCTGTGTGTGGCCTGAGAACAAGGAAAAAGGCAACACACACACACACACACACACACACACACACACACACACACACACACACACACACACACACACACACACACACACACACACACACACACACACACACACACACACACACACACACACACACACACACACACACACACACACACACACACACACACACACACACACACACACACACACACACACACACACACACACACACACACACACACACACACACACACACACACACACACACACACACACACACACACACACACACACACACACACACACACACACACACACACACACACACACACACACACACACACACACACACACACACGTGAGCAAGGACATGTGATTAGTTTGAAAGAATTGAAAACGAAATTAAAAACAGAGACAAAGCAATTCGAATATGGAAAGTTTGAGTTTGTGGTTATACTAATACTGAAAGTAAATAGATGCAGGCATTTGTTTATACCTTGTATGGACTTCCTTAGTGATAAGAGCAGAACGTCAAACAGTCTCTGGATCAGATCATCGATGGCAGCTTTCACTGGTTCACAGTTGACTGTGATGCAGTCTACCTTCTCCTGACTGACAGAGGAGGAAGAAGAAAAGGTTTGTGGCTGTGACTCAAATGTTCAGCTATTTGTAGTGTCAGTTGACAAAGGGCCTTTAAAATCACTGCTTTACCCAGTTCTTAAAGGAGTCATATTATATCCTATTTCTCCAAGTTAAACTAGTTCCCCGTTGTCCTAATGAACATGTCTGTGACATGCTTTGGTCAAAATGGATGAAGCACCACAGCAGTTCAATCACCCTGCCAAAAAAGCCCTGTTCTAGACACTTTGTTTAGTAGTATCTCTTTAGGTCCACCTAAAAAAAAAAAAAGTAAAACGAAACTTAAAGGTGAAGTAAGTAGTTTATAGTGCCATCTAGAGGTGAGGCTGAAATTTACAACAAAGAACTGTTGCTCAGCTCACCCCCTCCCTTCTCTGAGCGATACGGTATCCGCAGCTGGTCAAATGTCGTCCTCGTCGTCTTTCTCCGTGTCAGCAGATGAGGTTCGTGAGGCGAGGGAAAGGGCGAGCTACCGCGGACGTAGCAGACGACGCGGAGAGAGAGGAGGCGGGACTTCCGCTACAAGTAAAGCGACGATTGATTTGTTCTCTCGCGTTTGTCCTTACAGGCTCCGGTAGAAACATGGCGTCTCGCTGCTAACAGTGGCTATGCAACCGCGGCCTGCGACCATGTTATTTAACATGACTTTTTGAAACACTACGAAAATGAAACAAAAACTATTATACAGCGACTAGACAATGCAGGAGCACATAATATGTATAAAAAAGTGGATTTGGGGTTATATAAACCCATAAATACTACACATTGTCCCTTTAAGGGACAGAAAATTACATCAGCCACAGAGGCTACTGGGAGCTAACAGCAGCTAGCATTTGGATAATTAGCAGGCTCTCCACTGCACAGATAAATCCTCTGAGGCTAGAAGTTTGTGTAGAACTCTGTGCTGCACAGTGGAGCCAAGAATATAACTTTTTG
This sequence comes from Microchirus variegatus, assembly GCF_963457635.1. Lineage (NCBI taxonomy): Eukaryota > Metazoa > Chordata > Actinopteri > Pleuronectiformes > Soleidae > Microchirus > Microchirus variegatus. The sequence continues at coordinate 27,403,232 of NC_139804.1, read as the reverse complement.
CGGACTTCCGGTTTTCAGATACCGTTGCCCTCGCCAGCATTCTCGTGTGTTTTACGGAACAAAGCGGAGCTCCGAGAAACAACGATTCCAGGAATTTAGCGCATTGTGACGTCCCAATGAGTGTGGAAGTCAACGTCGCGTGTTTAATCTCCTGTACTTAGACTGAGGAGGACCACAAAAACATGAGTGAGTCGTTTTTTTTCACACTTTGCCGACTGATAGGGCCTCCAGAGTTTTTAGGATTTAAATGATTAAAAAGTTGGTTTTGCATAATATTGCCCCTTTAATGTGAAACATCAAGAACTTAAACATGCTAGGACAAATAAAAGCCAGTGACAAATGGCCGAGACTAAACCTGGTTGATTGCAGATAACAAAAGAGAGGGTCTCTTTTTTTTTTTTCTTCTTGAGCAACAACGTTCTGTATCAAGACTGAGAGACATCAGTTAGCTGAAGTCAGCTGAAAAGAGGATGAACAGGGAGGTGAATAGAGTAATAAACATGAGGACACATTTAGTGAACATGTTAAGTTTGATGTTTGGTCATTGGTGCTGGTGGTTGGTATTTTCAGTCTTTAGTCAATGATGTGTCACAAATGTGACAAGGCTTCATTCATTTCACTATTTAATAAAGTGATCTGCCTTTAGGTGTCTGATAGGGGTCTTTCTGTGTAAATATCACACGAAGTTAGAGTAAATTAGGTATTACTTGTCCCTGATTTGATATTCATTTTATTTAACCATGTGTGATACTGTATATGTACCTGGGCAGACGTTCTGACTCTTTCCCCCGGGCTTTCAGGGCCTTAAAATTTCTCTCCCAGTCCTGCACAGAGTGCAAATGGTTCTCCACCAACTTCTCTAAATCCACCTGTCCTGGAACCACCCACTCCTGTAACACACACAGAATTATTGTGAGATTAGGTGCAGTGCATATTTCCTTATTTTAAATGTTTCTGTGCCAAAGGTGACAAAAGTCACATCTAAGCTAGACATACAACAGATGACTAGATGAAAAGAGAACAAAAAAGGGGAGATAATAGAGAAGTCTGGTGTTGGCCAAGGGCCTACCCCTACTGTTTAGACATGCATGCCTGCACAACAAAAAGGGAAAACTATACTATGCTCACTGTTCAATTACAGTAGACTGAAGGGGAGACCACAGGCAATGAAAACAAGAGAGCTTCAGTATGTAAATATGGAAGCATGACTAATTCAAACAGCAATCTTTCAGAGAAAACATCATAGCAATGTCTCACTGCAACGCTCCATTGAACACTTGGTGAGAAAAGGTTAATCTCCCAATATCAAGCTGAAATACAGCGTCACAGTAGAGATCAAAAGGTTATAGAAGACACTTAGCTTCCTAGATGCTGCCGCAAATGATTAATGACTTCATATTATGTAACTCAGTGCAGGCTGAATACATGGAAAAAAACAAAACTATTTACAGGATGGCACAGAGTTCTTATTTATGTAAAAATCATTCATTCAGGCACCTTAAATCTGTGTTGTATAGCCTGCAAGCGAGTAAAGAGGTCCTCAGCCTTTCTGAAGATGGTGAGGAACCCAGTGGCATTTCTGTCAATCATGACACTGAAGATAAGCTCCTCCCCTTGGGCACTGACCCCTTTGAACTGGTTTGGGATTGAGATGAAGCGCTTCATCTCCCTGAAGTAGCGCGCTCGGACTTCCTCAAATGGAGGACGGAACTGCAAACGGCCTTGCCTTTTCACAGGAAGAGGGGGGGAGTAAAATCAAAGGCACGTTTTATCCTTTATTTCACGCAAATCAGTTTGCAAAGAGAATGAGAAAGACGGAAAGGCAAAGAAAAATGGCCACAAGAGGCAGAGAAGAAAAGAGAGGATTCAGTGTTAGCAGTTCAAGATGAGGAGAAAATACTGTACAGTATGTTTGGGAGGAAGAGTAAGAGGAAATGTCCAAGGATGAAATAAGAGCATAGTGCGAGACAGAAATGTGGACGACAGAAGGTGTGTACTGACCTGAAAGTGAGGTCTATGTGTATTTCAGGCAGGTTCATGTTCAGAGCTTCCAGGCCCATCTGGTATTGATGTTCAAGAGCCTTGTAAAGCTGATGGTTCCAGTGTTGACGCCATGCCTGCATGTCATCAGACCTGAAGCCCTACAGACATACATTCATCAGCTTTCTAAAGAAGACAATTAGGAGATATTGTACAGGTTGCATATGTGTGTCTGCTCTATCATCCTTAAAGGGTAACTGAACCATCTAATTAATTTGACACCTGTCAATCACTGACACCGTGGAAGAGAGACAAGGCGACACTGACTTCTATAAAAGGGGGAGTCTTCGACAATGAGCCTCTTGCTGGATGGACAAGAAGGTGACAAAAGAGTGTACTAGTAAAACAAGAGTGGACTAAGAAAGCCATTGATTTTGAATGCAGTAGCTAGTGTTTGACTAGAGTAGCAGTAGATAGGCCAATTTGTATCACATGTACAACTGCAATAATGTGACGATGATAATGATGTGCACCTGGATCAGAAAATAACCCGTAAGCACTGAGCTTCTTTCTATTTTCTTTCGTATTTTCTATTTTCCATTTTATTTACTTTCTATGTTCTGTTTCTCACTGGAAATTGACTTACCTGAGCCTCCAGAGTGGCAAATCCCATACGCAGGTCCTGAAGGCCATCCTTCCACCGCTGCTGGTGTCTGAGCAGGTCCACATTCATTAGTGACACCACCTGAGAAACACAGAGTACAAAGAGGTATGCAGATAAACAACAGGAGGTGTTTCATCTCATAATATGTTTCAGAAAGCAGTGCTTACATAATATAGAGCAAATTAAAGCTAACTGTCACTGTATTCAGTGAAAAAGTGAATTAAAAAACAACCTTGTCATTAAAGTCGGTGTGCCATTTGCGTAGCTTTCTGTTCTCGGAGGAAAGTTTCTCAGCAGCAGACTGCAGCTTGGAAATGTATACTTCCAACTCTTTGGGGTTGTCCCAGGTGATCTGCAGTTTACCCCCCGTTTCCTTTGACTGTGAGCGAGGATTCTGAAAAAGAAAAGTCAAAAGGTTTTCTCTGAAAGATACCACTTTCTATTATTATTGTTGTTTGAAATTACAACAGTAAATGTGAGCCATACCTTGATGACCTGTTCAAAGGCCAAGGCAAGACTAAGCATCATAGGTCTCTGAGAGGGGATCATTTGCTGGTCAATGGTATTGTAGAAATGAGCCACCTATAACACAGTAACATTGTGTTAACAAAAGTAAATAGATGAGGGGGAATTTTTATGTATTTTTTGTTTCTTGACCTGTTTTAGGACAATGGCCTGTCGGTAGAATTTATCTGCAGTATTAGCAGCCTGTTGTATCTTGGCTGGGATGGGGAAGCCCAGAGCAGAGAGCTGCCGGACCTCCCGGAGCAGACTGACCAGTTTGTCCGAGTACTGGATCTTTAATCTGCCGTCCACGTGGTCCAGGTCCATGACACGATTACTGGCCTGGAGACTGTACATAGGGAGACATTGGCTGAAGACTGAAAATACCAACCACCAGCACCAATTATGATGTACAGCGAATATGTTGTTACTACTGGGTGATGATGAACATAGAAAAGAAAACTATAAATAAAAGTTTGAACTCCACAAATGAAAAGGATTATATTGATAACACTGTCACATATAAATTGTCAAAATACTTTTTAAAATTAGTGTGGCCCTGAAATTTAATTTCCAGTGTCCAATGTTTCCAACCTGATTCCTGACTTTGGGTCAGCCAGTCCAGACAGTATATCTCTTGACCAATCCTCAAAGTGTTCCTGCTCATAGGTTCTCAGAAGTTCCAGTAGGTCATCACAGAACTGTAGAAACCCTTTGAATCCAGACAAGTCTGAAAGCAGAGCCTCGGCTATGCAGACAGAGTCTTCCACCTAATCAGAGGAAAAATACGAGACACAGTTTTGTGTGATGAAGAAAGCCCACATTAAACTATTCAATTCATGCAAATTCAGGCACCTTTACTGTAAACACTCAATGACCTTGTGTATCAGCTGTCGGACCCACACGATCTTATTGACCACCTCTGGAAGATTCTTGCCAATAAGAGGCCCAGACTTTTCACCAGGACCTCCATGACAACGGGCCTCAAAGTCAGTCTTCAGTCCTAAGAAATATAAACATGAGCAGAGAAGCAGAGAAGGCTTGTGGATTTTTGTTTGGTAATTATTATTTTTAACATACATCATTTGGCAGACAATCATTTACAAGTATTTTACTATGTGTGAGCAGCTGGAGTGGTAAAGCCTTTCTATGACACATGGACCTTTTCATTCCCCATTTACATGAAAGCATTTCTGAAAAAGTGAGTGGGTGTCTTGAAATGTAATGCAATAGTCTGAATCGGGGTAATTTGAAGTCTGACACTGTTGGCTCTCCTCAGGCAAGCTAAGTGCACCAGTGTCTGAAAATAAATCTAAAAAATATACTTGTTTTACAGCTCAATTGTTCTGTTATTTTCGGGAAGTTTTCCTGTTTATATCACATCAGCCACATCTGCACCTCTATGCCACAATTTCATCTCTACCACAAAGCTACATGTAGCATTGCTCAGTGTGTTCATATGCTGCATTTACTTGAATTAATTAATAATGCTGCCCTGTCTGAAAAACCCACCCAGTAACCCACTGTCACACTATTGCCAAGACAGAACTATGTACCTTTGTTGTAATCCAGTAGTCTGGCCAGTAGGGTCTCTCTCTCTGACTGAAGCTCTTTACTGATGGTGGAACGTCTGATCAATTCCTTGTGCTTTTGAAACACCTGCAACAGCTTTAACAGCAGCAAACACACAATATAAGGCACATGTTGACTTGTCAACACAAAATATTTCAAACCTAAGTTAAAGCAGTGTCTTTTATTACCTGTTGGGGATTGTCCTGCACGTCAGCAATGTAGCTCTTCAGTTTGGCAGCTATCTCTTGCTCTGACGGAGCCATTAGGTGCTCAAACTGAGCAACTGCTGCTCTCCAAAGAGGCTACAAAACAGTAATGCACCTAGTAAGTAAAATATGTGGAGATACCGGGATGTATAGTCTGCTTACATCAGTATCATCAGATAATAATTTATGAGATTTATGATACACATCATCTAAGGAAGAGAAAAAAAACCTATTGCACAGTCCACCGATATGATCATAACTACAGCTACAGGAGCATGACGACAGTTATGTCATGTAGAAGTCACACAAATGCACACATAATCCCCTGCAGTTTACCTCAGTGTAAGGGTTGTAATGTAGAGGGTTGAGTCCAGAGAAAGGTTCAAAAACACGATCTGACGTCAGAGCTTGCTGCTTCCCCCCTGGTAGCAAATGCAGGAGTTTCTCATGAACCATACGCAGAGACAGCACCTGATAAACAAAAACATGGGAGCATATATATCTATGTTTCATTCATGTGTCTGGTTTTTCAAAATGATTTTGTAAATATTGACATTCTACAGATTGTTAACTGTTTAATTGTTAATATGGCCATCAGTGTGGTAAAGTGACACACTAATGTGTGATATCATTACTGGCAAATGATAACAGGAGAAAATGATCACTGATGTGCACACAGTACTAGGACAGATCATTCATCAGTGACTTTAAATAAAGATGTATATGCAGGAACGAGAAAAGCTCCATTAAAAGGAGAATTTCATCCACTCAATATGAAATACAATTATACAGTACATTTATAAAAACAAAGATATGCACTTTAGAACCACATCTTACCTCATCCAGTCGCTTTGCAAGGCAATGGAGGCTCTGTGGGCAGTGTTTGTTTCCCTTCCAGGCATGAAGCGCATGTCTCTTCCACACCTGAAAAAAAAAAAATCATGATTTCAACATTTATCTAAATAAAACAGCTTAGTAATGACACTAGCTTCTGTAAAAAAAATGTAACATGGGTTTCATTTGTATTTCACTGTTTTGTGTTTGTTTTGTTTATTTTGTTCAAATCCATACCTGTCCTGTCAGATGATCACAGGCGACCACCCACTGCTCACAGATGACAACACCCATTCTCAGGTTCTCTCTCAGTGACACAAAGGGCACTTCAAAAATATTGAGACCACTCAGCTTCCTCTGCACATATCTTCCCAGAGCTCCACCTAATAATGTATTCACACAAAAACAAAAGACAAAATAGCAACTTACAAAGGCACCCACATACTGCATATCCAAACACTAGGCTATACACATGTAAACAACTTGGTATTTGTTACACACTTATCTCAATCATTTTACAGTTTAATTAAGAATGTCATAATGTCTGAACTGTATTGTAGTGTGTAGTGTTGTATGATAAATAAAGTTGGTTTCATTTCAACAACCAGTCACTAAATAATGTCCACATGTGGATGTACAAGTGTAAAAGTGTTTTCCATTCTGTTTCTGATCAGTGTAAGTGTGAGAGAGCCCCACCGATGACATCCATGAGTCGAACCATGCGTGTTTCTGGATATGGCTCAAAATCAGTCTGCCGCCAAACATCATCCAGAGCGTCTCTGCTCTGTTCCACCAGATCCGCAACATCAGACATAGACAAGCCATCCAGGCCACCATAATCCTAAAGAAAACATGGCAATACAGTGTGTACATGTACATTTCTCCCCCTTAGATTTGTAATATTAACTGTGTGAAATGTTTACCTGTAATCACAAGACAAAAGTAATTTTTAAAAAACAACAAACTTAAAGTATAAATTTGTAAATATGACAAGCTACAATGGGTTTATTTTATCAACCTGTGAATTCCTTGCTTAATAATCTCTCACTAGTTGTAAATTAATTAAGAACTGTGTAGACAGTCAAACAACGGTTTGCAAACATACCTTTTGTATGGGTTTAAATTGCTCGGTGAAATAAGCTGCTCTTTCTCTCACACTGTTTTTCTCTGCTGACTGACACGCATCTGCCCAGTACTGGAACTCATCACCAGGAGTTAGGATACCTGCATGGGGGGATTAAAAAAAAAAAAAAAAAAAATTATATATTATAAATTATATTGTACATATTCATCTTTTTTCTTTTTACCAGAAAACGGACTTTAGAAAATAAAATGCTAATGAAATGTTTCCATACTGTAGACTCCTACACTAACATGATAGGTCACACACACAGATTCATACAATTTACTATACAATATATTTATTATATTCTTATACATATATTAGTCTGAGACAGAGAGGCAAGTGCAGTTGTGCATTATGTCACTACAGCTTCTGTTGACTCTTCCAGAGAAACATACAGTATATATTAAAATGTTATCAACAATATACCTGTGAAAAAGACCTTGAAGGAGCACCTTCTCCCAAAGGCTGCTTCAGCTTCGCTGTCGTGGTAACAGATACAGGAAATCTTCTTTGCCACAAGCCATCACTTTACATAATAATTATCTTACCTCTCACTCATAGGTACTGGTTATTCTTGTATTTGTTTTTCTTGTATTGCTTATAGCATTGTTTGCACTGTATATATTGCATTGTATATATCTTTCCTGCTAATTATATTGTGTAGTGTTTTTTGCAGACCCACTGCTGCTGTGACAAAATAATTTCCCAGTCTGGGACCAATAAAGTAATTCTATTCTATTCTATTCTCAACATCTAAGAACCTCCCCCAAAAAGTGGAATATTTGACAGACCAACCAGCTCTCACAACTGTAACATACCTAGTACATCTTCCTCTCTGTGACCTTTCTTGGAAGATGGTTGTGCTCCAGACTGGCGGACCACTGAGCCAAGGCCAAGCTCCAGCTCACTCAGCAGACCTGCCAACTTGGGGTCAAATGCTGAACGCCAGCGCTCATCCTTGTGGGAAGAAAGGAGTAAGAGTAAATTAGTACGGATTTTATTTGTTAACTACAAGTATATAAAATATACTGCCAAGTTAAAATATCATATTTTGCCATTAGATTGTGTTCACCCTGTGATCTGGCAGAATCTTTCACTGTGGTCAATGTTACCAAGGCCTACAGTATACTGTATATAAGTACAGACGAACCTTCAGCAGTACAGGTGCAAAGACCTGTCTGACAGCCTGATAGAGAGTGTTGATAGGAGACTCCAACATGGATGACACCAGGACGCTGCTGTGAAGGTTATCTTCAGTGATCACTGTGGGATGGAGCTTGAAGAAGACCAACACTTTGTCTCTGCTGTCCCCTGATGTTTCAATCTGTCCGATGAAGACGAGATGATTAAAAGATATTTTCAAGTCATCATACAACTGAATTGCATGGCAGTTGTAGTTTACAAATAAATCAACATACTGCAGGTCAGTGACTTCAGTAAATCTTCCCCCTTTATCACAAAAAAATGTAATGTTAAACATTTTTAACACACTTTTGTTACCTTATTCGACAAGTGAAGGTCATTGTCATGTCTGCTGATGGACAGGACAAATTCGTTTCCATCATCCAAGAAGTTATTGAGCTCTGGGCTGTCAACCAGGGAAGACGAAGGCTTTAGCCCATAGAAGTTTCCAGTTGTGGTCAGTATAAATGTCTTGCGAGCATCATCAGAACCATGGGGCATCTTTAAGCTGGAAGTGAATTAATAGTAGACAGTGAGAATGCTATTTATTACAAATCTAGTGTGGAGGACTGGTGTGCATTTATGGAAAAACTGCAAATTCATGAAAACCTTCCACTGATTTGTTAAAAGAGCATTTTTTTTAATCATTGTACTGCATCTTATATTATCTCAGATGAATTAGACTTGGATCTGTACTGTTCTATCTAGTGTTGTTGTACTTTCAAATTTCAAATTCAACATTTTAAATAAAAAAAGACCAATCAAGACTAAAACGTATATATGTGCGCAAATCATTATTGTGATTGGATGGAAAATGTCTATTTCAGATATGACGCAGTCACTTACATAGGTGGTTAAGTTGTTTTGATATATGTATGCAATGTCCACAATACACACATTTATATAGTGCACTGGTCTTAATCTTGGTCTCCACTTGGTCCCAGGCCCTCAACATCTTTCTTTTTATTCACTCATTTTACAATTGTACATAACAGGAATACAAAACGTAAATATATATTGATATAGCATATAAGGAATAATGTGTCGGAGGGGCAAAAAAAGATACCATAGACCACTGAGATTGATTAGAACAAAGGTATCTTGAAAAGCTAAAGAAAACTAAATAACATGTTAGAACTAAAGACAAACAGCTATGACAGTGGGTATGATAATGCATTTTCTGAACTGAAAAGACTAACTTGGCAAACTTAGACTGATGGACTATATGAACTACTGTAATATGACTAATATGACAAAAACAACAGCCTTTATCCAAAAGTACATGAGTGGTCAAGCAGGTGAAAGAAGAGTGTAAGAGTGTAGTAAAAGTACCAGTTTTATCACTGCTCATGTCATTGCCATACTGTCTTAAAATAAGTAAAACACCACTTTACCTTTACACAGTCACTGTACCATTTCACCGTTACAAATACCTGAATTGTTTTCATGACTTATTGAACTGTAACTGTAACATTCGGGGTTGCAAATTTCGTTGTATGAGTACTGCACTTATTCAATTACAATATAGTGACTCCAATCTCTCTAACAAGGTCGGGTTGCAACATTCGCTTTTGTTTGAGCAGCCTCCTCTACTTGCATGGAAAGAGATTTTAGCAAAGCTACGACGTTGCCTCTGAGCTAACTTCAGCAAAGACATCAGAGGACAGGTAACATTGACTAGCTAGCTAATGCTAGCTCGCCGCCTGTGTGGATAAAGTACGTTCATTTTGTCCCCTTGGCTCGCCGTTAGTATTCTTGCAAAACATTAGCATTCTTCGTGTCATACCGTTTTGGCTATTCGTTGTACTCGTTGACTTTTGTGACTCAGTCCATTTGACGAAGCTGTGACAAACCTGTCCGTGTGTGTGCTCTCCAGTATTATGCTTGCGTGGTTACCAGGCAGCCACTATGAGTTCTCGTACCACGTGACGTACCAGAATTAGAATCATACGCAGCCGACGTACAGTACGCAGTTTACTTGAAATGGGTTTTCCGCATGTCACGCGTTTTTCAACGCACGCTTTTTGATTTCCCAAAACATGGTGCCTCGCTGCTTCAAAAGGAAATCAGCCATATAATACCATAAACATAACAAAAGAAAGTCAACATACTTTTATTTAAAATAATTATTATATTTTCATATTTCATTTGTAAATATAACGAATGTAACACAGAAATACGTTATTATAAACCCTCTTTTCACTTTATTCTAATGGTTATTTCTAAACTGGATTATGTGATCATTTATTTTAAAACTGTAATTTGGGAAATTTGGGAAATTCACCATCGAAGAAAGTCCTTACAGGGCTTCACTGTCAAGGACAGAATTTCCTTCATCCTTCCTTCATCATGTCAGTCAATGGGAGACAACTGAGAGGCTACCACAAACCAACTTTTTGAAGTTATTGCCTTTCCCCCAAAAAAATACCTAGGTTTATAATTAATCACATTTCTCACTTTAGAGTTAGGAACTTCCAGAACTAGCAGATTGGGGTGGTGCAGTGTTTAACCCACACAGCAACACCGCTCTGTTTGCAGTGTCCCTCTGTGTGGGTTTTCTCCAGATATTCCCATTTCCTCTTGCACTCCTCTTATAGACTGATTTGAGCTTGGTTTACAGTATATTCACTGCAGTGTATAAACTATAGAGAGAAGAGTCAAATATTAGACAATCAGAAACATGTGATGGAACCTAGGTGCTATCCTGACTCTGCAAGGTCCTTGAGCAACATCCTAAACAGTTTCTTCCATCTCCGTAATATTTCTAAATTGAAACCTCTTGTGTCTAAGTTTGAATTGATGATTATTCACGCTTTTATATTCTCACATTATAATAGTCTTTTTGTCTGTTTAAATAAGAAGGCCCTTGACCACGTTCAAGTTGTCCAGACTCTGCTGCAAGGTCTTTTAACTGGAACACTGGCACTGTTTCAGCCTCCCTTCACTGGTTACCAGTGAATTTTGGAATCCATTTTAATACCTTGAGAGCGTTGCATGGTCAAACCTTGCATCTCTGACCTGCTACAGCTTCACACTTCACACGGAAGTGAGGTGATCGCTCCTTCGAAGCAGTTGCACCTAGACTGTGGAACGCTCTCCCCTTTTCCCTTTGCTGGTATTTTATGTATTTTACATAAGAATGTATAAAATATACTTACTTACTTACTTATGACTACAATATACCTGCATGTAAAAAAAAAACCTTGAGTGGTCATCAAGAATAGAAAAGCACCATATAAATACAAACCATTTAATATTATTTTTGCTTAAATTTAATATGGGTTATTGGCTAAATTAATCACATTTATCTGGGCCTAAAACTATAAAATGTCAAAGTTGTATACCAATGCAAAACCGCTTGCTTTAAAAAATGGATTCTCTTCTTCTGAAACTAGAATTCCATTTCTGTCACTGACCATATATGGACAGAAGAGGAAATAGCAGTGAATGAGCTACACTCTACACTGTGGTTCAGACCTACGCTTTAGGCTAGTCCTCCATGTTTCTGCAGAGTTTTTACTTTATTTACAGGGCAAATCCTCTCAGTCCTGGTTGCTTCAAACTACTATTATTGTCAACCTTTGTCAGGCTATTGTGCTCTGAGATCCCAAAAGGTTAAGAAGTCAAGGCAGGTCGAGTCAATTTTTTATTTTATTTTATCATGTACAGTATGTAGCCCAATATCACAAACACAAGAGAGAGCCACAGACTATGAGGGGCAGCATAGGCCATAATTCATATCTTCCCTCTCACATACACAAACAATACCTCTCACATACACAATTTTACCTCTCACATACACAATTTGATACACTTTTTTGTTTTCACCAACAATTTTTTTTTGTTTTCACATTCACTATTATGGGCTCTCACGTATACTTTTTTTTAGCTTTAACATTCACTGTTTTTAGTTCTTACATTCACCTTTTTTAGCTCTCACATTCACTATTTTTGGTTCTCACATTCACTATGTTAGCTTTCACGTACTTAAAACACACCTATATATACACTTAATTTCTTTGTGCATACACACATAAGCCTTGCATTTACACCATTTTTGTTAGAACGGAATGTCCTCCAAGAAGAAATGAGCATCCCCTGCATGAAAATCGTCAAACTATGTATATAGAAAACCTGTGGGACTGTTAACATACACACACAAATAAAGGGTTTCAATGAGGCACCTTTCAGAGAGAGATGTGACTCAGAGTTGGCACTAGTTAAAAGTTTCCAAATCCCTAAGAATAATGAGAACCGATTTGTTTATGATCTCTTTTAGATATTTTGGTTATGATTTGAGTCTTTCTCCACACCCTGTCTACTAAGCAGCAAACTCCTGCTCATCACCAAAGAAAGGCTGCATGTAAGAGGCCCTATGAGCATTAATAATAATAATAATGGTGGGTGGTAGGGGTCATTAAACTTAACTCTCTGACAGAGATATGACGTCTGTTTTTCACATGACTGAGTTCACTTCTAAAGAATTTATGCACTGACAGGGAAGTTGGATGTTAGGTGTGACATCACTGATAGAGAATGCATGCAAACATGCACAAACACACACACAAATCACATGATTCTGCGGAACATGTGACAGTTTCATAGAGTGTTACTGTATATGTTTTGCAATAACAGCAAGATCAGCGGACTGCAGCCAAAGAAATATACAATGGCCAGATGACTCACACGGCTCCGCCCATTTTTCTTAACTAGAATGAGGAGGAAGTGGTTTTGCAGTCGCTTTTCAGACACACAGAGAGAAGGGCAGCATTATGGTAAGTTCTTGATTTGTAGCAGCCGTTTCTTTCTCCTGTCTTGTTTAAAGCAAATAGTGGTGATTAAAGCTGTGATTTAGATATCATCATGCTGATAGATGCATTGACATAGTTTTCTGTGTTATGCTTAGGGATATTAGGAGTGTGTGTGTGTATCTGTCAGAGGTTGTGATTAAGTTAAGGCTTGAAGGTAAGGGGTGGAATAAGGTAATAGTTTTAAGTATTTAGTCGAGGTACTGTATGATGCCTACAGTTGACCTTGCAATGATAGTAAGACATGCAAAAAGACCTTTTACACCTGGAAGGTGAATGGTGTCAAGGGTTTCACAAGTGCTCTGCAGTTGTTTAGGTGGCCAGATCAGGACTTTCAAAAGAACTTAGTACGTAACAAGCGGTTTGAACACTGCAAATTAATTATTAAAGAAACAATACTCGAGTCTGCGGTCGATGACAAAGGTTAGGTTAAGTGCCAAGTGAAAGGCAAGCGGTAAAGGCAAATAAAGCCCAGGAATGAAGAGTAATCTGAAACATGAAAAAGATTGAGCAAGACGAAGAAAAACCAAAGAGTTTCAGCACGTGTTGTCTTTTAAATAAAAGTAATAAAATAAAATTCAGATTACTGAAACTTCAGCTGTGCAGGAATACCAACGAAACAAACACCTATGTACAACTATCTAACTTTAGTTACTCACATATTGTGTCAACCACATGAAAAAAAAATTGTGTTGAGACATGTTACCTCATAAGAAAAGAACCTGATGAGCGAGTACACTACGTATGAGGTCAAAAGGAAATCCCCATACTGCTGATAACTGCTATCACAGAATTAGCAAACGCATTGAGAAGACAAACACTACACACAACCAGCCGTAATGGGATTATTGTTGCTGGCTTTTTTTACAAGTCCATTGTAAAAAAAAAAAAGAAAACATTGCATCATTACACATTTCAACTCTCACTTCCTGAACATTAATCAGGGAAAACAAAAAGTAACCCAGACATTTGATATATATATATATATACATACATATATAAATATATATATACAAGTTCAGTGCATAGTTGACAACAATTGACAAACAAAAGTGGCTAATATAATTGAGACTTCCAAAGAAAAATGCAACAACATCTCTGACAGTTGTCACCTCTAAAGGTCACATGAAGGGTGTTGTTTTTATTAGACTTATTCCGAATCAGTATTCCGTGGTTATTAATATCCCTTTCATAGTTCTTCTGGTCTCGTTTTTTTTTTTAAGACACAACATTTCCCTTAACTTCACAACATTAACCCATGGGAATTTCCTGCTTTAGTTTCTATTCTGGACAAAAACACTCGGCTCCTTGGTGTTCCCCCTGAATCATACAGTTGTGTTTAAGGTTTTTTTTTTTTTTTCAACATCAACATCTATTTAAATGTTGGACATTTTCATTAACTTCACAAAGTGGTGAAAGTAGCCTATGATTTAGAAAATCATTTTCTGACAACTTTCATTATCCCTTTCCTTTCATTTATTTCACAACCAATACAATTCAAATTGCTCACCTGGGATATTTCTTAGGTCAGTGACAATGAGCTCTCTAACAAGTCAAAACAGAAATTCATTTTCTCATTGTAGTCCATTGTTGGAACTATACAGTTACTGATACTTTTTTCTAGTTCCACTAGGTTCATTCTTCAAGTTAACATACAGTATCTGGGCATTCCCTTAGACTCCACACTGGGGCTTTCCCAACAGTTTTTGGGAGTGTTCTTTCAGGACAATGGAACCATTTTTATTAACTGTGAAATTTCATGTAATTTCATGTTTGTTGTTTGAGTAAAGATATCAGAGACAATATTTTACTGTATAACTGCATACAAGTTACATATTGCACAACATTTACTTACCATTTAGTTTTCATATATTGCAGTACATTCATATACATTACGTTAAGTGATTGTTAATTCACAATATATTTCTAATTAAATTCATCCATCAACTTGTTGTTTTTTTTGTTTTTTTTAACAGGTGTCCAGTTACACCCTACACTGTTTCCGGTAAGAGCGATGACTCATACACATAAATGAACCATGACGTTACTTATATTTGGGTGGAGCTGTTACCTAAATTCTAGGAACATCTACTGCTCAGGTAGTTGATGTCATTGTTGGCTGGGATTCAAACACTTCATTTATTGTGGGGAATTCTGGGAAATCTCAAATTCTGTACCTATTGGTTTGTATCGGTTTGTGATCCTGGAGCTCAGGTGTGAAAGCAACATTATGCACAACTGCACAGATACCGAAAACTAATGTTAGATGTATTTGCTACGGTTGTACTTGTACACAAAGTTTATGACACCATCGCTTCTTAAATTTAAAGTCAGAGTTTCTCCTCTTCACAAATGATATAACAGAAAATAGTTGCCAATAACATCAGCTGTGAAGAAAACAATGATAGAGTGACGGTTCTGTTGAGGAATTTTAGGCAATTTTAGTCTGCCATTTTATTTAAAATTCTTAACGATGAAGCAGACTCAGACTCTGCCTCACAGGCTTCAGGTACCACTGATAGAGAAAGACACAGTATGTCATTAAACTACAACTAAAATGAAAACCCCTCAACCCTCTACCAATTTATCCTATGGGCCAATCCTCGCTGACATAGGGCAAAAGGTGGGGTACATCCTGCACAGGTCGCCAGTCTATCCATCACATCTACGGTCAATTCAGAGTGTCCAGCTTGACCCCAAATCTGCATGTTTTTGGACTGTGGGAGGAAACTGGAGAACCCAGAGAAAACCCCCACACACAAGCAGGGAGAACATGCAGAAAAAACAAAAGCTGCTTTTCTAAATGTCTGTTAAACATGCATTTATTCGTGAAGTAAACTCCCCCAGGAATTATCAATATGATATGGATCTTGAGGATCTGGGGATCAATGTGTGGCCACAGAGGTCGTGGATTGAAGCATCTCTACAGTAGTGTGACTGTGTACTATATACACCTCGCTAACACCTTGTAACTCTAATGTGCAGCGTTGCCTGAGAAACCATGTGACCAACGTTTCTTCTTCTTCTTCTTCTTCTCTGTCTATGATTTCTGAAAAAAGGAATCGGGGGTTTTTCCTCCAACTGGCAGCTCTGGTTTGGATTGTGATTGTGAGGATTTCTGTCACAGGTGAGCTCATCTGTCATAACATGCTGTATGTATGAGAGCATGTCTTTCTGTGTCTAAAAATCAGAGCAGTATGCTCGGTGACACATCATTTCCTGTTATTTGACGTAGCTAAGCAGTGCTGGCGCGTATCCTCGAAACTGAAGCCAGGCTGAAAGTTTCCTCATATTTTCACTTAAGACAAACATATAAAGCGCACAGCGCTGTTCTATGCTAAACACCCACACTGAATGTGACAATTAAAATATGCACTTATTGTGATGAAGTTTCTTGAACTGTGCCGTTTAGTTAGTCATGACAATTGTAAAAAAGAGAAACTGAATGGAAGAAAAAAAAAATGGGAACTGAGATTGACCTATACGTCATAAACCGGAGCTCTCAGAAAGCCAAAAAGGAAAATCCCTTGACCTTTATACCCAGCCTACGCCTACAGTCAAAAATGTAACCTCTTGTAACCCCTTACAGACATCTTACTTAAGTGTAGCTGTTCTTTATTAGAACTTAATATATTTGATACATCCACATTCACGACGCCAATATTTTAAGGTGTTTTTTTTTAGATCTGGTGACCAGGATCATGCTATAATTGCGGCCATAGGATGGTAAATTACAGCCATACAGGATTAAACATGGTCACTAACAATTCTCAATGTGACATTGATTGATTCATAAATAACAAGACTATCCCGCCACCAGCACAGACCTTTAACACATGCTGATATCTAATTCTCACCCTCTATGCATACCTTAGCATAAATTCAGACTAACTGTACAGCTAAGTACTCATTTCTATTCTTGGCATCTGTCCTTGGAATGGAATCTGGTGTTTTGTCTTGTTTGGTTGTAGATTAGCTCAAATTTGTCGAATGTGTGTGCCCCGCGCTGCTTTTCCGCTCACTGCCGTCGTAAACAGCGATCCTCTCAGTCACAAAAAAACCTCTGACCCTTAAGCCCTGCTTTCTTTTCTTTTTTCAGAAAGTGTTACCCCCGTAGTCCTCAGAGGCGAGGTTGGTGGAAACGTGACTTTTCGCTGCCCTGTTGACAAGACCCGGAGAGTCGAGTTTTTCTACTTCCAAATTGGGACCAAATTTATTAACGGCTACCATACAAAACATAGAGACAAAGCAATGCCGGATACTTGGGTTAACACAATAATTGATGGCAACAAGACGCATGTCGAAATGATGAGACTGAGCATCTCACATAGCGGGGTGTATCAATGCATTATTAAGTACAGTGACCACAGTACCCTTGAAATACACGATGTAAGACTCGATGTTACAGGTAAATATTTTAAATTTATTACTAGTTTTTTTAAAACTTGATATCTAACTCAAACACTTTCTCTCAAAAACTCAAAAAAAAAAATGAAATCATACTGAATACAATATTTTAAATTGGCCAATTTCTGTTTACTTTAGCCAACTACAGCACACCCTCAGTGACAACATCCTGTGAAGGTGGAAATCCTGGTTGTTACGTGACATGTGCTTCTCATGGCGGGTACCCAGAAACCAAGATGAGGTTGAACATACCCGAGTCTGGGAATTCAAGCACTCAGGTGTTCAAAGACGTGAACAGCAGTCAAGTGCCCAGTCCAAGCACTCGGCTGTTCACCAGCTCCAGCACCACATACATCAACTGCTCCAAAGGACAGTGGAAGCATCTGAGCTGTTCTGTGGGAGAGGTCACGTCACACATGTTCTCAGTGTGTGAGTATTTACATGACAGGTCTCGTGGTTTAGGCGTGTTGAAAAGTGTGAAGTAGAAATAAGAAAGAAGAAATTCTGCAACGCTGTTCTGTCAGGATGTAATTGAGTGCATTAACTAAGAGCTTAATTTCACACCACTGACAATAACATGAGAACATGCAGAAGAGCTACAGTATGTCATGTGGCAAATCACGTTTAGATAACCTTTAAAGGGGACATATTATGCAAAACCAACTTTTTAATCATTTCAATCCTTATATTTGGGACTCTGGAGGCCCTATGAGTGGGAAAAGTGTGAAAAAAGATGACACGCGAGATTGCAGGCGAGGGCAATAGATTCCGGAAGAGTCCATGAAGTGTTCTTGTCTGCACAGTGCAGCACAGAGTTCTACACGAACTTCCAGCCTCAGAGTATTTAAGTGTCCAGTGGATACATTTTACATATGACGGCAATGTGCCGGCTAGAGTCGACAAATGATGGCTTTTCCAAATGCTAACTGCTGTTAGCTGCCGGAGCCTCAGTGACACTGTCCTGTGTCTCATTTGCATTTAAAGAGACAGGCACTCAAAACCAACTGTTCTGAACAGGGCTGTTTTGGCAGGGTGATTGAACTGCTGTGGTGCTTCATCCTTAAGGTATTTTGACCAAAGCATGTCACAGACATGTTCATTAGGACACCAGGGAACTAGTTTAACTTGTAGAAATAGGGTCTAATATGTCTCCTTTAAACCTTAGAACACAGAGCATTTTGGCTGCTTTTTTCCAGTACTTTCTTAAAATGTACAGTATATACAGAGGCTATAAGAAGAATGTGCAATATAGAGCGTCTTACATCCTTTTTTTTTTTTTCATTTGTTCTCATTTCAAGGTGAACCGAAGAGTGAACCTCAACCTGGCAATTCTACACTAATAATAATTGCCTGTGTGGTGGTGGCAGTCATCGCCCTTGGTATTATGGTGCCTATAGTGTCTTATATGTGCAAGAGAGGTAAGAACAGACATTATGTTCTGCTAAACACACTGTTTGTAAAAATATGCACCTGCAATTTTTGAAAAACTTTAAACTGTTTCTAGGTTGTTTTTCCAGAACGGCAGCAAGACCAACGTGCATCACAAATGGAAATCTGCAGTAAGTCCAAATTTTCCTAATGTATTAAGTCCTCTAATAATGCTTTTATTCCACTTTTTTTATTTCCACTACCAACCTTCCTATTCTTTCTGTATATGTTTTGTTTTTCTCCAGTGAAACTTTCAGCCTCACAGAAAACAAGGAAGGAAAAGAAGCCCCTTGAAATAGAAGGGGATGAAGAAGTACGTCTGATTTTTACTCAGAACAAAAGACTATCTTTTCTTCAATATACTGCTCAAGTGTACGTTTACATAACGTGGTAAGCCAGGAACGGCTTCAGGAGGCCGTGACTGACGGGACCTGGCTCATGCGAGACTGTAACACTTGTGACCTTAAGTGTTGAAGGAAGTGTTTATCATCAGTATCTACAACTGCCGTCATTCACTGGGTTTCTAGTGGTTTGTGGCGAGATTGTTGTTGGGTACTCTCAACAACTTCCCAGTAATGTGAGAAGTTTATTTAACTGTTACACTGACGTTTACACCTGTATTGGTATTTTTTGCACTGTATGTTCAAAAACGTTCAAACTGTTGTCTTTGCACTTTAAGCACCCCCCCGTCTATTTTATCATTCAGTTGAAATAGTTTATTCTCTAATCTCCTAGCACAACACACATAGTTTGTTCCTGTCAAGCTGGAAGGAATCGTTACCTTCTTTGAAACTTCTCAACTTACTGTTCTCATGCGAAGCGAACAATGTGAATATTTATTTGTTTTACTTTAATTGTTCCTTCCTAAATGTCAAATGCAATATGTTTTTTTTTTTGTTTTTTAGTTAAAATTTCGGTGATTCCTCTTCCCTCGGAATTACCAAATAGTCTCAAAGTGCTGCTTTCATTTCCTAAATCTGTACAAAACACTCTTCTCTGAAGGTTGTTATAACTTATTGTAGTTCATATTTCAATCATTTATAATATAATTTGTATTTTTTTTGTACTACATTGTTGGATGAATTATACTGACTTTACTCATGAAAATTTCTTTGACTTTATTTGACAAAGTAGTTAAGAGGCTTGGCTAAGATATTCAGTCACACTTTTATTTCAGTTGCAGTACAATCTATCCACCACTAGATGTAGTACTAGCACCACAGACTGAAGATGTAAATCTTACCCTCACAGCTGATGGGCACAGTACATGATATTGTCAACAGTCGGCCTACAGTATTTGAACATCTGAATATTATTTTGTAGGGCACTACTTTTTTCAGGAACCTTGTCTGTAAAAGCAAAAATGTGCTCATAAAACTACACAGCTATAAAAATTGTATACATTTGTATTTATTTTTTCTTTAATTATTATTATTTTAGGTTTTAGACCAACAAAATTGCTTTCCATACATATCAAATATTATAGTTTTTTGGGTTTCTTTTAGTCATGATGCACCTCGAATTTATTCAAATCTGAATTTCATCTATAAAGCAAAAAAATAAATATATTTTTATAATTCATGCAAACTGGATTTAAAAAAAAAATATTATTGCAGCCTTGTATATGTGAAAGATTAGGAGAAACATTTTTTTGGCATCATTATTATTATTAATATTATTTTTATTATTATTTTCAGATTTCATAAAATACTCACGTTAACACACCTAGAGCACCAATATGTGCTCTTAAAAATACACAGGAATACAAATTATAATTTAGTAAAATTTATACATTTATATTATTTAGTTCTTAGCCCAACATATGTAATTTCTATACATATCAAATAGATAAACATACATGTATATATATATATATATATATATATATTACATTTTTAACACTTAATTTGCCAGGTTTAGTCATGATGCACCTTCATTTTATGATCTAAAAAATACAAAAAAAATATTATTTTAAATATATTTCATGCAAACTGGATTATTTTTGTTTGATTATTGTAGCCTGGTTTATGTGAAAGATTAGCAGAAACATTTTTTTTATTTGCTCGTTATTATTTTCTTTGTAATGTCAGTTGTACACTTGATGTGCTGGGAAATCTCCTGTGTTTTGGATATTTCTAAGCTGCGGGGAACCCACAATTTAAAGGGGAAGTAAGTAGTTTATAGTGCCATCTAGAGGAGAGGCTGAAATTAAACACTACTAAAATGAAACAAAAACTATTATACAGCGACTAGACAATGCAGGAGCACATAATATGTATAAAAAAGTGGATTTTGGGTCATACAAACCCATAAATACTACACAGTGTCCCTTTAAATGTCGGGGTGCTTTGGAGAGATGCTACTTTGAACTTTTGGTGCTTTCAATGTTTGAAATAAATCTAAAATAAAATCACCTGAAAGGTGAGCATGGAAAAGGTGTCACTTGAAAGCGACCTACGCTTTTACGCATTTGAGCACACGCACATGCATAAATGCCCACACACGTACTCACGCACCCACGCAAAATGACCGCCTCCAAACTTGTGTGGAGAGAGGAGGGGCGGGCCTTTTTTTTCTCCATGTGCCATATATGGCAAAAATGACGTCATCGTGATGGAAATCTGTCAAAGCACACATTTAAAGCCTCATGCTTGAAATGATGAATGAAAAATAGTGATTTGAATGGGTTTCAATGAGCACATTTTAGTGTGAGTATTTTAGTTAACGTTGTTTACAATGGACCAAAATAAAAAAAGCACATGAAAAAAATTGAAAACACTAAAAATATACACCACGGTATAACAAGGATGCTTGAAAAAACTAAAAACATATACTCAAAAGTAAAAAAAACACAAAAAAGTGTCTAGGTGCGTTTAAGGGTTAAAGAAAAAGAGATGAGAAGTGTTTTCAAAACACAGGGTATTGCCAAGATAACACATCCACATTACAATAAACTGTCTTTGACTCCACCTCTTGTTTCTTTTCTCTTTTTTCATATACTTTTACCTCACACACCTCAACCTCCCTTCCCTTCCCTTCCCTTCCACACTTGTTTACTCTCTGTCTCGTGAGTCCCAGTGACAGGCTGTCAGTCCAACTCTCTGCCCTGTGTTTACATTGGGCAGCAGACCAGCACCAGGCTGGTTGCACTTCAGGAATGTAACCCCCTGGTCCCTGCCCTCCGCCACCTCCAACTTTTTCCCCATCTTTTTCTTGTTCTCTTTCATTCTTTAATTCCCTCATTGCATGGACTCGCCCCCATCTCCTCACTTTCTTCTGTTGCTTTTTCCACTACTACCCTTCCGCTCTTCTCCTCCATCTAATTATCTTCTCTTTTGCTCCATTGCCCCGGCCCTTCCCTCCCTTTCAGCCCTTCTGCCACCTCTCTTCCTTACCCACACTTTCTCCTTTCTGAACGTCCACTCCCCTTCTCCCTCGCCCTTTTCTCTTCCCTCTTTAAAATTCAGAGTGCATTGTCCAGGATTACTCACACTCCCCTTCTCCCTGCCACCGTCCCCTCACCTCTCGCTACACCCCACATCTCTCTGTCTTTCCTCCCCTCATTCCTTTGCCGTCTAACCCAAACAAACCCGGGAGGACTTTTCTCTGGTGGCCGTAAGAAAAACACAGCACATGTCAGATATCTGGCTTAATATAAACATGAGACAATCAAAGTACTGGAAAAAGGATATGAGGTGCTTCAGGTCAGTATAGAGCCACTTTGTGGAAATCTTAACACTAAAACTTACAATTGAACATTCAAGGGTCATGACAAAGATCATTATATTTTTGCAGTTTATTGGCGGGGGCTTATTCTAAGGCAACGGGGGGAACTATCAAAGAAAATTGGTTTAACATTGGTTAATATTCAATGATATTAACAAGCATTTTTTTTTTTTTTAAATATAGCTTCTGGCTTGATTTGTTAAATACAATGCAATACGTTTATAGACACATCAGGAGTCATCAAGGCCAAAAAAAAAGTAATCCTAGATGTTATAATTATGCTCTCTTTAACAGTGATGCAGCAGAGTGTGTAATCTCCTACTTAATGGAGAGCCCCTTTCAGGCCGAACACAGTCCGGTGGCATTTCTCAGTGAGCACTGTGTGACCTCTGCCACACTGTTCTGTGTGGCGCTCATACCAGGGGGATTTCTAATCAGATTATACTAGTTATGAAAGTCAACTAGATTAGTTTTAGTGCGGGAAGGCCGGAGCACAAGGCATCGATTCACAGCGGGAGAGGAGAGCTGATCAGCATGAGGGAGATTTGGCTGTTAAGTTTCTCTGAATAACAGGAGGCATTTCACAAGCCCAGAGTCTGATGCGTGCAATATAGCAAGGTAATCAGTGTCGAATAAATTAGGCCGAGCAATTATATCCAAATTTTCATTCATTGCTTTCATAAAAAAAATGATAATAATCAGCAATATTGTACTGAGAGTTGACAGTTGTAAATATCAGTTTTGACTCCCATCACAATCCAGCCTAAACATAAAAAATCTACATGACATTAAAAATGTAATAACTGTATATTGTAATTACACATGTCATTGATGATCTAGCATGGACATAATAGTAAGACATTACCATGTAGACAGCAACTTCTGATTACTTTAACCCGATTAAGGTCAAATTAGTCAAATGAAGTTATCTAATTTACATTATGTAGACATGTATATGTCTTGCATGTCTTGGATTATACCATTTTATTGTAGTGTTCAATGTCAGATTGTTGGTGCCCCTGTAAAAATTGTTTTTTGCATAACGCGATAGCTTATTAAGTGAAAATAGGAATATTGCTGTGCCTCTAAACATGGTTATACATCAGAGGTTTAAAGAGGACCTAGACCGGAAGTTCAAATTAACACTGTTTTTTTAGTGTGTATCTGCGTCATTACGTTGTTTAAGAAGCCCTGACAGTTCTAAACAAACAGTTCAGCCACTGCTGAGAACGCTGTGTTGTATTGTAATCTCGGGCTCAGCGAGATCTCTGAAAAAACCCGGTCCGGTTACGTACACACCGGTTCTCCTGAGGACACATCTGGTTGCGTACATTGAACCGCAGATGAATAACGTCCGTTGTGGACGTGTTTCACGAGCGACAGTGTCTTCTGACTCTGGGTCTGACTCCGGGTCAAAGTCATAAAAGGGACTGCGGCAAAACAATGTATTGATAATGAGGAGCAGTGTAAGTAGACCTCCATAACTAACATATATGTGCAACAGGACCACTCTAGGTCCACTTTAAAGGATTTGAGTTTATGTGGGTTAAACCAAAGCCAAAGACTGAGGACAACACAGAAAACATAAAGAGAGGAAGAGACCATCCTAACACTCTGACCTCTTTGTATATGCTTTTTTTTGGAGGCACAAAATGTGGCTGATGGAGCAGAGATGATGAGGGACCAAGCAGGTCAGAAAGCTCAGCTCTGGGGCTTCAGCTGAGTGATCATGTTGTTGCTGTCACTGCAGAAAACCCCTCCACCTGATCCCCAGAGACAAGAGGGTTGACCTGGAAGCATTTATCAACTCTGCGCTTTCTGACCCATGACCTGACGCCCGAGATTGGGAGAAGAGAACAAACACACCACGGGGGGAAAAGAGAGGAGAAACTGAAAGATGAGAAGGAGGTGACCGGTGCAAAAGTAGACATATTATACTCTATTTCTCCAAGTTAACCTAGTTCCCTGGTGTCCTAATGAACATGTCTGTGACATGCTTTGGTCAAAATACCTTAAGGATGAAGCACCACAGCAGTTCAATCACCCTGCCAAAACAGCCCTGTTCAGAACGCTCGGTTTTGAGTGCCTGTCTCTTTAAATGCAAATGAGACACAGGAAATTCAGCATCACTGATGCTGTGGCAGCTAACAGCAGTTAGCATTTGGAAAAGCCATTATTTGCTGACTCGAGCCGGCACATTGCTGTCATATATAAACTGTATCCACTGGGTGAAGTAAATCCTCTGAGGCTGGATGTTAGTGTAGAACTCTGTGCTGCACTGTGCAGCCAAGAATAGAACACTTCACAGACTTCCGTCATATTACTGACATCCCCTGCACTCTCGCGTTTTTTAGGGACAAAGCGGAGCTCCGCGAGACAACAATTCCAGGAATGTCTCATTGTGACGTAGCAATGAGTGTCGAAAGTCAACATTGTGTTTTATCTCCTGTACTGGACCACAACAACACGAGTGAATCATCTTTTTTTCACACTTTCATAGGGCCTCCAGAGTCTATTTTAGTTATTAAAATGACTAAAAAGTTGATTTTGCATAAGTCTCCTTTAAACATTTGCATTGCTTATGAAGTAAGTCTTATATTAGTTCAGGAAGAATCCTTTTCATGTTCAGAATCCAGCACAGGTTTCATCAGTGACAATATTTCTCTAGATGCTGGAAACATTCTTGGTGTACATGAGCGGCCCTGGATTGATCGAGCTAAAAGACATCAGCAGAGTCTTGGAAGAGCTTGAAAGTTGAAGTTGAGGCAGAGGTACAAGGGGGGGGGGGGGGGAGAGAGGGATATGTGTGTTGGCTGTGAGCCCAATAGAACTATTAACACCTCTTTGTAATGGTGATACATCAGAGGAGTTCATTGGCCAAGGCCTTTTCAACGAGGCTCTGACTCAATATCTAAAGTTGAGTGTGCGTGTGTGCGTATGTGTGTGCATGAGCGAAATCTGAGCGAACATCGACCGGAGTCGCATCGCTCTTAAATATTTTTAGAGCTTCTTAAGATGTGACCTTTAGTTTTGCACACAGGGTTGAACAAAAATAAAACATGTATATTTTTCTCTACATCCTCTGCATCTGTTCTGTATGTGTGTTTATAGTGTATATATGCTATGTGCACTCATGTTCATGAAACTGTTGTGTTGTCTGAAACCCTCAGACAGGTGATTATTCTGAAGCCGACCGTCCCACAGGAGGAACCAGAGAGCAGTTTGAGGGATTGTGGGTAAGATGCCCAGTTGGCTGCAGACGGTTGGCAGCGTCATATTTCGGGCAAGAGGCTGAACATCAAAGACTGCGAGAAGTTTGTGTAATGTGTGCTGTAGAGGATAAAAAAGTTACATCATCCCATGAGGTGTTGCTTGCCACAATATTCCACTTATTCTTATTTTCTGCTTCATGGTGGTTTTCCACTGTGTGATAACCAAGACGTTTTTTTTTTGGAAGATTCCACAGCTGCAGAACCTAAATAAGCTTCTGTGTCATTTTAGGGTTTTTTGAAATTGCTGCATTGATCATTTTTGCAAATATTGGGTAAAGTTTGTTTTGTTTTTGTTCCTACAATATAGCACGATCAAGACATGTTGTTAATAGTTGATGTTACAACATCTAAAAAACTCACAAGTTGAATTTTAGCAATTGGGCAGTTTAATCGTCGAGCAATTTTGACTTACTCATGTTTCTCCTATTACAAATTTCATTTATCTGGAAAACTGGAAGAATGTGTCAATCATGCCACCGGTGGTGTGGGTGCATGTGAAGCGTCTCTGTGTGTTTGTGTAAACACAGAACCTATCACCTCTGGCAATGGCTCTGGCAACAGCTGTGTGACATTCATACGGTTATTTTCAAGTGGAGAGAGCAGGATGGAAGGGGCCATTAAAAGTGTGTGTGCCGAGAGTCGGAGATGAGGGAGACGCAATTTGCAACTGAAACTTTTTTTTTGGGGGGGAGGGGGTGTCAGTGTAAAGCAAAATGGCTGACATGTTGTGCAAGCTGATACTCAACACCAACAGGTCTCTGCAGCAGCCTTCACTTAAATTTATCTCTACACCCCAGACATGTTGAGGGGCTTTGAGAAGGTACGCGCCTCAAATACAAACGAATTGCAGTTTTTCTTTGTTTTTAATCCATATTATCGGGCAGTGACCTTTATATCAGCCCCGTTCTGTATGTGTGTATATGTTTAACTGTGTAAATAAAGGTGTGCATGCGTGAGTGTGAGTGTGTGTGCGTGTTTGCATGTTTGTAATAAGAGACACCTGAGACAGTTAGAAGGTCATTCCTGGAGTCTGCTCATGGCTTTGATCATTTTCTTGTCGCCTCAGAAATAGACCAGAGAGAGAGGACAGGACGAGCACAAACCCTCCCTTCCATTAATGTGTGTGTGTGTGTGTGTGTGTGTCTAAGGAGAACTGAGGGAGTATGATTGGCAAACAGACTGACAGGGTATGGGCACTTTGTTTGTAGTGCACAAGCATGTGTTTGCATGACTACACGGATGAGTTTGCGCTCTTAATTTTGTTGGCATTCTCTTTCTGAATGTGTTCGTGCACATATGGAGACACTGTACATGTCTCTGTGACACACAGTAATATGAGTATAAAGAGTGAGATTACTGCTTGTGTAATCGTGTGTTTACTTTCATGCCTGTCCGAGATGCAACATCATTATCAACCAACTAGTGCATGACAGGGTACATGCGACCCATGCCTGCAACATCAACAATGTGTGATCTGATTTTCTGATCAGTCTATAAATTCAGTTATGTGTAATAGGTCCATATAAGTTTATATTTCTGCCTACTCCTTTTCAAAGATCAAAAACTATCCTTCTATAAAAGAATGGTAGATGATCTGCTCTGTTCATTCCTAGTTGCGACTCTAAGTGAAGAGTTTGGGGAGAGTACATAATTCACCAATTAATATCGTTTATGTAGATGGGGGGGAAACCTCATCATGCAGAGGACACCAACCACAAGGACAGAAAAGCACCCGTCAACAAAGCATCAACAAAGCTTTCTGTTCCAAAATAATGCATCTTCATCCTCAGAAAACATGACCAATTTTCAACAAACATCAACAAACATCGTGCAACATCATTGTCATCTTCGATCTCATAATTATGACTTTTTATCTCATAATTTCTACTTTTTATCTCATGGTTATGACTTTTTACCTCATAATTTCAACTTCTTCATCTCACAATTATGACTTTTTTCCCTCATAATAATGACTTTTTATAGCTCTTTTTTCAGAAGAAACATTTCCTCTCTATTCTTCTTCCCTATAATTCCCTTTAGTTTGGCACAGGCATTACACTCATGGTTATAGATAGCTACAGTACAATTCATTTACTACACTAATCCTGTTATATTTACATTTTTAAGTAAAACCTAAAGAGATTAAAGCTCCCTGTTCCCCTGCTTTTCCTTGTGTTTCTTCGCACCAGCTGCCGTTATTGCAGTTGTTATGCAAATATCAAAACTCATTGATAGAAAAATTAAAGTTTCAAATAAAAATACAGATCAGATGAACAAATGTTTCACAAAGCTCTCCTGACCTCGGAGTGAACCGTGTTTTCACTGGCATAGATAAGCAGATGTCGTTGAAAAGGCTAGAAATTGGTTTGAAGTGGAATCAAGGAAAACCTTTTTTTGTACTGCTGTCCCCATTCAATATGATGCTGTTGGTCAGGCTCCCAATCTGTGCAAAGCAACATCAGTAAAGTCTGTAAAAAACATAAATCACCAGGTGCTGAGCCAGATATGGGGTTCAGAGCGGTGGGAAAGAGAAGGAAAGACTCTCATTAGATTAATGCTCCCTCTGTGGATTGTTCTGCATGGGGGTTTCGTCCAAACATAGACTTTGTCTGAACTAACCTTTACTTGATGAGGACTTTGGTCGGCTTTGGAGCCGTTACACAGTGAAACCAATGCTTACCTGAATCACTGCCAATAAAAAAAGAAGGATCTGAGTTTGAAATCATGCACAGAGACCGTGTATGGTTGAATTTCAAATCACCAAGAGGCCTTCAAGAACCATCAATCTATTATAAAGGCATTGCAACACCTCGGCTTTCCCAGAGCAGAACAGAAGAGAGCGCCGGGGTGGATGCAGCGTTATGCTTGGCCAACACCTCCCAACAGTTCCAGTGAGACTAATCTCTGGAAGAAGAATAGACATTGTTAAAGTATGTCACCTCGGGACATGGTCCGACTCACCTTCCTGTTTCACAAATCAGAAAATAGCTGAGAAAGATGTACATCCAGACAGAAAAGGGAAAAGAAACCATCAAACACACCCCAAAAAAACCGACAAAAACTTGCGCAACACCTGTGAACAAGAAAACGGGAAGAAATCGAACGAAACTGAGTACACCCACATGTGCGCATGCTTAAGTGGGAACCTAAGTAGAATGAATGTCGCTGTTTGCACAGAATATTAATGTCAATGCTCTGGTGTCACCAATTTCTTTATAGAAAAGTGACATTTCCAACATTTTGGTTGAAGCTTAACAAACATACTGCTACACAAACACAGAGCTAGCTGAACTGCAGTCCTGCTCAATCTCGCCATCTCGCCAATGAACATGTCTGTGACATGCTTTGGTCAAAATACCTTAAGGATGAAGCACCGTAGCAGTTCAATCACCCTGCCAAAACAGCAAATGAGACACAGGAAACTACGTCAGCGTCACTGAGGCTCCGGCAGCTAACTACAGTTAGCATTTGGAAAAGCGATCATTTGCCGAACCACATTGCAGTCATATATAAAATGTATCCACTGGACACGTAAATCCTCTGAGGCTGGAAGTTTGTGTAGAACTCTGTGCTGCACTGTTTTTTAGCTCCGTGAGACAACAATTCCAACTCTGACATCAGATACGATGCGGACGTCAACATCGAGTGTTTTAACGCCTGGCGGACCACAAAAACATGACTGAGTCATCCTTTTTCACACTTTGCCTTCTCATAGGGCTTCCAGAGTCCCAAATAAAAGTATTACAATTATTAGTTTATTGATTATTATTGATTATGAAGTTGGTTTTGCATAATATGTCCACTTTAAGATAACTATGGCTCCAGTGAATGATCAGGTTATATTTTTTGACATGCCTAGAAAATGCTGAATGGAACAGTGGACAAAAAACTGTTTAGAGGCTTTACTCCATAATGTTTTATTCCACAGTGATTTGTTTCACATGTTCTCAGCCACTATTTTCTATAATGTGTGAGGAAGAGGAGGAGAATCTCTCCTTTTGCTTTACATGCACTTTAAAGCAAACAGTCCTGTTCACTTTTTCGTGCTCTGTGCCTCTGCCCACTGATTCTGGGCAGACAGTGCACGCTATTAAATTAATTAGCTGAAACGGCCAATATTTTTAAGTGCATCGATGTTTACTAGATGTTATGGCATCTCCCATAGAAACGATACTCTTTGAACTCCATTCAGTCCATCAGACCCTCTGTTTTTTCAACTAATTTCCCCCCCACCATCATGTCCAAGCTTTATTTGGAAATATATATGCATGCAACTTTCCATTACTTCATCATGCTGTGTTATTTTATGGATTTTTTTTCTCTCCTTTCCCCAACATTCCCCCCGTTTGTTTTCATACCTTTCATGTGTGAGAGGCCGTCAGAGAAATGAAAAATATGAACCGCATACCTTTCCACTAAATCAGACGCTGAGTGATTACGAGGCTGACGTCTCTGTGAATCAGGCTGGCCAGAAAAAACAACGACAACAAGAATCTATCTTGTTACTTGAATGAATAACAGTAATGATACACAGTTATCTATAGCACCTGCATGTCTTTAACCCTTTAACACCGAATGTATTGCTGGCGACACATTGGCACAATCGCACTTTGCATCACTGTAGTTACGCGACGGTTTGTGCTGTCGAGAAAATTCCAACGGTTTCTGAAAGCTGAATGTTAAAGCCAACATGGTTATTCGATAATAGTTTCCATTGTTTGGCCTGTTTTTGCACATTGAGAGACAAATGTTATTGTAAATATGTTTTATACTGTTCCAATTTCAAATTTAACACGCAAAATCTGTTGTGCGTGCACAACTGTAGTGTTTTTCTTCATTGTAAATTGTTTAAGTAGTATTTTAACATGCAGTCAATTGTAAATAACTGCCAGATATTGAAAGTTATTCTGGAAAATGGGCAAAAGCACTTAGTTACAGGACATTATCTGGTCATTTTATGGTTAAACTAAGCAAAAAAAACAAAACATTTTGGGCATTGGGTTAGATGTTAAAGGGTTAACAAGGCTGATCTCATCCTGTGTATCTTGACTGTATGTTGTCTTGTGTTTGTGCATTTCTCTCTTTCTCTCCAAATGCACATAGACACAGAAAAAACCTGCATGTCCACACATAAAAAAATCTCTCCTCCCGGCAATGAATTCATTGTAAGTTATTGATCTTGTGTTGTCAGAAGGAATACCAACAGCAATGTCTTGGGGTTTGGATGTTGGGATACATCAAATATACATTGAGGAGCCTCATTGATTTGGAGCCTCTCAGGTCAGATGAAGGAGAGAAAAGACACAAGGATAAGAAATTCTTTTAATGATCATCCACATTCGGCTTCTCCCGAATTGCTTTGTGCGCAATAAACTGAAATATAACTCACAAACTGTATTTGCACAAAATATCTGCAGTGGTGTTGAGATTGTTTGTCTTGGTGTTCTGCCTGTTGAAGAATAACTTTGTGTGAATATATCCTGTGTGAAACTGGAATAGTGTATTTTTATTATAACTGTGTTATCATGTAAAGGGACACTTTGTCAGGCAACAGAGGAACCCAAAGCAACACATATTTTATAAAATAATACAATTGTACAAAGAACAGACGACTAGACAATCTGTGTAAACATCTCAATGATGAGGATTGACAGCATATGTTGTGTAATTTGTCTCCATTTTGCACTCCAACGCCAATATCAACCAGAAGCTTTGAAATTTCACAAATGAAATGACATCTGAAAAAACGCCAACATCCAAGACACATTTTTATATGTTGAAACGTATTCCAGAGGGCTGCCAAATCACAGTCCCAAGACAAAGCGAAGAGATTTATTCATTTTCTTCAAACAATCTGTACCACTGGTATATGAGGTATGAGGATGTTGCATCATCCCAGTGAATGGGGCCAAACCACTGAAAATGCATTGTTGAATATCAAACATACCCAGAAAACAAACCTGTCTTTTCCCAGACATTGAAAGACCAGGTTCCTCTGGGCTTACTGCTATGTTTCCTAAGTCAAAGCTGAACACAGAATCAGTTCATGTTGTTTTTGGTGGCACCCCTTAATAGAGAATAAATTGACTTGGAAGCATTTCCCAAATGGTCACTCTCTATGCCTCCCTCCAAACCCCCTTCCTCCCCCCATGCCTCCAACAATTACCCCCTCCTTCCCCGCTCACCCGCTCAGGCAACCCTTTTGCCCTCTTGTATCCGGCCATTTAGCGTGACAATCCATTATTTTGACGGCTCCCAGAGAAAGAAAGGCGTAAAAAGAGAAGAAGAGAAGAAGAGACAGAGGGACGGGGGCCACTTTGACTTTCAGACATGAGCCAAAATTTTTCTATATCCTTTCCCCTCCTTTTCTTTTTCTATGTCTTTGTATTGTATACATCCTCACTTTATCTCATCCTCATTTGCCCTCCTGTCCTCTTCTTTTACATTCCTCTCCTTCTACTAAATTATTTCTCTTTACCATCTCTACCTCCACTCCCCCCCTTACTCTCCACGCCTCTTTCTTTCTTTCCCCATTCCCCTCTCCCACTATACCCCCCCCCCCCCCTTCTTTTCTCTTAACCATGCAACCGCTTCAAACCGCAGCACTATACCTCTCTTTTTGGCTCTGGATTTTTTCCATTGCTGGCAGCCTTTGGGAAACTCGATAAGGCCTATGGAGAGAAAGGATCTGGGGTTTAAAATGTCTCGAGTCAAACCCCCTCCAAACAACCTCCACTTATCAACTGCACACCCACCCCGCCCAAACACTCACACACACATTGTCTTCAACCAGCCTTCCAGCAGGCTGACAACCTGAGCGTCGCACGCTCCCACCTCCTCACAACTTCTATAGCATCTCTGTCAGAAATGAGCCGAGCCTTTTCTGACCACTGTTCCAGGGCGAGCTCACTCTGCCTATACTACAAACTCAGGGATAATGGCAAATGGTCTGAATGTTTAACGCGCTTTCCTAGCCTTGATGACAACTCAAAGCTGCTTCACACTCCAGTTTTGCCACCCATTCACACACATTCACTGCCACTTTCATACAGCGCATCTACGTGCAGCACATTTTCTATCGCTCATCTTTCATACCCATTCCCACGCTGCAACGTGGGGTTAAGTGTCTTGCCCAAGGACATGCCCAAGTTGAAAGATGACTCCATACTCTATACCACTGAGCTATACCGTCGGCCCCAATAATGCTATGTAATCAGTCGATTGAAATTTGAGTCAGGTTTTATCTAACCTGAGCGGATTGAATAGAACTGGATTATTGGAAATTACAGTCACATCCTTTTCATGATGTGGTAAACAATAGTTAAGTAGCATGTTCCTTTTCCTTTAAATGGTTTTCGCTCACCATACATCACTCCCATCTATAGAGCTGCAACTAACGATTACTTTCGTAATCGTTTAATCTGGCGATTACTTTCTCGATTAATCGTTTGGTCCATAAAATGTCAGAAAACGTTGATCAGTGTTTGTCAAACCTGGAAATGACGATGATCTCGAATGTCTTGTTTTGTCCACAAACCAAAATGATTCACTGTTAATGAGTTCTTTGTTATGTGGAGCAAAGAAAATATTCACATTCAAGAAGTTAAAACAATCAGAAATCTTGTTTTAATCATGAAAAAAGCTTCAAACCGATTAATGGATTATCATCAAAATAGTTGACGATTGATATAGTAATCGATAAATAATTATTAATAATTGTTTCAGCTATACATTTCTTATACAACGTGTGCAAATGTTTCTATGTTTGTCAGAGTGCAGTCAACTTCTTCGTTGAGCCGTTTTACGACAGAACAATAACGCCACACCAGTGTCCGTGTGTACTTTCACATACATGTCAGATGTGGATCGCTGCAGCATTCTCACACACACACACACGACACACACACACACACCCGCACGCACACGCACACACAGTCTCTATATAACGGAGGGAGAAACAAGTGAATTGTGCTCCCACCCCCCGTCTCTCCTTCTGCCACTCTCTCTGGTGGTGTGTCATGTTTCGGGGGGATAATAGGTGTCACGGTGAGACCCCTTTGGTCTCAGTGCTCTGGGGGACTCTAATGACACACACACACACAAACCACGCAAGCACAAGCAGCTCATTCTCTGGGCCATGGGAACCACAGATGACTCTCTGCTCCTCTCATCTTTCTCTAAACTCTATCCTTTTTCTCTTTTTTCCCCTTTGCTTTGCCCTCTCTTTTATCCCAAACGCACAATATTCGGAACCACCGTTTCTATATAGGCGCTCCAACAAAAACGCTCTTCTTTTTGTTTCCGACCTTCAGTTTATTTTAGCGTTGAATTCATGTGGCACATGACAGCAAGAATGGCACTAAATCTGAATAAATCATGATGCATTTTGTGATGCATAATGTGATCCATATCTACCCACATCACTGCAATAGCATCGCCTTCCACTTTTGTAGCATCTCAACTTGGAAAGATGGGGCATTCAAATCTAATTCCAGTTCATTAGAACCTACTATTATTTCTATCAGTCATGATACTATTGTACTTAAAGGGGACATATTATGCAAAATCAACTTTTTAATCATTTAAATCCTTATATTTGGGACTCTGGAGGTCCCATCAGTCGGCAAATTGTCACTCAGTCTAAGTACAGGTGATAAAAAAAAACCCGGTGTTGACTTCTGCACTCATTGCTACGTCACCGCTTTGTCCGTAAAACACGCAAGAGTGCTGGTGAGGGCAATGGTATCCGAAAACCGCAAAAGTCCGCAAAAATTACTAAAAACTATTATTGGCTCCACAGTGCAGCACAGAGTTCTACACAAACTTCCAGCCTCACCACGTTTACGTTGAATATAAAGCCACCAAGATGTCAGCTGTGCAAATACCGTAACATCAACGCGGTGTAGCCCACCTATATATTCCACAAAGAAGAGGAATGGTGCACAGTAAAGAGCAACAATGGAATACATCCATAACTCTGTGTTCTGTCTTCTTGGCATGTGGCAGTTTATCACGAGAAGAAGAAGAAGACAAGCTTTGTGTGGGAGAAGACTGCAGGCTGCACGAAACGCACCGTTCTCTTCCCTTCCATTGCACGAAACTGATGATTCTCTGTCGGCTCCACACTGTAGGAGTCTTACCAACTGGGATGGTACGGATTGATTATTTTGATACCCTTCTCAACATTTGACAATGGAAACGCAAATAATGGCATACTGTATGACATCGTACTGAAACAAAATGTGTTGGAAACTGGGCTTTTGTGCAGCGATTGTTCAATGTCACACAGATCTCTGCAATTACTCTACTAAACACGAAGGTATATCTAACATAATAAATGGCCAAAGTTACAATAAAATGGAAATACATAAGTAATAATGACTTAATTATAAACTTTATTTTATTCAGCAGCCACCATGACAGACACACACTAAAATACTATGACCTACACGTGTATTAACTTTCGTGTATTAGATTACGTATCCTTAGGAGTAAGAGGAGGAACAAGGGAAGGATGAACTAAGGAGATGAGGGGGATACTTTAACCTGCAGGTTAAAGTATGGGAGGCTCGTCTCATCCTCCTCTTCCCCCCTCCCAACTCCTCTCTCTACCCCCTCGCCTCCCTCAGGCTGCACAGGAAAAGAGTGTGTGTGTGTGCGTGTGTGATTTTATATCCCTATGCTAATCTCTAATGCTGCCGTTAGTAGTAAATGACATTTTCCTGCATGTGAGTGATATGTAAGCCATTAAAAGCCTCTCATCTTTCACATGTTGCAGACACCTTGGCCAGGTAAGCCTCTGGCCTCAGGTGAGATGATAACAACTGCCGTCACTAATCCACCCCATCATACTCAGGACAGGCTGGCGACAGATAAAATCATCTTTATGACACCAAGCGAGAGAGAGAAAGAGCATGTTTTTACTTTAATACTTTACTTCAGTCAAAAATATTGAGTTGTGGCAACAACAACTGTGCCATGTGGAGCCTGGGCTCCAGTCATGCAGGAAGTACTGAACAAATCTGATTAAAAAACCGAAAACAACTGCTTTGCTCTTCACTAGTTTGTGTGTTTGTGTCATGCATAAAACAACGTCACAGCATTTTCAGCCACGTTGAGTCGAGCCGTGCTACAACTGTAGAGTGGAAAAGCGCTTGTTATACCTCAGATGTGTGAAATTGTGTGTTTGTTAATGGAGCTAACATTTTTTTTGTTTTGTTTTTTTTGGAGAAAATTGTGTGAAGGTGTGGCTCAAGAAAGAGATCATATTGAAGTCAGTGAACATATATATATATATTTCCATTTCCTGTTTTAGTTCAATTATGGTACAGATTCCTTGTTGCAGGTTATTTATTAGATTTGTTGGCAGCTGTTTTGTGATGTGGTGATGTGATGCACATGACATTACTGACAGAGTTAACGTCACAGTTTTACGATAGGCTTTGCTGTTGTCTCTGAATGACTATGTGTTCCTAGTAACAGTCGTTCCGCGCGCCAAACAAACCACACTTTTGTCTTTGAATCGAAACGTTGGTGTGTGACTGGACATGTTCACGCCTCTACCCCAAAATCCGCAATCACATTATGATGACTTCACTCAGGAAACTCATCCAAAAGCTGCAAAGAAATGCAATTTTGCACTATAGTTGAAAAGCTTCAAGAAGACTTGGTTTCAAGATGCAGTAGGTAAAATCACTCAGGTTGTTAAAATAGAAATCATTTGAGAAAGCGATGCTCCACTCACCAGATGAGCACAGTCAAAATCTCCTGTCATGTGCCAGATTTCACAAAGTCTGGAAAAGAAAGTAAAGGCGTCTAGTTCCCTCTCATATCACTTGATTTGCATTATGTTGAAAGGTTTTCATGGAATTGTTGATCAGTATCAATAAAAACATCTCTAATGTGACAAACTAAAGAATTAATATAAAGTGAAAGCAAGTTTTTTTTACGGCCCGCAGCTTCGGTTTTCAAATGTGTTATTCATGGCTAGGGACGGAGTGGTACAGAAAATTTTAGAAACCAGAGTCCTGGGTTCACAACCCTGCCGTGACAGAAAGATATATGCATCCTGTTATGTTATCTGACTCCAAATGTGGAAGAAAGACATTTTTTTTTTCATTTGTTCACTCCTGAGTGACTTAGATTTGGTTACATTACCATTTAAAAGTGATGATTGTGACAAGGAAATTTGTATGTAACTTTAACTGTTAAAAAAAAAGTCTGGACACAACTGGTCAAAACAAATCCAATCTCAACCTAAACATGTTAACTGCATCTGCACAACTCGTTTCTGTCAGACTTTGTTTTCGGGTATACGAGTAATAAGCAGACAAACCATGACATCATGTCTGAAAACAATCGTACATCATCGACGCTCGGTGAAAGCAAATGTCAGTGTGAAAGATTAGACAGACGTGAGCTACTTAAACTGATGTTCTCTTTAAAGTGAAAAGGATATAATTTACCACTCAGCACATTGCGCTCGAGGACAACTTGTGTAAGGCAGTGAGGCCGTTGCTCCTTCATCAGCGCTGATTTATTTTTAACTCGTCTCCATAGAGGCCGACCTTTGTTGCCTTGAATGTTTTCTCATAGCCCAGAGATTAAAAGCACAAAACTCTTTCAGATGCTCTCTAACACGGGCAGGAAAAACTCAACACCGCTCCTAATACAACTACAACATCAGTCATGACAACCATGACTTCACTTCACTTTAGAGCTTCTACAGACTTGTACACACACACACACATACACACGCATACACTACACATATCAAATAGAAGAGTAAAACTAAACTCACTGGCCACTTCTTTAGGTACACCTGTTTAACTCCATGTAACCTAGTTCCCTGGTGTCCTAATGAACATGTCTGTGACATGCTTTGGTCAAAATACCATAAGGATGAAGCACCACAGCAGTTCAATCATCCTGCCAAAACAGCCCTGTTCAGATCGGTTTAGTAGTATCTTTAGGTCCACCTTAAAAAAAAGTAAAACAAAACTTAAGGGACAGGAAATGACATCAGCCACAGAGGCTACTGGGAGCTAACAGCAGTTAGCATTTGGAAAACTGATCATTTGCAGGCTCTAGAAGGCACATTGCCGTCATATATAACATGTATCCACTGGACAGATAAATCCTCTGAGGCTGAAGGTTTGTGTAGAACTCTGTGCTGCACTGTGGAGCCAAGAATAGAACTTTTCGTGCAGTTAGCATTTGCCAACTGATAGAACCTCCAGAGTCCTAAATATAAGGATATAAATGATTAAAAGGTTGGTTTCACATAATTTGTCCTGTACAAATATCTAATTAGTTAGTCACATGGCAGCAGTGGTGTAGTGTCTACTGTAGTGGATATATTGTCAGCACGGGTTGCCAAACCAGCAGCACAATAACCTACAAAAAGAGTGTACGCATGATGAATTATATTAAGTGTTTTTAATGAAAACAACTTCATCTCTACTCTTTATTTGCAAAAACAAAAGACATGAGTATAATTTCTGTCAAAAAACAGGTGATACTTATGAATGCCCATGTTTGTGGTTAGTGGTTATCCTGAAATCCTGGCCTATTTGTAGTGGTATACCCCGTTTACCTGCGTATCACGTAGACTACACCACTGCATGGCAGCGACTAATTGCATTCGGGCATGTTGACATGGTCAAGATGACCCACTGAAGTTTCAAATGGGGGAGAATGCGGCTCAGAACATGGCATGGTTGTTTGCGGCTGACCAGGCTGGAATTTCAGAAAATGCCATTCTAGGATCTTAATACATGACCTGTAGGGGTTTACAGAGAATTTAAAAAAAAGAGAACATATCCAGTGACTAGTAGTTCTCTCGGCAACAAAATGACTTGTTGAATCCAAAAGTCAGAGGAGAATCAATCATTCTCAGACTGGTTTGAAGTGATAGAAAGGGAACGGTAACTCATACAACCACATGATACAACTGGTGGTGTAGTCTACATGCACAGGTATATACTGTATACCCATGACAAAAGGGCCAGCATTCCCCAACACCCACTTCAAAATGCACATTGATACACGCTCTTTCATAGGGCATGCACTTGTGCAATTTGTTTTTGCAAATAAAAGACGGAGACCTCAGTCGTTTTCATTGGAAAACTAGTTAAAAATATAATAAAATGCATCACATCCCTACTTTTTTAAAATTTAGTTTAAGGGCGCCTTTCAGAGCACTCAAGGACACCTTACAATACATGATTAAAAGAGCAGAAAATACAATCAATATAAATTGAATACAGGCAGTAAAAAATACAATATTCAAAGCTGAAATTTTAAAGATGGATGTGTGTGTGTGTGTGTGGGGGGGGGGGGGGGGCAGAGGGAGAAGGCAATTCTGAAAAGGTGTGTCTTGAGTCTGGTTTTAAAGGTGGAAAGGGAGTCAATGTTTCTGTGGTAAATTGTGCAGGGGGTTTGGCAACCCATGCCGCTTTAAGTGTGTGAATCACACAGATCAGAGGCCTCTAAAAATGTCTTCAAAGAAATGGTCAAACATGTCCCGCTGTATTTACAATTCATGACTAAAAGTGCACTAGAACGTGATAAACTGCACGACAGAATCACTTGTTTATCACAGATCGTCTGACGCGATTTTTTTCTTGCGGAGGGCAGAATTTATGTGGGCCTGAAATGACCTCCCCCTGTTTCAAAGCCAGTGGAACACATACCAAAGCTAAAGTGGCTGGTGAGTGTTCATCCTGGTTGCAGTTGACGCGTGTGTTTGTGTTGCAAAATGTCAACATGGTAGCTAGCCAAATCATGTTTATGGAGAATTCGAAATGGGAGTTCAGATTCTCGTGGGTGATGTCATGACCGGTTGTCACCTCTTCAATCATCCTTTCCAACAAATTTCACCCCAAATCAACTAACTCACCCCCAAAACAGGCCCAGGACCTGCTGACCTGCCTCCTGATCCTTCTTTTGACCACTGTATGTTGTCACAGCGATGGCTGAATAGTCGCTATGGAAACAGGAACCACTCTTACATTCTGAGAGTAGTAGTAAGTGTTTGACTTTGTGTTTTAACTGATAAAACTTTGACTTATTGGGGTAAGGAATGTGTGTGTGTGTGTGTGGTGGGGGAGTGAGAGGAGTAGAGGTGACCCATGACCCATGGATTCCTCAGGTCTCACCAGCAGCCTAATCATTCCCAGGAGACCTAATTGGGAAACTAATACACCCTTCATGTGTGCAAACACACAAATACACGCACTTCTACTTTGCTTGTTTAGTTTGGCTGGGTAATTTAATGTTTTTATGATGGATTATACTCCCACATTCATGCACTAAATTCCTGCCTACACACTCAAACACAAATACACTCGATATAAATAAGACGGAGACAGACTGACCCTGTACACGTTGGGGATTTTATCAGTTGGGAGATTTCAGTATTGGTAGGGAGGGTAAATCAAGCAGAACATTAACTTCTTCCAACATATTTCTGTGGCAAAGTGGGATGCACTCTTATCGAGAAACGTATGCCAATTTTAGCTACTGATGTTGAGGTCTGGGATCGCACGAAGAAAAACTAAAATTAGCCGAAATGCAACAGTGATTGAGAAAGGCTAGGGTGTTGTTGAAGTGATGTTGCCAGAGGAAATGAAAGCTGCAGTGAGTAACTTTTAAATATATATATAAAAAAACATGTCTTTCACAATCAAACGAGTTCACACAGTACTGATCACGCCTATCAGCTTGTGTTTCTCAGTGCAGCTGAGTTTTGTGCCATTATAGGATGTTCGGTTTTGTGGGTCATGTATGAAAGACATGGTATTTGTCCAGTAGTGATGGTATGAATAGCCACTGGGGTGAACACGTGTTCATTATCCTATGCTGTATATTGTAATTCTATTGTAAGGACACATGACAAGTATGGATCATGTTATTTTGGAAACTTGATCTATCCCTTTACAATAAAGGAGACAAAACAGCTTTTATGTACGAGACACAGGGAACTGTGTTCTACTTTGCAACTCATTCATGAAAACGCAACAAACAAAATCTTTGTGACTTAGTAGACGACAACAAGGCTGCAGGAGGAGAGCTGAGGTAACGCACACCATGGGCAAGAGCTGTCAGAGAATGAAAAGACAGCAATGGTATATAAGGGAGCAGGGGAGAAAGATGATGAACACTTGATTCTTAAACTATTCAATTTTAAAGGTCCCATATTATGCAAAATCAACTTTTTAATCATTGTATGACTTATATTTGGGACTCTGGAGGCCCTACCAGTCGCCAAAGTGTGACAAAAGATGACTCACTCATGTTTTTGTGGTCCTCCTCAGTCTAAGCAGAGGAGATAAAAGACACGATGTTGACTTCTGCACTCATTCAGACGTCACAATTAGTGCTGTCAAGCGATTAAAAAAATTGTGCGATTAATTAATTATGATCTGTAATTAATTAATCTCACCTAAAAATTGCTGAGAAAGCCCTCAACTTGAGGTATTTTCATTTAAATTCATTATTACATTAAAGTGGCCAATCAAAAGATTGATATAACAATAAAGTGGCTTTATACAGTAATTTATTGTTTTGACAAAGCTATTTACATTCTGCTGTGTTATTGTCAAACTCGAAATAATTAGAAAATACAAATAAAAATCAGGTCCATATAATGTGCTGTAAGTAAACATGAAAAAAACAGTAAGAATTTCTGAGCAATACAACACTGAACTTGATTTTTCTGCTTCAAATAATAAAAAATGAATAAATCAGACCCATCAATCACAGTGCTGTAAGTTAGCACGTATGGCGATGATTTGTGCTGACAGAACAATCTAATGTCGCTCGGTAATGATCAATCAGATCGGGATTTGTCCCCAAAGCATGCTGGGAAATGTAGTTCCGGTGGAAATAATTTGTTTTGATAAACAGCAAAGGTAAGACAACATTTCTGCTTGTATTTCTTGAAAGTCAGTTGTTGTTTTGCTCTTATTTTGGGGCTGGATCCGTGAATCTTGGTTGTAGAGTGATAAAAATAGTACCGCTGGAATCTGTAGATTCTCCGCTGTCCAGCCGACCCATGTTTTTTTTGTTTACATAATCACGCTGACGCTCCGGTGCCGCTTTTCAGTGTGTTAGCTGGAACGTTTTTTTCGCTCCTGCTGGTTTGATCCATCTGTGTTTTAACTGTGTTTCGTGAATATAAGAATTCCTTCTGTGGGTATGCAGCATGTCTGTGTTTGTTAAAGTTAGACATGGTTTTATGACGTTTTTGTCACTGCGTGTGACGCTGCCCCCCGGAACTGGGGACATCAGTAAAGAAGAGATTAAAACGATTAAAAAACATAACACATTAATGATGACTGTAATTAATTGATCGCAATTAACGCTATAATTTGTCACAATGCGCTAAATACCTGGAATTGTTGTCTCGTGGAGCTCCGCTTTGTCGTAAAATACGCGAGAGTGCTGGTGAGGGCAACGGTATCCGAAAACCGGAAGTCCGCGAAAAGTTCTATTCTTGGCTCCACAGTGCAGCACAGAGTTCTACACAAACTTCCAGCCTCAGAGGATTTATCTGTCCAGTTGATACATGTTATATATGACAGCAATGTGCCGGTTAGAGACTGCAAATGATCACTTTTCCAAATGCTAACTGCTGTTAGCTCCCAGTAGCCTCTTTGGCTGATGTCATTTCCTGTCCCTTAAGTTTCGTTTTACTTTTCTTTTTTTAAAGAGATACTACTAAGCAGAGCGTTCTGAACAGGGCTGTTTTTGCAGGGTGATAGAACTGCGGTGGTGCTTCATCCTTATGGTATTTTGACCAAAGCATGTCACAGACATGTTCATTAGGACACCAGGGGAACTAGGTTAACTTGTAGAAATAGTATAAACTATGGGACCTTTAAGAAAAGTCCAAAAGAAGACAAGGACAAGTGGCCTTGTATAAACTTAAAATTGTTTCAGTGTGAGTTCAACATGCATAAAAGATATAGAAAATACCAGAGTCATTTATAGGGTTGGATTCCAAACTCTGTACTTTTAATGCTACTGCCATCTGTGTGTGTGTTCTTGGATTTGTGGCTTTGTGAGGACCAAAAATCTTATGAACCATACAGAGTGAGGACATTTTGGCCAAGTGAGGACATTTTAAGAGGCTAGGGAATAAATGTGTATTAAGAATTGACAGTAAATAATTCTGATTCGGAACATCATCACCACCGACTGACACCAGATGTTTGGCAAAGCGATTCTTGCATTACAGAGGAGAGAGATGTGTAAAGTAATTTAATATAGGCCTTAGAAGGACGTTAAAAAGGAAAACAAAAAACAAAAAAGTGACCCTTGATGGGAATTTTTAAGTTTCAATTCAAGTTTTCTGATGAAATGCAAAACTAATTTATCAGGGGACAAACACAAATATTCTTGACACGGAAACTCAGGGAGAATGGATTAGAGTTGTCAGGGGCTGGTAAAGAAGGGTGGATTAAGGCAGGGAAAGATGTTCCATGAGAGGGCTTTGGATCTGTCACACAGAGAGGACACACACACACAGTTTGTAAGAGCTTTTCTCATCAAACACATGTAATGCCAGTAGAACAAGAGGTCCGACTAATCAACTCAGAGGTAGGTGTCCCTGTGTGTAGGGGTCTGATCCAGGCATGTTAATAGAGTGCCTAGAATTACTGGATTAGCATGACAAAGACCTATACTGATGCTTAAAGAAAGACCAGATAGGAAGGTAGTAATCCTCAAACAGCTCACATTAAAGTTAGTCGTCTCTAAAGCAATGTTGCATTCGTGTTGAAATACTTAACTGTTAGTAAAATTAAAACATCTCTACATTTAATCTCAATCGGACTTGACAAGTCTGACTACACATGTGGAGGAGAATATTGGCCGCGTATGTGTGACTCCGCCTCCTTAGGTGGTGCTGTATTTCTACAACCTAGTGCGTATTGTTCAGTTTCCTGTTGACCTTTACACCACAGAAAAATAAACAGCAAACATCGGCGGATGAATGGTGCTGTAAATGTATTTAACCATATAACTCTAACCCAGAGAGAGATTTTTATTGGACCGTTCCTGGAATCTACTAATGTCCCCTTAGGTTTACATGGGAAAACTCTACCACAGCACAGAAAGAGAAGAGAAAAGAAAGGAAGAGAAGAGGCCCATTTTCAAGGCCCATTTATTGAATAATTCCAAGGAGACAAAACATCTCATGATAACTGATGGAGCCCTCTGACCCTCTGCATGTGTTACATTGTAGAGCCAAACAAAAGGGGATTTCCACTCAAATATGGTGGTTTTGGCCAGTGCACTTTAGAAGACTGACAGAGAAAGTTTCATCATTCACAGTCGTGACTCTTTGTCTCCAAAGTTACAAAAAAGACACACAGTCAAAGGTCAGAGGACAACTGTGTTTCTATATCATCTTCCTCACCTGTCCTTTCTGCTCATTCCTGAGTGCTCGACTTCCCCAGGGGACAGATGTGTCACACACACACAAATATACACCCACATCCCCACCATACCTCTCCATCCACCCCTCCCTGGCACCAAAGGACAGGTGTGGGGTGTAGTGACCTTGCAGTGACCTCCTTACCTGAGGGGTATTCCAGGGTCCTCCTCCTCCTCCTCCTCCCTCCATTCATCATTCTTCTCTTCCTGCACCTATAGGCCTGCCTCCCATCTGCTCCATCTGCTTGGATCTTGAGGGAGTTAACAGGGAAGGAGTTAGTTGGGGAGGATGATCATGGCAAAAGGTCAAGAATGACAAATCAAGAGGGGATGAGTGTGTGTGTGTGTGTGTGTGTGTGTGTGTGTGTGTGTGTGTGTGTGTGTGTGTGTGTGTGTGTGTGTGTGTGTGATATGGTGGGCCAACCAAAATGGAGTCACCAATCTCTGTGTGTGACTGAATAGTAGAGCAAAGAGTCAGAGGGAGAGTGAGACAGACATGTGATATGCCACAGCAGCCCCACAAGTTTTCTTTGTTCTTTCCCTCCAGCAACTTACAGATAGGACAATAGCACCGGACACTGCTCCT
The DNA here is from genome assembly GCF_963457635.1 of Microchirus variegatus. Lineage (NCBI taxonomy): Eukaryota > Metazoa > Chordata > Actinopteri > Pleuronectiformes > Soleidae > Microchirus > Microchirus variegatus. The sequence continues at coordinate 27,358,496 of NC_139804.1, read as the reverse complement.
CTCCTATCTCCATCTCTCTTCTTCTCTGTGTGGGTTCACTCCATTCCTTACTGCCCAGCTTCATTCATCTTCACGAGAGTGAGATTTAAGTCTACTGCCACGTGACAGGTCTATTAATGCAGGGTCTAATTCCCTGTTTTGTTAATTCACCACTAAAGAAGATAATGGATGAAACGAAAATACGTGGTGGAGCTTCCGGTTTAGTGAAACATGGCGTAGCACTCCTGCAGAGCTTTTATTTCCTGCTACTTTCTAATGCACTTTGTTTTACAGCCTAAACATTTGTGAGAAGTTTTATTTTAGGCAACTGTTTCATATTTTCATATATTCCACCATTTCCACCATGCAGCAAAGTTTTGCCGGGCTGAAGGGTGTCGTACCCGAAATAGAACACTCCCTGTGTATTTGCACCAATGACAATTCCTCTTGATATAAAAGTGGATCATTTGAATAAATTGATGGTCAAAGTGTGAGGATTTGGAGTCCAGATCTCGACACCAGAATTTACACATCATTGGAATGTATTTTTTTTCCTATGTGGATGATTTACTGTATATTTATCAGAGCCACTAACCAGTATCCTACCAATTTTTATCTATGCTGAGGAGGTTTGGTTCTTTCTCATACAGAGTCAGAATACAACTAATATAGTTTAGCAAGTTTGCTAAACAAGTCCACTTTTTTAAACTCAACTCAACCAATATTTTGGACCAATGTGACAGATGCCGCACCATAATTGGGGGTCCATTGGTCCATTTTGTGTTCACATGATGACACATCTGTCTGAAAGTCTCCAAAACCATCCACTACACCCCCGTGGTTTAAGAACGTGATGTAATTTCTTGAATTAGAAAAGATAACTAACAGTGAAGGGCTATTCTTGTAAAAATATTTCTAAAATGGAACTCCGTTATTTGCAACTTCAAATCTTTACCAAACTTTCTCACGTTCTACACAGTGATGCTAAATAGAGGAGTGATTATTGTTCATGTAACATTTTTAAGACCTCTGCATTCTAATGTGATTTTATTGAATGCATGCAATGTATTAGCAATTCATTCCTTTCTACATTATCATGACATGTTGCCATAACTGAACTGCAGCCTCTTCGCAATGCTTACACACACGTGGGCTCACAATAGCCACGAGCGACCGCATGATTTTACTAATGGACAAGATTGACACTGGTGAGGTAATTACAGTAACACTCTTGGTGTGGATCTATTTCCTGCACATGATATCTTCTTTTGCTTTTTATGCTTTTATGGCCGTCTGTGTTGTGCCGGGAGCTGATCATTGACAGATATTAGTCTCTACTCACTGGTCTCACTTTTGAAGTCACATTTCAGTATAATCTGTTTATTCATGGGCATAAAAAAAACAATTAATACATGACTAATCATAGAGCCAATTCAACAGCTGCACGAAAACAATCATATCCCACAATCCTTTGTAATCGTCTCAGTTTTTCTCACTTGCCTTTGGCTGATATGGTTGATCAGTGAGTTATTTTATCAGCATTCATTTAATTTCTCTGTGTTTTCCTTTATTCCCCCTCTCGCTGAATGTTTCCCATCACTGTACTTCTGCTTTACTTCCCCACACAGAGCACACAGAGGCTCATTCACACACTCATACACCTGCCCTGTATCCACACACTCACAGAATAATCTGCAGAAGAGGTCTGCTTCTCTATTCGCCCTAAATCGATTTCAGATGGATGCTGAGTCATGTTACAGGGATTTTTTAATACTTCTACTATCAAGCACAGAGTAGATGTTATCAAAACAGTACACACACTGTTACAAAAAACGAGACATCTGCAGCTGGCGAGACATTAACAAATGAAAAGGCAGAATACTGTGTAGGGAGTGCGAGTTGAAGGCAAGGTATGGAAGGGCCCCTTTCCACACTAACACCCCTGAGAACTATCCATTGTCCAGCCAACATCCTCATTGTGTGTCTGTGTGTGTGTGTAACAGGATGTGCGCTGACATCTCTGAAAAGCAATTTTACCTCCTTCCACACCCCGCACACCCATTCCTGTGCATTGTTTCCTACAGAGAGGCACGGGGGAGTGTGTGTGCATATGTGTGTGAGAGAGAGAGGGAGAGAAAGAAAGAAATAGGTAGTAAATAGGTGTGCATGGAAAGGAGTGAGAGCAGCAGCAGCAGCAGCAGCAGCAGCAGCACACACGGGAGATATTGTTGTGCAACAGAGTTTTTCTAAGACAGAGTCAGCCAGGCAGACAGAAAGGGGGGGACAGGCACAAACGACAAAGGGACTGAAAGGAGGAGTGGAGAGATGGAGGGATAATGGATGATAATGTGAGAAATAGGAGAGGAGCCAGTGAAAGAGATTATCTGATCTGACTGCTTTCCATATAGCAAAAGACGGTAAACACACACTGAGAGGAAGAGAGAGAGAATCACTAAGACAGCTAGACAGACTTTCAGGTCTTTTCTTTGCCTTTGTCCCCCCAACCCCAACCATTTGCCTTGTTTGACTTTGATTCTAAATTGTAGCACAAACCACTGAGGAGGTGAGAAGCCATTTTCCTGTCAGCATGTTGTCAAGAACAGAACACACCGTACATATAAAGTACATTAAGACCATTTATTTTGTGGCATGAACTACATTCCTCATTTTGGACTGCTGATGTTTCAGAGCCTGTCTTGAGATGCAAAGTCTATCCTCATGGTGTTGACATGGAAACCTTTGTGTCACCTAATAATCAGTATGGCGAGGATATGGAGTATTAACACTGTTACAAAAAAGATTCTTAAACATCTATTCTAAGGCCCTTTTGTAAATCCAATGGGAATTTGTTGTATTGTGTCGCTTTTCCACTACATGATCCCTGCGTGACTCAACTTGCCTCTGCTTTTCCATTAGCGCTGTATTAAGTTCTGCAAAGAAGTACTGAACAAATCCTTTTTGATTAACTAATTCTAATGATTCATCCATCCATCCATCCATCCATCCATCCATCCATCATCTACTGCTTTATCCTCCACCAGAGGGTCGCGGGGGGTGCTGTAGGTGGGGTACATCCTGGACAGTTTGCCAGTCCATCGCACGGCCACACATAGAGACAAACAACCAGTCACTCACACTCATGCCTACGGTCAATTTAGAGTGACCAATTTACCTAATCTCCATATTGCATGTTTTTGGAGGAAGCCGGAGAACCCGGAGAAAACCCACGCACACGAGGAGAACATGCAAACTCCATGCAGAGAGGTCCTTGTTAATGATTCAGTACACATGCGGCTATACATGTCATCACTCGTTCTGTTAGGTAGAGGTCCAGAGAAACATACGGTGTCCGACATCGTCTTGGCATATGTATACACCGACTCAACATTAAGGCCAAAAGTATCTAATGTAATGATGCTAATTGGAGAAGGTAAAACAGGTAACTGTAAGCGTTGCCTTTTTGTAATTTCTCACTTGCATTCATACCAGTGATGTGCAGCGAGGTGAGGTTCATGGCTAGTGAGGCATTGAGTCAGAGTCAGATTTACAAATATACAAACCCAAAAAAGTAGCTAATTCGTTATTGAACTGACAGCATACACATGCTATGTTTCACATGTCATCAGCATTTTTTCACACACTATGTAAGGTACATATTTGGCTCAGAAAGAAAATTATATTTATAGCTGCTTCATCTTGTGCCTTTTCAATGCAGTTTTATGTCCGATCAGCAAGACTAAATATGTCACACACATTCATTCAAGATAATAGCCAGACTGTGGAAAGTCCCGGTGTATAATAAACATGTCTGCAGACATTATATTGGCGACATACAGAGAGACGGCAACAGGCACGCGTGCATCAACCAAGTGTGTTAGGAACAGCACAGTCTCTCCGCTGCCTCACCTTTCCTTGTATTTGAAAAAGAAAATGTGCAAATCCTGCCTCAGACCCCTGATAGCATCTTCCTGATTCATACTTGTGTAATATAGAATAATTGTAAACAAGAATAAGAAGAATTAGGTCATACTCCAGAAATCATGTTGAAAACAAGTCAGTATTTGGCTGGCTAACTCTCTGACTCCGTCTGCAGAGAAATGAGATAGTGTTCCCACCTGCTAGTGCCTCGACTACTCACCACATATTATATTTTCCGTTGTTCATTCCATCACAAAATAGGAGCAAAAACCCCCCCAAAAAATTGCCATTTGAAGGGAGATCGTGTGCCAGACAAATCTGATACTTGGACCAACCAGACAAGAATTCCACAATTATGAATTATGAGTCACTGGTTCTGGCATGAGAGAGAAAGAGTCCTTTCTAATCCTCATCTACCTATGGGCCCACTTCAAAGTGTTTACCGTAGACTGTGAAAAGAACGATATAAACACACAATTATTGACAACTTTATCATAAATGTAAAGAGGCAGTAATATCAAATACATCTGTCTGTTGCTGCTCCGTCTGCTTCTGTGGGATACTCGGTACTTGCCCAACTATTTGTCTGCCTGGCTGTGTTTTTCGAGTGCCTGTATATGCATATCTTAGTGTTCGGTGAGTAGATGAAGCTTTCAAAGCCACTTAACATTGAGCAGATAATGATGCCCAAACACTGAAAATCTGTGACAGAAGTTAAGATTTTGAAAATTCAACACATGCTCGACTCAAAGAAGGCTTGGAAAAAAGAGGCCATTCCGAATTATCATTAAACATCTAGTTCCAGCGATATGGTAATGGTCTGAACAGAACAAATTGGCTTTATTTCAGTTTGTATAAACCCGAATGCCACGCCAAAATCAAGGCCATAAATATCCCCATGAAGATGAATAAAAAGGAGACACTGTAGACGTGCATTTGAAATAGTATCTTCTATAGAATTCCTTTCAACTGGTTCAACACTCAGGCCAGGGTGATGATGATGATGATGATGATGATGATGACAGCATAGAGATTATACAATGTCTATTATGAACAGTTTGCCAAGAGCCTTGCTCCTGGAGAAGGTAATCCTCTCTTTAGTACACATGGCCTCCAACAATATGATGCTGAAGCCTGTCATTTTTGAACAAAGAAGTATTAAATAAGCAACACTGTGAAACAGTCGAGCTCTAGTCGCAGATACAGATCGTCAAAGACGAGACGTTGTGTTTACTGTGATTGCGTGAGCTCAGTTGACCAGGAACCTTTTGGGAAGCATGCCTCAGAGGCAGAGGGGGCAGAGGTTGGCTAAAATGGGGACATACCGTCATAATTCATCCATGAGAACTTTTCCATGTGTCCTACAGTGAGCACTGCTGCTGAGCCCATTTACTGTGTGTTTATATAAGTGTTGCATCTGTGTAATCCATAGATAATAAAGGATGTGTTATGATATTTCTTGGATTTTTTTTGCCCCGATGACAGAAATGCTTTTCCTTTAATCCCCCCCCCCCACCCCCCCCCCCCCGCCGCCTTTTTGTCTCTCTTCTTCTGCCTCTTCACCACCTTCTCCCTCCCTCTTCCTCTGCCGTCTGTCACTCATCCATCTCACCTCTCCATCTTTTCTTTGACCACAGTCCTTTCATACCACCTTCCCTCACACTGTAACCATCGAACTCAACTCCACCCCACCGTGTCATGCTCTTGCTGTACATTTCTTAGACCTTGTATGTGCTGACAGACACAGTGAGGTGGTCCACTGACAGACATCGAAAAAATGTACCTGGGCAATTACTACCTCTTCAGTGCAGACACACACAGAGCAATGGGTGGAAGAAAAGACATTCCATATGCTTGTTAAGGTTTCCAACGAAAAAGAAATGTGATGGAGGAGCATGAGATTTAACTCTAAAATACACAGCATGTCATTTTCTGCTGCTTGGGGTCTCACAGGCAAAACAAAAGGATTTAGTTGCCACTATCAATTCAGTCATCCTCTCCTGGTCAGGAACCAAGTTATCTGCAGATGTCTTTTCCTCTCCAAAGCAAACAGACCAGTAAAAAAACACTGAATAATGCACTTACACAAAAACATTGTCATTAACATAAAATCCAACGCAGCCAATTTAGGATGAATAAATAAACGGGAGGAGAACTAACGGGAGGCATTGCTATTCACATGTGTTGAAATATTATGTTGAAATATTATGTGCCTGTCTACGCAATTGTCTTGTGATGTAATGTCCAGCCTCGAAACAATTGTCTCTAAGGAAGGGTTGCACTGTCAACTGTAACATAGACAGAAACGGTAACCCAGCAGAAAATCAGTGTGTGTGTGTGTGTGTGAGGGAGAGAGAGTGAGATTGAAACAGAGACAGAGGATATCATATACAGCCTTTCAGGAAGAGCCATTGTCTGTCAGGAAGGTTAATATTGTCAGCTGGGCCAAAATAAATAGGGGACATCCCAGAGGAAGTGACAGTATGTGTGTGCACAGTGTTTTTACTGTTGTGTGGAAAAAAAAAAGTCTGGTACTGTACTGTACTGTTCAGTAGGTTAAGGGTTGAGTAAGAAAGGCCAACGGTGAGACTGATGTGTCTTCAAAGAGTGTTATGGTGCAAACAAAATAACGTGACGACACTGAACACAACACAAAATACCAGTATAGTGTTCAGACACCTATTGTCGGGAACTAGTGCAAATATTTTAAGCTTCCAGAAAAGCACATTACATAAAGTTGCACATATTAATTTCACTGTTCCACCATGGAAACTGACTGTTTCAGTTCCTGAATGTGACTTTAAAAAAAAAAAGTCCAGTGTGAAAGAATTAGTGATGTCTACTGGTGACACTGGGTCACATGGTGGTGCAGTGGCTAGCACTATTGTGTTAGCATGTTACCCCCGTGTGTTTGTTTTTTTCACCGGGTACACAGTCCAAAAACATGCAGAGTAGGTAACTGGATGCTCTAAATTGAGAGTGAATGGTTGTTTTCTCTGTATGTTGTCCCTGCAATTGACTTGCAACCTGTCCTGGGTGCACCTGTCCTAGGTGAACCCAGGACAGGTGCACCTAGGACAGGTGCACCCTATGTCTCCAGCCCTCCCACAACCCTCGTGTGGAGGATAATGGTGCGTCCCACATCCAAACCAGTTGGATGTGGGACTTATCCTACCTCCAACTAGAAAAAGTGCACTGGAATGCCTGTCGAAGTGGGACCTCACCTACCCCCACTTCACCAAAATGAAGTCGGAGAATAACGGCGGCGCCCATGGAGTCAAAAGAATAGGCTATAAACTTTACTTTTCTGCATGTAGAGTTGTTTTAGACACAGCAATTAAATAACAACTCGTTTTTCATGTTATAGCGTGAAATTGTGTTGTCGTTATCTGATAGCATGAAGATACGTAGGGCTACTGTCAAAGTATACTGAGGACGTAACATATCGATATGTATTGCTTTCCCATGCAAGTAGACTGAATTGCTGACAAATGCTTCTTCAAACATAAAGCAAAGGCGCTGTGATCGTCCATGATTTTTAACATTCGGCTTCAAACAGTAGCTTTCCCAAGCATGTCATGAACTACGGTGGCCTTCACATACCAAAAAGGATATTGCATTTCTTTATTTGCTTCGTAAACAACGCACAGTTGTACTCTAGAGTACTTGAGTAGTCTTTTCACTGCATACCTTTTTACTCTCACTCAAGTAATTATTATCTTAAAGTAACAGTACATTTACTTGAGTACATTTTTTGGCTACTCTACCAACCTCTGGTCATCAGAGCCTCGATCTGGCAACCCGCGAACTGACTGATACCCCTTCCCATACGGGCCTGTCAGCTGTGAGCCACACCGACCACACATGTACGAGGAAACTGTAGCATTATTCTCTTCTTCTTTGGTAGGAATGCGTCCTATTCCCTGTGTCCAGACTTGTACCGCCACCTGATGGTGTAGCGAGAGACTATAGGACCCTGAAGCGCGAGTATACCAGGGTCCGCGATATGTGACGCGCAATGCGTCACACACTTTGGAATACTTTGCGCCGCATGTGCACGGAAGTATACCAGGGCCTTTTCAAACATACGTGTAGGTAGTAGATTCACTTTCTTCTAAATGTTTCACACTGTCTGTTTTTTATCCTCATTTTAACTTTGACATAATATTACAACTAAAAGAGGTCAGTACATAATTTGCTGCAGAGTGTTTCGATTAAAGCACTCACACAGAGAAAGTGAGCCCCGATGGAGCAACAGCAAACACTGTGAGAGCCTTGAGGTATGTAAAAGTCCTCCATCCATCACAATGAGACCAGAGGAGCAACAGGCCCTTTTAATTGCTCGGAGCACTGCGCCTGTGCTCTTAGGCCTTTAGGCTGCCATATCACCATTTCAAGCACTCTCGTTCACCCTTTTCACCCTTCCTCTCATTCAGTCTGTGCCTCTTCCCTTTCTCTAACGTCCGTTCTTCTTTCTGTCCGTCCCCTTCTCTCTTAACTAGATCTCTAATTCTTTGGCTTTTGGGCCTTTATTCCATTCAGCTTCTCCTGTGAAACCAGCTAACTAATTCATCTCCAGACAAATTGCCAATCAGCTGCGAACAAAGGGACAAGGAGAAAAGAGACTGGTCCTCAATGGAGCCAATTGCTGTTTTACTAAACGCTCCTTCAGAGGAGGAGGGGAGGTGAACGAGAGGGGGAGGAAAAGAGGAGAATGTGTTGTAACGTGTGTGTTTGTCTGTGTGTGTGTGTGCGGGGGGTGTGGTTTATGTGGGTATTTGTGGGTATCAGTGAGGGTGAGGGTGCATATATTTGTGTGTGTGTGTTCATTATGACGATGTGTGTCCTCATCACCCCCTCCTGCCGGGGTTCACCTCTTTCTGTATGTGGAGGTTAACGACCTAGCCGTCCAATCACATTCTCCTGTCAGGCCCCCGTCGCCAACAGCAACAGGTGGTCTGGTCAATTGGTATCCTGCAGAGCGGAAAAGTAGAGGGAGAAAGAGATGGTAAGATGAAGGATGGAGAAAGGATGAATGAGGCAGACTGGATCATGGGAGCATACGTAGTCCCCCCAAATAATCTACTCTTAAATCACTTTTATCCACTGACTTTGTCGTCTGGCTTCTTAAACTCTGACCACAGCTCCAGATGATATTCTTTGTCAGGCTCATGAAGTAAATCGAGCAAATAATAGGCACCCACCTGCAGCCACCTGACACAGAGAGGGCTGTGCTTTGAATGGAAACAACTTTTCATGAAACACTGAGTGATGCCAGTTCATTTTGTTACAGTCCTGCAGCTATCTATGTGAGAGTAATGTTCTTCAGCTTAGATCATGTGCGCCTTATTGCCTGGCCTGTTTCAAACTGATGACGGCTGACATGCCAAGAGTCCCAGCTGTGTACACTGTTCTGGTTTGCAACATGAAAACAGCAACTAAAGCTACAGTTCTCACACACGGGTCGTTCCAAATCCACCCCTATAAATCTTTCCCACATTTCACCCTCTGGTTCACCAACATGCTATGGCACTCAGCCATAATTGGCCTGACTCACGTCAGTACCTGTAGAGCAACTTCAGCCCAATTATAATCATGAAATTAGTAATTGCTGGCAAAAATGATGTCAACCAAGTGAATGTCAAATAACTGGTTAAACCTAGAGATAGACTGATATGTTTTTTTCAGGGCCGATACCGGTTATTAGTAGTCAAGGAGGCCGATAACTCGCAGCTAACTTTCACTTATCATTATTTTAAGTTCAAAACAAAAAGTGCAGGGCGAGAATGAGGCGTCAGTGACTTAGTTTCTTAAGTTAAAGAAAACGCTTACAAGTTTAAGCGTACATAATATTTTACACTATGAATAAGCTATGCATTTAGTAAGGAGTGTAAACTCTAGCTATATCAATTGAGTGCAGGCCGTTGGTATCCATTTATTTTACTAGGCAATCCCACTGAGATTAGATGAAGACAGAAAGGAGTATAGTGTGCTGTACAAATTATGCATATTATGAAATGAAAAGGGGTTGGCACAACATTTACCTTAGTAAATGATTTACTTTAAGCAAAGGAAATGATTTTTAGCGGAAATCGAATCACTGTCCTGTTGAACCTGTTTTGTATCCGAGTTCCCTGTATGTGGTCAATGTCACAGACACAGACAGGAAGAACACATGAGACAGGAGGACGGTCACAAATGGGGTGGGGGGGGGGGGGTCACAGGAGAAAAGGGATGTTAGGCTAATGTGACTCTCTCTCTTTCAACACTCTCTCTTCCTTGTCCTCCCTCCATCAAACTCTCCCTCTTTCTCTCTCTCCCTCTCTTTAGCCACTAATTAAGCAGCTAACAAACTCATAAAAAAGAAGAAGGGGACACAAAAAAAGGACGGACAAAGGCAGCGTTAGTCTAGGCTGAGTGCCCCTGTCTAATTAGACAGAGAGGGACACTGAGAGCGAGTTCGACGTAGCTCTGGCATCTGCTTGATCATTAACTCACTTAGCCGGGGACGCAGCTATAAAACCTGTCAGCCCTCCTCCCTTTCTGTGTACTTAGTCACATTTATTGAGCTGTCATATATCCCTATCAGTCCATTTCTTCCACTTGCTCTGCCTGTGAACTTGTCTTTCCTCTTCGACAGCGGCAATATAACTCATATCAGCTGTTGGTTTCTGTCTACACGCGCACGCACACACACACACACAGTGTGCACGTCACATATACACCCAAAAAACCTACCCCCACCTCCTCCCTCTATACAGGCTATAGGAGGAAGCAGGGTAAGGGGTATCACTGCTATTAGTTTACCATTGTATTGGAGGTGGAAGTTTTTCATGGATATACATCACACACACACACATTCTTGTGCAGCACTCTTAGTGAGGACAACCTTAACCCTAAAAACTAAATGCCTAACCTAAACCCCGACCCTCAAAAAGCCATTTCAATGTGTGACGACCTGCTGAAAATGTCCTCATAGTTCAAAATATAGGCTAAGGATAGGGTTAAATCAAACCTGCTTCACACACACAAACACATGCACACACAAAGAAAGCAATCGATAACGAGAGGTAGATTGAGATAAAGAGGAAGTAAAGAGGATATGGTTTTTTTCCCCCCTAAATGTGATTAAGAGTAGGAAACCAGGCAGACCATAGCTGTGTAGACCCCCAGCACCCTCCTCTGCCCTCACCACTAACACTCCCCCTACCCCTAACTGTGTGTGTGTGTGTGTGTGTGTGTGTGTGTGTGTGTGTGTGTGTGTGTGTGTGTGTGTGTGTGTGTGTGTGTGTGTGTGTGCGTACAAGTGTGTGCAGTTTTGTCCACATGTGACAGCGTGCTCTCAGGAGTGATATAGTGCTCTTCACCCAATACCACTTCCACAAACCCCTGCGAGGCACAGGCCATTGTTACAACTCAGTTCAAACTACTTTGGATCAGTGTGTTCACATGTGCTTTCCCAACAGTTGCCTCAAACATATTGCAAATATTGAGAAGTAGCTTGATTATTAACTTAACTTTAATATTGTTAGTAAAGACAGATGTTTAAGACAAGAACATGCATGCCACCACTCCAACACATCATTCCTGTGCAACTTTGATGGAGGAGACCAAAACAAGAGACATAAAACTGTAAATTCACACATTTATGCTGATTTTTTTTAGTTAAAGTTAACACCAAACGGGAAACAAACAATTCCTTAAATGTGACAAAATATAGGTTCTGATACCAGTGAATGTTAGAGGAACCTATTATGGTTGTGTAGTATGTCCATGCAGAGGGTCAGGTACAGAAAAGTGGACATGTGCAACAAATAAGATCATTTACACACCAGCAACAATTAGCCAGTCACTACATTCCCCATGTGGTTCTTGTTCACTATCCTCTGCTTTCAGCTGTTCTCCAGTCTGTGTGTTTCTGATTCATGTTCTTAGAGTCTAGCTCTGTCTGTAGCAGACTCAACCTGTTAGTTCTAAGCTTCATCAAACAACAACAATGAGATTCTAGACAGCACTTTTTACTTGTTTCATGGATTATCACTTCACTTCTTTTTTCAGCTGTTTCTGATTTCTATGTGATTGATTAGATTTTAGATAGATAGTTTTGGTTTAATTCCTGTGTTGCAGTATCTTTACATGTAATTTAAAAAAGGAGGAAAGTTTGATGTTTTGAACTTACTATTTGGAGTGGATCACTATAAACATCTTCTGGGAGAGAGACGAAATGAAAATATCTGCCATTAGTCTCTGACTGCTGACTGTTTACCTCACTTCCGTGCAGTCCTATTTGAACATAAACATAAGTCAGCACACAGTCATCAGAAAAAAAGAGTTCATACTCTACCCTATATACAATTAAACTTCATTTTCACAGTTCCCCTTGCTTTTTTTGTCAAAACATTGGAACATAAGCCGTTAAATGGACATTTATCTTTTCTGTTTCTGTTGCAGCAGCTCCGGCCAAGATTACGTCTCACCCTGACCACAAATGGACTTACGAAAACACCCCTGCCAGACGCACACATTCTCACAGTCCTTCTGAAACTTACATCCATCACCATTATTCACAAACTGTCCAAGCAAACATCCCTCACACAGAGCGCAGGCCAGAACCGGTGGACGTGACCGGACCAGCACTGAGTGAGAAAGTGTGCGTGGGTGTTTGAGAGCCGGTGCCAGTTTGAATGGTATGAAAGCTCATATATGGTATGTGCACAACCGCCCTTAACAAGTCTGCCAAGATAGTTCACTTTTATGCTCAACCCATAAACTGTAACCATACCATCAGTGTTTAACAAGTGTTACTCAGATTCCAGCCTTTATAAACATGTAATAAAATGTATAAATCCTGATGCTGTCATCTCTCTCTCTCTCTTTCTATTGCTTCTTCACATACCAGTCTGGACATACAAATGTTATGGGTCCCTTTTGGGGACATGACAATTTGCCCAGATTTTCTCTCCATCTTTGGTAATTTCATCCCTTTTTTTAAAAAAAAAAAAACCCTTTAACACCTAAGCCTCAAAATGTCTGTTATTTTAACCATAAAAGGGGCCAGACACTGTCCTGTAACTAAGTGCGTTTGCCCGTTTTTCTAGAATAACGTTCAATATATGGCAGTTATTTACAATTTACTGCATGTTAAAATATTGTATTAACAATTAAAAATGAAGAAAACAAACACATGAATATAGGGGGAGGGAGCTAGGGGGAAAAACATTTTTTTTTTCTTATGCTCACAAGATACTTTACGTGCGCACCAGAAATTATCTAGTACGCACAAGATACTCTGTGGTGCTCACGACATAAGAAAGTATTGCATGCGGGCATGCTGTCTGGGAGACCATCCATTGCAAAACGGTGAAATTTTTTTACAGATAAAACTAGAAGCACTCCGAGAGCGCAGACCAGCTCAGCCCCCCGCAAAATAGTGATAGCGTCTACGGATCTCGCCCAAAATGTAATCACATGTACCTGGTCCCACTTTTCAAGTTATGTTGCTAACAGACAGACAGACAAACAAACTCCAGCGAAAACATATACCTGCTGACGGAGGTCAATAAAGGTTTCACAAACACAATCGTGGGTGTCAGGCAAAGTTAATGTCTTAATGGCTGTTTTCTTTCTCCTTTTTATTTTTTGTCACCCGTTTATTTGCATTTGTTTCGGTCGCAGGTGTTCACAAAATAAATGCCGGTACATTTGTGTCGACACATTTCAAACACACGCCCTAAATTAAATAGCAGCATTCTGCACAAAAGACATTCAATTCAAATCCAAATATGCCCTACTTTCTGCCTGCAAAAATCACATGATGTTTATTAACAGGTTTATGATGGAAAGCTGTGACAACAGTTAATGAGAATGAGACTAGAGGGGGGTTTTCCTGAGACTTTGTGCAGTCTGGACACAGGAAGCCGAGCCCTTCCGTTCAAATGCACTTACACACGACCCACACATTCATGCACATACAGCCAGCCGGCAGGGAAATGGAACAGTGTGATTCTCCTTATCTTACCTTACACCAAGTCCTCACAGTGCCTGGTTCTCCATGACACCATGGAGGACGACGCAACGCGCAATATGACATGAAACGCTTTATCAATCTGGTTAAAGGATAGAGCAAAAACTGTGATTATTATTTACCTTTTCTGCAGTGCATGTGTGTGCGTGCATGCATGTGTGTGTGTGTGTTTTGAGGGAAATGGGCTAATTTGTCTGTGTATCCTGACCATGTTCATACACGCTGCTGCTGCTGCTGCTTTAATGAGGAACACATTTGGGCTGATATTACTTCCACATGCTGCGTAGTTTTGGCGGGGGGGGGGGGCGGGGGGTGAATACAAACCCTCCTTATTCAGCACACATTTGGACACTTACAGCTTACTGGTATCCCCCTCTCCCCCCTCTTTATTAATTGCACTTGATCTTTATAATTGTTGAGTTACAGACACACAATTTTGAGGTTACAGGAACAACACAAGCAGAAAACATCAACATATAATCCAGAGTCTGGAACAAGTACAGTCCCAAACTGCTGCGGTTTGTTGAAGCCTGTTATGTGCCCTGAACTGCAAATTGCCAGACTGGTATTTGTCTTGGCACTAAATCGACCTTAAGTAAACATAACTTAAAGCATTTGACTGGTAGAGCCTGGGGTAAAATAAAAAGAAAAGTTCTGCCTCTAAAGCTCAGCTGAGGACAAAAGAGCCCTTTTTAAAATTGAGTATGTCCTCCCATAATATACTGCCTGCACACTGGAACTGCCGAATAGTTAAATACAGGGGGAAATTGTGGTCATGGAAAATAAACTATGGATAAATATGGTTAGGGTTAGGCGACTAAAACACTTGGATATGTTAGGTTAAGATTGCGGTCTCCCACTCTCCCTCATGAAAGTGAGTGGTACCGAGTGTCCATTCACCACCCTGACCTCCTTGTGTGCTGCCCCTAACGACATAAAGAGCTCCCGACTTCCTGCACTGGCACTGAACACTGGCAAGGGACATAATTTGAGAGACGCACAATCCAATATGATCGCCAGTCTTACGAATACGTGCCGATGGAATAAAACTGGAAAGCAGAAAGAATATCTTTGAGACCAGCAGTGGATTTTAAAGTTGTAGAGCAGAGCAAAGAACGAGAAACTACGTTATTCTGGAGATATCTATAGATCGTGCTTGTACCAGATTAATTTGTACATAATAACGTGACCATCATTTACAAATTTCAACTGCCACCAACAGCAATTTCAAGGACTCATATTATACCCTATTTCTCAAAGTTAAATTTGTTCCCTGGTGTCCTAATGAACATGTCTGTGACACGCTTTGGTCAAAATACCTTAAAACTACGTCAGCGTCACTGAGGCTCCGGCAGCTAACAGCAGTTAGCATTTGGAAAAGCGATCATTTGCCGACTCTAGCAGGCACATTGCCTTCATATATAACATGTATCCACTGGACAGATAAATCCTCTGAGGCTGGTAGTTTGTGTAGGACTCTGTGCTGCACTGTGGAGCCAAGAATAGAACTTTTCGAATACCGTTGGCCTCGCCAGCACTCTTGCGTGTTTTACGGACAAAAAAAAGTGGATTTTGCATCATATGTTTAAATATGTTTAATATATTTAAAGGGGTTAAATGAAGAAAGTACTGTACAAATGTGATTTACAAAAGTTGTAAATCTGGAGATCAACAGGTGTGAAATGTCTTCTGACAAAAATGACAAAGAGCCCTCAGTCTGAAACACAGATAACAGATGGATTTGCTCTGCTGATGATCATTCATTGTCAAGGAAGAATGATGGAACTGGGATGAGAGGGGAATGAGGGAAGGACGCCTTAAAGGAGAAGTGAGAAGGAAAGACAAAGGGGAACAGGAGGAAATAAACTTCATTTAACAATTTTTGACAGGATGCAGAGAATCAAATCTCGTCTCATGTGAAAGGAGAACAAATGCTCCACCTCCAGCCAGTTAGAAGACTGGGATGGGGGGAGGTCGGTTGTAATGGTGAAATTATGTGGGTAAACCCCTGAACTTCAAGATATGAAACTAACTAGAATCGGATTGAAAACTTGAAGGGGGGAAGGGTGGATGAGTAGCAGTGGGGGGATAGGGAGATGATGGGGGAGGGAGGTAAGAGAAAGAAGAATAAGTAGGGGAGGGGGGGAGGAGGTCATTAAAGTGCTCTAATGACCTGCTGATTGATGAGGGGCCCAAACTCTGACCCTAAATTACTGCAGACCTTGAGAACCAGTCCTGTGCTCTGCTGATGTATGTGTGTATGAAAGTGAACTATAGACACACACACACACACACATACACACACGTAACAGAATTGAATGCTTTTAAATGCAGAAAACACTGCCAGTGCAACAGAGTCAGGCAACCTGTTACAGCTAATGTGTAGCTAAATGTTTACCAGCTGTCCTGCCTTGTTGTTGTTGTTCTTTTCTTGGGAAGCTTGCAAATCATTACCAACTGACAAGTGAGTTGGTGAACGTGACCACGACCACGGCTGCTAAATATCACCTTGCACCGATATTCGTAACCAGGCTACTTAATCGGGTTTATTATGGGTTCCTCACTGAGCAAATCGAGCATTTCAAAAGGCACAGAGTGCTGTGAGCGAAGCGCTAACATCAGAGAGCTCACATGCTGCAGGTGTTTGGCAGGTACAATGTTTAACATGATCACTTTTTCACTTTAGGGTAAAGGTGGCGCATGAATGAAGGACTTAAAGGAGAGCCGAGGCTGACGGGGCCGTCATGATTAAGTCATAAATCTTTGTATTGAATACATTAATAAATTTGACCTGAAGATTAAGGGATCATCAGAGTTATCGCTGCTCACCCTGAGGGAATATTAATGTTTGTTTGAACTTTATGACAATTTCACTTGAAACCCCAAGTCAGGAATAATACACAACTCTTATGTGTGTGTGTTTCCTCTTCTCCGTGTTGTTGTTTTTTTTAAGGTGGGAGTTGTGATAATTGTGCAGAAGTCACAAAATACAAAATTTTTCTCCTATTTCTGTCCATAAAAACGAGCCAAGTGAACTTTGAAATGTGACGTATTTTCCATATTTGACAAATTCATTTTTTGTTTTAAATGTGAGTACTTTTTGCTCAGGTGTGTTTATATAGTTGAAATCATGTCATCAGACTGCCTATAGGATGAAAAAAAGGATGTAAGACACTCTATATTGCACATTCTTATAGCCTCAACATAGTAATGGGGGAAAAACAGCCTCAATGCTCTGTGTTCTAAGAGCTAATGTGCAAATACATACAATATGGCATGTTAAAATACCAGCTGTTCAGAATCCATAGACGCCATCAGTGTCATGTCACAAGTGTATATGATTGAACCAGATGAGAAGGTTAATCAGCAGCAGGATATGCTCCTCAGTCTGACCGATTTTCACATGTGTGTTCCCTGACCTATCAGAACACAGTGTTGACTCGTGAATAACAATTGCTCACTGTTCTCACTTTATTCCTCTTCAACACACACCCTCAGACGTGCACACACACACACACACACACACACACACACATACACATACACATGCGGGGAGATACAGAAGCAGCCAAACATTTGTAGCCAAATGAAGACCAGATGAAGCAGCCATGACATACTACTGGAACACATGCTCACACACACAAAACACGCATACACACACACACACACACACACACACACACACACACACACACACACACACAACTCTTAAGCCTGAGCCCATGCTTCATTTAGAGCTGCGACCACAGCTTTATTCCTCTTTACTCCTTCTCTCATGTGCACACAAACAGCAGGAGCAGCAGTGTAGCTCCTTCATTACAGAGCTGTAAACTGCAAAATGCTGTTTGGGCCTTGTTAATATGCAATAAAACTCTGTTTTTTCCACTTACCCTTCCTTCTCTCTCCTCCCACCCTTGGTCTTTGTTTGTTTTTTATGAGTAAACAAACAAAGTTGCTCTTGTTGACAAAAAAAAGACCCCACTTCCTTTAATAAATGCCACACGTGTTTACAAAGCTGCAAGAGCATCAACATATTGTGTGTGTGATGAACTCACTATTCATATTTCAATTATTAATTTAGCCAAAATTATTCTAAACTTACCAATTAAAAAAAAAATCTGCTTGAAAAATTTTGTATAAAAAAATACAATGTGTGTGAGTAACCGATAGGAGAATTTGGCCCAAAGCACAATATGACCTCATAGCCTGATGTTTCAGCATTCACTGTTCTGCACAAGCTTAGGATCGGGTTAACTGAGAAAGCTAGGGCACGCACACACAAATGCACACACGCACGCACACACCATTCCACATGCATCTTTCAACTCTTTAACAAAGCTGAAACCCAGACACACCACAGTCTAATTTGGCCACACAATTGTGCGGCTGCTGACACATAAACACACACACACACACACAGCAAGAAAACATAGATTACACACATTCTTTCGGCTTTCTACATCAACACATGAGCCTTAAGTTCATGCTGATAACATCAGCTTAAAACAACTGTAACTTGTGGTGTGTGGGATAAGAACCGAGAAGCACTGACTTTTAGCTAAGACAAATCTGAGGTCGGGAAACGACATAGAGGAAAAAGGTGGGGAAGAAAAAGAGGAAGAGGACAGATAATAGCAAGGTGTGCATGATAGGTTACAACTTCCTTTACTTTACAACCTCTTCTTATGTAACAGAGAAATATAAGGTAAGATTTAACTCGAAAGGTCTTTCGAGGTAAATCTAATAAAAATACATCCTAAATGCAATAAGTTGAGATTCAGACAACTTTCTTGATCCCATGAGGAGCAAGTTATGTGCAGCTTGTACCTGCAACGACTAATAGATTATTTAATTGATTCCAAAATAATCGTTAACTTTTTTGATAATCGAGTAATCGGTTTTTGGCCCACGGTTGGTGTAGTGGTTAGCACTCTCGCCTTTGCAGCAAGAAGACCCAGGTTCTCTGGTTCGGGTCCCGGTTGGAACAAGTTTAATCCCCGGTTGGAACAAGGGCCTTTCTGCAAGGAGTTTGCATGTTGTTCCCCGTGTGTGCGTGGGTTTTCACCGGGTTCTCCGGCTTCCTCCCACAGTCCAAAAACATGCAATATGGGGATTAGGTGAATTGATCACTCTAAATTGACCGTAGGTGTGAGAGTGAATGGTTGTTTGTCTCTTATATGGCCCTGTGATGGACTGGCGAACTGTCCATGGTGTACCCCGCCTATTGCCCTATGTCAGCTGAGAAAGCAACCCCTGCGACCCTCCGGAGGAGGATAAAGCGGTAGATGATGGATGGATTGAGTGTTTAGTTGTTTTTTTTATAATTAAAAAAAGGTCTCAGATTATTCAGCTTCTTGAATGTGAAGAAATCATGACAACTAAATCATTTTCAGTTGTGGACAAAACAAGACTTTTGAGATGCTCATTTTGAGGTTTAGGGGAAAAAACGATCAATGTTTTCCAACAACTTATCGATTAATCGGGAATAATCAGCAGATCATTCGACTATGAAAACACTCATTAGTTGCAGTTGTTAAAGAATTAAAAGCCATCCAAAGATTTATACAAAGCAGAATATACTGTGGCGATTTCCCCACTTAATCTTCAGTATGCAGCCAGTGAAAGAAAGAACTTCATCTTCTTAACGGCATTGAGGCAAACAGAAAAGAAAGAACTGTGACAACACGTATAAAATAAGAACTACAACAACCTGGAATCGATGAGCGAAACAGAGACGAGGGAATTACAGAGTCTTGAATAAATGAGAGTGGAAAAAAAACCCAGAGCGACTGGAGGACAGAGGAACAATGCCAAAGACCTGCAGGGTTTGAGAGGCCCTGTGAATCGTCATGTAGCTCATAATGTGAGAAGAAAGAAATCCACATGAACTTGACACTATGGATATAATACGGATGGTGGGACGGTGGTAATAATGGCAGTCGTTTCCCATTTAGACACCGTTGGATGTAATTATTCGTCTGGCAGTGAGCTGGCACTGTGAGGTGATGGATTTCTTTATGTGCGTTCAATGCTGAAAGAAAGTGAACTGATCACAATGAGTTTATCAGCAGCGCTCAGGTCGGGAGTGAGTGACAGAGAGATGAAGGAGATAGTCTCATCAGAGGGTCATTGGGAAACAAACAAGCCTTTCCCTTCAGAGAAAACAGAAGAGACCAGTTGGACATCTTCCCAGCCTGTAGATTTATGGCAGCACACTGAGGTGAGACTGAGAGGAGAACGTCAGAAAGCACATGCACCTTTACCAGTACACTGTTAAAAAACAATTAATCCATTCACAGTGGCTGGATATATAAAAAGCGAGGTATCTCCTTTACACAAAAATTAGCAGGTATTTGCAAGTTTTTGAAACAGTGGTTGATCTGCTAAAAAAAAGTGACTAATTCCTTTTTCCATTGCCAATAGAGAAGTGGGGTTTTATTCCCACGGTGAGTCATGTTTGACATCACCATAGTGCCATAAAGCAACACATCAAAAAGCAACATACAACAGGAAAAAGTGCCATGGAGACCAAATGGCAATATTACAATAGTAACACTTCAATTTAGTTCACTTCTTTGAACTCAACAAGTTTGGATCAGTGCTTGAACGATGCACATCATAACATCATGCTGGAAATTGGGCAGAGTCAGTCAACATCTAGACGGCCAAATGAGGAAGAAAATTTAGCATCGCGTTCATCCAGGGGTCCTGTTTCCATCGTTGCTGATCAGATCCAGAGTCGATAAAAACCTGTCATTTGACCCAGGAGGGAAAGGCAATTGTATCCATTACCACTGCAGGCAAACACCAGATGTTAGCAGGTGTTAGTGTTTTAGGAGGTTTTTTTTGAACAGTGCAGGTTTTAGTGGGTGTTGGTGGGTTTTTTGACAAGTGGAAAAGGGGCTAAAATTTCATGACTGTGGAGATAAGAGTGAGAAATGAAGGGTAGGGTTCTCCTGCGCAATGAGATACTATTAAGTCATTTTTATTGTTAAATATTTCACAATAAATTGACTTAGTTCTGCTTGTATTACACTTATATTACCACTCAACATGGTCACCATGCCCTATATGTGTTTCATGGTTGAGCAGTAGATAACTTCAAACATTCTGCAGACCTTTAGATTTTAAGAAGCTGTGTTGTGTATTTTGTACATTGTTTTTTTTCACACAGATCGATATGCCTTACACAGGATATTCATGTACAGATTGAAGCAAAGTTGAAATGTATCACATTGCCGTCATATATAACATGTATCCACTGGACAGATAAATCCTCTGAGGCTGGTAGTTTGTGTAGGACTCTGTGCTGCACTGTGGAGCCAAGAATAGAACTTTTCACGGACTTTGGGACTTCTGGGTTAGGGTTAGGAACCTAACTTCCAATTGCCCGGCCTCCTTCTGTGTTGTTGTCCCCTCACAAAGTTGATTATGCAATAAAGCAAGTTCTACATATTGACATATTTCTTTGTCTCTGCTTTATGCTTTATGTAATTCCAGGTCTCAGTGCTCAATGGTCATTGATTAGCCTTGCTCTAGTAGCCTTTATCCATGCCTTAATTGTAAAATCACTACTTGGTACTATTTCACACTTTCCACACACACTGAATGTAGCAGCAAATGTGAAGTTTGCAGATAAAATAATAAATGTGCCCCTAACAGCACGTACGCATGATTAAAAACATCTGAAGAGACATTTGAAACATTTGAAAGAGACCAACAAAAAGAAAAACAATGAGAGAAAATGAGTTTCCATGTTTTTGTCCTTGGCACAGTTGGTAGAGAACATGTTCTCTCTGTGGGTAAAGGGGAGGTAGTGGGGCCTCCTTCCCTCTCCGCTAATCACACTTAATGATGCAAATGGGCCTAAGACATACCTTTGAAATCAAATCCACTTACAGGCACACAAAAACTCACACTAACGGCCATACGGAAACTCACAAAATGCACACACACACACACACACACACACACACACACACAAAGTTTCTCTGGAAATACAGCAAAGGATTGTTGCGGCGAGGAGAGGAGGAATGTAAGGTAAGAAGTTTCCAATCCATCAGCAGGCCCCTAACTAGCCTTGCAGTGGCACAACTAATTGCTCCTAATGACCTCATAGGTCACGCACACACACACACACACTTCTTTTGCCATGTACAGTATGTGGCATAAGGAAAAGAAGTTGAGCCAATTGGTTACCATACAACTGTGGACTGTCAAACCTTTTCCCACTGTGGTCTCATGTGGTAAGGACTAAAATCTCTTTACACAATCATGACTTGTCTTCCACGTGAGGACAAGAAACTGGTCCCCCTCACATTTTAAGTTGAAGGCATGTGTAAAAGTTAGGGTTAGGATTAGGCAAGTATACAGTCGGGTCAAGGTTACAGTAAGTCATCAGGAAATGAATGTAAGTCATGAGTGTGTGCATGTGTGTGTGTCTGTAGACTAAGCAAAACCCTACAGCAACATCAGGATCCTATAGTGGCATTTCCTGAAACCAAACGCTATCCTCTTACACCCTAACCCCCAAACACACACACACACACACACACACACACACACACACACACACACACACACACACACACACACACACACACACACACACACACACACACACACACACACACACACACACACACACGGTTGTAGGATTAGCCCTCCCAGCATTCAAAGTAATTTGCCGTGGGATACAACAAAGCTTTGTTTTCAATATTTCAAAGATTTACTATGTAATTTCAAGAAATCGTGTTAACAGGCTTTACTGCAGGGGTCTCAAACTCACACAAAAAAAACGACAACTCTGCAGTACAGGGGTGGGCGATATGAGCTTAAATTCATATTGTGATATTCCATCATAATGTGATATACATCACACAGAATTTCAAAATAAAAGTGTTATAATATGGAACGATAGTGTTCAAAAAACATATTTATGTCGCAAAATGAAATACTTATGGCCCATTGTATTATAATAAAAGGCATTGCTCACTCCGTCAAGGGACAACGGAGACGGCAAGAGCTGCGATTGGTCTTCAGGACAGGCCGAGCTAAGCTGCTCTGTGCCGGCTCACAGTGAGCACCGAGCGTCCACAGAGGCGGAGCTGATCACCGAGCGTCCACAGAGGCGGAGCTGATCACCGCCGACAACGCCGCTGCCAAACTATAAATACGTCATATCTTAACACACGAAGCACATGTTTAGACTCTAAATGACCTATTTCTGGCCTCAACTTATCTTAAAATTGCGTTCCGTGACACAGAAAAGTGAGAAACGGCCACTGTTTCACAGTCTTTCTCTCACGGACGCCATTGCTCACTGTAGCCAAAAGCACGACAACCTTGCGCAGCGACCCCTACTGATCGGGTGGGAAATTGCAGCGCGTATCCGTCACCACGACGCAGAAGTATGAAGGCTCGAGGGGTCTCCGTGTGTTTACGCAGTCGGATAACGCATTATGCAGTCGGAGAAGTATAATGTGGCCTTTAGGGTAACCCAGCTGCGAGTGTGAGACCTCTGCTTTACTTTGAGAGTTTTTCCATACGCAGAAACAGTGCTTTGTTTCCGACATTCTGTCAAAAGAAAGAATCACAGAGAGAACAAGAATGTTTCTTTATTTTTTTTAAAGCATAGACGATGAAACAGATAAGATCTACCAACTAAAGCAAAAATAAAGACCCTACAGCACTGGCTGTACTTTCAGCTGCACAGAAAGAACTCTCTGGAAGTTCCACAGGTCGAGTTTCCGCGTGAGCTTGAACGAAACTGAAGAGTTATGTGGAGCTGCCACTCTTCAATTAAAACATGAGAAACAGAAATGTGCCTCCATAAACACACGTGTATCCATGCACAATCATCTATTTGTACAATAACATTCCATAACCGACCACATTAATTAGCCCTCTGTGAGGGGCCTGGACAACATTAAAGGAATATTTTATATTACTAGAATAGGGGAAGAATTTTTGAAAAATTGTACCTCCCAACCTCCGTTTCCCATGAGTCTTCATTGTTTTTTGGTAACGTGCCCACCAGTGACACTTGGTCCTGTTAGCGTAACTGTTTGCAAAGATGGCGGACACAGGGAATGAGGTTCCTTCCCCTACGGGTGGGTCAAAAAAAAAGGCTCGGACCAAGTAACCAAATGTTTTTCAAAAAAACGACCCCGATTCTATTCTAATACAAAGCTAAATGCAAAGAAAAACACACCTTAAAACTGGTCCTAATGAGGCAGAATCCCTGAGGAACTGGTTAAGTTTAGGGGTAAGATTTGAATTGTGGTTAGGTTAAGGTTAGGCATTAAGTGGTAATGGTTATGGATAAGACTATGTTTAGGCTGTTCAAATGAATGTGTTTGTGCTTAAATGGCCTTAAATTACTTTTGAAAAAGCTTTAGAAGCCTATCCATGCCTTAATTGTTAAATCACTACTTGACTCACCCGTGACATTTGGTCCTGGTAGCGTAACTGTTAGCAAAGATGGCGGACACTGTTCTGGGAATGAGGTCCCTTCCTCTACGGGTGGGTCTAAAAAGTGCAGAATTAGCGTTGTAGTTTCAAGCCTCAGACCAAGGCAAGTACCAAGTGACCAAGTGTTTTTCAAAAATACTACCCCGATTCTAGTAATACAAAGCTAAATGCAAATTGGTGAAGTATTCCTTTAAGTGCAGGTCCTTGTTTATAAGCCTAAGAACAAAGAATGAATTTGAATTAAACCACACTCCACCCTCCCAAACACATACTTGTACATACATGCACACTCTGGTGTAGTAAAAAAAATAAAAACAAATAAAAACACATTTCCTCTTGGGTGGTTGTACATCTGAGTGGATGAGAGGGAGCTAACAAAGCACTACTGGCATCTACGGCTTTTTCTCTTCCACACTAATTGCTTCATTGTGTTTTTATATGGTTACCAATTCTAGTTGGTACAAAGACATGTTTCTTCAAGACAGGCCTTCAGGTTAAATAGAAACACCTTTACACAGTATTGTAAATGACTGTTTGGATGGTGTTTTCAATCCCGTTCCAACTGGCATGCTCATACGCATTGTACCCCCTTGCAATATACCGATGCCTTGACTATAAAACAGCAAATGTAACAGTGTTATAGAGTTCATTTTAAACGTTTTCCTCTTTGAAAAACTATAAAATGTTTGTTGCCTGAGGCATCACAAAGATTTCTGTTTGATGCGAACCAGACCCTTTGGCATAATGATTAAAAAAGAGGTCTCCATGTTAGCAACAGAGTATTGCCTTTCTTTTACTGTCACTGAATGATTTACATGCCTCCACAGCATGTATCATCCTTGTGGAAAAACGCAACTCATCCATGAACAACAGAAAAAAACTCTACCCAGTGTACTGCCAAGCCTTAGGAAACCACCTCCCAAAGAAAATGAAAGACATTTAGGGAGCTGAGAGTCAACACCTGTTTATTTAAACCCTGGTCTTTCCCAAATGGTTATTAATATATTGATAATAATGACAAACATTCCAAATTATAACAAAATTGTACACTCTTACCTAAGTTTCGCTAATCTTGAATAACCGGTCCCAAATCCAGAAAACAGGGATTTGGAACATATTTGGAAAAAGGCAGATACAGGAGCATGGGATGTGTGTGTGTATTTTTTTTACCGTTTCATTTGTTGAACTCAAGTTGAGTCGATATTATTGTAGAGCCCTCAGCTCTTTGAAAGCATCTCAAATGAACCTTAAAACTTCACTCAGTACCAACATGCTGCATAGAATGGTACAAAACATTCCTTCCTCATTAGGGATAGACTGATTATCTGCCAGGCCGATTATCGGGGCATATCGGCATCTTTTTTAGCAGTTAGCATTTGGAAAAGTGATCATTTGCAGGCTCTAGCAGGCACATTGTCGTCATATAAAACATGTATCCACTGGACAGATAAATCCTCTGAGGCTGGAAGTTTGTGTAGAACTCTGTGCTGCACTGTGGAGCCAACAATAGAACTTTTCGCAGACTTCGCCGACTTCCGGTTTTCGGACACCGTTGCCCTCACCATCACTCTTGCATGTTTTACGGACAAATTCCAGGAATTTAGCGTCTTGTGATGTCCCAAGGAGCGTGGAAGTCAACTGTACTCAGACGGAGGCAGAGTTCCAAATATAAGCATTAAAATTATAAAAAGTTGATAGTGCATAATATGGGACCATTAAAGGTGAAGTAAGTAGTTTATAGTGACATCTAGAGGAGAGGCTGAAATTTACAACAACGAACTGCTCCTCTGCTCACCCCCTCCCTTCCCTGAGCGCTACGGTATCCTCAGCTGGTCAAATGTCGTCCTCGTTGTCTTTCTCCATGTCAGCAGATGAGGTTCTAGTATTTATTCAGATGTATAAGTGTCTTTTGTATATCACTGTAAAATATGTGTGGTCCTCCATTCTAAACGCGTAAAAAGATCCACTATCACCCTGGATGTCCAATGGACGCGGAACGGCCGCAGAACTGCAGCGGAACGGCAGCGGCACGGTTCTGCTTCGTCCTCTTCGTCCTCTTCGTCAATCCCCCCCGGGCGTGTTACGGCAGCGGCGCGGAGCCTTGGGAGCCAGCGGTATTCACGGAAGATCGAGCGATAATCTCGAACGTGACGCGAGTTCGTGAGATCCAGCGATAGCCTGTGTGTATAAAACAACAAAAACAGCTTCTTTCATTCTCCTACGTGGAAGAACTGTTCCTGGTGTCATAAATTATTTTATGTTTCTCCACTTCAACAATCAGTCATCGTCATACATTATGACTCTCTGAGACGCTCTGATTAATTGACTGTTGACCTGGCAGCAGCGGTGACGACGTAATGTTGATGTGAAGTTGTGACAGGCTATATGACCTGCGTATTGTGTTTTATTTCGAAAGGGGGGCGGAAATGTTTTACTTTGATTCTGTGTCGTTTTTCCTGTCTGGTGCGATCTGCTTCATTGAAATTTACGAGTTTCAGCAGCGGCAACGGAAAAAATAGAACTGATTCCTATCGATAGCTCTGCGGCGCGGTGAGCCGCTGCTGAGACACGTCTGGTGGAAATGCTCTCATTGATTAGAATGGAATTTGCGATTTGCAACGGCGACCGCGCCGCTGCCGTTCCGTAGCCGTTCTGCGTCCAGTGAAAATCCAGGGTCAGCCTCGTCTCGGCGCTCTCTCCAGCTGACCAGTACTTTTCCACTCCGTTTATACCTCAGACTCTCTGCTCCGTCAGTGGAGGCTGGACTTCCGCTACAAGTAAAGAGACGCTTGATTTGTTCTCTCGGGTTCGTCTATACAGGCTCCCGTAGAAACATGGTGTCTCGCTGCTAACAGTGGCTATGCAACAGTGGCCCGTGACCATGTTATTTTACATGACTTTCTGAAACACTACGAAAATGAAAAAAAAACTATTATACAGCGACTAGACAATGCAGGAGCACATATAAAAAAGTGGATTTTGGGTTATATAAATCCATAAATACTACGCAGTGTCCCTTTAAGTGTTGTTTTTTGTATTATTCGAAATTTTGACACCAATATTTGCACTTTTACTACAAATGAATATCAGGTCCAAACATCGGTTCTAGGCTTCCTTGTCTACTAATAATCGTTATCGGCCCTGAAAAAACCATACCGGTCAATCCATCTGTATTCTTCATTTTTACTTTAACTATAAGAAGCTTAAATGACACAAACCAACAAGAAACTGTAAATGCCGTCATAATAGAGTGGAGCTTGGTATGTGGCAGGAAAAAAAGCACAACTGGTTGTCAGGTAGCAGGAGCAGTCTTGATTCATAGACCAAAAACAATAGACATTATAAATCACGACGCGTCGTATCAGATATATTTCTACAAGTAACAATACTTTGGTCCATTAATCCACTTGTTCTTTGGGTGTGGATTTCCTCCAGAAACTTAGCCTATGTCTGGGTTACGTTATGGGAACCGGGCCATTGAAGCACACACACATACTTTTAGTACACACACACACAGAGCTCTTGGTGCTGACATGAGACTCACAAGCTGCTGGCCAAATTGTAGTTAGACAAAATGGCTGCAGTCAGGCTAAATACACTGCGGTCAATGATAGTGGTAGCACTCAGTAAAACAAACAAACACAACAACCCACAACCACCATGCAAAGTGTGTGTGTGTGTGTGTGTGGTGTGTGTGCCAATATCTTGGTTTCTACATCCTTGTCTGTATTCACTCACCCTATTTGTACAGTATTAATGCATGAGCATGAGTTCCTGTGCGTGTGCAACAGTGCGAGTGTGTTCACTTACACAACTGTCAAAGCCAAAACAACACTCCACTGCCAGGATGGAAAGAGAAGAGAAATAGGAGAGGGAAAATAATAGCTGTTCACAGTTTAAAAAAAAACAAAAAACTAAACTATTCCAATAAATCGGCCCCCAATTCCCATTTGCCGCTCCTTTTTTCTTGTTCCGAGCTGCTTTTATGGGTGAAATTAGTCCTCCCCAACCCCCTGACAGTATAATAAAACACTCTGCCAGGTACGTACACTTATATTAGACCTTGGAGAGAGTGTGTGGAGCAAAGAAGAAAGAGAAAAAAAACAACGATTTAGGGAGAAAAATGGACCACGAGGAGGGTGATGGAAATATAATGAAAGCAACAAAGAGCGTTAGTGCTACGTTGAGAAAGAACAGATACATACGCAACGTACTTGAGAGATGAAAAGTGTAAAACAAACAGACAAGAGGAAGTGAAACAAAAGAAGAGTAAAATGGGTGGAAAATTTGTCAGAAGACGAATGAGGAGCAGACAAAAATGAAAGGAGGGAAACTAAATAAAGAGGCAATAACTTGTACGAAGAGAAATGGCACCGAAATGACTTTTACATCTGTGGCTGAAAATCCCTCTGGATCACTGCACATACAGCGCACGCGCACGCACACACACACACACAAACACACAAAATCATCCTGAAAACTTTACATCCTGAAATGCATATACTTGAAACTCTTTTTTCATTTTCCCCCTTGGAAGCAGAGGGAGGGATGTGGAAACATAAATCCACAGGGCTGTTGACGGCAGCCAAGAAAACAAGAATATGACTTGTCACGAGTGACCTCATCGGGGTCAGAGGTCCTGTACCCTGAGAAAAATAGAATGAAAGGGGGAAAAAAGAGAAACGAAAGGGGGAGGCAAAACAGTCATTCTAGACTGCGACATAAGATGTGTTTTTTTGAACACATTTCACCATTTTCCATTGGCCTAAAATGTTGAATGAAGTTTTGGAGCGATTTCCTTAACTTAATATTGTCATTAATATTCTACAGACACATCTTTCAAAACATGGCATAATAGGATCTTCTGTGATGACAAAGAGGCATGTATTTGTGAAAACGGTCATGTGATTTTTATACGATGCACTTTCTGAGCAGTATCTTAGAAATCAAGCGTGAATTCTTGGGTCCTTTTGCTCACAGGGTTCTCTTCATTCCAGTAGAGATGCAAGTTTTTGTTGAGGCCCTGCATCCAAACCTTGGTTTTGCACCTGCGTTGTGTTCACGTAAAGAGTTGAGACGTTTTCAGTGAATTGCAGGAAGCGCGGTTTGGAGTCAAGAGCTCAATAAACTATGTCTGTGAAAGAAAAATGCCGTGTAACACATTCCTCAGAGCCTCCTCACTGTGTTATGAACAGCTTTGTCGAAAAAAGAGGGGGAAACGATGGAATGCAGATTTCATTTTTCCACTTAAGTTATTTCTTTCATGGAAGTAATTTTTAAATGTCTCTATCAAATGAAGCAGACAATGACAAATAATACCACCAGGTTTAAGCGCAAGTTTTCTTCTTCGTCTTCTTTCTCCATTGTTTTCATTACAGTATTTTTTTTTTATTAAATATTATCTACATTCCCTCTCTCATTCCTGTCATGACTGTGATGCTCATCCTGCAGCAGCAGACACCACAGTGACTGCACAGCACTATCTCTGCTGCAGTCAAACAGACAGCGACAAGTGTAATTGTGGCTTGTGGTTTGGCTGAGCATTCAAACGGAAAAGCAGCTTGTCCACATCTCTGTCTCTGTGTCAGCTACGTCCATTTGTCTTCCAGTATGTGTGTGTGCTAACATGCCCTTGTGTGTGTGTGTGTGTGTGTGTGTGTGTGTGGAATGATTCAGTGTTCATGTAAATTATGTCTGTCAGCCACTGTCTGTGGTACAGCCAGAAGTGAAGAGACAAAGACGGTACACATGGACACTTAAAACACTCACACACACACACACACACACACACACACACACACACACACACACAATCACAATTGGGCTGCAAGGACTTGGTATGGTGAGAATGCTATGATGGGCACCCACTGCTGCAACAAACATTAATGAGCCATTTGTATTAAGCATTTTCCCAGCACACTCTCACACACCCACACACCATATGCTGGACGATGACGTGTGAGTGTAAACCCACATCGCGTATCAAAACTAAACACCCACTTTAGCTTATACTGTACACAAATGCACATGAACCAAAAACATCAACGATGAAAGAATATTTACAAGGTACAGACAATGTGTGGTGTGTGCTCTTATGCTCAAAAACTTTGGGGACTTAAACACAGATCTTGTCAGTGATCTACATGGCACCTAACCTGGTCCTAATGAGGCAGAACCTTGAGGCTAAGATTTGAATTGTGATTTTTTTTTTTTTTTTTTTTTTTTTTAAAGCTATCCAAACGAATGTATGGAAGCCCGTTTCTGCCAGACAAACAAAAAGAGGTATAAAAAGTAATAATTATGAGATAAAAAAGTTGAAATTATGACATAAAAAGTCATAGTAATGAGATAAAAAGTCATAATTATGAGATAAAAAAGTTGAAATTATGACATAAAAAGTCATAGTAATGAGATGAAAAGTCATAATTATGAGATTTAAAAAAAAAGTGAAATTAAGAGATAAAATTTTGAAATATGAAATAATAATTATGAAATAAAAAGTAATTATGAGATATAAAGGTCGAAATCATGAGATAAAAAGTTGAAATTATGGGATAAAAAAAAGTCATAATTATCAGATAAAAATGTGAAATTATGAGATAAAAAGTCATAATTATCAGATAAAAAGTCATAATTATCAGATAAAAAGTAATGATTATGAGATATAAAAAAAAAGGTAAAAATTGTGAGATATTTTCATACAGTAGTTTAAGTAGCAGTCAATGCAGTGTCCCAAGAAGAATAGCTGTGCAAACCTGTGTGAGTGTGTGCATGTGTGTGTGTGTGTGTATTTGTTTTGAAGCTATTCTTGTCCAGACTCTGAATGAGCGGCAAGAAAACAGGAATCTGACTCCTGAATGAAATGTGTTTGTGTGCACAAGAGCAGCAAACGGAGGGAGGGGACGTGTTTGGTCTGATTACTTTTGTGGACTTCAGGACAAACACCCACTCCCTAGACTCCCCTGTGTTCACTCCATTATAACAGTCGCACTATAACAGTACACACACACACACACACACACACACACATTGACAGGCATGTCGAGGGAATGAGACGTGCACAAAGGTTATCTTGTGAACATCAACAATCACCCTGATGGAAAACTTGATTTTAAATCCCACTTTAAATATTTGGACTGCACTGTCTGTGGTTTTATGTTTCAGCTCAACAATAATCCCTTCTCGCACACATACAGTACAGTATAGTCTGAGTGTTGTCAATGATGGAGTCACATGACACTCTGCCAGTCCAGTTACCAGAAGCAATCAGAAGCTGATTCTGCTGGATTCTGCATTTTCATTCTCCTAAACAATAACTTAGTTCATGACTTTTGCAAACTTACTTTCATATAAATATTACATCATGTAATAAAACAGTCAGTATAATAAAAAAAATCACAATATTATAGCTAATTAGCCAAGGAAAGCTATTTTTAGTCTTCCCTTTGAAGACGATTATATCGTGTCTCTGTCTCTTTAAGGAAGTGATAGCTCCAAACAAACATTATGAATACATCAAAATTCCTGTGAAATTCCTTGACATGTCTGTAAACATACCCATGCCCTCAAGCAATTTTGTGAACAAACAACAAATATGTTTTTAATTTTTCTTTTACGATCTTTACTTTACCTGGTTATAAAAAATAAATAAAAGCACCCATTTGTGCTTTAGTCTTATTGACATAAAATTGGCTTTATTCTTGTTTAATTTGCTGTCTTGTCTATTTGGTGAGCTGCTGCTGCACGACTGAATTTCCCTACAGGGATTAATAAAGTCAACTTATTGTTGACAGCAGAACAAAAATCAAGCATGCTAGACTGTCTGTCAGGAGGTCGGGAATCATGTCAAATCCATTTCTGACTGTTGTTCTCTGTGACACACTACAGGGTATAAAAAGATTGATTTGTGGGGCAGATTAAGCTATAATTATGCAAGTCTGACCTTGGCATAATGCATCACACCATGTGTTGGTGACCATTTATCCAAGTGTCTAATCCAATTCAATCAAATTCAAGTGCTGTACAGAGTAATACATAAAATACACAATAAATAAAAGGCATAGAACCTTATATGAGGTGATAAGATACATTTAAAACTAATTAAAAGACATACAAACATTGATAAAACTAGGAGATACCTGAGGTGCAAGCACAACTGGAGAACACCTGAGATGACCAATGCAACTACTATGCTGCCCCTATTATATCACATTACATCTATCTATAAAGCAAGTTGCATCTGTGTGTCTGTCTATGACAGGCATATCTCACTGATCGTTCAGTCAGATTGCCCTTAGATTTTGGATATAGATTGAGCATGGCCCGATGGTGTGCATCCTTGACTTTCAAATTGTTTGGAATAATTAGAATTTTCGCTGATTTATCACGCTACACCAGGCAGTAGGCAGCGGCTCATCAGCAGCAGCTGCGCTGTCCGGAACGGGGCGATGGGAGTGAAGAGGCTGTCCTCACGCTGGGTGAGACATTTTCACACGATTCACCACAGAACATGGTGTTATACTGAAATGACGAAGTCAGGGTCCATTCACCAATACGCGAGCACATATTTATTTTGCATTAGTATGCTACATCTTGGCGGCTAACTTGGCGAACCTGTTTCCAAAGGTACGCTAGCAAGGCTACGATTAGCATTAGCGTAGGGCTAACATAATACAAACACTGTGCAACCTCATTAGGCACAACGCAAATGTTTTAATTTTTGATTAGCATTAGCGTAGGTAGCTGTTAGCCACTCCTTATGATGCATTACATAACTAAAACTCTTCTTCAGCGCCCACTATAGGAATACATACTTCCTACAGGCACTGCACTAGTTCATTTAAGTGCTGTTGCAGGTGAAAGTGAATGATCATGGTCTGTTTTAAGAGTTTTTCTTTTACCTATGATAGCAGGGTTTTCTCTCGTGAGGCACAGCTTGCTTTGTGTTGACTTAATCATCAGCTAAGCGCAACAAGAAGCGAAAGTTAAGCACTGGTGTTTTCTTATTAAATGCACATTAGATCTGAGTATTAACCACAAGAGCTTGATAAAACATTAGCTAGAGACAGGCCACAGACCTGCCCACTGTGTTGTCAAAATTAAACTGTGGGTAGAGTACTCCAGCAATAAATGTGTGCGTGTGTGTGTGTGTGCGTGTGTATGTGTGCGTGCGTGTATTCCCACAGCAGGGCCAGTGTTTACTCTTCCTCTGGAGACATAAGTTCTATTTCAGGGAGTGGAGCAACAAGACGGGGAAGAGACAGGTGCCAAGGAAGTCAGCCCAGGGGTCTATGAATAACAAACTGGAAGAGAAATGGATGACGGCGTGTTTTCAATAGAAAGCAGCACACTACACAAGCTCAACTGGGAAAACAATGATCCTTTTGCTTTTTTATTCTTTTCAGATCACATCAAGATGAACTGATGAATCTTCTATTTGCTTTCCTGTGCGTCTACGGTCCCATCTCTTTCCCGCTCTACATATCTCTGAAGTAGTTGCTCCCGCTTTCCTCGCCACATATTTCTCACTGTGTTGGAAAAACACAAGCACCCAACTCCCTTCTCTGCATACACTAAATCATTGTCTCTCACACTATGCACAGCTGCATGTTGAATGTCGGCCCTTCACCTTTTCAACACAAGCAGTTGACAGAACATTTCCACTTCATTGTCAGAAAACTCACACGCACACGCGCCATACATTTCTCCTCACCTTCTGAAAAACATCTGAGAATTAAAATCACGATCATTTCCTTGTAAACACGATGTGTTTACATGAATGCAAACACTGTCGAGCTCCTCATTCTCATTTGATGGTGTCAGGTCGGTGCTGTCAGATCCACGCATGAATCACATTCACACTTACAGTCCTTCAGAAGTGGTTCTGAGAGGCCGTCCGTCATGAGGCAACGCTCAGATTTATACACTTTCATTTAACAGTCCAGTATCTTGGCTTTGCACTTAGTGAAATATGGAAACTATGAAGGTCCTTCAGAGTTGCCAAACGAAAGCACATACTATGAAAACAATTACATTGACATAGGTTAAATCCACATTTACATCTCTGCTACAAAAATGTTTCAATAATTTGGGTTAATCAATCAATATAGTTGCTAAGGCAGGTAAGGGATGGAGTGAAATATTCACAAAGTGATATATCATCGCACTGACTCAGAAGATTCCATTGTGGAGGTGTCTCACTTGCGACAGTGTCTTCTGACTCTGTGTCCGACTCTGGGTCAAAGGGACTGCGGTGGGGATTTGTGACGAAGCCATTTTTTAAACACTGTTAACAAAATGTTTTGATAATAAGTAGCAGTGCATCCACTGTTCCAGAGGGGGGAGCTGCGCTTCTGAGAGCTGGGGTGCTAATTACGTCACGTCCGGGTATTGGCCAATCACAAGACAGTTGGGAAGGCTCTATGCTGGCTGACCAATCACAACACAGTCTGTCTTCTGGGGGTGAGATTTCAGTCTGAAACAGCGCGACTGACGAGAGCTTCAGTGAGGAGAGATTTCTCATTGCTCATTTACAGCAACTAGGAGGTTTTTGACCATAAAAACAAGTTAATGTATGAAAGTAGACCTCCATAACTCACATATATGTGCGATAGGACTCTATGGGAGCTTTAAGCAATTTGACTTGGTGTCTCATTGAGGCAGGATTTAATATGAAAGCAAGTTAAGTGACCAAATGTGAAGCGAGCAGTGGACAAGAATAAAACTCCTGCACCAATTCCTGTACTTCACCCTTTTAAATGGTACAGTATGTAAGAAGTAGGGACCTCTAATGGTGAGACTGTAGATTGTGACAAACCTCAGGGAACTACAGTAGCCTTTGCATACAAGATAGAATGTCCATTTCAGGTGCTGTACAAACATTATGGTGCAGGATGGCGGCCTCCATAATGCCAAGTCCTTGTCTAAAGTACGTAAAAGGTTAGAATAACCAAATGATTCTTATATAAACATACATCTAAGTAGAATCTTTAAGGGCATGTTCATACTTCAGTTGGACAGACATCACAGTATATTATTATATGGCTGTCTTGCAATACATCAGTTACTGCCGAAACCACTGTATAGCGATTATTATTGTTATCAAATTCCATGTTTAATGTAATGTACCACGGCTTACCCTGCAATTCCCACCCCTAATGCAGGTATGTTGGTATTCTACTAATCCCTCACATTTTTTGGCTCCACTGCCGTTGAATAATTCACTGTGGCAACAAATCTGTGTTGAAGTAGCGCACAAAAGGCATGTATTCATGTTAAATACTAGTGGATGCATGCATGCACACCCACCCTCAAGCACGGGGATAAATCAGTCCGTGAGCAGGGCTACAGATATCCATATTATGTGGTTACTTAGTTACAGCACATTAATAAAACTCGTCCCAGTCACCAGTCAGAGGAGAAGAGAAACAGCTGTGTCTTGAGAAGGTCAGGAGGAGAAGAAGAACTCCCAACGCTCCGTGTCGAAAGTCTGCACACTACTTTATAATGTGATGTCAAGTTTATATAGATTTCCCTTCAGATTAAGCGTGAATAACGACAATAAAAGAACAAAGCCAAAGCGCAAAGAAAGTGCTACCTAATTAGTTTGCCTACTTAGTTGAACTCTGTACTGCAATGGCTTCTCATCTATAATCACAGGAAACTGCCTTCAGCTGGTGGTGCAGATGTTCAATGGATGGGATATAACTATTTTTCCTTCGCGAGCCAAATTCTCACCCACACAGATATATAGTGCGGCCGTGGGGACAGTTTTCTGGAGGCAAAAATCACACCCGTTCCACATCCCAACTGGATCGCTACCACCTGCTCATCAGATTTGTGGGAAAAGCTCATCAGCTGCCCAAGGCTGTGAGAAGGGACTCTGCTGTTACATATGAGCAGGGTTACAGGGGTTAACTCTCCAACAAGAGGCCAATTTACAGCGACAGAGAGCAACCATCTATCAGCAGTCTGTTGCCTGTCACCCAACCGGCAAAAAGACAGAGCCGCCTTGAATTGAAGTCATCACTCAAAAAAAAAAAGAAATGGCTAATCGAATTATAAAATAATGAATAGATGGGACAGTTCATGCTGAATGCTCGTATCCTGCCAATGATGGCCGTTTTATTTTGCTGACAGTACTGAAGATATTATCCATGCAGGGGAACCATTTTTAGAGGGGGGTTTTTTCCCCACAAGTCTGTGGTAAAGTATGTAAAAAAAATCTACATCTGAAACTATTTAAAAATATTATTTTATGGAGAGTTAAGTGGTGCAGAACCACAAGCAACCAGGCAATAAATAAGTACCTTAAATGACTGAGTTATTCAGATCATTTGTTGAACCACTGGTACTACTGTTCGTGGTGTGGTAAAGAGAGAGAGAGAAACTATAGGGGAGCCAGACATAAGCCCTAATAAAGATTTTGCTTGTTTTTTCTCTGCGACATTGATTGATGATGGATGATAAGCAGTCAAATATGATCTACTGTGACGATAATGCAATAAAAAATAGTATCTAACCAACTACATTTAACATGGCCCATGTTGTGTAATGTCTCCTTGCAAAAAAAAGACAGTGCACATTTTCCAGTTTCAGTCAAAGTAGATGCAAATATTCGGGATGTGGTTTTGCTTTTATTTTGAAAAGCTGAAAGCCATAATCCACATTTACTGTGTTCATTCAAAAAACACGGGACTGAAGTCAGGTTAATGTAAATTATTCATTTGTTTACTTATTGTGGGCTTTGTTGGTAAATTAAAAAATTAATTATGTAGCTTGTCACCAGGTGAATTACACGTGTCATTTTAGTTTACCTTTAATTTACTAGGAAGTTACACTGAGATAAAAATCTCAATCCAGTGCAATTGGACTACATTAACTACGTATAACAATACAAATAAATATCACACACACAGAGCAAAGCACAAATCAGATCATTAGCATGATTAAAGGTATGTAGTCACATGATCACTCACAGTTTTAAAGAACTAAACACACCATGTAGTTGTGAGGCCACAAAACAAAACACTTTAAGCAGGAGTATAAATTGGGCTTAAGAGTGTAGCACAAAGGGCAATCAACATTTCTCACAGATCAAGCAGTCATTGGGATATGTATGTTGCATTATGTTAATATCTCAATGATAATGGGCCCTGGTTAGGGTTAGACGATCTAAAGTGCATGGTTTAAAGTGCAAGTATTCATAGGTGTTTTAACATCAGTTAAACCAAAAAAAGAGTTGTGTATTTTTATTTTTATTTTTATATATATATATATATATAGTTTTTTTTAAACCGAGCTGGAAATCAGCTTAAAAGAAAGGTTAAAGGAATGTTCCAAGGAAGTTAAGGGAATTCGCACACATGAGTAGCAGCATAACATAGTTTACTCACGGAAGAGAGAGAAGTACAGTTGGAGATGTGAGTCATGTGACCACACCGTCGAGGATGGGGTAATGCACCGGTTGGAAACGAGCAATGACACTTGCGCTTACAGATCATTAAATCTGAATCATTTTGGTTTGAGGACAAAACAAGACATTCAAGAACATCGTCATGTCCAGGTTTGACAAACTGTTTTTTAGCATTTTATAGACCAAACGATTAATCGTGAAAATAATCAACAGATTAATCAATTATGAAAGTAATTGTTAGGTTGCAGCTCTAGGCCCAATGAATGTTACATATTGTGCAGCCCTAAAGTGAAAGTGTAGAGTTTGTGAGATCATGAGTAGGACCATTGTCAGAAAAATTATTCTAAAGCTACTGGTTACAACAACACATTTACACACCAAAGAATTGTATATGAATTACTGCTTTAGAGGGAGTGGGAGAGGCAAGAGGTGGAGTACAAGATAATAGAGGTGAGACAGTGATGTAGGAGTTTAACCAAGTGTGTGTGCATGTGTATGGCATTCTACAGCAGCGTTATGTGATCCTGTTGTCCCAGAGGGCACAGATCACCTGCAGAATCCCCCCCACTCACTCCCTCCTACACATGGTTTCCGTCTCCTTTAGTCCCACACCTGCATTCACAAACACAAAAGCTTTAAAATACTTAATTCATGGTAGTAAAGCCAAAGGCCCTCAAACCCACTCTCTGCACGCAGAACATTTGCAGTTATGCACACTCACACCATTCCAAGGAGTTGGCAAGCCTATTAATACTGCACTTCAATGGCCGGGGGATTGGGCATCAAGCCGTAAGATGCTATCTGGTGACTGATACACATTTGTGTGTCTCTTTCTGTCCTCGGGGTACTGCCTTTCACTTTGGCTGCCAAGCTGAAAGGTGAGAACGGTTCCATTCCCACAGCAGGACCAAGATGGCCACAACAAGGATGTGGCCAAACTAACGTGTATACATTTAAGAGGATGGTTGGTGGGCCCCACATGAAAGAGGACCCCATACTTCAAATAGATGGCACACTTATTAAATATGTGTAATGGTTTTCATGTAGAAATTGTGGTTATTACACCTTTTTTACAAATCAAAATGAAAAAATGTTTGATACTAAATTAAACGCAGTTCTGCTAAAAATAGAGGCAGTTGGCAACAAACAAATTCTGAATAAATTTTGAACTGCTGGTATTAAATCATTTACGACAGATGCAAAACGGCCTGCCCATACTGGTGCCATATCTGATTTTAGCTCCGCTGAGCTTCACAGCTGTCTGCTGAAATAAGGCTAGATTATTACCAATCATAAATCACTTCCTCAACTTTGGTGCATTTATTTTGAAGGCCAGAGGGCACAATAACAGAGACAGCATGTTTCTGAGCAACGATAAAATTCTTTAAATATAGAAAAGCTTCATACTATGTAACTACTGTTAAATTAAACAATAAAAGAGGTGTTGATTTGATGGAGACTTTATTGGCTTCACTTATTTAATGTTAACGTTAATGCAAATAATCACGCAGCTGTCCACTGCCTTTAGGCATGCTGACGTTCAAACAAATCACCAGAATTCGGGAAGAAAGGTGATTTAAAGTAGCTATATGGAAGAAATGCATGTATGTATTCTCCTTCATCTTATTGTATCACAATACAACAATAAATCATCAGAGATTAAGGAAATGTGCGAAACTGAAATAACCGCTTGACTGAAAACAATGTTACAGTCTACTCACAATTGAAACTTAATTTCAAATTCTGTTTGTGTTCATGTCGGGGAAAAGTGTACTGCAGTTCCTAGAAGATCTGTCTTTTGGTTCTTGTGGGATTAGATGCGCAAACCACCTGGCAACCCACAAGAGCCTCAAGTCTCTGGGAAAGACAGAGAGGTAAGACAGTGCACTGAAATACTTATACTTCATGTGAGACCATTTAAATTTAGATGGTGCTATTTAGTCATTGGTTTTAACCTCCAATTGCATATCTTACATTTATCCACTTTAAGTGACTTTGAACATCTCTTAGGTGGCAGTTCTCAGTTCTTGAGGTCAAAGGAAAATGATTAGACTGGTTCAAGATTGGGCCACACGGTTAGCGTAGAGGTTAGTTCTCTTGTCTTTGCAGCAAAAAGACCTGGGTTCAAGCCCCGGGTTGGAACAAGGGCCTTTCTGCATGGAGTTTGCATGTTCTCCCCGTGTCCGTGGGTTTTCTCCAGGTTCTACAGCTTCCTCCAACACATGTCCAAAAACATGCAGATTGGGGGATTAGGTAAATTGATGAATCTAAATTGACCGTAGGTGTGAGAGTATGAGTGAATGGTTGTACCCCGCCTATCGCCCTATGTCCGCTGAGATGGGCACAGGACCCCCCACGACTCTCTGGTGGAGGATAAAGCGGTAGATGATGGATTGATGACAGAACACCAACAATAACTCAAATAACCATAACTCATTACAATTAAGGACGATCATTTTTAAAAAGCACAATACAACTATCCTTGCAGCAGATGGTCTACAGAAGAAGAAGAAGAAGTAGTTTCTATGCTATTAAGGAGGTAGGAGAGGTGGCTGTGATGCAGAGTCAGAATCAGGGAGGTTAAGACTGGGGAGGTATAACCCAGCTCGGTCAGCCAAGATACATGTCCTTCCACGAGCAGGGTTCTTCAGTATTACACAATCAAAATTAGAGATAGACAGATGTTTTTTACCGATACCGATTATTAGTAGTCAAGTAGGCTGATAACCGATATGGAGTCGATATTCATTTGAGGTAAAAAAAATTTGAATAAAACAAACACCAGCAATTTATCTTTAACGTTTAAATGCCATTAAACTTTTCAGATTTGCAGCATGTCAAAGGTTTTTTTTTCTTAATATAACTGACATATATATGTTATTTTATCATTCACTTTGTTTTATGTTCAAACAAAGACAAAAGGTGCATGGAGTTCCCAGTGTCAGCAGCATCTCTTATAAATTGAACTGAAATTTTTAATAAATTAATAAATAAAAAAAACTGATGCCAATATGCGTCAAAATGCCGAATATTGGCGTCGATAATCGGCCTATCCTTAATCAAGATGTTACCAAGGGTGTTGTAATTTGGGTAGAGGAAACCACACCACTGAGTGCTCACTGTTGGCAACAACAGACAAAAAGAATCCTATGAACAAACAAAGTGTATAGTAAGTAATAAGTGGCATAGATAATTAAAAAAAAAGCCCAGACTATTTTTGCTTGGCCCACAACGATAACAATCTGCACGACTGCTCTGCAAAACAAACACAGACATCAGGCTCCAATGTGAAGATTTAGATTGTGGTTTAATAGTCTGATCTAATCGCCTGCTTTCAGTGTGAAATGTAGGCGCAGTAATAATGCAAGTTAGATTTTGAGGTTTCCAACAAAGATAAACTAATAAAAGCACAGATAGTGAATGTTTTTGAGATACTGGTACACGTGAAAAGATTTTATCAGCGTGCAAACATCATGCACGGGTGAAATTCCTAAATCCTCCTCAACCTCCCACTCGGCCGCTATCCACATCGACTTTCTGATACATTCTGATTGGATATGTACTGCCCCTGTGGTTCAGCACTGCACAGCGTCTTCCACACAATCACCATGAATTAACTTGTCAGCATAAGAGTTTATGTGATACTTACACTAACCTTTAAGTCACACGCACGCACAGTGTCAGAGTTACTCATATCACAGTTCGTCGTGTAAACGTGTGCAACTTAAAATGCCATGGCTGTAAACACATTTAAAAACATGCTAATTGCAGATTATTTGATGAGCAGCAAAATGCCAATTCAGGCAGGTCAATTTTCATGGGATACCTGTTTGGCCATCAACTCATTGGTTTATGTACTTAAAGGGTAACTGTGGTCATTATCCACTCAGTGTGATGGTCATTAGTTTGTCAGTTCTAACACTTTGTCTGCTCAGCCCTGCTATTCACACTCTGCTGTGAAAGTAAACAGAGGGGATGACATGTGCTGCTGGTGGCTTGGGCCGATTATGGTCTATCGCAGTGACATCACTCTCACTTTCTTCAGATTAAATGACTTAAATGAACCAGATTGTGGGCTGTTTTTTCCCTTGCTTCTAAAGGTCTTTAAAGCCACATTTTAGCTGCATCCACACATGCACTGAACTGCAGAGGTTATCCTGTGTGTGAACACTCATTCAGGGGCTTCTCTGTCTGTCCGCTATTCTTTTTATTTATTCATTGTGATATACATAGCTTCATCTTTGTTTTATCGATTGTGATATATGCAGCACTGCTGAGTTGAAAATGAATTTGTTCTCTGATTAATGTCTGAATTAACTCATGTGAGAAACTCTGGAAGATCCATAGCGAGTGAATGAGCGAGTGTGCTGCTGCATTTGCCTCTGGAGAATGTCTGGATTAATGATTTATTAAACTCTTGCTGGACATGCTGTCACTGTAGCAGACATGCCATGACATGTTTTGATGACAGTCTTTAATCTGTCCTCAGATCAGCTTTACTCTTAAACTTGGTGGCACTGATTCTGGCAGAGACAGAGGTTCAGGGCAACAACCTTAGTGTGACCAATCCAAATAATGAGGATTCTTTTTTCTCTCTTTTTTTTTTTAAGGTGAAAATGTTTGCACATACCTCTTTTAACATCAAATTAGCAGGCATTTGTCAGCGGAAGCCTCCATATTCCCATTGGGACTTTCCTGGTCGAGTAAAGGTTAAAGGTCGTCTTTCTGTTTTTGTTTGATTTGCACTGTACACACACACACACAACAGAAGAATGCACCATGGAGACCAGTGAAAAGGTTTTTTTTCTTATAGTACAAACTTAAATGAATGCATGCACCCGAGTATCATATACTGTATTTATATAATCACGCTGGTCAAAAAACCTGTTCAAGCTTTACCAAAGGCACTGTGTTTAATAAACAAAACTGACTCTTCAATGTATGCCAGTTTTTATCAGCTTTGGCTCCAATCGGCATTTTTAGGAAGACAAGACCCCGGGTGAACATGCAAATTCCCTCTTCATCATGCTTCATTTTTGG
Source organism: Microchirus variegatus (assembly GCF_963457635.1). Classification (NCBI taxonomy): domain Eukaryota; kingdom Metazoa; phylum Chordata; class Actinopteri; order Pleuronectiformes; family Soleidae; genus Microchirus; species Microchirus variegatus. The sequence goes on along the minus strand of NC_139804.1, from coordinate 27,315,648 downwards.
CAGCAAAGTAAATTCTGGAGTCTAAATTCTATAGCTGTGTCCCAATACTGAAGGCTGCATCCTCCAAGTACGCAGCCCACGGGGCCATTTGTCTCATTGGCTGCACACTTGGAAACAGGAGTCACTACTTAGTAAGTCCCTGGCAATATCAAATGATAAAATAGTTTTTAAAATCTAATGGTCTTATTTTCGTAAAACACTTAAGATTAGGGAACACATATTCACCATTAACTAGGTGCTTACTAACATATGTAAGTAGCATACTAGCCCTTTATTAGTATGTAAACATATATTAACACGTATTAACATAACCTTATTCTACCTCTATTACGACATGAATTAAGATTTTTCTTACATATGGTCTTAATATGTCATTAATATTAACTAATAAAGGGCTAGTATGCTACTTATATGCATGTTAGTAAGCACTTAGTTTATGGTGAATATGTGGTTTTGCATTTCTATAACACTCAAACTCCACCACGTCTGTTGTCGTGTTGTTGTAATAAAGGGTTACAAAAAAAAGTTCTGCCGCTGGGACATCTGGGATACGGTTGGACAGGGACAGTAGAAGCCACAAGAATAGTGTTAATCACCTCAGCAGCTTCACTCAAGTTCAAAAATCCCAAGTAAACCAACTGATTTAAGTGTGAAAGAGGCTTCCTGTCGCTCAGAGCTGGAGTTGAAGCTGTGTTATAGCAGAGCCAGAAGTGAATGCCGATATCCGTTCCCACTGAAGGCAAAAGCTCAACGTGAGCAGGTGTAGTTTTTTTTTTTTTTTTTTTTTCACCAGTGCAAAATGAGCTATAGTTGCTTTAAAGTAATCTGCTTGATTCTGAAGAGGTCTCCATCTCATGTTCCCATCCATTCACATCTTTCTTTTGTATGCATGCGCACAGGCAAACACACGCACCACGCCCCTGATAACCATCAGCTGCAGGGCACAGTCTATTGTTTCAGCTCAGTGCTAATTACTTCAGGCCTTAACCCCAGGTTCAGGCAGAGAGCAGCAGAGGGGGATGGTGTGTGTATACAAATGCATGTGTGTATATGTGTGAGTGTGAGAGCACAGAGAAGTGTGTTTGTGTGTGTGTGTTGGCAGTAGGGGGCAGGGTTGACGGGGGTGCAGAGGTCAGCGCTGCTGCCAATCAATTGTCACACTGGATTCGCCTAAACATCACAGTATAATCCAGCAAGGAAATACATGGCATCATCATGCATGAGCGCAGCCAACCAGACTCCTGAGCTTGTCATGATATAATAATGTATGTGACTCTCTTATCAAAAGCAGCTCCCGCAAAAAAAAACCTGACTGACACACATAACAGGTCAGGTTAAGGAAGTTTAATTGAGTTTTAAATTTAGTCAAGGTTTTATAAAAGGTAATCAAAAGGAATGTTGTTTTGAATGGGAATCTTTTTGTCTGCACGAGTTTCCTTCTGTGCTGGAGTGTTCCCTTAGAATTGGTTTGAGCTTTAGAAAGGGCACATTTTTTAGGGTTCCAGACTTCCTCACTTACTCTCTCTATGTGTGTGTGTGTGTGTTTGGGTCATGAGTGGAATGTCAAAATCAGGTCTGTTATCTAATCCAAATCCAGCTGTGTCAAAGGGTCAACACACAAAATTAAAATACATAAATGCTTGAATGTGGACACAAGAATATATATATAAAAAATGAGGTTAGAATTCTCACATGAAGGCTGTGCAGAGGTTACATTAAAAATACTTTGCTCACCGTCTTCTGTTCGGAGGGCCTCACATCATTCCAGTGCTGATACATTGAAACTCGAGGCTCTATAGTCACACAACATGGTTTCAGATAAGCTCTACAGAATTCCGACATTGAGCCAGTCCGCTACAGTCTCACAATTGTGTAAATCACAAACGGACCGATTCCTCTATCTGTCCTCCCCCAAAATATTTGCAACCAAATCCGAGCACTTTCTCACCCAAGTCCACCTTTGCAACATAGAAATGACAAAACAACACTCTTCGCTGCTAATTTCATGCTGTATAAGAGAAACCTTACACCCAGGGTGCCACAAGCAAACAAAACCTGTCCAGTATGTGAATTCATTGCAATGCAAAACAGATTTCCAAATGCTTCAGCATCACTTTAGACCCTACTTTCAATTACAATGTCACAAGCACTTAGAGCTGACGGCCCTTTAGAGGAGGAGAGTGGAACCTATGGTGAAGTTCCAGACAGCCTTAAAAGACCATTAGGGACTTTAAATATAAAATACACACACACACACACACACACACACTCACACACATACAATCCCATACACACACACCAAAATCCACTTTTTGAGACTTTCTAAATTTACAGCCAACGAAAATAAATGCTAGCCACATCAGCCAGTATAAATATAGGTTCTGGATATTGTCAGAATTAGTTGGGGGAATGCCCTCTGAATATATTTGCAGGAGGAGAGGAGAGGAGAGGGAATGCAGTGCATGAAAACAAGAAAAGAAAAAAAGAAGGATGGGAGAGGAGAGGAAAGGGGATAGGAGAAGGGAAAATGCAGAATAAAAGGAGTGGGGGGGGGGGGCAGGGGGGTAGTGGAGCCCGCCCTCCTGGTCACGGGTTGGTCAGGGAAACCCAACTCCAGTGCATGGATTGGTCGGTTCTACTCTGGACGGGGGGAAACAGTCTCTCCTCACAGACACAATAAAGTTTAGAGCTGGACGCTCGCAGGGCAGTCGCTGAAGAACCCACACCACTGTGCGGAGTCACTGCGCTACGCTGCCTGCGCTTCTCCAAACGGACTGCGTAACGGGGACACAACGCAACCAGGACTGCAGGACTTATTCAGGTGCATGTTTTTGCAGCACCCTTTAACAGACATGACGCGCTGCTCACTGCTCACAGATGATTCCCTGCGATTCTATGGATGTTTTTAATCGATTGAAGTGCTCTGAGTGGGATATTAACCACAGTCTCTAAAAGCGCACGGACTCCACGCGCTCCCCTCTGGTTGGAGTACACTACAAAGACGCGCTGCGGTTACCCGGGTGACCTGACCTATCTTTGTGTTTGAGGAAATATAAACTGTGAGGCCAGGCGACTTGAGCGTCGCGTTGACCATGGCCGGGATGACTGTGTCGCTCACGGGGGCTGCTGCCTTCCTCCTGCTGGCCGGCTCCCTCTGCCTGGTGCGGGCTTTCAGCGACGAGGTGGAGGAGATGACCTGCGACCCTATCCGGATCAGCATGTGCCAGGGTCTCGGGTACAACGTCACCAAGATGCCCAATTTAGTCGGCAACGTGCTACAGTCGGACGCGGAGCTCCAGCTGACCACGTTCACGCCGCTCATACAGTACGGCTGCTCCAATCAACTCAAGGTACACATATACTGGACTGATGTGGCAGCCACACATGGCACAATCAGTGCTGTTAAAATAGACTATTGGGTAGAACAGACACAACACACAGGAGAGGAAGAAAACACACGCATGCATTGGATTCACACATGCACACATTTAGAAACAGTGATCCTGGTCTGAAAAAGGCACAGCCTTGGTCTGGGCGCTATATTTGTGGGTGGATGGGGGTGTGAGGCATTACTCATGATGTGTGTGTGGACCTAAACCACGCAGTCACATGATTGAGGGTAAAAGCAAATCCCCACTGTTTGCATCATTACATTTTTAAGTACAGGAAAGTTTAAATAAGAGAGAGAGTGCACACGAGGACAGTGACTTGTCAGGACCACTTGTCCTCATGTGGACCAAAGACTTTAACTCTGGTTAAAGTTAGGATAAAGATGTGAATTAGAGTTAGGATAAGGTAGATTTTCAACGAGACTAAGGATAAGCAAAGAAGGTGAAAGTTAACTCGGTGATAGAAAACAACACAAAAACACAATCAAACGATGCCATATAAAATAGAGTACTGTTGGAAAGTAGATGTTGAAATGTCCAAAGGAGTTTTGGAGATATTGCTGCACTAATACTAATAGTTTTCCCAAGTTCAGTCCTGGTACAAGGCACCAGAAGCACTCATAAGCCAATAATGAATGTATAGTAAATAACAGTAAACCACTAACAACTATTGAAAACTTTTTTCACAAGTTTTGACACATTACAAAGTAGTAGGATAAGCACAGGTGAGGCTCTGCTCAGTTAAGTGTCCCCACCGTGACAATGAGCCGTCACGCAGCCAAATGAAATTCACCCGTCATTCATTGGAACACGCAAAAAGCCTTGCTTTTACGCCTGCTGCCACGAGCCGTCCTTCCTGTTGTGCCAGGCTGACATGCAAATTTCAATGAAAATGCCCCCTCTGTCTGTTGACATTCTGAGTTCATGCTCCACACAGCAACAGCTGAGTGTTTTGGTGCCATGTAGCGTAGTCTGCTCGTCAACAATAGTGGCCTCAGTGTCCCAAAAACAAACGCAGCTTGTTTGTTCCATGCATCATGTTAAAAAAAAAATCTTAGATTTTACTGTATACTATTAACATACTGCAATAACTCAAATGTACACCACTTATGGGGATACCAGCAGTGGATGAATAGACTTATGCTTCCGCCTTTTTTTTATTTAACTTTCCAAGATGTTCTTACACTCACATAATCACACACACATGTAAACACTGTCAACACATAATCCACTGTCCTGTTTGTCCCCGTCATTACAACGTTACGGTTAATCACTGATGTGTACAGGTGCTTCCAAACAGCGAAAACTAATTTGATACGCCAAGTTGATACAGTGCTTAGGGGACATTTGACAACTGCAGTGGAAAACCAAAGCGTCCCACTCCAGCTGTAAAATGTCTTGTAAGATTAACCCCCCTCACACGAATGCACAGGCACACACACACACACACATGCTAAAGAGGGAGGAAAGGGAAACCATATCCCCTAACATTTGCTCTAATGGGAGGCCTCCTGACCAGTAACCAGAGCAGCTTTTAGCAGTGAAGTGACAGCGCTCATGTTACCAACGGTCTGGGAAAACACCCAGAATGTGTTGCATTACAGTCACGGGTAGAGACGGCACAACTTACTGCAAGAAATACCAGAAATTGTTTTGCATGCAACTCAATATCTTCTGCTTTTATAAACTCATGTGAATTTAGGAGCAGACTCATAAAAAACACACGCAAACATATAGTCCTTTACATAGCAACATGGTTGATTTGTAAGGTTTGCTCGTTCAGTTTCATCAAATCACATCACAGCTTTAATAAATACAGGTTAGTCTACGAACAAAGATCCTCTTTTGTGGCGAGAAACTCGATACTGATTTCAGATCAGCCGGTCTGCTCCATTTGAAATCTTTGCTACTGCCAGCACAGCACGCAGTAAAGAACTGTACTTATAATAGTCTACTTTTAACTTATCGTTATAATTGTCATAGTTGAGTTTTTACATGATACTTAAGCAGGTATGTTCCCATGGAAACATGAGATGTATAATGTTTCTGTGTGCATCGATTTCCCTAACCACGAAACCATTATAGGAGTCATGTTTTATTTGGGCTCTGTTCAGGGGCCGATTACAAGCTCAAGATCAAAGCTACACATTCAAAATATTTTATTGGAATTAGTGCCCAATATTTATTCTTTATGTCAGGAATACGTGTGTATGTGATATACCTGTTGGTTGCAGAGCAAACTGTAATTTGTGCTTGTTTATTATCACAAGCCTGGCACACATTGCAACCTTTTGTAACCCCTGCCAACGTACCTATACCCACACATTTCTAACCACCTCAAGTGGTCAGATGACAGTTCACTATCTTTGTAACCCTGACTTGGATATCTATTTCAAAACCACTGCCACGGGACAGAGAAAACCCAGCCCTGGCAGGAGGAGGGGGTTGTACACCCTCAGTGTTAAGTCCACAGATTGACTTTAAAGTCATAAAGTTGTATGTGTAACCTGGGAGCAGGTTTGTCTTGGACTCTTAAGTTTTGGACAAAGCAGAGCAGGATTCGGAGGGTTTTAAGTGGTAGTACAGAGTGTATCCATCGGGTACTAAAGTAACTGCTTCCACTTGTTTACCTCCTGCTTCACAGTTCGAAGAAACAGTGTAACGGACACTGGAAAAACTAACTTTTATCTTTGTGTTTTTTTCTGTTTTCAGTTCTTCCTTTGCTCCGTCTATGTGCCCATGTGCACTGATAAGGTGCCTATCCCCATTGGCCCATGTGGTAGCATGTGTCAATCTGTCAAGAGGAAATGCCTCCCAGTTCTGCAGGAGTTTGGCTTCATATGGCCTGAGGTAAGTCACACCAGCACAGGAACATCCTGCATCCAAGACATATTTGAACATTACATACCAATGTTGTATGAGTTAAACTCCATTGCCAGCTTGATATTATGTCATTCCAATCCAAATGCCAACGATCACAGAATACCACAGAAGTGCACAGGAGTGGTGCAGTGGCTTGCATTGTTGTCTCACAGCAAGAAGGTCACTGGTTCAGATCCCTGGTTCAGAAGCTTTCTTTCTGTGTGGAGCTTTCATGTTCTCCCCGTGTGTGCGTGTGGGCTTTCTCCAGGGCCTCCAGCTTCCTGTCACAGTCCAAAAACATACAGATTAGGGATCGGGTTAAATGGGCAATCCAAATTGTGCATGAATGAGTTAGAGTTAGGGTTAGTTGTCATTAAGGAATGAAAAACAGGAAAACTGGTGAACGACTTTGAAAGATTTTTGAGAACAAAATCATCATTTACCGGTGAGTGTAAAATGGCAAAATTGGCCTTATTAACCAGCTAATTGATTTATTAGTTAGTGACCAAAGACAGATAGATTTACAGAAACTGCTTCAATCGGTATCCATCATAGACGGCTAAATGATTAAATGCCTTTTACCGTCACATTGTCTACAGGTGCTCAACTGCAGCCTGTTCCCACCTCAAAACGACCACAACCACATGTGTATGGAGGGCCCTGGAGACGAGGACTCGCCCTACCAGCCGGTCCGCCCTCCGTCCTACCAGGAGGAGTGCCAGGCCCTGGGATCTGCCCCTGACCAGTACACGTGGCTGAAACAGACCGAAAGCTGCACTCTCCAGTGCGGCTACGACAGCGGACTCTACCGACGAGGGGCCAAAGTCTTCACGGACGCGTGGATGGCGGTGTGGGCCGTGCTGTGCTTCCTGTCGACCACTCTGACGGTCTTGACCTTTCTGTTGGATTCACAGCGTTTCTCCTACCCTGAAAGACCGATCATCTTCCTGTCCATGTGCTGTAATCTGTACAGTGTTGCGTACCTGGTAAGTAGGAGATTGTTCAGTCACACTGGAATAAAACCGTTACAAATACATAAAGCTTCTAATCGACAAAACACAAAATCAAGATATGCTCAGATAAGAAGCGTTCATAAGAGTATTCACAACTAGAAAAATTGTGGTCAAAATGTTTTATATTTAGTGATATTACATACATTACATATTACATTTATTGTTATATATTTTACTTTGTAGGTACGCCTGACTCTGGGGAGGGAGCGAGTTTCCTGTGACCTGGATGCCACCGCTGTACCGATACTAGTACAGGAAGGGTTGAAGAGCACCGGCTGTGCCATAGTCTTCCTTCTGCTTTATTTCTTTGGCATGGCATCCTCACTTTGGTTAGTAAACTTTTATATACATATATATTACATCAGTTTGAAATCCTCTTTCCCCAGTTGTATTATTGTCATCAGCTTCTATTAATAAACCCTGGCGGAATAATTGGAACTTGTTGAAAGTTAGATCCTGTTTTCTTAAAAGCCCAACTATCCTGTCTCATAACCGCCGTCATAGATGGATTAATTTCCTCATTCAAAGGCCCTCAGTTGCAGTGGAAACACAGTGTTGTGTCAGCATTTCTTTTTCTTCCTTTTTCCTGTTTTTCTTCACGCTTCTGCTTTAAAATGCAATAAGCTAGAAAATCTCAAGGACGCCGTTATGCAACTCAATGACTATGTGGTGTCGTGATGAGCTTATTACAACAGAGGACTGCAGATGTTTGCCTGGCTGGATACAAAAGTTAAAGTTTTCAGATGCATTGGCAGTAAACAGCATCTTGTATGGAGGAAAATCGATGCCTGTTGTGTTCAACCACAACGACTCCGTTTCTAATCCCCCTCTCTTGCTCTCTCTCTCTTCTAGGTGGGTGATCCTGACACTCACCTGGTTCTTGGCCGCTGGACTGAAGTGGGGCCATGAGGCTATTGAGATGCACAGCTCCTACTTCCACATAGCAGCCTGGGCTATCCCAGCAGTTAAAACCATTGTTATCCTAATAATGAGACTAGTGGATGCAGATGACCTAACAGGACTCTGCTATGTTGGCAACCTGCAGCAGGAGGCACTCACAGGCTTTGTGGTGGCTCCACTGGCTTCATACCTTCTCATTGGTAATTACAATAGATTTTGTAATGTATATCTGTGTGGTATCTTTCTTCTTCAGTGCTCACACACTATATATTACCTTGTTTAACCGTTTTCTTTTCCGTCCTTCACTTCAGGCACACTGTTCATTTGTGCCGGCCTGGTGGCTCTATTCAAGATCCGCTCAAACCTGCAGAAGGACGGCGCCAAGACGGACAAGCTGGAGCGGTTAATGGTGAAAATCGGCGTGTTTTCCGTTCTCTACACTGTCCCAGCGTCCACCGTCATTGGCTGTTACCTCTACCAGCTGTCCAACTGGGGAGAGTTTAAAGCCAACACCAGGGATTCATATGTCGCATCAGAGATGCTTCGAATCTTCATGTCACTGCTCGTGGGAATCACGTCAGGCATGTGGATCTGGTCGGCAAAAACCCTGCATACCTGGCAGCGCTGCTCTGCCCGGCTGATCCGGGACAGCAGGGCAAGCCGAGCGGGTAAGCGGGTCCCAGGGGAGGGCTGGATCAAACCAGGGAAAGGGAATGAAACGGTGGTGTGAGAAGGAAAGAGAGAACCGGACAGGAATGGACTTTTACCTGCTTCTCTCTCACTTTAATTAATGTTTCCAAGAGGAAACAAGAACAGAGGGACTTTGATAATGTGATACAGGAGTGCAGCAGGAGATTTCTCAAGAAAAGCCACTGGATGTGACGACATCAGAAAAGATTGCGAGAGTCCAAAAGCATGCCTCACCCTCACTGGCAGACTCTGGAGTTAAGGAGAAAAGTGGACTGAGTCACTCAATCTGCAACAGCAGCCTCTCTCTCTGCCTCAGAGACACTCCAATTGCCCAGAGATAAAGAAAAGTGAAGGAGAAAGAGAGACGGACAAGGCAGAAGAGAAGCATCAATATGCAGACCAGACACATCAATAAGCTTTGGAGCACCACGTCTACCTCCGTCTCTCTTTCCTCCAGAGCCCACAGCAGAAGAGAGTGAAGCTGCTGGATACAGTCAACCCTGAGGCCTTTGTGTGTTTATTGGGTCTTATGAATTTTTAAATGTTACACTGGAGGGGTCTCGGTGCAGATCTTACACAGATATAGACTGAAGTTTCCCAGAAGTGTCTGACACCCTTGAGAGCCCCGTGCCAAAAATCAAAATGGACAAAATGTGATGAAAATCTGAAATATTCTCTCCGTCTGCATCGGACTTACATTTGAACAACATTTTGTTCATTATTGTACATTATGAAACGACAGGTATTGTGTCTCAGAATGTTTTATTTTTTTTAGGGGGGGGAACCAGCTCTAAGCTGTAATAATGCACTAAAAATATATACAATATGTGAATTGTCTGTACTTGGTCTTAAGTGCATTACCTGGGCCGGCAGGGGTGGGACATAATACAATTATGACAAAGTCTGTATCATATGCACAGAGCCATTAATGTGGACATTTTTGGTCCATTCCTATAAATCAAAAAGACGTGTAGTTTATTGTTCAATTTGTTAAAAACACATTCTAAAATCATGTCAGCTGGGATTGGCACCAGCAGCGATCCTCATGTGGAGGACAAAGCTGACAGATAGAGAAAAACAATCTGTGGTTTATTCTGCCTTTCCTATGTCGTTTAAGTCTGGTAGATATGAAGTCAAACCACAATGAATCTTGGGAATACCCCCACTTGTGCCTTTTTTTTAATGCGTCTGGGAAATGTAGGCCCGTGTTACCGCAGCAGTCTGTGAGAAGCTCGGCTAGCGTTTGCCGCTGAATGACCGACGAAATCCAGGAAATTCAATTATTCTCAGCGCTCTCTTTCCAAAGATCAGGCCCTAGGGCAGGTTAAAGAATGACAGGTTATTAGACAATCACTTACCAAAAGACACATTTTTAAACTTATGCAGGGACACACAGGAATCAAATCCCCCTGAATCTCACCACCTTAGATATGAACACTATCAACAAAAAATGAGCGACTACCTGTATATTCTTTTTTCCTGATCACCTTAGTAACTTCACCACAGAAGCAAATTGAAGTTGGCAGCGTCTTTAGACGAGTGTAGCTCTGCTTACATACTTGTGTGTGTGTGTGACTGTTGCTCTCCCTGGCCCACTACATGCCTGTTTCTCTTTAACCTCGTCTGCTTGCATCATGGCTCATTTCCCAGACGATCATGTCATCCATGTAAAGGATTACCGTTTGTTTTATTTTAGAATCTCGTGGATGGTCGGAGATGACGTTCTGATTCGCTTTATCTCGCACCACATTTTTAAGATAAAGGGCCTTTTCCACCTTTTTTAATTTCAGTTCTTTTGTAATCTTGCTGACTTTTTTTTTTTTTATGTCTTACCGCGCTGCATTTGCCAAATTCTGCATCTGCTCCTGTGCACTGTATATTTGCCTGACAATCTAATAAGCAAAGCTCTTGTATTTCAGTGATCCTTTGAATGTATACTGTGTGGGATTGTGTGTCAAATTTTGCCTACATCTGAGTAAACAAAGTTGGTTCTGAGCAATTTTAATGTATGAGGGATTTAATTAGTTGGATCTTTGCATTCGTGCGTCTCATATGAAACCAGTTAGTGCCTCGAACAGCCTGCCATAGGTATTTTTGAAGTGAAATCTTTAGAATGGGGCAGAAAATGTTTGTTTTCTTCTACTCAATATGCAACCTCATGGCATTTAAATATGCTTTCAGTGGTAAAACCTCATATCGTGAAAAATCAGTCTTTCCCGAGCCAGCATACCATGGCACACTTATGTTTCCAAAGTCAAACAAACATGACAGAGTCAAAATGAATTCAATTATCCTGTGAAGACCTCCCTCTGAGCTAATGCAGTTTTCCCCACTCACATGATCACACTGAGCTTCAGGTGACATTTCCATACAATCACTATTTAGTTGTGACTTCAATTAAATAAAAGTGTGCGCGCCACTGCCTATGACGAAGGAGAACCACTGGTAACATGGATTTTTAAGAAAGCACAGCGAAGAAAATTGGCGTTGAGTCATTTCACCGACAGCGATCGCAGCCTTTAAGGTCCAGGCTGTTAATTTTTGTAGATAAGTCATTGTGTTGATGAAGTAAACGTGTTCAAAAAAGTAATTGTTAATTTATCCTTGTACAAAATGACAAAACATTTTTAAAACTTGTTATTTAAAAGAAAAACTTTTGTATCAGAAGATGAATAAAAGCTTTTTGTTTCCAATTCATGCGTGTGTGTGCATGTTATGTGAGGGAATGACTCCCAGACAAAAGGTTGTTGACAACGACGTTTAGGGCTGAATCTAACGATTATTGACCTCCGCCAAGGAGGTACACACTAAGAAATCAAAGTAAGAGACTGTACCTTTTGCTGTCGCTCAAGTTATACCCTATCAGGGTACAAGCACTGTACCTTTCTCAGTGTGTACAGGTACATTTTTGTCACTAGGGGAAGAAATGTTTCTTTAGAGTTACAAACAAGCAGGTACAAATTTTAAAGGTACAGTGCTTGTACCCTGATAGGGTACAGCTGGAGCAACAAAGCATTTGTACCTTTTTAGGTACAGTCTCGTACTTTGATGTGTGTATATGTTTTCACCGGAGTTTGTTTGTCCGTCTGTCTGTCTGTCTCTCTGTCGATTAGCAACATAACTCGAAAAGTCAAGGACGGATTTGGATGAAATTTTCAGAAACTGTTCGCAATAGGACCAGGAACATGTGATTAAATTTTTCTTTGGGGGGGGGGGGGGTGGTCGTCGAGCTGCATTGCCAGTGGTCTGCGCTCTCCGAGTGCTTTTCTAGTTTTCATTATGAATTAATCTGTCGATTTGTTTCCCGATTAGTTGAGTATACGTTAGATCCATAAAATGTCAGAAAATGTTGATCAGTGTATCGCAAACCTGAAAGGACGATGTCCTCAAATGTCTTGGTTTGTCCCAAAACAAAAAAATTATTCAGCTTTCATGATTTCTTTGTCGTATGGAGCAGAGAAACCAGAAAAGATTCACATTTAAGAAGCTGAAAAAGAATAAAATTTGTTTTTATTCCTTTAAAACACTCAAACCGATTAGATTATCAAATTAGTTGAATTTATTTAGTAAATCTAATTATAATTTATTAATTAATCGATAATGACGTTTCCTATGTGTGCAGACAGCATCTGGATGAAAACATCATTACTGGTACCACTTGTGATTTTTATGAATTCTTTAGACTAGACCTACACTTACTTTAACCACCTCCCAGCCATGCTCACTTAATTGGTTGAGCAATGCTGCCACCTCTCGTCTCAAGAGACAATCTGTGTCTCCAATCTTTATCAGACGCTAATGCTTTTAACCGCCGAATGATTTCCTCGTTAACCCTGCACACGTACACACAGCAGTGGCTCTGTTTGAATGTGTTTTACATGTCTTTGTAAAAGTTGCTCTGGTCCAGGATACGAAACGCTCCATAACCACTAAATTTGTTTTGAATCCACAGTGGAAACACAGTGATTATGCTGTGTAAACATGACTGTACCATCCATCACGTCAAATCAGCCATGAACTTATAACCTCCACAACACACACACACACACACACACACCAAAATTAGAAGTAATTTAGTTTTACAATTACACTTAATGCCCTTTGTACTGTAATTTACCAAGGCAAGAGTAAAATTGCAACTGGAGAGGCTGATTAATGATGGGCATGACTGTGTGTTTGTGTGTAGACGACACAAGAGAGGGAGAGAAAATGGAAAGAGAGAGAGCGCGCTCAGATAGCTTTCCTGTAATTTACTGTGAGCGAATTGAGTGTTTGTTTAAGAACTCACTCAAAAGCCTGAGGTAAAGGGAAAGTGACAGCATCTACTGCTCTATAGTTTCCAGATGTGGCTCCACTATCACACACATAACATTCATACATGGGCAGGCATGTTCACAGACATGCACTTTCACACAACACAAGACAACATAACCTTAAAGGAGTTTTTTTGTTTTTTTTGTGGGAGTGCACATTACAGGAAAACACATGTCGTTATGCTTTTCACTTTGCCAGAAACTCTCAGGTTCACATTTTTCACAAAATGCCACAGGTCATTTGTCTCAGGGCTTCTCCCTCCATGTGGTGGTTTACCGTTTCTGTGGAACAACTTGACACACACACACACACACACACACACACACACACACACACACACACACACACACACACACACACACACAGACTTTCAGACTTTCCAGCCTTGAAAATAACAGAAACCTTTTTAAACTTTATTTCAGCATAATCTACTGATCTGCATTGGGTCACAACCAGTTCACTCTCCGAGTCGTGCACACAGAACCACACATTGTTCCACCCCATTGACAAAGTGCATGTTATGGTGTTTTTTTTTTTTAAACATATTTGAAATGTGAAAGGGCACTATTAAAATTCCTTGGACTGATATCCTTGGGAACATGTTTTCAGAGAGCCGGCGCTCTCTTGTGTGTAATTGTATATCGCTTATGTGCATTTGCACGCATGGTTGTGTGACGACATCGTAAAACGAGTCGGGGCTGAAATAAGGAACCGCAGACTTAGGGGAAGAAAAGAAGAAGTGAGAGAAAACAAAACACAGAGACAAAAATAGAGAAGAGTAAAGTGAACTAGAGGAAGAGAATACGAAATTTGTCGCCAACAGCACATCGCTGCAGCTGTTCCCTCTCAGCAATGTTGAAATAATTTTCCCATTCTGCTTGGCATCTACGCTCTATGACTAGTTTTGAGTAATGGCCACCACTGGGGATTCTGGGTGACGTAGTTGTCTTGGCCGAAGAGCCAATTTGGTGCAAGGAGGATTTGTAAATCCTGGTTCTTGAGCCAAGCAAGCTAAAGGGTTGAGACTGAAATCCAAAAGCCCGGCCAAGAGAGTGAGACTGGAGAATTACTCATCATCACACGGCCTGTAAAACACCCCGGGGGGGTGAGAAAGGTTGGATTTATTTTTTTGGCAAGTCCAACGTGTACTGTATGTTCCAGGTCTGATCAAACAAACACACATCAAACAAGGTCATAAAAAACTTTGTACATTATATTAAGAATTATGTTCAACACAGAGGGAAGAAAATAATAATTTACTGCCATTCAACATAAAAAAGGTTTTTATTTATGCTTCATATGCGTTTGGAAAACAACACTACCGCAGGACTACTTCTCTTTTCCTTGGACTTTTTCCTTGCTCAACAGAAATACCAACTCCACCCAGCCAAGTGTAACAGTAGCACCTTTTCTTTGCGACCACTAGATGTCAGCCTTTGCCAGTTTGTCACCTCAGGGGTAACTTTCCTCTGACAGAAATTGAGGTAATGGTCACCTTACTGCATACTGTGTGAACCCATCTATCCTTTTTTATTCATAGTTCTATCATTTTGGAGAATACTAAATAAACAGAACTTAAATATTAGTTGACCATAGATAGATATTTCTCAACAACAAACTAACAAGTTGTGGTACGACTTTACCTGACATGATCCTATTACAGCTAATAAACTGAATAGTTTGTCAAGAAAAGACGACTACAGTTTCAGTTCTATCTCATATGTAATTTTAAAATGAAACACATGGTTTGGGATTTTTCAGTCATCGTCTTAAAAAATGATATGGTCACAGATAGGGGTGGGGGAAAAAATTGATTCATATAGGAATCGCTATTCTAATCATCCATCATCTGTATCGATTCATAAACTTCAAAAATCGATTCAAGATACACACACACACACACACACACTTTTTTTTTATTATTATTATTATTATTATAAGTTTCTATTTTGAAAAACCACACAAAACACCAGTTTGTGTTATTTGTGTACAGTTTATTTTTGTAACTTCTGGGAGAAAAAGGCAGCTAGTCTAAGCTTTTATTTATTTAAGTTATTTTTTTGTACAGCAAGTACGTTTTTATTTGTTTTGAATGAATACAAACTGTATTGTTTTGATGGCATAATTTGCCTCAACACAGTCTCTGCATTGTATCAATTTTTGAATTGAGCATCGTTGAATCGAATCGGTTGAATCGAGAATCGATTTTGAATCGATTCGTGACCCTAAGAATCGGAATCGAATCGTGAGCCACCCAAAGATTCACATCCCTAGTCACAGAATAGGTAACGGAAATGATCATTAGTTGCAGTCCTACACTTTTAGATAATAAAGTATTTGAACCTCAGAAATATAAACAAATGTCCATCACGCTGAAACCATCGTTTAACAAGTTTACACAATAGTGATTCACTTATTTCTTTGTGTTTGTCAGGACAGCAGTGTTTAGATCTCCCCAGCAGCCACCCAGCAACACTCCTGCACTGCACACAGGAAGTGATTTTCTTTCCATCAAGACGGCTGGAGGCAACGGCAACAGTCACTTGTAAAGCAGCGTGACTGACAAAACACAAAGAGATGCAGAATAATAACAACAAAAATCGACCCCTAAAGTCAGCTTTAATTCTTCCTCACCGCGTTTCAGCTTTTTCTCTGCTACACAGAACAGACTCATTGCTTATTGAATCGTTCAGTCAGTGCGGCTGATTACGATGGATGGAGCATTGTGCTACGAAAGAACCTTAAGGTTGAAGGCGTTCTTCCCCAATAGGTACAGAAAAACAACAGAGGGATGAGGGGAAATCAATCAAGTCCAGTTCTCTGGAAGGATTCTGGTTGTTCAGGACTTGATTAAATTATTTCATAACACAACACATTGCAATTTAACACTGCTGTATGATTTGTTGGTTTGACTTATGTATTGTTTTTAGGTTGCCTTTTACTAATTTTTATTAATTTTTTTTTACTTTTAATATTACAATCAAAGACCATGATACCATTAGAGCTGCAAATAACGGTTATTTTCATAATCGATTAATCTGTCTATTATTCTCTATCGATCTTGTTTTAATGATGAAAACTTCTTCAAACCGATTAATCGATTATCAAAATTGTTGACATTTAATTTAGTAATCGATTAATTGTTTCAGCTCCAGATATGATATCATGTTCCTCATATTCCTTACATATTGAATGACAATTAACGCATATATTTAATTAAAAAATCTTGAGTAAAAAGTATGATACTGACACTTTCAGTACATTCTTCATAAAACAAACTAGATCCGATAGATTATCTTTAACTACAGTTTGGTTTAGCTAATATTTTGCTTAAGGGAGGTATCTGAACACCACTGGTTATCTCACAAAAAATCTCATAAAATCATGCAGGTGAATGCCTCCACTGTGTGTAACAACTGCTAAAAAAAGAAAGGCAAATATTCTCACTTTGTATTACAACAAAAGTGATTAAGCACCAGACCACAGGTGAATGTAATGTGCTATATCCAGAAATGAATGTGTGTTCCATGTGTCATCTATCTCACAACGCAGAGAAAGGTCCCATGTGGCACAATGCAAGGAAACCGTAATGACACTACTGTGCTACAATGAGTAAATGTGGTGCAGACAGGCCGAGTGAATCCCTGTTTTTTCCAGCAAGACATTGGTCAATTTTACAAATGTCAGCTGGTCAATGAAGACACACACAATGGAGAAGGTGAAGAACGTGTGCTGAAGTTGTGTGGAGGTGGATGGAGGTAAGACAATGAGACAAACATTGGAGGTGGTGTTGTGGTTAGGGAGAAATGTCAGAGAAGACGACGGGAGGAGAGTCTACTAAATAGAACATAATAAATTACCTTGTTGCCAGAAAACCATACAGGAGAATAACTCATAGAGACACATTCCATTTCCAAGAGCTTGTCTGTCTATTTCCTATTATCACGTTCACAAGGAGAAAAACAGAAGAGAAAACAGTATTCAAAGCCCTTGAACTTGCTTTTCTATGCTTTTATTGTTGTTCTTTATGCCTCTATGGCATGCTGTCCTAACACGTCATGTGTCACATCATAGCTCGACTATGTGTGCTCGTCTTTGCTCACATCAGTCGCCACAGTGCTGCAAATGTTAAACTTTGTTCAAAGGCTGAATATCAATGAGACAATTAGCTAAAGCCCATGATCCAAGACTCGCTCGTGTTTCTCAGAAGAAGTCGGACACTCAACAGTCCCACCCCTGTCACACAGATATGGGAATTAAGCAGCACGAACACACACACACACGCACACAGTAACAAACACCTAAAGGTCATCAGATAAAACAGAAATGCCGATGGAGGAGAGGACGAGAGGCCTGGAGGGTCAATTAAACCATCTATTTCTCTTTGTTTTTTCAGCCGCATGACTGGAAAACAGGATCCAAGAATTTGTGTTCTATGAACAAAGTAAAAAGAAATCCCTTAATATGACTTAATGCTCAACAGAATTCATCTTAAAATAATCAGCAGGGATTCATGTGACACAATTTCCATTTATCCATATCTTTAAATGAGACACAGAAACAGTCTGTGTGTGTGTGTGTCTCTGTGTCTGTTATTCGTAAATCTCTCCAACCGATGGTCCAATCGATTTGGTGTCTTGCTACGGGTACAAGTAAGTGCAGTGCCAAGTTTGACATTGTTTGGATAAGTAATGCAAAAGATATCATTAAATATATCGGTAAAAGAAGCACACACAGGCTTTCGGCGCTCTACTGTAGCCACTCCCCCTGTCACTCACACAGCACTGTGGGCTACTTGATATTTTAAAAAATACTACATCATATAGAATGTTCACAAACCATGATGTTCCACAGCAAATGACCAACATATACTACAAGTAAATGTGAATCATAAAATATACCCTTTTCATGAACTCTGATTGTTTCAATCACGGTTCATTAATGCTTTATTCTGTGTTAATTGTGCAGTTGAAAATGCAGGAAGGTGACACCATCACTTTTGTCCATAAATAACAAATAACACGTATTAGTGTTTGATTATAGATTTGCATATAGTTAAACAAAAATGCTCAGTGTATTTCAGAGTGGAGAGGGAGAGAGCAGGTAATGCCTGAGAGAGCAAAGGGAGCAAATGGAGGAAAAGAGCTGGAGATTGATGAGGCCTATCATTTTCCATCAGTGAGGGCCAGATCTCAAACCTAATGAGACAAATATTACACACACACACACACACACCCACACCCACACACACACACGATTTTAATAAGCCGGTAAAATGCACCCGCATCGCACAGCATCAGCAACACACGTGCACGCGGCTACACTCACATGTAGTAGAGTGGACCTCACAGATTAGGCTACAACATGTCATCTGTGTGGAAATTCTTCAGCGTGAGTGACAATATGCAATATGATGACAGTGAGCGCTTGTTTAGCCTGGCTGGAAATGTGGCAGATGAGAAGAAACAGACTATCTGGTGAAAAGGCAGAAATGCTTCTGTTTTCGAAGAAAAACTTGCCATTGATGTACAAGTGATTGTAATGGGCCTTTGTGTGTGTTTAGAGAATAATATTTATGCTGCCAGGCTATATTTATTTTATTGCCATGTCCCAATGTATCATGACAATTGATTTTCTATTTTTGTATCATTATTTATATATAATATACTTCTATTTTAAATTTTAAAATGTTATATTAAAGAAAAGATGCAAAAATATATATCTTTCTGTATGCTGTAAAGTGGTTTCAAAAATTGAAAAAAACATTCACATTTGGTTTCAGGGAGAATAATGACGCAGTTCCACAGTGTACATCACACATAATGACACACGTGAGCTGAGAACAAATGATCAAAATGTATATGCAATACTGACGGTATAGCTGTTGATGTTCCTCTAATATTAATAATAATTTTTAAAATAAAGGTAGTACTCAAACTATGTGTGTGCAGCTTATTAGTGGGGATGGGAATCGGCATCGTTCAGTATCTGAATCAGTCCAATATTGGTCAAAATATCTGGATCAGATATTAGATAGATAGATAGATAGATAGATAGATAGATAGATAGATAGATAGATAGATAGATAGATAGATAGATAGATAGATAGATAGATAGATAGATAGATAGATAGATAGATAGATTCCCAGTAATATTATTTGTTACAGGGGGAGAGAAACTGTATTGCTAAATAAATTCTACATCTTCAGTCAGAACCCAGCTGCAACACAGTGGTCAGGTAATGGCCAATCTCAGTGGTGATAAAGCTTTGGTCACATTTCTGCAGTAAAAAATGATTTTATTCATACAAAACCCAACGGAGAGAGGCTGTATGTTTATATTTATAGTTGCAGACCAGCAGGTATAAAAGATGAGAGGTACTGACAGTTTGTGCACAGACTGAACCCTAATTATATTTGCCCCAAAGGCCTGTCTGCACATCATGCTGCTGGATGCTGGATACAGGCAAACCCTTTTATTTTAAAATTAATCTTTTTTCTCTTTCTTTTTTTTTTTTTACCCTGGGGACATTACTGCAAGTATGGATGCATGGATGTTCACAGCATATTAAACTATTTATTTGAGGGAATTAAAATCCCTTAAGAGTCATACTACAAAAGTAAAACCAGCTTCTCCCAAGAAGGAAAATGCAACTGTAATGTAAAAGTCAGACGTGTGCGTTACACACACACTTGATTTAGTCATGAAAAACACACCAGCCTGACAAGCAGCGTAGGTAATTTATACATTTCCTGTCTCATCAGTGATTTGTGTTTTGGTCTACAACACATGTTGGTTCTCTTTCCACATCTGCGCAAGCCAAGAAAGCTGTGGCATCAGCATTATACGACTGAAAACCTTAAAGTGAAGAACAATAGAGGTAAGTGTCTCCACTTATGTTTCCATGTCTGTGCCAGAGAAAGTGGATTTATGGCACCAATGCAACGCCAATCGAGCTTGATTATAGGGACTGCACGATATTATACTTTTTTTTTTTGCCAATATCAGATATGTCTTTTTCACGCTTTTCATTGATTCTCTTCTGTGGTGAAATTAACATTAAATGTTTCATACTCATGTTGCAGCAGATATGTTGTTCATTGTACAAAATAAATACAATAGAACATTAAGAAATAATAGTTGGAGATTTAGATAGAGATAGAGATGTATACTGGGACTACTTATTGGAGTTCACCAGGAGATAAAAGACAGTACTTAACTATTGTCATGCATCGGGTGGCAAGCATATAGTTACTAAAAATAAATAATTAAAAATATTAACAAAGATGTTATCATCTTTCAAATGGGCATCATCTTAGATGCAGTTTGGATGCCATGTCACTGTGCTAAAGTCATAATTCATGCAATTATGCCAATGCCTTTAACAACACTGGTAGCTGGGGACATTCAGAATGTTTCCTCCATATTGTAGTCTTAGATGTATTTATTTTAAATCAAAAAGGAATTAAAAATAAATCTATTTCTTGACTTGAATATATGTAGAAACATATTTAAATAAGAAATGTATACAGAAAGTGTAGAGGAAAAGGGGTTTAAGGGGTTGGAATAGGACTGAAACACCTGTTTACATACAGTAACTGGCTAATTATTTTCTCAATTGACAAATTAATGAAATATCAAACATTAACAAACAAAGTTAACCAAAAAAACAAATATATGAGCGCAATCATGGAGAAACACAGGGTATTTAAAATGACAAATACCACAATACTTGAAGGAAAATGCAGCTTTTAAATCGACCACTCACTGAAGCTCTTCAACTCCTGACCTCGCCTTTACCAATATCCTAGCAACTGCAACTGGCTTTCACTCCCTTTTACTCCCATGACCTGGACCATGATTGACTGTCTGTGGCTCTGGCAGCCGGTGCAAGTGAAGTAATTAGCTTTGGAAGACGGTGCATGAAAGGTGGAGAATTCATTTTCAGACGGGACGTTGAATGAATAACAGTTAATAAAAACCTGTCACGTACTGGATGAGCAGGTGTCCTGCTGTGTTCTTCCACTTCCTCTCATTGTCCTCTCAGTCAGGAAGTGTCGCCCTGGTCCATGGATGACGAGACAGGCAACACTTTAATAAAGCACCGTTATTAAAAACTAAGTCAGCAAATCTCTCACTTGCTCTCAGGCCAGTTCCCAGCTGTCTGAACCAGCTCACGACACAACGCCACAGGGTCATCATCAGAGACTAGTGCTGCACATTCACATTCTGCATGATCCTTAACTCAGCCGCAGGTCTCATTAAAGAATAAAAAGTGAGTCATAAAGAGTACTGGCACTAATTTCACTCATAAACCCCTGAGTGCTTGAACAACAGATGTGTTCTGAGGAAATCATACTGTCTCACACTGAGCCAGTTCATTGTGTCACACTCATAACAACATCACCTCCTGCTAATTGTAAGGCTGCTTTTGCTTGTGTTCTTTCACTGTATAAAATAATCCAAAACTTTCATCTCACCAGTGCTGAGCAAGATTATAGATAATATTTTCTCCCTGTGCAGCGATGTGCATGAAACTACAGGGGAACATGATATAGCAGAGCAAGTAGGTGGACATCATCATCATCATCAACATCACTGGTTTGTTTTTGGTCTTGTTCCAAGTCAAAAAAGGAGGAGAAGCCTAAACAAAATCATCATCACTAACCTTAATCCAGGACCAGTTGATGC
This sequence comes from Microchirus variegatus, assembly GCF_963457635.1. Taxonomy (NCBI): domain Eukaryota; kingdom Metazoa; phylum Chordata; class Actinopteri; order Pleuronectiformes; family Soleidae; genus Microchirus; species Microchirus variegatus. The sequence goes on along the minus strand of NC_139804.1, from coordinate 27,293,789 downwards.
CTTACCCTAACCACAATCTAAAGCATAGCCTTAAGAACTTAACCTGGCTCCTCAGAAATGAGGTTATGCCTCATTAGAACTAGGTTTTGGACTCCATGAGGACTACTGGTCCTGACAAGGTCAATGTATATGGCAGAAAAGGTCCCAACGTGCTACAAAATCTAACCATCACAACTAAATGTCTACTCCTCAACTTTAACCTTAACCCAAGCCTATAATCTCTTGAAAGTTTTGAGGATCAGTCAAAATGTCCTCACGTCTTATGGTTTATATATTTTGGTCCTCACAAAACACACAGAGGTCCACACAAATACACACTCACACTCACACAGATGAATATAGAACAACTCAATCCATCATCTATACTCCTCTGAGGATCGTGAAAGGGGCTGGCGCTAATCCCAGGTGATATTAGAGGGAGGCAGGGTGTACGACCTGGACATGCTGCCAGCCCTTGTAAAACTGACATAAGGAAACATATGCATCTAATGAGGCACTGTTAATGACTACACACAGTCTCTCCTCCATGTATGAACAACCACAACCACACACACCAGCTGAGGTGAGTGATCAGTCTTATTTTACAGAATCAACTCTGGACTGTCTGCAAAAAAAAAAAAAAATCAATGGGAAATTCAAATGTCAGATGAAGCTTGAATGTCAGTGAAACTAAAATGTCAAGAAAAGCTTCACTCACAGTCCACAGAGATGCACGCAGACACATCGGTGCTTTTTTCTCTCTCTCTTCAATTATCCATCTATACCACATTTCTGTTCAATTTACATTACTCAAAAGCTCCAAAGGTCAAAAGGTTGACCACTTTTTTTTTGTTTTTCAATGACATTTTCTGTAGCATCGTCACCATCATCATCATGTTGAGGTCAAAACATCCTGGATCAAGCCTCCGATGCTAAATTATTTAATTGTCAAACTTAATAAGAATACTGTTAACGACACTATTTTTGCCTTTGTCTCATAATCTCCAAGTTTAAATAGACTGGGGCTATTCAAATGTTAAACATGTACACACAGAGGCCACACAGACCAGTGTGAAACTCTCTTCCTCCAAATCAGAAATTGTGGAGCCATGACTGAAAGATTGTTATTTTTCAAAACTCATGAAGGTAGCCTTCACACTTCACGATTTAGACATTTCACATACTCTTCTTCTTCTTCTCAGTCTCACACCCTCTTTCCATAATCCAGCCTAACTTCACCCTTCACCATCTATTCCTCCATATCCGTTCCTATCCTGACATCATCTTCCGTTTCCCACAGCCTCTTGTTCTACATTGATAATCCCCACAGTTTCTTCATCCTCTCTGGTCCCCCTGTTTCAATCCCCTCTCCTCCTTCTCCTCTCATCTTCCCGCTGAGATAACGCTGCAGTAATCTGTCTTCCAGTGCTCACCACTGCGCCGATTGAGTCCACAGGTATATGGGCAGCAGGAGACAGGTGATAGGGACAGGTCAGAGGGATGCTGTGACTGACGCAGGTGTGTCCACATGGGTGTGAAGAAGAAGAAGAGCATCTGAACATGAGAGACACACACTTCTGGTGCTCATTTAAGTGAAACTTTCTCCTTTTGTTTCTGTCAAACACGCACATGCACACACATGATCTTTGTCTCATTTGACTGTTCACAGGCTGCATGCATTATGTATGACTGTGTGGATGAGAGGAAGGAATAGACAGCTTGCTGTGTGTGTGTGTGTGTGTGTGTGTGTGTGTGTGTGTGTGTGTGTGTGTGTGTGTGTGTGTGTGTGTGTGTGTGTGTGTGTGTGTGAGAGAGAGAGAGATGGGCAGTGCAGTGAAACCAATTGATTGCAGACTCCCCCTCAGAAAACAGGTACATGTCTTAGATTGAATTCTGAGTAATACTGCGTAAGAGACGTGTGTGCTGAAGCACAGCTGTGGTTCACTCTCGATGTCTGTCTGCACATAATAAACACGTATCTCTTGCTAGAAAAATCCGTTTTTTGTGTGTGTATTTGTTCCTCTGAGACATGCATGTTGTGTTATTGTGTAATTTATTCAACCTTTACAGCGAACTAAGGCTACCACACTCACTCAGGGAAAGCAGTGGGCTATTCTCAGCACATTAAACACACTTGTACAACACCACAAACTTTCAACTAATTAGGTGCAAGACAAAGCTCAATTCCTTCCGGACACTGCAGAGTAAATGTGTGTACAACTAATTATAAATATACAGCCAGGGTCCTCACTAAAGCCTTAGTGGTCTATAATTAACCACAAACGAGAACAAATCCCAACACTTATATAACCGTTAGCAACAACAAATTGAAATGCTACGCCGGGGTGAACCAAACAAGCATCGCCACATCAATCAAATCACGTGAGATTTGCGCACTCACCTGTTCCAACGTCACTGCGCCTCGACTCTTCTTTAAAAGTCCACAACAATCTCCACGGTTCATTTGCGCTCCTGAAACGATTACTAGTGCTTAATTAGCGCGTCTAGGTCTAAATATCCACCAAAGTGTCGCTATGCTAACGGTGCTGTAGCCTGCACACCTGAAAACATTTTCGCCACTTTCTACTAATCTATCACAGCACGTGTTGCCAGATCTCGCGTGAGAAACAAGCAACCGGGAAAACAAACTCCAAAACAAACCACTTCTTTCTCTCAAAAAAGGAACTTAAACCAGTTTTTAACATTTATGTAACATGATAAAACAGATGGGATATGAACATTTGCAAATCCGTTTATAAAAACATGCAGATATGGGGATTATGTAAATTGACCTTGAGAGTGGATTTTTTTGTAAATATAAATATTATCCTGAATCCACATTTATGAGCTCATCTTTTTTCTTTGTAGCCTCAGTTCAGACTGTCTGTCACTCAAATAAATCTTCTCTGATTGGCTAGTACTGGTTGCCATCAGGATCAGAGCCAATCAGAAGCAGAGTGTGGGTGGGAAACACTCAGCGGTCACCTGTGTGTGTGTGTGTGTGTGTGTGTGTGTGTGTGTGTGTGTGTGTGTGTGTGTGTGTGTGTGTGTGTGTGTGTGTGTGTGTGTGTGTGTGTGTGTATGTGGAGAGGGAAAGGGGTCAAAACTATCTGCCTGACAACTCATGGAGTTGGGAACAAGCCCAAATATGCAATTACACTTTAGCAACAAGCCCATTAACCTGCAACCTTCGACTACCAATATGTGTAAGTGACTTTACAGAAAATTAAGTCCAAAGTTGCTTGTGGGCTTGGTTACTATGGATACAGCCACTTCACTCAACATGTGCCCCCCTCCCACCGCACAGCTTTTGGCTCAATGACTCACTGATTAATTAAGGTAAATCATGAAACCATTACATATAAATGTTATCTTTAACGATGACCAATACTGATTTCATCCTTATTAGCCTATTATTTCTGTATTATTGTTTACAGGCCTGCCCAAGGCCCGTCCACAGTCTTCAGGCCCCGATCAGTGTTTACCAACCAGTTTGAAATGAAAAGAAACCATTTGTGACAGTGAAATCTACGAAGGGAATCGGACGAGCATCTGTTCAGCCCGCACGCAGCCGAACAACTGAACTGTCGCGAACAGATTGGACTCCCCCAGTTTTCATCTTCCCGCCATCTGCCATGACACCCTTATAGTTGTGTGTCTGTGTTTGTTGACAGTGCGTAAAATTGCCATTGTCTCGTCATTCTGTAATAGTTTCACTTATTTGGCGTCGTGACTTGTCAAAGTCAATCGTATGTCAATTATTTGTGCTTTTACTCAATATATTGGTTTAACGTTATCTCTATCTATGTTAATCCAATACAAATTAATTTCATATTTATTTTTGTTAAGTTTTCTTGTTATTTTAAGAGACTGGACCACAGCATTATAATGTTGACCTACATCACAAGGACTGATGCTGACCCACATTTGCCCTCATTTCTACAGGAATCATCATATTTGAAGGCAAACCTGAACTTAGCTCGTTCAGTTTTGCTGTTCTCTCTCCACTGTGATGACCTGGCTGTGGGTTTTCTGTGCTAAACTGGGGGTCAGTTCATGACGGGGAGTCACAGGATGAGACAGTGTACCGATGAGACCGTGCAGCAGGAGCATCTGCCAGCCTCTGGCTCTCCATCAAAGGACAGTGAGATGGGGGCAGAAAGAGGGAAAAAGACATGAAAGTGAGTAGCAGTGATGGAGACGAGAGAGAGAGAGAGAGAGAGAGAGAGAGAGGCTTGGGTTACGCGACATATGGCCCGTGTAAGCAGACAGATGTGCCCACGTCCTGTTGCTTCTGCTATCACAGTGCCGTCGATGGGATGGATGAACAGACAGATGTGTGGAGAGGCTCCACTGACAAGGCTGGGACTCTCGAAGCCTTCTCTAATGATATTCGCTTGTCTCCTTTCCACCTCACACACTCACGTCTCGTCTTTCAGACTCTGTTTACATTTGCGGTGGGGTTTTTCTCATTTTCAGTGTGTCTTATTCTTGTTAGAATGTGGACAGATGAGCGAGGCGTCAGCTCTGTGGTGGTCTCATGTGTTTGTGCTGTGTTTGTCCCTCATTCCCTCTCCAATAGAGATAGTTGCTAATGTAACCATAAATCATATAGCACTTGTGTCACATACACACACACAGTGAGGGAGAGTGAGGGAGGGAAACTTGAAGAAGAAGCAGACAGTGAAGCAACAAAGGAGCTGCAGGGAGGTGGTAAAGGTGAGACAGAAACAGAAGCCGAGCATTGGCCTCTGTTTTGCAACATTTCAGAGCAAATCTCGGGATGTAATTGGACACCAAAGAGTCAACACATGCCACAATTTACACTTTCTTTCCACACTGTATTGACTCAAATTAAAATAAGTGTGCTACATGAATTCAATGCAATGCATACAGATGTAAGGTGATGAGAAATAAAACGATCCTGACACTGTTTCATTTTGGAGACAGCTTTTAAATTGATACTATCTAACATTAATCATTAACCTTATAGGCATTTACCCACTAATCAATACAGTCTACCAATCAATAATCTATACCATCTAATAGATACACCTGACAATGTCATCTTATCAGATTAGTTGTGTATCACTCTGTGACAACACTGTGGAAATAAAGCACTGCTGGGCACAGACCATTATTGCCGTTGTTTTATTTATATTATATCACTATTATGCCAGATCATGTAGGGTCCTCATATTCAGTTGGTTATATCATAAAATGGAAATAATCCTGATTCTGTCTGATAACTTTCGCCGAAGTGTCAGTTGACTGGATGTAAATGAAAACACGGCGCCAGGCTATTTTACAGACACTGAGAGGAGATTAGTGGTTTTGTCTGATGCAGGTCACATTCTTTCACCTTTGCATGTGATGTGAAGCATTTATGTGAGTAATGCTCTAATCTGCTCTTGGTGCTGCTGGTGTTACATATATATATATATATATATTGACCCAGTTTGATCCAATGGTAGGTGCAATAATGCTGTGTGATACTTTTGTAATTTTGGTTGTTGTTGTTGTTCTACCTCTGTTTGGTCTTTGTGCGTCTGAAAATGGGCTCAGTCAAGCAACACTATCAGACCTGACTGAGGGAGCTTTTGAGTGTATACACCGGCAGCTGAAGGATTAATCCCTTCAAACCCTTGAATGACATCCTATAATGTCTCATGGGCACTACTTCTCCAACCCGTTTGCAGTAGTCTCGCTTCACTAGTGTTGCTGTTGCCTCCATTTGCTCTGAGATAAAACGAATCATGTGTGCAATGTGGGAACACCGCTATACTGAAAAACATAGAACATGGCGCGCCATACATAAAAAAAAGTGTATTATAATTATTAATGTAACAGTTATGCACTAATATTAATTTGTAATATTATAAATAGTGATTAATGCCACTACATCTGTTTTCAAACCCATGTTTGCATTTTTTGCCACAAGTATTTTGTTATGATTATTCTGTTACACCAGAGGGATACCAGAGATGCCTGAGGGTCACAAGCCTTACAGAGTTAAGGGGCCTCAGAAGCTAAAGCGGTAAAGCTGTGAGTTAATGGGCCGTGTGTGTGTGTGTGTGTGTGTGTGTGTGTGTGTGTGTGTGTGTGTGTGTGTGTGTGTGTGTGTGTGTGTGTGTGTGTGTGTGTGTGTGTGTGTGTGTGTGTGTGTGAGAGTGTGTGTGTGTGTGTGGGGATATGATGAGTTACAGCTCCCCATGCAGGGATATCCCACCACTGAGTGTTTACAGGTCAGTGGAGTGAAAAACACAAACGCACATGTATCCAAATAAATGTACTCCCTGGCAGCCTGACTGCAATTTATTACCTCTATTTATATCTGTTACAGCTGTGGAGGAATCAGAGGACTGGGGATTGGAGGAGAATGCAGAGAAATGGGGGCAACAGTTAGAAAGACTAGGATATAGAGAATGGCATGGTAGAGAGGGATATATATATATGTATATATATGTATATATATATACATATATATATATGAAAAATGGAGAAAAGGACTGAAGGTGACCAAGACAGACGAAATGCATAGAGATGTCCGCAGGATTCTGGGACAGCTGAGATCTTGCAGTAACACGACGACATCCCCTGTTGCCATGACAACTGCCTCCACATGAGCCATCACTCGGTCCCATGCTTGCTCACCCACACAGAAAGGAGGCACACGTATATATACACACATACATGCACAGGCTCTGAGACACAACTTTCGAAACATGCCCTTAAACTACCACATTGCCTGGCAACTTACTTCTCCTTCCACCCACTTCCCTCCTTTCCATCCTCCCACTCTCAAACACCCGTCCATCTATCTGTCTATCCATGCTCTGCCTCCCCTCCCAGCACATCAACATCTGTGCTCTCTTGTGTTCTGACTGCCACTGTTACACAGTGTGTGTCCACAGAAGCATTTCTGTTTGTCAGGGATTTCCTTTGAGTTTTCAGGGATGTCGGCTCTGCTTTCAAGGTTTAATTCAATTGAGCTAAAATAACTGAATCACCATGCTACCGGCTATAGTACTCATCAGTATCAAGTATTCATATTTTTTTCAAAAATAGGCAGGAAATAATGTTTGAACTTTGAATTGCGCCTCTCTGTATCAGGCTCAACGGTCAATGGTGAATTTATTTCACAAAGTAAAACAAAATGTGTGTCAGTCAGTACATGAGTTGTGATTATTTGGACGTTAATTCAACGTGTCTTGTGTGATAAGAAGTTAAAATAACAGAACAAAAGAAAGCAAAAAGGAAAACTCAGAGCCAGTATCCTTTCCAACAACACAGCACTAACAAACTAGAGTGCAAATAATTCACAAGTTGTTTGTTTATTTTTATGACTTCTCATGGCCCAGGTGCCACAGCCCAGAACATCATCCTCTGTATTTCCAAATACATCATTTATTTAACTTGTTAACATGGTTTTCCATGCGTCTTTGTGTTTCTGTTTATGTTCGTGAAATATAACACAAACTGCGAGATAAGCACTGCAGCAAACACAAGATCCACACAACCAAGAGGAAGGATCGACATTCTCAGTGACGTTTCAAAAAGGTCAAGTCATAATTATAATTTCAACGGATCCTTGTTCAGGGCGATGCGGACTATTATGATGATTTCAAGTCATTCCGAGATACTTTTTGTTTTTGAGACTAAAGTCAAAGTGCATCAGGGCAAATGGATCATTTTCTGAATTTCAAAAATTAATTAAAATTATTCCTTAAGAGGTTTGCAAATATTTTCCACTGATCCTTGTTCAGGGCGATGCCGACTATTATGATGGTAAATTTCAAGTAATTCCGAGATACTTTTTGTTTTTTTGAAGAAATTCAGCTCACTGTCAAAGTGCATCAGGGCCAATGGATGATTTCAAGAATTTCAAAAATTAATTAAAATTATTCCTTAAGAGGTTTGCAAATATTTTCAACGGATCCTTGTTCAGGGCGATGCTGACTATTATGATGGTGAATTTCAAGTCATTCCGAGATACTTTTTGTTTTTTTGAAGAAATTCAGCTCACTGTCAAAGTGCATCAGGGCCAATGGATGATTTCAAGAATTTCAAAAATTCATTAAAATTATTCCTTAAGATGTTTGCAAATATTTTCAACGGATCCTTGTTCAGGGCGATGCTGACTATTATGATGGTGAATTTCAAGTCATTCCGAGATACTTTTTGTTTTTTTGAAGAAATTCAGCTCACTGTCAAAGTGCATCAGGGCCAATGGATGATTTCAAGAATTTCAAAAATTCATTAAAATTATTCCTTAAGATGTTTGCAAATATTTTCAACGGATCCTTGTTCAGGGCGATGCCGACTATTATGATGGTAAATTTCAAGTCATTCCGAGATACTTTTTGTTTTTTGAAGAAAGTCAGCTCACTGTCAAAGTGCATCAGTGCACACACACACACACAGTGATCTTATCCAAAAAGATCAATCCCAGGGAAAGAGACACACACCAACGCCTTAGACTTTCCCGGAGCAGAGAGAGACACTTGTTGTAAAGTGGAAAGCATTTAATCCATACTGTCATGAATTATACTCAAATATTCTGCCTCCTTATGTGACAATAACTGGATGGGTTTTAAGATAATATTACATTGAATCAGCCGTTTGCACAGAGTTTCCGTTTCCACAGAGGAGAATAAGACACTGTCAGTTAGAAGGCACAAGATAAACACATATTGACAGCAGGGTATTGAATAATTTATTTATTTTTTTTAACACTCTGCACTAATATGGCACGGTCGCTGTCCAAGGTGCTGATCTCGCACTTGTAATAAATACACACACGCACGCACGTGCGCACACACACACACACACACACACACACACACACACACACACACACACACACACACACACACACACACATAAATACACCTCCTAAAATTGATGACTGATTATGTATGCTGTGTTTTATTTTAGTGTAATGTAATTAACACAATATATACATTTAGCATCACATATCTTAGTTTTAAAACAATATCTTCAACAATTGAAAGCCACATTCCTGTTTACTCCCTAAATAAAGGCTTGCAAAAGTCCAGCATGCAATTAGTGAAATGCAGTAAAACATCCTCAAAAGGTTTATTATTTGCAAGGGAAATAACAACAACCTATTCACAGTCCATAGTCTACCAGACTAACCAGTAAGCCACAATATCTCCTTATAAGTATGTTTAAATAGATAACAGGCTCCATTATGCCTAATCTACATTTTATGTACCTGAAATGATCCTATTCACCAAAAAGCTACTTCAGGGACATTCTTTTTTTTTCTCTCTTCCTGCGTACTTTTAAACCACAAGGAGGCCATTAATGTAAAAAATATGAATATATCTACATACTGTATATACTTGTCTGGTAAAACTTTAGATTAGGGAAAACATAACTAGGTGCTTACTAACATGCATATAAGTATTAGTAATCATTCAGCATGTATTAACACCGTATTCTACATAACCTTATTCTACCTCTATTACGACATGAATTAAGATTTTTTCCTATATAAGGTGTTAATACGTGCTTAGTATTTACTAATAAAGGGCTAGTATGCTACTTATATGCATGTTAGTAAGCACCTAGTTAATTGTGAATATGTTTTCCCTAATCTAAAGTGTCACTTTATATATTTAATATACTGAGCAGGAGCAAGGAGCAGCAAAAACAAGAAATTACAAAGCTAAATTCTGATGCGAGAATATATATATACATATATATATATATGTATATATATAAAAGCCTTACTTACTCACATGCATCAGGAGAACCACGCTGTAGTGGTCCTCACATTTTTGCTTTTTTAACCTTCATGCTGCAATATGTCAAATAAATGATGTTGTGTTCTTTGGCACATTCTGTGTTTGGTACAAGTACACTGTGGGAACACAAAGAGACTGTGGCTCTCTTTTGCTCTGCCAGCAGGAGGTTGGTTTCTGTTTGTGATTCAGACAAGAATAAAAGAAAACCTTTTCCAGGGCTGGAAAGTCAGGCGCTGGTTGAGGTTTAACCAGCTTGCGAGCGTGCTACATGGCAGAGATGGAACTGTGTTTATTTCGCACGGTTCCACATCCTCCTCAAATACCTCCTCATAGATGTATGAAAGATGCACATACAGCATTATTCTATCAGACATTAGAGGAACACTATGAAAACAGAGTGATCCCATCATCACAACCATCGAGCATCAGATGAGGCTAATGTGCTATTCAATGGGTGTACGCACAGCCCTCTGTTGATGTTTTATTCTCTTTTTTTTGTCTGTACAGTCATTGAAACCCAAGCAAACACACACACACACACACTCCATGACTCCATGAGGTTAGTATCCACACACAGATAAAAACCCACTCTTATCGATCAGACATGGAGGTGCAGTCGTTACTCTCTTTCATTCAGAGTCTCCCCTGGGATGTGCTTTCGATTCTTCGTGCTCTTTCTTTGTTTAATTCACAGCCACAGAATCCACCTGCCACGGCCTTCATGTGCAACACTTCTCTCAAAATATATAGTGCACCTTTCTACATTTGAGATCAATGCCTGTGTTTTCTTAACAAAAAACCTTTGGTTTTTTTCACTCTGGTTATCACTGTTGTTATCATTTATGTTTGTCTTCACATGCACGTAAATGTCCAGTCACTGGCCAGTTTTAGATCCATTTATGGCAACACTTTAGATTAGGGACCAGATATTCACCATTAACTAACATGGGCTGAAATATTACTAATCATTAAGCACGTATTAACACCTTATTCTACAACATGAATTAATTTTATTCTTACATAAGATGTTGATATGTGCTTTATATTTACTAATAAAGGGCTAGTATGCTACTTATATGCATGTTAGTAAGCACCTAGTTAATGGTGAATAATCTAAAGTGATTTTTAAACCAAAGCAACCGGTAAACACAGACACACACAGAAACCGTGTTGTAAGGTACTGTATGTGCACTCATGATACTTAAGAGTGTTAATGTCTGTGTGAGCGAAAGAGGGAGAAAGACTGACTTTAAGTCATCCTGAAATCACATGCACCTTTTTTTTTTTTCCTTTATTCTTTATCCGGCGTGACTGAGAAGTCCCGTGATTATAGTCCCTTGTTATGGTCACTCTTTCTCTTTCTCTCTCTCTTTCTGTCTCTGGCAGATCAGAAAAAAAGAACGGAAAAGAAAAGACCAAGGAGAACTTCAAGGGTAGTGTCTGTAAGTAAATATATATATTATAAAACAATCACTTTTTTTCACAGCTTGTTGCCTCAGAGACGAGCAGAGAACCAGAGTAAATCTGTGAAATTTTCTGTGTGTGTGTGTGGAACATTTTGTGCTACATGCACACACACACAACGTGCATCACCTCTCGCCTTTCTCCCTTTTTCACGTCGATGCTGTAACTCGGATCCAATTATTACAAATTACAGTGGCGCCATGCCACTGGAAATCAGACTCTCTGCGAAGAAGTCAATTGTGTCTTTGTCTTTTGTGGATGAAAACAAACCACAGTGTTAAACAAGGCACAGAATGATCTCTTTAGAGGATGATAATTAGTCTGATGATGCAGGAGAAAGGGCCACGGCTGAAACACTGACAAATGTTGATTAATACATACAGTAGAGTGAAATGTTGAAGCTCAGCAGGCACATCTCCTTTATTTGGCCTTGATCTAAACTTTCCCATTGTTTTTATTACAATGTTGGTGACAAATAATTAGAAAAGTCAACTTGTTGAAGCTGGTCAGCCAAAGATCTGAATTAAAAGCTCTTATAGTCTGAAAGATATGATCATGAATATCAGTTTTTTGATCGCCCTTATGCATTTTAAAGTGTCTCTTTTAAATGCAATGCAAGGCCAGCCGTGCTCTACATTACATACTGTATGTATGATGGTTAAAAAAGGCTGTGTGCGCTGCTAGGCTGTAGTCACATGACAGGTCATCAAGGACAACTTTTTCTGTGTGAAATTAATTTTTTGGTGAAATAAAAGAGGTAATGAAAATGAAATAAAATCAAAACAGTTCCAAAAAGAATATGTTTTTTTTTTTTTTAAAAGACATACACAGTAGTATGGAAAATCCACTCAATTATCCATACAGGAACATTGAAATGCCATACCATGAATTTAAAACTACTTTCTTCTTTGAAAGAAGAAGAAAAAAGAAGAATCACAAAACAAACGTTTTCATTGTTGTAATCCAGCAAAAAAATGCATGTTATTTATGCAATGACCTTTCATCTTTCATTTTATATTTTGAAACCATTGAAAGCGTATTTGGTTCTATACTGTTTTCATGTGTGCACACTTTATTGTATAAGTTATGTGATACAGACAGACTTTAGTTTGACACTTGTTTGGGTTGAGATGGATGTATGCATGTAAAACTGTGTCAATGTCAACAACAATGTACACACTGTTTCTATTATATCATCTACGGTCATTGACATAAACTCAGCAGGATTTATTGTAACCATGACAACAAATGACCTCTAGAGCTGATGCTAAAATGTTGAAACACAAAGGTTTAATGCTTTGACCTTCACGCTGTCATCATGTATGAAGAGCCTTTAAAAACAAACATGCAGGCACACTGTCGTTCAGTAAAGCCACGTTTTTCTTTTTATTATTTTAGAATATGTTGAAAACTGGAGCTATCTTTAGTTATTGTATCCGTCTCATTATAGTATTAAGTATATACATTGCACATATTTGTATATACAGTATTTTATGCCATAATTACAAACTGTGAAATACAAATTTCATACAAAACCATTTATTTAAATGGAAAAATAGACATTGTCCTTGCACAAACATATAATTCTTTGATACACAATGTTCTTCCATATAACTTTGAATACACAGCCATGAAGTGGCATTAAATAAAATGGCTTATATAATATAAGGGTCTTTATTTACGTCAGTCAAATTTGCTGTACATTACATTATTGAATGAACCAGTTGGAGCGAAAAGATGATGGAGAAAAAGGGACTGGCCCATAAAGAACAGTGCCATAAAGGACTGTGTGGAATAAAATAAAGACGAGTGTAAATATACAACAGAATACTGTATAACTGCAGTTTCGAGGGTGAATTGCTATTGATAATTTGGACAGAACATTTTGTTTTATGTCCGTTTATTAGGTCTGAGGAAAAACAAGGAAGACAGGAAAAGAAAAGAGATCTAGATGCTGAAAAAGGAGAGGTGATGAAGAAGGTGATAAAGAAACAAGTACAGGAAAAGGGATGCAAGCTTTATAAATAGAGATTTCTTCCATTTAGTAAAGATATACTGTGATTTTCTGCAATATTTCAGTGCAAGTACTCATTACATGTGTCACCATGGCAACCCAAATGGTAGTGTCAATGTTTGAAGTCAGTGAGAGCACGACCTTGCCTTTCACGAGTGCACACAGCTGCATCCATCTGCCTTTCTGTCTTCCCCACACACACACACACACACACACACACACACACACTTACAGGCAAATTGGACTTGTGTGTGTAATGAGATACAAAAAGGGAAAATCAAAATTGTCCAGAGTTGTTACTGAGATCTGAAGCAGGAGGAGCATGTCCCACCTTTGTCCTGCTCTAACTGAGGGGTGACCGTGTCGGGGACCTCCGACTGGAGCATGTCCTTCTCACTGGCAATGATGTGTTTCACCAGACAGTTGGCTGCTTCATCGATGTTGATGTTTTCCTGGAGAGAGGGGGAAGGTAAAATGATAAATCACGTTTATAAAAGGGAGAAATGCATCTCATGACGAGACAAAGCGGAAGTATAGAGTAGCAAAAAAGCAGCAATGAAATGGAGTTTTGCATTTAGTTGTTCGTAGGAGCCGTCAGTGACAAACGGCAGCCATTGTTTGAAGTTACCGAAGAGACAAACAAAGAGGTGATCAAACAAAAGAGGTGGAAACAGGTTCCCGTCTGAACAATAGAACTGAAGAACAAGTAAATATAAAAAACAATGACAAAACATTACTGCTCTTCAAAACATCAGCACTTAAATTACTCAGACTGTAGGGCCACATGAATACAATCATTTAAAACAAAAGTTAAAAAGTCCAATAAAAATCCTCAACGGAATTATTCAATCCTTTAAATGGAATGAAAATGTGCATTCATTGGCTGGAGTTGAAGTTAAGGAGTACCTTTTTCATTATGCCATTATCTGCTGTTCTTTTGAGGAAAATATGCTTTACTTTACTTGAATATAGACATCGAGCAGAATGTCAAGATGGGTGAGACTAATGCAACTCGTCTCCTCTGTTAAATGATGAGCTTTAACAGACGTTTCCTTGGTAATTGTTGGAGATTAACCCACGTTTTTTTCAGGAGTGTTGAATCTTGACCTACAGTTCGGCATTGCTCGCACTCATGCCTCTTCCTGTGACGGCGCTCTGACCAATCAGTGGCCAACAGTCCGACGACGTCGCGCACAGTATCAGCTCGACAGAGCAGGTACTAAAAAAAAGTAGCGGATACCAGGTGCTGTCGCTTAAGGAAACGTAAAAAAAACCGCACCGTGCCACGGCTGTGCTAGTGGAAAAGGTGTTTAAGGCTCTGAAAGAGAATTACTGTGTGGTTTTAAAGGTATTTGTCGAACACAAATTGGCTTATTTATTCTACAGAGCCGCATTTTTTATTTACACACCTCTCCTGGCTGTCACAATAAAGCATAATGAACAAACCGTCCATTCTCGACAGCAGCCCGAGATTAGACAGCTACTATTTAGAAGATTTAGAGCTGAAACCTAAGTCGGCAAGAAAGACTTAAATGGCTCCCGAGGAAGAGAAGGAGCAACAATTGTTGATGACAAACATTCACTTCTTCTCTCGCTCTCTCTCTCTCAGTAGTATATGTGACACGGTGCCATCTGAAATGATCGTGATCTATCATCCTTACTGCTCTGCATCTGGGGAGTAAAAAAAAATATATATATAATGAGATAAAAACAACAAAAAGAAGCCCCTTCTTCACCTCTCCTGTGCATCAATGTGCATATACAGCACATCCAGTGTTACAGACTTTAGAAAAGTTACAAATACAATGTTAGAACAATGAATCTGCGACTCAAAAGCATGAGCAGATTGTAGACTACATAACTCTTTCATCACATGCCTGCTCTAACTGTGTGTGACCGTCTATAATTATTCAAGAGATGCATGACTGCTTGTGTTTTTAAAAGCGTCTCAATTACTTCACTTTCAACAGCGTGAATCCTCATCAGCACAGATTCAAGCATTAAATTAAAATTACTCTTTGGTGAAAAAAAAAAAACCTCTGAGCATTTAGCAAATCTGTTGTGCAAAGGAATGACTGGATAAACTTTGGCCAAATGTATGGGTACAACTTTTGCACTGTATTAAAAGCTTGCACGTGAGCTTGTGTGACTCTGTGCACGTCTTAGCCTCTTTCTTTCTTTTTTTTTTCTTTTCTACTCAACCAACTGTGAAATTCCTGCTGAACATTGGCTGCTGTAATCAGGGCTTGTGCTGGTGTGTCATTTCACAGTCAGAAGTCACTCTCACTACAATTTCACTCCGTCAGTCGTGAGTTTCACTGCACTTTACAGTACGTTTGTTTAGCCTCTTTTCTTTGTTAAATATACTACAAAGAGATTTGAGTACACAAAAAGTGTCAGAAATCCACAGTAATACTTGTATATAATTGCTGATAATGGAAGCCTTCATCATAAGGTTAATGTCTGCTTTCACCTAACCTGTAAAAATGTACTTTGTACTGATCCTCCAGCATCTGCAGCCAAAGCAAGTTGAAGCTTAGATGCAGTCTTGTATAAAGTACTTGAAAGGGATACTTGAGCAAAAGTACAAGTATCTAACCAGAAAATGACTTTGGTAGAAGTTAAAGTCACCTTTTTTGAATATTAGTCGAGGAAAAGTCTTAAAGTACCTGACATGTACCTACTGTATGTAAGTATTAAAAGTCATTTTCTGATATAAAATGTATTAGAAGTAAAAGTAAAAGTATTGGTTGGCCACTCAGCTGAGAGCTGAACAACAACTGCTAGCTAGCTTTTAGATAGCTAAAACCCAGCGTCTGGAGTGTACAACAAATTCCGTAGACAGGAGACCAGAAACCCGGAGACCACAGCCTCAGTGTCAGACACGGTAAACAACGAGCCGCTGGCGTGTTTTAAGTCCACTTGGAGCCAAAATCCGCGGCTAACAGCTAGTGCCGTTAAAAACAACTAGTGGGATAAATGTTAAATAAAAATTTAAAAATATAAATAATGAAGTAAAGTACAGATATGTGAAAATTCTACATTACAACACTGGTTAGAAGACGGTGTTGTCATACTACTGCTTCAATATCTCTACCAGTCAATAGTAAATGGTACATTCATCAATTCCCTCAAAATTCATGGACGTCCCCGTCCCTGGTTCATAGAGCCACTGATGCCAATAACTTCCTCACATCATGAATGTGCCTCTGTGGTGACAATTCAACAAAGAAATCAAGTGTTGGATCTGACACAGCTGCTGCTCAAGGACAAAAGACAGACACACCTGCTGACTCAGTTCCCGTCGAAGGCCAAAGTGTGTTTATGTGAGTTTATGTAAGTGTATGCCTTTGTCTGATCACTCTCACCTTTGCCGACGTCTCAAACCAGCCGGCAAAGCCGTTGTCCTGGCAGAACTGCTCCATCTTTATTCCGTTATTCGTGAGCACGTCGCGGCCTTGGTCACATTTGTTAGCCAAGAGCACAGTGGCTACATTTTTCCCATTGGCAAGTGTCAGTTTGGAATCCAAGTCCTCCTTCCATTTTGCCACGGCCTCAAAGGAGGAGGGCCTCGTGACATCGAACACAATGAAGGCGCCCATGGCCTCGCGGTAGTACACTCGCGTCATGTTGCCAAACCTCTCCTGACCTGGAAGACACAAACACACAATGATACACACACACGCACACATAAATTGCTTTTTTATTTCAGTTCAGTTTTAGTTAATTCAACAATTGATTTAGCAGTTTAAGTTTACTATTTATTTAGTTTTAGTCTTAGTTTTTCAGGTATTAAGAGAAAGCCTTGACTTGGGTTAGGGTTGAAAAGGATGAAATATGGATAATCAAATCCTTTAATTTCATTCTTTAACCTTTAACAACTGCAGGTAAATCAAAAGTAAAACTTCAAATGGTCTGCATTCCAGAATGAAGTTTTGGAAAAACAAAGACGAAGCTGAATTTATCTACAATTCAGTTTAGGTTAGTTAGTTTTGCTTTGTTCATTGGGAAGTTAAATGTAACTTGGCCATACATTGACCGAATATGTGAGACAAGGGACCTTCCCTGGACATGTTTAGGGACACGCCCTTGACCAAACAGGAAGTCGGCCATTTTAAACAGGAAGTGCCCACTAACTTTGCTTTACGTTGCCCGATGTGCACAAAAGTGTGAGATCATGGACTTATCTTTTTACATGTCTGCAAAAGATGACCTCCCAACAGGAAGTGGAGCGCCCAAAACAGGAAGTAATGTCTAACACTGTCCCATCTGCACGAAACTTGACAGGTGTGACAAGGGAACTTCCCTGAACACGGACTCGACATGCCGGAAGCAGCAGGCACCATCGAAATTACGCTGGTGGAATTTTCTAGTTGTAGTTTTTATTTCGTTTTGTTTTTTAAATTGCCATTTTTATTTCAGTTAACTAAATATTTTTTTCACAGGGAGTTTTAGATTTAGTTTTCATTAACTATAATAACCCTGGTCTCTACACACAACAGGCAGGACTAGATGAGTAGAGATGTATATTTAGTGTGTGTGTACAAACAGTTAAAGATAAAGATAAACTGTGTGTGGACCAAAAACATTTAAACCAAAAAGGAAGTGAGGACAATTTGGCTGCTCCTGTGTCACGTAAGCCTTAAAAGGGCTGTTTATGGGTTGAGACTTGGTTTTACGATTAGAATTAGAATAAGGTTGCGTTTTAACGTTAAGGCTAAGGGTTGGGGTTAGACAGTTGAGGCGATTAGTTGTGATAGTTAACATAAAGTTAAGGCTCTAGGGAATGCACTGTGACTGTCCTCACTAAGCATGTGTTGTCTGCTCTGCAGAAAATTCCTGACGGTACAAATTAATTTGATAAGCCCTGCAGGAATGTTGTATCCACACTGGTTTTCCCACCCATAACTTTACCATCAGTACCAGGAGCATAGATGCATGACACTGTCGCCTGACCAAAAACCTATGCTGGTCCTTCTGAAAGCAGCCATTGCAGCAGTGGAGAGAGAGTAAATATTGATTTACATGTAACTGTGCTGAAGCCCGTGAGTACATTAACTATTCGCCTGCTCTCCTGCACACAGTGCACAGATGGATGAGGGCACATGATCAGCTGCAGAGCACCAGGGAGGAAGTGTGTCTTGTTCAAGGACATACAACATCACAAGGGCAGTAGTCCATAATGGTTTTGCACCACATACAAAGTGAAACACTGTTTTCCAACTCTATGAATAAGCTAATTTGTCAATTACACAATAAAGTATACATATTATATGTGATGTATAAAGGCCCATATTTTGTTCCTATAATCAAATGTGACTAAATATGAGCAACAATTTAAGATAAAGGAAAATCACTTGTATGGGTAACACTTTAGATTAGGGAACACATATTCAGGATTAACTCGGTGCTTACTAACATATAAGTTGCATACTAGGCCTTTATTAGTGATCATTAAGTGCATATTAACACCTTATTCTACCTCTATTACGACATGAATTAAGATTTTTCCTACATAAGGTGTTAATACGTGCTTAATATTTACTAATAAAGGGCTAGTATGCTACTTCTATGCATGTTAGTAAGCACCTAGTCAATGGTGACTATGTGTTCCCAAGACTCCCTTGCTCAAAGTGAAGAGCTGAACTGATTTATAGATAGAATCGAATGGTCTGCAGCTGCACACTCCAGCAGCGCAACATTTATATCTATGTGATGTCAAAATGCTGAATAACCCTCAACCCATCTCTCACATATCTTCTGGTTTGTTCAGCTAAACCTGTCACTGTGTCAGTGCAGGCCACAGAGAAGTGATAGAGAATAAAAATAGACAGAGAGAAGATGCTATTTGTCTTGGGAAATTTACAGAAACAGCAAGTGTTTTTCTTTCAAAAAATTTCAGTCCACTGTCAAATACTCCTTATTTGATATTCACATTTTGAGCATGTTTGGTACTTAAAAAGGACTTAGCCAAACTGTAGTTTAGACCTTGGAACCCCAGGGCCTCTATATGTAGTTTCAGGCCTAGAGATGGGAATAAGTCACACATACTCAAGTCTGAAGTCTTAACGTTAGAGGCTCAAGCAAGTCCGAATCAAGCAACTCAAGTTGAGTTAGATGATTTCCCACATTTAAATATGCTAAAAAAAAAAAAAAGAACTGACGGAGTTTTACAGTGTCACTCAAACTGCAAGGACGACGTCATGGTCCCCTAAGACTTACTGTTTATTTAAAAAAGAAGATACAATTAAAAACAATAAAACTAGAGCCTATAATACTCACATTAGACCATGGAAATGAATTTCATATATCAGGCTAAAGAAGACGGCATGTTTTGCACACTTATCATAACCAACTTTTGACCCACAGAGACTTTAACTATAGCAACCAAATGAATTTCTGTCTCTACTTCCTTTGCGGGATTTGAAGTGTCGAATGAACGTAGCGGTGTCGGTGTCGCTTGGTTGCCAGGTTTCTACGTAAGGCCGCAACAGCAGAGACCCGATGTTTTCCTTGTTTTTAAAAACAAATAACGGTAACTCTTCAATATTTAGTAATATTTAGTAAAGAAAATCTTCCATTAGTCATTTCGAGTCATTTTACTCAAGTCTAAGTGAAGTTGAGTCTTTTACCAATGTTAGTCAAGGAAGTCTCAAGCCCTCAAATTCATGACTTAAGTCAGACTTGAGTCAAGTCGCGTGACTAGAGTCCCACCGGCTCTGCTCAGGACCCAAGTAAGGAGCGCATACAGTAAAAGACCTATGGCAGTTTTCTCTCTCATCCTTAGATTACAATAGAAGCTTTCTGTATACAAGAGCCTGGGACTGAAATCTCCCTCACATGAGCTTGAAACACATGACTGCTGGTGCTTATTGGGGAAGGAGCACAGGAGGGGAGAGAGCAGCAGGTCAGAGAATTCTTCTAAACCTCAGCCGACACTCATGTGAGACCAGAGAGCCGTGGCTGTTCGCTTTGTTATTTTACAGCAACAGCGTTATCGCTCGTTTTCTGCATTCACCACGCACAGTCAAAAGCATTCCACCCAAACTGAAAAGAGACTTTCTCATTCACACATTTCTATATTCTAATTAAAACAGACTCTTTCACTCCTCAGTTGTGATTACTAGAATGAAATCTATGAAAAACAGAGGTATTGTATAGATGAAGGTCACAGAGTTCAGCAGATTGTGAGGACTGGGTAAAAGACTGAATCACTGTTTGTGTACACATTAATTATACTGTAAATTTACAGTATGAGTGGTTAAATAGATAATAGGCAATTGTGGTGTTAATTTCATCCCGTGCGCTCCTTTTTCAGCTCTTACTTACACACAGTACATCATTTTGCGGCCTAACCGACCAGTGACACGAGGGGTTATACTAACGTTAATGCGTCAGGATGCTGCTTTATCATGTGGTGTTGTGATGATTTTTCATAAGGTCATGTGGTTCTCAACATGAAACAAGGCTCGTCTAAATGATTACACGGATTTAATGGCTGGTTTTACTTAAAACAACACTAATTATGGCTCATTATAGGGAAGTTCTCTGTAGAGTTTCCCTTGGGAGTGTAAATAATTTGAAGCATATAACTGCAGAAATGTGTGGCTAAACAATGTGAAGTGCTAATAAGTCAGCTGATGCATATGACGAATGTTAACCTTGGATATCTTTCAACATCGTCATCGTATGGAAATAGTTGTTAAAGTGCTCATGATTCTGGATCACCACCTTTATTCTAATGTCAGCCTCTCAAGAGTCAAGTCAAACCAAAGCCTCACACAGTAGGACTATGAAAATGATTTGTTTTATCATTGGGACAGCTTTGTTTCTAATCTAAAATGTCATTTAATAACCATGGGAAATTGATTTTTATAGGAAGCACCATACTGTATGATTATGAATCACATTCATTTAACAATGATGCATTTCCACTACCATTTTCCACTATGTGCATTCGTGTAATTTGAGTGCCAATTCTCAGTTTAATTAAAATAAATAAATCGAATTTTATTTAAAATGTAATCATGCTTTTTAAACATCATCATCATCAGACAAATCCCTACAAATGGGCAAGTTTTCCAGGCCGTGACTCAGAAAAAATTTGTAAAGTTTGAGTCACAGCAAAGTTAGACACACCGTTCACTTTTATGGATTTGTCAACAAACTAGCTTTCCTTCCATTAGTTAGCGCTCGTGTTTTATCCGTGCGTAAAAGTTGGGACAGTACCTGCGATGTCCCACAGCTGCAGACGCACCGTCTCCTGGTCCCAGTTGAGGACTTTGAGGGCGAAATCCACCCCGATGGTGGCTCGGTAGTTGGGGCTGAAGTTGTGATGGACATAGCGCTTGATGATGCTCGTCTTGCCGACACCGAGGTCCCCAATCACGAGAATCTTATAGAGGTGCTCCTTGTGGTGGTTGTTTTGCATGGCGACCGAGGAGGGCGAGAGCTGAGCATGAACCCACTGTAAAAGGAGAGAAGAGAGGGATGAAAAAGGAGAGGAGAAGAAGCACACACACACACACGGGACAGAACAGAGGGAAGTGGAGAGAGCGTGTAAGGAGAAGGGGAGGTGAGGAAGCACGCCCCGGTCCACAGAGGGTAGTGGATCACAGTCGCGTGGACCTTGTGACGCAGGGGAGCAGAGAGGACTGTGCGTAAACTGGAAGAAAGAAAGATATTCATTAACATTATGCTGACATTCTACTTTATGTGATGTTGCCTCTGTTAAATAGATATTCTAAAATATCCAGCCGTTTTGTGTGGAAAAAAATAAAACCTGTAAATTAGTTGTGAGATTAAAGTAAACCAGTAAACACAAAATGTAAAGAAATCCTAATAAAATAAATATAAAGTAAGTAAGCAAAATTTACGAGCCAAAAAACTAAAGGGTAAACTAAAGCATAATAAACTTAGAATTCTACAATATATGACTGGCAAAAAGTTACATGTACTCAAACCTAATGTATCAAAAGGAGGTACCTCATCAAAATTAATTAATGAACTTATACACATAAAACAAAGCCAAACTAAGCTACTAAAATATTTAAGAACGGCTTCTTTTGATTCCACCCTTATTCCGACTCCATGGGCTCTTCCACTTCCTGTGAGCAGCACTTAGTAAAAGGGCATCTCTCCCAGGACTCAAGTCTTTTGCCACCTCTGGAAACAACAAAGGAGAGTATATACACACACAACAAAAAAAATGAACAGAATGTAAATGTAAAACGTGATCATCATACACCAACACTGGTGGGCAGCAGCTGATGTGGCCTCCACAATGTTGAAAGTATCAAATGATGTCACACAACCTTTTTTAAACAAGCGAAACCAAATATTTCTGACATTTTTATTCAATTCAAGCAAAATTTCCAAATACAACATGAAACAAATGTTTACATTAAAACAGACGGTTCATTGGAAGGAAGAGCAGCCAGATAATTCACTTTAAACAAGAAATCCCTTTTTTTTTTCCTTTTAACGTTCCTCAAGGAACTTTTACAATTTACCTCACAAAGAAACATGAATGTAATTACAATTCTGCAACGTTCGTCCCTGAGACAAAGAATCAAGGTGCTGCACCAGAACACGAGTGCCAAACCCTATATTTAGAAGTCCCTTTATACAGGCACAACAGGTCTTGTGTCAAAATTACCCTTATCACAAGATTTGATGTTTGCATCTTTGCTTGTTGTAAGGTTATATTATACACCTAGTTTTACCATAGTCACAGTAATTCTAGCGCCATGGTTATCAAAAAAAACTGGAGTAGCTTTGTCAGTCTGTCAAAACAGACCCAACAATAGAATAATTTTTATCCACGACAGCTGACAGAAGCTTAAGAATATGAATTAAATGTGCTATTTCTGGCTTTAAGAACTGCCATTAAATCAGAAACTTGCTACTTTAGATTTTCATGCGAGAGTACTTCACATTTGTTGAAGAAAGGCATAGTGCGGACAAAATTACAGATTTCTGCTTTGAATTTCCCTCAAGCACACATTGAAATCAGGTAAGCTACAAGCTACTATTGAGACTCTTCATAGGTATGACCCATTCCTCCCCACCCAGCTACAGTTTAGGGATGGGACTGGCTGCCACTGCGATGCTCTCAATAGCACACTCGTCATTTCCCCGGCGGATGCGGAAGTAGCCATCTTCGCCCCAGCTTGTGCCCCAGCTGTTCTTGACAATCCAGTACTTCTGTCCGGTCATGTGGCAGCGGCCGTATCCCACCAACAGCACGGCGTGGTTCGTCAGCTCGAAGGGATTGTTGGAGTCTGCAAGGCCTGTGTGGTGGTAGATGCCCTTTTTATAGTGCATGAAGTCAGAGTAGACCTGTGCAAGAAATGGGAGTTGAAAAAAAAAAAAAAGTCACAATCTAACATTTAATTCCAGAGTTACTTAAAGCTGCCGTCAGTGGTCTTTTGCAACTATAACATAGGGCTGCCAACTTTTACTAAAATCTGGACCTCAGGCCATTTTAAGGCTATACGGTGATGTTTTGCTGTGAAAATGGAGGACACAAGCGAGCTAAACAAGCACAACAGCAAAGCATCTGAAAAGCAGCATATGGAAGTAGGTTCTTCACCTGTTCGCTTAGCATTTAGCTCCACCCATCCATGCAAGTGAGGAGGCACAGCAGGCAGAACAATGAGTGATTAAACTCGCATGACAATAGTAGTAAAGTAAAACAAATAATGTTGTAAAGTTTGGGTGGAGGGTACCCAAATACCTTCGAAGGAATAGCATAACGTAATATTCAATATTCAAATTAGATTTCTGGTAAGGCTGAACGAGTCGCAATATATGGGGGAATGGGGATTTTTACTCATTTTCATTCGAAAAACATATTTAAAAGGATTACCGTCTGATGTTCTCTTCAGTCTAGAATAAGATATGTATAGATCGAGACAATAATGAATCTAAAAATGATATTTTGACGAACATTTTGGCTTAAATAAATACCGAGCCTCCTGTGATTTGAAAATTGCAGAAGGCTGAATTACGATTTCGATTAATTGTTCAGTGCCAACTTCTGGAAAAGGGACATACGACTTTAATTACTGTATGCTTAATGTATGTAATGTTTTACCTCAAAGGCCACTGCCATAGGTCCCCTCTTTACCAGTTCCAGCTTCATAGCCATCTCACTACATCCGCCATAGAATCCCCCAACATAGTTGTATTCTGCCGCGTAGACTCGGCTGCACGCTTGAGAAACACCACACGGGGTGTCTTTCCCAACATATGGAAAGCATGACTCATCCACCAAGCCGAAATCCTGTACATACTTTCCAATCAGGTAAGGGAAGCCACCATCGCAACCTTAAAGAGAAGAGATTAATGTTGGATCTGGTTCGAGATATTTTTGGAGGTTACAGGGAGAAGTCCCAGATGACAAGAATTAAGTGGTGCTTCAGGGCTGTTTGAAATAATGGGAGTGAAAATCTAAATCAGGGCATTTTTAAGAAAGGGACTCATCTCGATAGCCCTGTGTCAATGTTGGAGAACGGTCAAACTGCATATATTCATATCTCTGAATTGTTTGTTCTTCTTTAACCCAACACAATCATGAGACGGTCAAAACAATTGACATTAACCATGTAGACTACTTTCCAAACAACACTTACAACAACAATAACAACAACAGCCAATGGTCAGAAAGCAAGATGGATTCATACCTTGAGAGTATTCAGAGCAAGAGACCACTTGTTGCGGGCTGAGAATGGGAGTCTCACTGTTGTTTGTGAGGATTCGGATGCGAGCTTCCAGCATTCCCATGGAGGCAAAGGAGTAGCAGCTGCCACACGATGCTGACAAGACGGAGATTGACATTAGTGTGATAAACGTTGCCGTGTGCGCGCACCACAGATGCTGTAAAATAAAGCCGACCTTTGTGAAACGACTACTTATGTAACTAGAAGTAGTCTTGGACTAGATTTCATTGTATTAAATGGTGTTTCCAATACTGTGGGGATTTGCTACATGGTTTAATTTTAATAATGTATCTATATTTAGGTCCCAGACTGAATCAAGAAGGTACAACAGTTATTAATTTAGCTGAGAGATCTGTGCTAGTGGGACAATTGGGCAATAATAATATTTTATTATAACGTGTGATTTAATTCGTCTGTGAAATGATTCTGGAAAAACAAAATGTACTTGCAATCGCCGTCAGGTTTAACAACACAAACGCTGGATCGTTTCGAGACTCCACCTGCATATTCGCTTCAAATTTAGCACGGGGATTTATCCTCAAGTCTACCATTTTCCTCTGAACTGGAGGGTTTATGCAGAAACACTTCGACACCCTCTCCAGACCCTTAAACCGAGCTCTACAAAGGCCCTCATAGACACTCAGCATGCATTATCTCTCCACTCACACACTTGGATGTGCAGACACATGGGAGAAGTGCAGAAAAACAATCTGAAACTGCCCAGAGGGAAGCACAGAAGCTGGTGGGCTACTGTTTAGTCTCTGCCCATACTGACAGCTTTTGGAGTGTAAAGGTCTGGCTTTGTCTGCCTCTTCTGATTAATATTGCTGACATGGTTGTTTTTACATTACATTAAGAAGTAATCTGGCCATTTATATTTTTGGATGGGATGAATAAACCATCTTAAGTACATGCCACCATTCAAATTGAAAAATGTTTCTTTAATTAATAATCTCAGAGTGCAGCAGTGTTTACTGTATCATGTTCCGCCTCCTCGTTGAATTTACTGGCAGGAGCCTGGACTAATGTCACGCCTTTCACACCCAGCAGTGGAAAATACTGCCGTGTTTCCAGGTTTACAGTTCCAGACTGTACCATGCCAAAACTGAACTGCACTGTATCCACTTGTTGGAATCACAGCTTAAGACAGCAACTGAGTATTACCTTGGTTTCGCACAGGGCTTACAAAGTTAACACCATCCATATTCCTCCAGTCCCAGTGCTCAGGTAGACCAGCTGCCAACTTGACCATATCAGCTTTCACAGGCATGGGGCGAACACGGCTATAAATGAAGAATGAGATCACAAAAGTTATTTTATATGATGTATTTTGCCCAATCTAAAGGCTGTTCAGAAAACCACATATCATTGTAGTCAAATGCATGTACTGTAGATTCAGCTGAGTCAGTCCTAGTATTATGTGAAAATTGTATTCATGAGCTCAATCAGACGTTGATTGTGTTGCCTTTATCTCAAATTTAAAACATTTTCATACACTTAGAAAGCCAATGAAAAAGGCAGAATCCAGCATGATTTTCTTTAGAGAATCAACTCACGTTGGGATACGTGAGGCAGGCCCCCCTGCTCTGTGGTACAGCTCCTGCAGAGTGTATATCTCATGCTCTGGGTAGGGCGCAGCTTTCCAGGAACTCTGAATCGAGTTGATGGAATTGATGAAGTCTGGGTTGTTTCTGAAAAGCTTCTGGAGCTGCCTGCAGGGACATTGTGCATGAGGTTATTTTGCTTTATTGTTCTTAAATAAAAAGGAACTAGTGTGCTAGTATACTATACACAGATGACAAAAGTCAGTGTTAAGTTCAAAGTCCTGTGACCATCTTAATCAGAGGGGATTAAAAACATTATGTAAATGTTATCACAACTTAGAATTTCTGAATTTTAATTCAAAAAGAACAGTCGGAGATTAAGTCTACTTGCATTGTTAAATGTCCTTTGGCTTAATTATTACAGCTACATGGGGAAATTGTTTGATTGCACTGTTCAGTAACTTGCAAAATACAGTAGTAGTAAAAAAAATGTACACAATGAGAACAAACCAGTTGACCTTTGCTAATCCAGGACTTATTCACTTTTCAGTAGTGTTTTTAACCAGTATAATTTGTTCAATACTAAGCTACCATCATCTTCATACCTGGTGCTATGAAGTAGTTTATAATCTGTATGGGATGGCACTGATTTCACTTTCTTCCCCACAAAACAGGCCCAGTTGTTTCCCAGTACGTCGTGGACCCATCCTGGCAAGGTCTGGTCACAGTAGCTGGTTACTTCAGGGCCCTCCTCGGAATACTGAAAGGTTAGGGAGACGCATAGATTACATGGTACAACTTGGGAAATTTATGCAAAATCACAATTTAAAAAAAAAGGGAGAGAACGTCAATAGACCTCGCATTAGTAAATAAATAATTAAATAAGTATTAGTAAGTTCCTGCACAAGTCAAAACCTATACAAATCTCTGCTCTCTATGAGGCTAAATTAAGTCCAATGAATAAGGAAGTTAAAACAGATGTAGAAAAACCATGACGTGGGTTTGAAGACAGACTGGTCATAACACTTCCTTCAGTGTCATGTGAGTAAGGAGAAGTAACAAATGATAGTGTACAGAATATACACCATGTAAAAGAATGTATCTAGTGTCTCAAGGATATGCAGCTAGATACACAGACGTATCAAGTTAATGGAGAAGTTAGTGATAGCGAAACTACACCTGCAATGTCAAGATACAGTGACCTGTCCTTTACAAACTTATGTCTATTAAGCCATCATTGTTTGGAGTGTTGGATTGAACTTTGCCTCAACATGATCCGTTGGGATGCAAAGCCAATTCAATTTATTTATAAAAAACATTGTTGACCAAAGTGCTGTATAGTAATAAAGCAAACAGTCATCAAGTAAGATGAGCAGTGAATAAGGCAACTAATGTGACCCAGATAATGGTTTTTAGTAGTCTGAAGTAAGCATTTACAGTGGACCACAGGCCAAACCTGAGCTCAATCATGCAATAATAGATTTTTACCAAGATCACTAAGAATATTTGTAATTGTAGCACAAACAAATGCACTGTCTGTAGATCTTTTACCTTGAAAAAGGCAAACCACTTGTAGCCATTGATGACCACTTCAAAGCCCTGGTTGTAGATGATGGTGAAGAAGCCCGTGTTCCCCAGATCATCTGTGGCTACAGACAGTTTCTCCAGGGTCACAGTCACAGTGGCCTCACCTGTAGCTGAGGAGGAGGAGATGCAGCACACCATATATGTGAATAACTTCAGGGGATGATTGGACAACAGTCAACTGCTATTTAATTCTACAGTGGCAACAGGCCTTATGATGACAATGATATACACAGAACAAAGCAAAACAATTTCCATCCATTTTGCACAATATACTCCAACACAAACACGAACTAAAAAAGCTCAAGGCTTGTTTTTGCCTCTCCTATATTATCCATGATATAACTCCACAGACAAGTAATTTTAATTCAAATTTGTTGGTTTGACGACCAACGTCATAAACATCTGTATTTCACAATGGCTCTTGCTCTACATAATTCAAAGATGTTTCTAAAAGATTTACCAAGGGCACAGATTTGGTTAGAAGACTGGTGGGGACACTGATGCTCATAAAATCCGCTCACTCAGTCACACATGCCAATGTTTCCAATATTGGAAGGCATAATCTGGCTTTCTCCAAATATTGGTGGAGATATGTCCTCACCGTCCATTCGCAAACCTACACCTTTCATATACACAATGTCTAAAAATGTTAAGTTAAATAAAGGTAATATTATTACTTACCCGTTGTATTTAACCAATAGGTGCATTTTCTATTTAAAAAAAAGAAGCATAGGCTGTGGGTCGAATCAATGATATCAAGTCAAAAAACAAGATGGTGAAACTTGAGTGATTGGAATCAACAACTCCTGTGAACTGTGATGTAAAATGACTGCTTTTCTCCACGGACTTTGGTGTGGAGAGTGAGCAGTTTACAAAAGTGGCACAAACTTCACTTAAGATGTGATAAGACTTAAACTGGCAAAGACTTTATTAGACGAATGAGGTTTTGTCCGCGTTACATTGTGTCCCCACTGGCAGCCACGGGGTCTCCCGAGCACGAGCCTCTTCGTATCTCACGTTGGTTCATGTATGCGTCAGCAGTATCTCACACAACCAAGCTTCAAAAACCATACTTAAGTTAAGTTGAAGTTAAGTTGAAGTACGGGATGTGTACCCCTGAGGAACAAAGGGAGTTCGTGCTAACCTTCAGCTGAGCAGTTGACCGTCCTGTCATGTCCTCCTTTGGACACCTGGAAGACCCATGTCCCAAGCAGCTCCTCGTAGGTGCAGTTGGCAGGTGTGTCCCCCTGGGACAAGTCAACACACAGCAGGAGGACACAGAGCAGGACAGCAGCGCTCAGTCTCATCTTCTCACACACACAGAACTAGCTTACCTGCCCACACAAACACACACAAAGAAACAGAAACCTAAACAACGACGAAACCACAACAGACTCTTCACAAGGAAGACTAATAACCGTTTTAACGAAGCTTGAGTGAGCTTCTTACCCGACTTTAGTGTCTGTGTCCCTTTCTGGCTGTGACTCCTGCAAACTTTTATCGAAGAGGCACGCTTCAACTTCCCCACTCAAGATGAGCATCTGAGTGCGGAATTAAATAGCGCATGCGCAGTGCCAATTCTGTTTTTTTTTTTTTTTTTTTAAGTTTTTAAATATGAACTCGCAGATATCACGAGTTCATATTTTGTTCACGTTCTTTTCTTATAGGACGTAAAACTCTATTCGGCCCACGAAAGCTCAATAACATAAGTATATTCGTCATGAAGTTAACGAGCGAACACGGAAACAATTGCCATGAAACTCTGAAACTTGCTGTCCAATATTTCTCCTTCGACTTTTGGTTTCGCTTACATGATCATATGACCAGTCAGTCAGCTGTCATGTGACTGCTGACTGCTTTCGCAACGTAAACTCATACAACATTCTGTGATTGACTTAAAATTAAACACAGACTCAAACTTTTGTATACAAGTAGGTGAAAAATCTAATGTGCACATTATAGTGCAGCTCTGTTTGTAGGTCATGTGCTTTTTGAACCTAGGTTGGTATTGAACATTTATAGTTTGTGTCATATATTTTACTGTGGTATTTAAAAAAAAAAACTACTACGACTTCTACTACTACTAATAATAATCATAATAAAACTAAATCTAACTGCATTCAGTTTGTGTGCCAGCTCCTATACAGATAGAGCATAGCATACTAAGCTAATATTGCTGTTGTTTGCTACACATTGGCATGTTGGGCTTTATTCCTCTTGTCCAAACTGAAGGACACATTTACCGAAAACTCTCTTATCCTACTGTTACCATTTTAAATTGTTTTTATTTATTTAACCTTTATTTAACCAGATAAAAGACCCATTGAGATCGAGATCTCTTTCGCAAATGTGACCTGGCCAAGAAAGGCAGCAAATCTAGAGGACTTTAAAACGCCTGCAGCAGGTTTCCAGGTTGGAAGACACCACCTCTACATCATTCATTCATTCATTGTCTACCACGTTATTCTCCACATGCAGGTCATGGGCAGCTGAAGCCAAACCCAGCTGTCCATCACAGGGCCAACATATAGAGACAAACAACTATAGTGACCAATTAACCTCAACCTCACTGTCTGTTTTTGAACTGTGGTTGTGAACCCAGGCCTTCTTACTGTGAGGCAACAGTTCTAGCCCACTACACAGCCGTGTGTGAGCCCCCTCTGCATCAAACATCTTAGGGCTGGGAACACGGTTCACTTCAAACGACTTTATTTATTCGTTGGGAGCTTTATTTTTATAAAAGCATCGGTGCATATCAAACAATATCACATTAACATACATTAACAACCAAATACTCTTTCTCCCAAAGTGCACGACGGAGCGCCACAGGAAATCATTCCTGTCTGTGTCCATCAGACTGTTTAACCGTCATTTCTTGAGACACAGTGCAATAAACAGATGATTTACGATGCATCTTTCAATTACTTGATGCTGCATATATTCTGCTGTACTTGCTGCTGCATATTATTATATTTATTTTAGATTTATATTTCCATATGCTTTTAAAAGGTATTTTTTTTATACCATTTAGTCTATTTACATCTTTGTTCTGTCAGGAGCACCTGTGATACACACAACTTCCCCCTGGGGATCAATAAGATATTGTGATTCTGTCATATTATCCCCCCAACATTCGGCAGACAGTAATTCAAACACATCGACATCCATTCCTTTATCTGCTTTATTCATTCTCCACATAAGAGGTACTGGTGTTAATCGCAGATGAGATAGGGCAAAAGGCTCCAACAATCCCACAGTGTGAGGTGTAACCATGGTTGCACACAGTTCATTTTTCAGTCCGTAATTTGTTTCAGATTTATTTATTTTTAATTTTGTTGGAATCGTATAGCCGACTTCAATAAACAAAATAGTCTGAGTAAAAATCTACTACTTGAAGCCTCGAGATTGCTGTGAAAGTTGATAATGATTTTTCTTCTTTTTTTCCTCTGCAATCACGACACAAAGAGGATTTCAACAAAACCAATTATAGACGATTGACATTTCCAATGGAGCTTGTGTGACACTTGAAAAGTTATGACAATTAACAAATGTTTGATCTGCTGCCAAACTTAAAGGCGCCATATTTAAGAATATGGCCAAAAACGGTTACTACATTCAAATTCAAAATACAGAGGTCTATAAGGTTTCGTTTTCTGACGTAACTGGCAACCCGTGGTTGCTCGGCAGCTGAGACTCTATTGACTGCGATGATTGGTAGGTGGCGCCACATGCCAAAACATGATTTCAAAACATAAACATGATTTGCAGTCTGCAAAATATTTTTTTAATGCAAATATTTTGGCTGTACTGTTGTTGTTGGTGAGTTCAGTTTGTTATATGAACATTATTCCTGGGTCTCTGTGACATATTAGGAGGATTTTATGGCCAGTTGATTTAGATTTATTACATAATGCACCTTTAAGTGTGTATTATGTGGTGAGTAATATTCATAAATGACAGAATCAGGCTGTGATGTCACACATAACCCATGTCTTGATGAAGGATCAAAGATAGCAGTAAACAAAATGACTGACCTCTAAAACAATCCATATTTTCACTATGATGTTTTTTTCTTCTTCAGATTTTGCAATTATTCACAATAACGGACCCACTATAGTGTGGCACAAAGCACACGATGTGATCAGAAAACAAATCAACCACTGAACTTTATGCACATGCACATGCACATTCGTATAGCAGAGTCTCGTAGTTGTTTTCAAAAGTGAGTTTAGTCAAATGAATAAATAAATAAAAAAGTCAGAGTTAGCAAATCATGTCATGTACCAAAGCTGAAACACCAGCAGGGTCTGTGATGTCCAGTGTAATGAGCCAGAAAAAAAACAAACAACTTCACATCAGGAGCTGCAAATTACCCTTAAAATCCAGCTCACAGATCATCCAGAGTCTGCTGAGGCACAATATTTTTACCCGTTAGTGGAAATACGACTATAGGCCCTCTCCCTTATGACTTTGCTGTTGTGTACATTATTATTAATATACTATGTGTTACATGTTAATCAATAATGAGTCCTGTGGGGGGGGGACTTAAT
Source organism: Microchirus variegatus (assembly GCF_963457635.1). Taxonomy (NCBI): domain Eukaryota; kingdom Metazoa; phylum Chordata; class Actinopteri; order Pleuronectiformes; family Soleidae; genus Microchirus; species Microchirus variegatus. Next base: position 27,261,155 of record NC_139804.1, on the reverse strand, counting down.
TGTAACTCTTAACATGTGTGCATGTGTGTGTTTAAGACGTTAAAGAATTTATTTTAACCGGCAGGCATTTAAGAATAGTGCCGGAGGCTTTGATCACCACAGTAACCATACCAACATAGACTGACTCATCTACTTGACAGGCCATAATAAGCACTCATCTGAAGAAGGGACTGAAGATGTGTTAGTCATGCAGACTCATTAGTGCCATTACACTGTGTTTGTGTGGAAGTGAGTGTATGTATGTGAGCTTTAGTGTGAGCACATGTTACTAAATTTATGTGTGTGTGTGGGGGGGGGGGGGGTGTGTGTGTGTGTGTGTGTTAGGATAGACTGGAGGAGCAGAGAGAGAGAGAGAGAGATGAAGGAATGGTGTTATGAATGTTAACAGCCCGAACCGCTCCAGAGTGACTCAGTGAAATGCTGAAAATGTTGATATTGTTCTCGCTTCCATTGGCAGGAAATTAAATCCAAAGTCACTCTCAGTTCTCTTATATTGGCTGTCACAGATTTATTCCCTGCTTGCTTGGTTTCCTTCTCTTCTTATCACAGACTGCTCTTCTTCTTCTTCTTCCGTCCATGCCTTTTGGTTTCTTTCCTCGTCTCTGTCTGTCTGTCTGTCTGTCATCCACTTTGTTTTATCTCTCTAAACATCAGACTTGCGCTCTTCAATTTCCTCTGCATGTGTTTCCCCAACACATACATATAAACTCCTTATTAATCTATTTCAGTAGAATGAAAAGTTACAAAGGCCAGTAAAATGTCATTAGGTATGATTTTCTTAAAGGTGCATTATGTAATAAATCTAAAGCAACTGGCCGTAAAATCCTCCTAATATGTCACAGAGACTCAGGAATAATGTTCATATAACAAACTGAACTCACCAACAACAACAGTACAGCCAAAATATTCGCATTAAAAAAATCTTTTGCAGACTGCAAATCATGTTTATGTTTTGAAATCATGTTTTGGCATGTGGCGCCACCTACCGCCGTCTACCAATCATTGCAGTCATTAGAGTCTCAGCTGCCGAGCAACCACGGGGTTGCCAGTTACGTCAGAAAACGAAACCTAAAAGACCTCGGTATTTTGAATTTGAATGTAGTAACTGTTTTTGGCCACATTCTTACATATGGCACCTTTAAGTTTGGCAGCAGATGAAACATTTGTTAATTGTCATAACTTTTCAAGTGTCACACAAGCTCCATTGGAAATGTCAATTGTCTATAATTGGCTTTGTTGAAATCCTCTTTGTGTCGTGATTGCAGAGGAAAAAAAGAAGAAAATGAATGTAGTAACTGTTTTTGGCCACATTCTTACATATAGGACCTTTAAAATAATTACTTGATTTGTGTGAATTTACAGATTCAAAGTGCAGTATGTGGGACACCTCCCTCTCTTTTGGTTCTCTGTTGTCGCCATAAATTCAAAAAAAAAAAAAAAAAAAGCTGCTTGAAGCTGTAGCAGCTGTTTGAAACTCATCATTCCATCATTATTTTTAAAGAGCTCAGCATAACACAACAACATGTATGCAAATTCTGGACTGAGAGGAGGAAAGTCATGAAAGCATTTGCTCCAGTCTGAGTCATGTTCAGCACTGTTAAATATGCATCACTTTTCATTGAAATTACTAACTAACAATACTATATGTATATATACGGTATACACATATATATAATTATATTAGTCATTCATTGGCGTACATTTTGTACAGCTACAGAACATGCTGTGAAAAACAGTATTAAATTACATGACACATTTCAATATGTCCAATATACTGTCTTTGTACAAAAGTGCAATATAAACATATAATATCCCATGCTCAATCTCTGTCTATAATGTAAATATCTAGTCCAGTGTATATATTCTGGAAATTGTTTAATATGTACACTATTCATTCTACTCTATTTAACTTTTTTTTTTTTTTTCTTTTTAAATATAGTCTCAGTGTTAATATCTTTTTATATTGTACTTTTCTTTTTAATGCATGGTTAATATTTATTATCCTTATCTTTACTGTCTTGCTGCTGTAACGCTGTAAATAAAGGACTATCTTATCTCATCTTACCTTAAAAAAACGACTTTTTTTTACAAGAAGTGTCATGCTTCTTGTAAATAGTGTAATGTAAATAGGCCAATTTACAATTCAATTTTTTAGCATTCCAGCTTCTACTACTTGAAGTCTACTTACAATAAGGCACAAAATCACAAAACAAAGTATTGACGTATAGAACTTTATCATTCAATGAATGGAGTGTGAATATGTTTATATGTGTTATTGCCTCAGTGTTTGCCATAAATTAAATCATACTGAAAAAACAAAACAATTAACACATCTACATTAGGTTTACTGAAACCAGCTTTTTCTTCATAACTAACCTACTTTTTCCCAACATGGGTCAGCTGATCTGTGTGGTTGAATTTTCCACTGTAGAAACTGCGCTAATGTGTCCACATTAGAAACATGGAGTAATGGGTTTGCTCCAGTACTTCTGTGCTGTTTAAAATGACTAACACTGGTTGCACTTTTTCTGTACTTTGTAACCAACCCCACAAAATCTGCCCCCTCCAAAAAAAAAGAAGAAAAAAGAAGGAACGTTTAATTGAGCTGGAGGTGTGACGTGCAGCCACTCCATCACAGAGTGGGGTCGGCCACTCCGACCTTGTGGCACACACAATGTCACATCCTTCACATTTCAATGACGTCCTCTGAAGTGGCTTCATACCTCAGCCGTACACATGCACTCACACCTACGCGGGAAAAACAACGGAGAATGCAACATTCTCACCTGCTTCATACACACGTTCATGCCCACACATGCATTCTATGTATATCCACACATCAAACGTATGTATGTTTGTATGTATGTATGCGTTTATGTACGACGTGCACTCACATACTGACACTCACTCATAACCTCACACTGCCATCACACTCCTCCTCGCCCACGTGGATGTGATACACAGAGGCTGCACGACTTACGCTGAAACAACAGCCTTTTGTTTGGATAAGACACACTGATTACAATAATTGAGGATTACCTAGATTATAATTCACATTTCCATTGTGTTTTTTATGTCAATAAAGACACAGTCATTATCACATCCGTGTGATGAGAGAAAATTAATTTTGATTATGGGGTTCATAGTAGCCACTATGAGATCTATCATTATAGACAGTTTGTGTTATAGACAGTGTTTACAATATTACTTCAGTAAAAGTCTTAAAGTATATGACATTTACTGTATTTATAAGTGTCAAATGTAATTTTCTGATATAAAATGTACTTACGTTTTAGAAAGTAGTAGAAGAAGAGTAAAGATTGAGTCATGGTAGCTGTTGTGGGTTCAATTCCTGGCTCTGCTAGTGTATATGTGTCCTTGAGCAAGACACTTAACCCCATGTTGAAGCATGTGAGCAGCTCATCAAGACTAGAAAAGCTCTATATAAATACAGACCATTACCAACTCTCCTTCTCCAGATTGTATTAGGTAGTAACGAGTAACAAAGATAGTTAGAGGAAATGTATTGAAGTAAAAGTTGTTGGGAAAATAAATAAAGTAGATTCCAGATATGTGAATGTTGTACTTATTTGTATTTGTTACATTACAACACTGGTTATAGACCACATTCAAACTTAAGGTGTCTGTGTTTATAATCTCTGTGATTAATCTCATTCTAATAATAAAATAATAATAATTTCATTCAATAATCCCTGAAAGGTTTCACTTCCTTATTATCAATGTTTATATTCGTTATTATGTTATAAGTGTAAGGAAACCCAATCTGAATATTTTACCTGCTCCGTCTGCTCTTTATTCATTTCTACAGTCATCTGGTTGATTACTGTAGAAATGATTCCTCGGTCCAGAGACGCAGAGGGAACTGTGAACATGAAATCAATACATATTCTTAAGAGACTAATACACATGTGAATGTCCCAGAGGAGACGATCGATGGCAAAAAAAATAATGGATGCAGCCATGATTATTAAATAAATCCTCCAATGAAATGACAGAAATGATGGATGCGTTTATAAATCTATTTGCATGTCTTTTTTTTTGTTTTCCCTCTTTTTGTAATGCTGTCTTTCCGTTGTTCAGTTTATTTCAGAAATATTTGGAGATTTATGAAGAAAGAAAGAATAGCAGAGTAAAAGGTGAACTGAATTAAGGGAAACCAGGTGGAGATAAGAAAAAAGAACAGTGGATTTGGAGGAGTAATCTCACCGCCATGACCTGTATGCCTTCAGATAATGAATAAAAGGTTTTTAGCGGATTATGGGAATGATTCACTGGCTGTTGTCACTCTCACACTGAATGTCATGTCACTGTGACACAGAAGGCCATGGAAGAGGGAACAGATATCACAGGAGCTGTCAAAGTGACGTCAAACGTCTTCTTTTGACATGTTGACCACATGTCCTGTAGACCATCTACTGCAAACCAATGAAGGCCAGAGTGGAGACGAATTATATCAACCTTTATTTAAAGGGGCCACAATTGACTTACTGTAATTGTACCCCGTCTTTCGTCCCATGTTAGCTGGGATTGGCACCAGCGACCCCTGTGGCCCTCATGTGGAGGATAAAGGGTGTTTTGGTCGCCACCCACCAATGGTTCAAACACAGATGCTAAAATGTTAAAATACACATAACTGAAAGTGAAAAGGAAGATGAAGATGTGTCAGCGTCAGTCGATGGATATTTAAAGGTGAAGTAAGTAGTTTATAGTGCCATCTAGAGGAGAGGCTGAAATTTACAACAAAGAACTGCTCCTCTGCTCACCCCCTCCCTTCCCTGACCGCTACGGTGTCCGCAGCCGGTCAAATGTCGTCCTCGCCGTCTTTCTCCGTGTCAGCAGATGAGGTTCGTGAGGCGAAGGAGAGGGCGAGCTACCGCGGCCGTAGCAGAGGAAGCGGAGAGAGAGGAGGCGGGACTTCCGCTACAAGTAAAGCGACGCTTGATTTGTTCTCTCGCGTTTGTCCTTACAGGCTCCAGTAGGAACATGGCGTCTCGATGCGAACAGTGGCTATGCAACTGCGGCCCGCGACCATGTTATTTTACATGACTTTTTGAAACACTACGAAAATGAAACAAAAACTATTATACAGCGACTGGACAATGCAGGATCACATAATATGTATAAAAAAAGTGGATTTTGGGTTATATAAACCCATAAATACTACACAGTGTCCCTGTAACATACACGGTTTAATTATCTGCTAAAGCAGTAGATGGATGAATTAATAGCTCCTCGTTTCATTTTCAGTAACCATTATAAAAACTGGTGGTCACTTCTGTATAAACATCCCCTTCAAGTTCTGTGTCAGATTTTAACCCATAATTAATCTACTGTAAGATAAACAAATAAAGGCCAGGGAGGTCAAGCAGATTTTTATTTCTTTTTTTTAATAATGATTTCAATCATGGTTCAAAAGTACTTTATAGTACACTTACACAATGATCTTTGTAATGGCAAAACAAATAAAAAGCAAAAAAACATTTTTTTGTTTTCGAAAGTCCCCCCACCCCCACCCCCACCCCCACTTCACAGCCCTGATAACTGAAGGACACATTGAGTTTACATCCCAGTAAGAAGAAACATATCATGAGAACCATGTCATGATTAAGAGCTGTAAGTTAAGAGTTAATGAATCTATTTCTTCTTTTTTGCTTTATTACAGGTTGCCCGAGCTCTTTAATGGTGGCGACTTTACAAATCCACCTGTTAGTGCCAAAGTGCTGTGGCAGCACAGTGCTTTTTTTTTTTGCAGAGAGGAGAAGGTGCTCAACCAAAGACAGAACTGTTGAAGAAAGACAGGAAGGAACATGTTTTCTCTGTCCAAAGACACACAGTTACTTTCAACATCAGCTTTCTGGAGGCTTGTGGTTCTTTACAGATCCCATAAATGAATCTGCTCTTGCATCTCATCTTTGCTCCTGCACCAGGCGAGAAAAGCAAGCATGAGATGCAGTGACACAGTCAGTGCAACATGATTCCAAAAAAGTCAGAGGATATCAAACATTAGCCGTCATTGTTTGAAATCAAGTCAGCTTATACTTTCAGCAAAAACTGAACACAAAGTCCAATGTGTTAAAAGTAGTCTGAGTAACACCGTCCATTCTGCCTCTGGTTTATAGCTCACATTGGCCAATTTTGACTGAGGAGATATTTAATCAGGGAAGGAGAACTCTGCTCACCAATACTGCCGTCATTCTTATTACCAGGTCTATTGGGAGCCTCCCAAAAAAACAACAACCCGCGAACGAGGCCTCAGTGTCGACAGTTTGGACTGCGGCACAATCAGAAAGAATTCATCAAACTGTTTTTAATTACCCAGGCATCTAAAGCTTATTCGTGAGCAAAATATGTAGTAGTCGATCATAAAATCCACCTTGAATCAGACTTCTAAAAGCATCCGCCTCCCCTACGTCATCAACCTCGAAAAAGCCACTTAGAAACATACATTTTCCAAACTGCTAAACCCACATCCTCTCACATTCTACACTTCACAAATCTGAGTGAAAATATGAAGCAGGTAATCAAATATCCAAATATAAACACGTCCTCCATAATCACACACTGACGTACGTCATCGAATTACATTCTACATTTCTGAACACCAGAGAGAAAAACAGCAAAACAGAACAGAAAACTTGTGTTCATAAAAAAAAAAAATTGCTGTCAAATATTTATGAAGGTGATTAAACACTTCAAGGTTTCCTTTAAAAAATGACATATTTAAGCCACTTTAATCACGTTGTCTTTGTGTCGATACAGCTCCAGTTTAACTTTTGTCGTGTTCATTCACCCCAGCTAATAATAATAATAATAATAATGACAATAATAATAATAATAATAAAAACAGTAGCACCTGAAATAAAAAAGATGTGAAACAGTTGGCACTGAGTGGAAGAGCTTATGTTAACACAGTGATAAACTACTGAAGGCTGGGGATACACTGCAATTTAACCCTGACTGTTTTGTTCTTCTGTTATTACATTACTACACAGTGTCATAAGTATTGATTAATAATTGTTCATTTGTGCCAGGGGGAGAATACATACTTTGGAATTTAAGTCTGAAATAAGAATCTGAACTCTTAGACTCTAAGGTCAGAGGCGTTACCCGCAACCAAGCTGCTATTGGTTAACACCAGCTGTCAATCACACTGGTGTCCATTCCTCTAAATGGGACAAACATTCACAGAATTGACATTATGATCTGTTGGAGACCTGCAACTAGCAAATGATACGATAACCTGACGGAGATGTTTTCTGAAGTTAGAAATCAAGTGAGAATTTGCCATTCAAATATAAGTTATTTTTGCAACCAGTCGCCCCCTGGTGGCTATGAAATATATTGCTACTTCTGGGTTGGTTTCAGAGAGGAAACCAGAATGTCCAAATGAAATAAGGGTTGAGTTAAAGTTTGGGGCTGTAAAGAGATTGGGAAATATCATGATTTATAAACAGATTAGCTGCCTTTGACAAGAATAGTGAATTTAGTTTTTTGTTTGACCGCCAGTTGATTTCTGTGATTAACCAAGTTTATCTCAGGTCAGTGGGAAAAATGTAAACTTCCCATCTATAGGCAACATTCATCTCCTTAAAGATATCTCTACCACTCTACAGTCAAACGCTGTTCAAAGATCATCAGAATTAAAGGTTCTGATTATGTTTGTGTCCACAGCAGTGATCGAAAGAGGACAATCTACATTATGTAAGCGATGCGAAAAGCATAAAAATCATCTATTTCTTCGATAACCATGAACGCCCATGTCATATGGAGTAGTACCACAGATCAGACTTGCTTATCTAAATGAAATATATTTCACAAACCATCAATATACAATACTGAAAATTCTTGCCTAATCTGTCTGCAGAAAACAATACCTCCATCATACAGACCTGCTTAATAAATCACACTTCTACAAATCTCCTGAAGTCAAAATAAACAAGTAAACACTCTCTTCTCTTACCTATAATCAATGCAATACAGAATCTAACTTCTTAACCACAACTCCGCCTCCTCTGCGCTGTATACTGCAACACACTCTATTGGCCGAGGAAACAACCACATATTAAAACACACACGCCCTTTACTCAGCTATAAAAAAAAAAAAGCGACATTCAAATCAGCAGCTTTGGACAAACTTACAAAAATACTATTAATTAATCATTTTTAAAACATCTACTCGTCACCCCTCTGGATTCATCAAAGCCTGTCGGACATTTCATACTCAGGGACTGCGATATGTATCGTTTGAAAAATGCCAAAAGGTCAAAATGCCATTCGTTAATCCTTAATGTCAGATAGATTTAAGCAAATTAAGTTTAAAGTCAGTCAGAGCATTATTTGTGATTGTGAAAATTTATTCTATTTTTTATTTATTTTTTTTTAATTAGCCTTAATTCTAAATAACCGTTACTTTCTTAGGGACGTGCATCGGTTTCATCGGATCACTATGGAACAACACAAAGAAAATCATTTAAAATGAATGCATTTAGCTTTATTTTACTAGAATAGGGTTAGATTTTATTTTATTTTTTTAATTGTGCTTCCCAACCTCAATTTCCCCTGAGTCGAGAAATATCTTCATTCTTTTTTGGTTACGTTACCCGCCAGTGACACTTGGTCCTGTTAGCATAACTGTTAGCAAAGATGGCGGATACTGTTTACATTCTAGGAATGAGGTCCCGTCCCCCTATGATAGGGTCTAAAAAGAGCGGAAAAGTGTCACTGGTGGGCACGTAACAAAAATATTAATGAAGATATTTCTCGACTCAGGGGACACTGTGGTTGGGAAGCACAATTTTTCAAAAACACTTCCCCTATTCTGGTAATACAAAGCTAAATGCAAATCGGTGAAGTATTCTTTTAACCTGAACTACCTCTCACCCATCAAATATCTTCTGTTTTACCAACTCTATATAAGTTGTTAAAACATAAGAAACTAATTATATCAACAGTTAGCCTCACAATCATAATCATCATCATGACACCGTCACAACAGGGTGACAAAACCAACAGAGATGACCCCACAGAGATGTCAGGGTCACCTTTAATCCCCGTTAAGGATGACAGGCTGTAAATCCAGCACATAGCACAACAAAATCTACATTCTAAACAGAAATAACCCCATTTTTATTTATCTGGCAAGATAAAGTGGAAACAGGAAAAGCCTGGTTAAAAGCCTTTACTGTTCAAATTGTCATCCAGAGGCTTTAAAATCCAATGACCTTGGTTCCGTTTGCCTTCTATCAGCAAATAATAAACATGTCTGGATTTTTGAGAGCAGGGATTATCAATCCAATTCTTTAGAGTGCATTTATGAAAGTATAAGTGAACTGACAGCATGGACGTCATCTGGAGATCATCTTCCTGGTGAGCATAAGACTTAACTCATCATCATCATCATTATCCTCATCATATTTGTAATCATTGTGTTTTTTTGGCGAGAATGTGAAGGGAAGATTATAACGTGGTGGGAGCTTGTTGTGGCGTGTAGTGAATTATTTCCCTGTGTGAAAGTGTTTTGCATTACATTTCCAAACCAGAAAAAATATTGTCATTGAATGTTAGGATCCAGGTGTGGAAAATCTCAGATTAATCAACATTTTTGGTAATACATTTTCAATCTATAGATTATTTTTCATGTCATTTCGCTTTGGTTTCATGTGTCAACAACAAACCAAATGCTCTTTTTTCAGTATAACATGATAATCTGACTTTTGAATCTGCATTTTGCTGGTTTGAATATTCGTCGTACGCCGTCAGTGGTGTGATTATGATAGAAGGTGACGTCACAGGACTGCGCGCTTCGAGTGAGACAGCAGTTGATGTGATCACTGATTCCTGTCTCTTTCTGCAGAGGCAGCAAACCACTGTGGAGCCTGATAACAGGGAGCTGAAATGCTGAAGCAAGCTCCCAGCATGTTACGAACCCTTTCAAAGACAGCAGCGGAACATAAAATCCCTGGAAACAATTCAAAAGTTTCACTGTTTTGTTCCTTCTTTTTGATCGGCAACCAGATAAAACACAGATAGATGTACAGGTACTGTTATACCCAAGATGTTAATTGTGCGTATTCACTTTTTCCAAGGACCCAAGAAGAAATTCATTCTCTTGCTTCAAATTGCAGAGACCAAACAAAAACTAGCCTAAAATACAAATTAAAAGGTAACTTCCCAGCACCCATGCATTCATTAGATTGGATTCTTCTAAATCAGAGATTGGACCAAGAAAGGGACTACAAGCCCTCAAAGACTGCAAAAAATAAAAAATTAATTGGGAATCACAACTTTATGGCAACTAGACAATAATAAATATCTCCATTTCTTTAAATATACTGTCGTTTTTAGAAAAACAAAGAAAGAAAAATGATTTAAGAAACCCCTCAGATGTGTTCCTTGTATACATATGGATAATATTGCTTTTACACTGGAAATGCGGAGTAATTATATAGTATAGAAAATATCCAAAACAATATAAACAGTTTTACATTTACTTTTGTTTTTTTTAAGAAACACACTATTAAACTATACCCTCTCTAACCCCTTTGGCACAATAATTATATTCATATTAATTATTACAGTGTTGAATTACAGGACATTTGAATAGGAATAGTCACTCACACATTCAGAGTAGTAACACAGTTTCTGTAGTCGTAACACATATCGGTACTGTATGTCATACCATAGTTCAAAAACAGAGATTTTTTTTCTTTTTTCACCTGCAAATAAATGTACTCTGAAACAAAAACAGAATTGCATGCCCTTATTATTTACAGAATCACGTTGTCTGAGTTTGTTCTTGCTGGCTACTGTAGAGCAGAAATACTACATTAAAAAAACAAAAAACATGGAGAGCATGATGGAAAGGTAACGCTTTGTTCTTGTGAACCCAACGGCCTAATTATTTTCCACTTCAATTTGTCACACCAATCCACGTCTTTGCCACAGAAAACCTTCTCCAGATTCTTTGTTGCTTTTTTAAATTTCCCCAGTGTTTTCTGCTGCGGAGGGAGCCGACACAAGGTCGAGGTCCGATTTCTCAAAAGCATCTTAGTGAATGCATTCATTGGCACATTTGAGATCCCAGCACAATGACGAGTACTCTCAACTTCTGTTTCAGTGTTGGCACGAGACAGCACAATACGCCACTCATTAGTGTTTCAACCGAAAATGTGAAACTCGATGTATTCTGGACTAATTTTACTCTAATTTCAATAATAGAAAGTCATTTTCTCCATATAAACAAACCCATGCCTCCTTAAAAACCACTCGCAGTACATACTACTAAGTGACTTTGCCAAAAAACTACTTTGAAAGAAAAGTATTACCGCCTGGATTACTTCCAACACTTTTTTCCAATCCAGGAAATAAGCGATTAGTCTCACGATGCCAAAACGTACTTTAAAGCAATAGAATGGATCTGCTTTGTTGCTGAGAGTGAAATGAAGATCAATATCACTGTCAAGTCCATCCATTTAATATAAAGCTGCAGCCAGCAGCAAGTTGGCTTAGCATAAACACTCCAAGGAGGAGGAAATAATGAACTTGGCAGCGGTCTTTTTCTGCCCACCAGCACCTCGATCGCTCAATAATTAACATGTCAGCAGACCTGAGACTTTAAGGTTTTCACCTGAATCTCAATCTTCTCATCTCCCTCTCAGCAAAAAAGCATTTTTCATATAGCGAAATCAAGATATGTGTGGTTTTGTCATTGGCTAAACTGGACGTCAGTTATTTGCTACCGGGTTTTTCTCGGGAAACTAACGACAAAGTTTGAGTTTGACTGGTGAATTAGCTGATTAGCTTTTGAGCCTCTTTTTTTTGTGTGTGTGAAAAGAATGGCGACCTTTATAAGGTTCTTAGCACCTGCACGACAGACGACTCTGGTCGAGGTTGACGAGGCTCTCTCTCCCAGCGTGAATTTGTCAGTCTACGCCCGCTAACAGTAAGGATGATTGCGATTCAAATGAATGGCATTGAAACCATTTTTCTTTGATGAAAGCGAGGGACACAATTAGATTAAATGTCATGACTGGTATCCAACTAAATTCAAACACTAACAATCAGCTTTGAGGTCAGGTTCCTTCCAATGATCCACCTGCTTAAAAGTGTACTGACAACCCTAACCCAACACCCCTTCCCCTCCCTCTTTCTCAAGACACAGGCTGAGAGGTACAAAAAGGTTTGGTCCCGACTGCTTCAGGAATCATGTAGAAAATATACATTCAAACTTCTGAAGAAAACACACGGAAGGAGTAGAAAATACTGGAAAAAAAAGAGACAACAGTGAGAGGAAAAAGAGGGATTGAGGAAAAGAAAGGGAACAGACGAATGAGTCAGAAGATGCTTTTGTGAGACACTTCTTCAGAATAACATACAGTCTGGTATGTTAACACAATGCACTTTAGTCAGATGCGTGTTGGATTTCACCGTTAAGAAAAATCCACAACCTCTCAGTATTTACAAATGTTGTTCCATAATGTTTGTATTTGTGTGAGTAGATATATACGATCGCCTCCATATGGATGTTGGGATTCTCACCTCATTATCTCTAGTCATGTTGCCATTAAACTGAGTAACAGTACAAACTGATGCACACACACACACACATATTCACAGTCTCTAATTAGTGGATAGCCATGTTACCTTAAGGCCACGAGCCAAACCTAAACGATTCATAGCCGACCAGAATGATTTGTTTTTTTGCCGTTCTCCTGGCCTGACGTGTGAGAGACAGTGCTAAGAAAAACACAACATGACAAAGGCTCTCTTACACTTACATCTCACTGCGAACATGTAAACACAAACACAGCTTGGTTTCATTCACCAACCAGTGCTTCCATGACTCCTCTACTTCAGGTTTTTACTGCATGTAGGGACTAATGGATTTCAATCCATCCGTCCTCTCTCCTCTGTGTGACCTGCTGTTTTTTTTGGATGCTCCTCTTCACTTACGCGTTTTCAGAACTCGTCGTCTCTTGCCTCACAGTGAGGATGAACTCTGGCTGTAGTTTCTGAGAGTGAGCATGCTAAACCTGGGCGAAGGAGGAGACGGGGGAGGGTGGGAGGGGACCGGGGGGAGACACAGCTCTGTCTCTGAGACGGGTGAGCCACTGCTGGACGCCAGAGAGTCACGGAAGGGCGACGGAGGAGTCAAAGCAATAAGCTCCTCGTCCAACTCTACCCTTCTCAGAGGGGAGTTGCTCAGGCAGCCGACCAGGCCTCCTCGCATGGGGGAGAGAGAGGGGGAGGCCTGGGAGTGAGGAGGTGGCAGTGGGTAAGGTGAAGGAGGAATCGGGTGTGCGAGGCAGCCACCCCGGCCACCTAGGCCGGACTCGACGGATGGGAGGGGCTGGACGTCTGCGAAGGTGGTAAGGGTTGGGGGCATCTGGAGTTCACGGGGCAGCAGATACGGGTCGGTGGGCTGAGGAGAAGGAGGCGTTTGTTTGTTTGAGTGCGAGTGAGTCGGCGAGGGCGAAAGCATCATGCTGTTGAGCTCGGTGATGTTGGCCGTGAAGCGATTCACCACGCAGCTGATCTGATCCATCAGTGAACTCTGGGGCCGCGCCGTGTAATCGTCCACAATCACCAGACGGCCGTCGCTCCCAGTGACGACAGAGCCGCTGCTGGCGCGACCGCAACTGCTGCCGCTGCCGCCGCTACATATGCTGCTCGTGTACGTGGGAATGCCAACCATGTAAGGCTCCTCCCCTAACCCTGTTCCGAGCCTCTGGCTGACCGTGCTGATTGGCGAAGGCGTCTGCGGCCGATATGTAAGGGAGTAGCGCTCCTCTGCTTCAGAGAGGTCATACAGAGTCTTGTCTGCGCCAGCGTCAGAATGGGTGGGCAGGGAGGACATGGACGGGAGGGAGGGCAGAGGGACGTGAGGGGGCAAATCACCCCCACCGCAGTAACGTTCCTCAGAGGTTTTGGAGAAGGGCTTGATGACGGCAGTCTGATTATTCTCCTTTCTCTTGATGTGGAAGGACAGCCGCTGCCACAGGTGGTTGCCACGTGAACTGCTCCGCTCCGTCTGCGCCCAAGATACAGATTTACCATTGGAGCTGGAGAACCAAAACAAAGAGTGGGAGTTAGAGGTGAATTAATGTACTGTTACCTTCAAACTTGTTGCGATAAATAATATGAGCCTATTGTTTATTATCAGTACGAGTCTCTCTTTAAGACAGTGTGTCATTATGTACAAACAATATTTTGAAAGTCATAGTTAATTCCTATTACAAGCTGCGAAACTGCGACCAAAACAAAAACACACGTGGCAAATACCTGACACAGTGTGGTATAATGCTGGAGGAGTGATGTCACTTTAAAGACACAGACATTATTTGGCTCTAGCATAGAAGTAAGACTTCATATGTGGAGTAATTTCAGTACAATTCATTTCTGCTCTATTTTTCCCCCAGCAGATTGTTCTTCATTTTTCTTTGTCAGGTTAAATCTTCCTCTCTATTTCTGGTCCTTGCAGAGTCTTCTTTTTTTGTTTTTTTTCCACTTTTCTCTGCTTCACATCAGTCACAGTACACAGTCCTCACGCTTCTTTCTCCCTCTTATTTTGTAGCTGGGTTAATGAGTGTGATTAATCTATAGTGGGGACTTCTGATTAAACACCACAGTGCTATGGCTGGAGGTGAGAAGCACTCAAATCAGATGGACCGACGCCTACGCACACACATATACACACACTTAACGAAATCCACATACATGTATCCATATGCTGCATAGGTCAACCTGCACCTACACACCCACAGTGATGTGATCTGTTTAATACATCTCATAGTAAGTGCCTGTTACAGTGTGGCTTTGGAACAAACCAGACCTCCTACTGGCAGAAACATGTTGCAGTGTCCTTGTTTGCTCTATTTTATTACATTTGTGTCCAGCTCTGAGGGTGGGCTTTGAAAGGACTGTTGGATTTTTGGACATTAAGCAGGCAGGGGCAGAAAATGTGCTGACTTCCTCTGAGATGAGGTTACAGTGGGCTAAAGTAGGCTAAATGATAATTTTTCATTCATTCCATCTCTCTGCAGCTTCTGCCCCATTTTCTTCAATCACTCACTCTCTCTCTCTCTGATGAAGTTCCATGTCTGTGTAATCTGGTTCATAAAGATATCCTGTTGTAGTCCAACACGTTTGTTTGTTAAATTTCCTTCACAAGCTCTGATTAAAAACAGGTGATGCCCCGCAAACCTGTGACTTGCGTGGCGTTACAGGCCTGAAAATAGTGCTTAGAGCTCTGACATACCATGGTGATGGATGGCACTTTCATTGTTCAAACATAACAAACATGTAAGTATGTGACCATGTAAGTATGAAACCAGCAACAAACCAAGCTTTGCGTGTTCACCATTGAATGAAAATGGACAAGGAAAACTGCAGAAGAACTAAATCGTGACTGTACTTCTTAACAAAGACAGAGGCTTCTGGTCATGCGGACGCCAATCCCACTTCTGCTATGCGAGCAGACACGTTAGCGTTAGCATTTAAGCTAGCGGACGTATGCTAATCACACTGGCAATAACTCAGGATGTCCCTCGGGCCCAACTTGTTGTTGGTTTTGCCATGGCTGGGCCATGGTTAGTTTGTTAAGTTGGCTCCAACTACTTTTCTTTGCTCAGAAACGGAGCGATCTCCAAACCGTAGAGTCGTTAAAAGAATTAACAGCGTTGTTATATCCCAAACTATCCCTTTTATGTCTGCTGAGGGTATACCCAACTCTCTACAGAAGGTCAAATATTTGTTTCCCACTGTTTGCATGACTTTTGAGGGTTGCGAAAGTGTCTCAAAGGTAACTGCTTACAGCAATTACTGCCAATTACCACCATGCACAGAGGGAGAGGAAGATAAGAACAAAAGATGGCAACATTCATGAATTATCTCATAAGAGTATGATCGAAATCTTGCTAACCAAGCAGGGTGAGCTGGAATAACCTGCTGACGGACGTAAATGTGTTCTTGCGATTTTTTTTCTCCGAATTCAGTCTGCGAAGCGACTGTGCATCACTCCCTTTGTAGCCTTTGATCGTTCCCTTGTCACAGAAGATGGCTTGTGGATGGCCTCAAGCCTGGTGTGAAAGCTATTAGATCTTTTTCACCCTTTCACATTATGCCTTTAGCGTTTTCTCCTCTCATTCTGCTCCTCATCTCCTGTGTCCATTCTCACCATCCATTTTCTCTCCCTCAGTATTCTCCTTACGCTGCCTTCTTCTGTTCATTCTCATCGCTCCCATTTGCCTCATCTGCATTAGGCAATTGTCTGCAGTTCACATTAGGGTCAGGAGAACAGTCAGGGCAACTAAGTGGAGTTCAGACAATCAATTTCTCTCTCACACAGACACACACACACACACACACACACACACACACACAGTCTAATTGCAGAAATGGTGCCTTGGACGGTGACTGAGGCGTAACCTGGCGATCACTGACAAAAAAGAATATGTGTTGCACACAGTCACACACAGGTTTGTGCAGCTTTCCTTTTTAAGACTGACCTAACCACAACCTCATCTCCAACCTTAATCATAGCCAGTTAATGCCTAACCCTATAACCTAACCACAATTCACATCTAACCTCTACACATGATCAGTTTCTCAGACAATTCTTATTCATAGGGCTCAGGGTTTGACCAGAAAACACACACACACACACACACACACACACATACCTGAGTGTCTCTCCAGTAGAGCCTCTACGTTTCCACAGGTTAACCAGACTAGAAGAGCGGCTGGCTGCTGAGGAGGATTTGCCATCACCCACGTGCATGCGCACCACTGTGCTCGTGGTAAAGGCACTACGCACGTTCCGCTCTGGTTTGGCTAAAATGATGTACACCTGATACGAGAATAAAACACAAAATATGTTATTTTAAGGTGCCATATGTAAGAATGTGGCCAAAAACGGTTACTACATTCAAATTCAAAATACCAAGGTCTTTTAGGTTTCGTTTTCTGACCTAACTGGCAACCCGTGGTTGCTCGGCAGCTGAGACTCTACTGACTGCAATGATTGGTAGACGGCGGTAGGTGGCGCCACATGCCAAAACATGATCTCAAAACATGAACATGATTTGCAGTCTGCAAAACATTTTTTTTAATGCAAATATTTTGGCTGTACTGTTGTTGTTGGTGAGTTCAGTTTGTTATATGAACATTATTCCTGAGTCTCTGTGACATATTAAGAGGATTTTATGGCCAGTTGCTTTAGATTTATTACATAATGCACCTTTAACAATATCTTTATCTTTATTTCATCGTGTTTGAAAACAGCGCTAAGGCTGAAGGATTTTGAATAAATATCTAATTGCGATATGAAACATGTTCTCTTCAGTCTGTAGAGTAAGATGTGTAAACATCAAGACAATAATGAATCTAAAATTATATTATGACACACTTTGGCTTTAAGAAATATCGCAACTCCTGCGATTTGAAAATTGCAGTAGGCCGTATTGTGATTCTGAAATAATGTTGATTAATTGTTCAGCCCTAAACAGTGCTGTTGTCTTGCAGCAAAAATACCAGGGTTCACCGAGGTCACCTGACAAGCTCCTAAAACTCAATATTTAGGGAGACTGACAAGTATGAGGAAGTAAATAGACCAATCATTGCCTTACCTTGGGTACGAACATACAGCACAGAGCCACAGTGGCACTGAGGCTGACACTGAAGCACATGGTGATGATTTTGTAGTTGGATCCAAAGTAGATGGGTACAAAGGCCAGCCAGATGATACAGGTGGTGTACATCGTGAAGGCAATGTACTTTGCCTCATTGAAATTAGCTGGGACGTTGCGGGTCTTAAAGAGAGATAAAGAAAACAACAGTCAAGCACTTCTAGATAGCTGCTGATCTGTTCCTGTTTATTCTGCCTTAAATCCTGAAAATAAAAAAATGCTTTTTAATTTGATGTCTCCACAGACTGCACTTTAGTGAAACATCGGGTCATAACCCCATCAGAGTTACAGCAGTTTACTTATACATATTCTTTTGCTGATGTTTTTGTAAACTCTAAAAGTCAATTTGCTGCGAGTGCAGAACATTTCAGCTTTTGTGCCTTTTTACCATTCGTCTCTCACAGTGTGCAGAAAATAAGTAGCTGCAGGGCACTGATTATTAAACACTGACTTTTTAATGTTTGTGGAAACATTTTTTTTTTTTATTTAGTGCTCAGAGGGAGAGCAGCAGTAAATAAGACGGCAGTTTCATCTTTGCTTTTCACATAATGACTGTGTGTGAGGCAGCTGTAAGACATGTCATCGTGTATGGGACCATTTTTGCAAACCAGGAGTAAAAAAAACTGGAATGAGAACCATTTGGATCTCATTTTACCATTCACAAAACATTACAGCTGGTTACTCATCAAAAACCTGGTTCAGGACTCTGACAGTGTTCATAAAACATATACATTCAATACATCATTAAACCGACCAATGGCCCAAACTAGGGATGTCCCGATAACACTTTTTTTGTGTCCGATACCGATATCACATACTCGTACATACTGATACCGATATTATTCCGATACAGTCATTTTAGACCCATTTAACCCATTTATGAACTATGACGACACACAGTCTGTGCATAGTGAAGCATGCCATATATAGGATTTTTGGATTGTATCAGATTTTACATTTTTATCCGTCCGATATCCGAGTGATTCTGACCAATATCGGACCGATACTGACCAATACCCATGCCTAGCTTGAACCACATGCGTCCTTCAAGCTTTGATTGTCAAGTCATCCTGTGAAGATTTGCTCAGTACATTATAACACTTCAGCTGTGTACCTTAAAGGCATAGAAGGTGCAGCTGAGGATCAGAAGGCCATTGTACCCCAGTGGAGCCACTACACCCAGGTTAGTGGTGTTGCAAATGAGGTTGACCTGGCGGATGCTAGGGTAGTCATGGATCACCTATGAAGACAAGAGGAGGGAACACGAACACTGAACACGGCTTTTGCTTCAAATCCTTTTCTTTGTTGCCTGTTTCTAGAGTTTACCCTTCCTCTCACAAGTGAAAACCACACACACACACACACACACACACACACACACACACAGCTTACACGTGGTCCCTCCATGAGGAAGAGGGCGACGATGATGCCCAGCTGCAGCAGAATGAGGAGGAAGGCAATGATGAGCTGAGCACAGGCAGACATAAAGCGAGGTTTCTTTGTACAGATTTTCTTCTTGCTGCCTGCCAGGATCCGAGCAATGCGGTTTGTCTGGGGGATGAGAGCACACACACCATTGGGACATTTTTAGAAAACTGTACACTGAACTATTATTGTACCTAGTGTATATTATGGCCGTCTGCTTTCTTTTGCTGCTTCTGTCCGTATGGAGACATCATTGGAAAACACTTCAATTGAAAGAAAAATTGCAGCTCGCAGGAGACAAAATAAAGTGCTATAAACTCTGGATAATTTCTTTTGGGAGAGCTTCTGCACTTCACTGACATTAATAAATCAGAACTCTGTGTTACAGAAGCTTATGCCCAACAGAATATGCCTTTGTCATAGCTTGTGGTGTTGGGTGGCCATATCCCTTCAGTCCAATCCATAGAAAAGTGAGTATCTGCAGTATCAGCTGAATATCACACTTTTTTTCCTCATACAGCACTGCTTACAGCCACAAATGTACCCGTTAGAGACACACAATAACTAAGCAGTTACTAAGTGTGAGAACCACCGATATATCTTATCTCCAGCATGCTGGATATCTGACCCAACTTAAGCAATCTCAACCAATCAGAGACATGGATGGGGAGACGTTGGCTGAATCCAGAACAGGAATTTCACAGTAGTTCATCAAAGCCTTTAAACTTCAAACACGCTGCAGCCCTGTTTCTTAATTCTGAATGCAGTGCTTACCTTAGTAACAAGCGCAGAGTAGCTCATGGCTGGCGATAGGCCTATTCCCAGTCGTTGGAGGTAACAGTGGATGACGTGTGGTTTCGCTATGAGGGTGAAGGTACACAGGTAACCCAAACAGATCCCTGCCAGTATGATGTAGCACAGCTCTCTGCTGGACGACTTCACTACTGGGGTGTCCCGAAACCTGAAAATAAACAATATTAACTATCAAGACACCCAGGAATCATGAGGGGAAACATGGGTTTGTCCAGTGTGCGTCTCCGTCTAGTGCCCTTACTCTCTGTAGTCATGTACACTTCTGAGAGCGGAGATTTACCTGATGAAGACAGCAGTGACAAAGAATGTGGCCATTAGACCGAGGCAGGCGAAGACCACAGCGGCAATTGGTTCAGGGTCGCCCCACCGCAGGTATTCAACTGGGATTGGGTCACAGCCTAGGAATACGGAGATGCATTTCTTAGAGTAAAATTGACCAGGGTGAGGGTAGAAATGAATAGATGTATGGGCGAGGATGGCTATGGAGTCCCAGCATTTGTGTGGATGAAGGAAAACCAACAGGGGTTAAATTGCGAGGACGGGGACGCAGAGCTTTGTTTGAGGTATGCAGGCAGTAAAAAGAGAATGAACCATACTTTTGGCAAATGTTCATCTGTATTCAACTTATTCTCGCTCTTGCCCTGTCTTTTTTTTTTTCTGACACCCCATTTTACATTTAGGCTTTGGCCAACTTCTAATGTTGAATTCCAATTCCTCAAACCCTCAATCTCAAAAATGTGCGCTCCCGCTAGTGTAAGTGTTGTCCCGATTCTCAGAAGAATTAAGTTGAGGGGCAAATTTAAGGGCTGCATCGCCCTCAATATTGAGATTTTCCAAGACCACCCTTGGGAGTAAGGGCTACCCAGAATGCATTGCGTGTTTTGACAGAACAAAGATGGCGCCGAAAGCAGCGAAACGAGTACGCAGTCTGAAGACGTATCTGCATTTAAGGGGTGTCCCATTTCTAAGTGACAAAATAACCCTCAACGATTGGTTTTGAGGGCCAGTTAAGATTAAGGGTTGAGATAGAGGGTTAAGATTGAGGGTTAAGATAGGAATTGGCCAAATGACAGTGTACACAAACTTTTTTAAATAAATAACACACGATTAGGAAACCATTGATTACTATTTATAAAATGTTTTCAGTTTCCATTCATAAAACATGTCCATCCATTAGCAATGAACACACCACACCTGCCAACTGCTCTTTTGTCTTTGCAACATATGCTCCTTCTGCCCACTCTTCTCCCTCTGTTAATCCACTCCTTTCCTTCTTTACTGCTGCCGTCATTCAGTCCTGATCCATTCCCCGTCTCCTTTTTCTGTCATACTCATAAATCAGTCTTTCTTTTCCTCTTATAGCCATGCTTTCTCTCTTTACTCCTCCCTCCTTTCTCTCTAATCGTCTCCCTGCCTTCCTCTCTCCATCTCTGTCTTCTTCATGGGCACAGAGATAAAAAGCCATTAATTAAAGGGAAATTTTAATTATTATCCATCTTAACAACTTGATGAAGTTATCCAGCTGGTTGGTCTCCACATTTTTTCCAATCCACATCATCATTTCTTTTGAACACCTTTCTCCATATACATTTCTTTTTCTTTACCCTTCCCTCCCTTTTATTGTCTCTCTCTATCTCATGTATAAAAGACACACACCTGCTTACACTGTACTGCAAATAAAAAAAAAAGGGGAAGAGACACAACAAGTCAAAAGGCTAAAGACTAACAAGACTCAGGTAATTTAATGAATTTGTCTCCGAGACAGTGAATAAAGTTTATTAAATCGGTGATGTGTTTTGGTCTTGCGGCATCAACAATAGTAATAATTGAAAAGGAGTCAAGGGGATAGTAAACGCAGCAAGTAAATCAAGTAAAGCAGTTTGTAGAGGAGGCCAAGAACTCACTCATAAATAAACACATGAATAAATCATAAACTAAAACAATGCCAGTTCTTTGAAATCATGCAGTGTGTGCAGAAAACACAATCGTCCGACAATCTAGCGAGGCCTTCCATGTCACTAAGGACCACCCACCTGTGAAATGGGCGGAAAGTTCTGTCAATCTCTTTTTTGTCTCTTTCCTCATCCTCTCTCTTTCAAACTCAGGTTCGCCATCTCGTTAAGTTTCAATTTGGCTTTTCTCTCACACCGTCTTTGTCTTTTGTTGCCGTCTCCTAAACAACTCTCACATTGTTAACCGTCTTTTTCACACCTACTTTACCTCTGGTCCCTGCCACCTGAGACCTTGCTCTCATCCATTTCCTCTGGCCCTTTACTGCTCTCCTAACACACACACACACACACACACACAAGCTGTTTTCATCCCTTACTCTCCTTTCTTTTAGCCTGGGGAGGAGAGATCAAAATGTCTGCTTGAGGAACAGGGCGAGCAGTTTGTTTACACCTCATTATAACCCTTTTCATAAACCCCCCGCTGGGGGACACGCAGCATTTATTGTTGATGAATATGGTCGCATACACATACTCATACACGAACATGAAAACAAACACAGAAAAAGTTACACATGGATAATTTCTATCACGTTTTCTCTCCTTTCAATCTGTCATTTTGGCCCGTCAACCTCCTCTCTGTTGTTTCCCCCTCCTCTTTCACTGGTTCACTCCCCGTTTTAAGTGAAAGACGCTTCTGTCCCAGGCAGACATCATCAATCTGAATTTTCAACAGGGCTCATTCATGTTTTAATCATTGAGCTTGCCGAGGAGCTCGCGGGCATTATAATGAGCAGCTGAAAGCGTACAATATCCAACCACTTTGGACGCAGTGAAGGGGAAATACATTTTGATTGCGACTGTATTGTATTTGCATTGAAAGCTGCTCTTGATGCAAAATAATTAAACATCGGTGACCATGTCGGTGGCAAATTAAAGGGATGAGAAAGTGGGAGGAGAGGTGAGGTGAGGAGAGGTAAGGGAAATCAAAGGGAGGGTGAAACGGGGTTCTTCACCGTGTTTCTTTACATAATGAACG
The DNA here is from genome assembly GCF_963457635.1 of Microchirus variegatus. Classification (NCBI taxonomy): domain Eukaryota; kingdom Metazoa; phylum Chordata; class Actinopteri; order Pleuronectiformes; family Soleidae; genus Microchirus; species Microchirus variegatus. The sequence goes on along the minus strand of NC_139804.1, from coordinate 27,238,224 downwards.
TGTCGCAGGACTGATCAATATAACAACAATAATAACGCCATAATGGCAGAAAATACAAATCTATTTCCATGAAACCCCCCACACACATTGTACATACAAGCAAACAGAGTTATTACTTCCATGAGGCTACTGCCTGTTTACTTTCGGTTCATTAACACATTGTAGCGTTTCAGGTCAAGTATTTCCCCAGTACACAAACACAATATACAAACACTGACCTGTGAGGTCATCAGTAGGCCAGGAGCCCAGCTCACAGGCTCGACAGGTGTATTCGTCAAACACAAACTCGTTTTCTTTACAGGGCGTGCACGTCCAGCAGCAGCTCACCTCCCCTTTACGGATCACCTGGGAGAGGCAGAGTGTGCATCGTCTGTGATTATGTCTGATATGTATTATCATTCTGTTTTAAAGGAGTCATATTACCATATTTCTCCAAGTTAACCTAGTTCCCTGGTGTCCTAATGAACATGTCTGTGACATGCTTTGGTCAAAATACCATAAGGATGAAGCACCACAGCAGTTTAATCACCCTGCCAAAACAGCCCTGTTCAGAACACTCTGTTTAGTAGTATCTCTTTAGGTCCACCTTAAAAAAAAGTCAAACGAAACTTAAGGGACAGGAAATTACTGTACATATCAGCCACAGAGGCTACTGGTAGCTAACAGCAGTTAGCATTTGGAAAAGTGATCATATGCAGGCTCTAGCAGGCACATTGCTGTCATATATAACATGTATCCACTGGACAAATAAATCCTCTGAGGCTGGAAGTTTGTGTAGAACTCTGTGCTGCACTGTGGAGCCAAGAATAGAACTTTTCACGGACTTCCAGTTTTCGGATACCATTGCCCTTGCCAGCACTCTCGTGTGTTTTACGGACAAAGCGGAGCTCCGTGAGACAACAATTCCAGGAATTTAGCGTTTTGTGACATCCCAATGAGCGCGGATGTCAACATCGCATGTTTAATCTCTTGTACTTAGACTGAGGAGGACCACAAAAACATGAGTGAGTCATCTTTTTTCACACTTTGCTGACTGCGAGGGCCTCCAGAGTCCCAAATATAAGGATTTAAATGATTAAAAAGTTTATTTTGCATAATATGTCCCCTTTAACTTTTGTCAAAGAAGGTGCTTTGGCTGAAAAGGAACATTTAATTTGATCAACGTATGGAGACGAGCGGAAACAAAATGTTTACAATAATAATAAATACATGCGATGCTTTGTTTTTATAGGAAGCTCTGGTGTAATTTGAGTCAAGAAAACTACTCTGTTTTCCATCTCCTCTCAAGCATGCATTGCATGCATGGGGCAGCTGTGGCTCAGTGGTTGGGGCTTCGAGCTCGAGACCGGAAGGTAGCCGGTTCAATCCCCGACCAGTCCTCAGCTGAAGTGCTGTTGAGCAAGGCACCTAACCCCCTCACTGCTCCCCGAGCGCCGCTCACTGGCATGGCAGCTCACTGCGCTGGGTTACATGTTCTACACCTCACTGTGTGCTGTGTGTGTTCACTAACTCACTGCAGAATTGAATTTCCCCTTGCGGGACTTAAAGGGTTCTTAATCTTAATCTTAATACAGACAGTTTCTTAGGTGTCATTTCCCCAGGCGTCAGTGCTGCTATCAGCTGCTTATCAGCTGTTCGTGTCTGTTCCAATAGCACTATGCATGACTGCTCAGCAAGAGAAAGATAACGTAGCAGAGAGAGACAACATTTATAAAAAGAAAAAAAAAAAAAAAAAAGAAAAGTCAATGATATGATTGGCAAAGTAGGCGAGCATGACGCCTCCACCTGTCCATTGCCAACAAGTCTTTTAGTCTCATCTGATCCATCAATCTTCATCTGTTATCAGTCTCAACGCCAGTGTCTGGATTTTGGGGGGATTTTTCATAGTTGCTGCTCAGACACAGGAGCTCAGCTTTGACATCTTCACTTCCATGTTAATGCACCAAAACGTTTTTTGATGATAATACATATCGATAATAATATTTAATAAATGTATCCACCAGATATTTTTAAGTGTCGTTTACCTTAATCTGTCCTTTGTCACAGGGTTCACTGCAGACTGACTTCATCATTGTGTCTTTGATGGGCCAGATTTCGTCATCATCTATCTTCAAGCCACTGTTGTCCCAACTGCCGACATTAATGTAGTCATAGTAGTCCTTCCCCATCTTCTTAAAATTCATTATTTCATACCTGTACATTAAAACCAGACACACACATTCACAGCACATCATTATCACTTTGATAGATAAATATGCATCTTCACGTTATGAATCTAAAAGGCCTCTCTGTTCAGTTACCTGCCAGGTGAGTCTCCATTCACATCAAATAAGATGCCCTCCCCTGACACACCTGTGAAGTTAGTTTTCATCAGGAAGTCCAGCAGTGTAGCGCCATCTATAGGTCGCATGGCATCACAGAGGCCCTAAAAATACATTAACAGTTATTAGCAGTGACCCTGAGCCACAAGTTAAAGCACAAGAAGGAGGCAGGTTCCCACAATATTCACTGTCTAAAAACACTGAAATGTGTGGTTAATGTGGGAGCACAAGTTAGCAAAGTAAAGGATGTGGATTGGTTGAGATAGTGGATGTAAGGAATTTGAATATGAGAATGTTTTCCATCTGTTGCATGAACATGGTATAGTCTTATCCATTCATTGCCTATAGCAGTCAATTTTGACTGCAAACCCTAAAGGTTTGACTAAGTTAAATAAACCACTCAATTTATTCAAAGTGGTGATGAATGCAATTTGAATATGTCCAGATGCTTACTGTGGAGGATCATGTGGAATATGATGAAAAACACTATATTTATGCTTTAGGAAATGTGTATGTATATGTATACATATTTGGCATAGAGTTTTCTGTACATGCAAACGATTTTGTAATCAATTAAGCTGTCGATTATTTTCTTGATAAATTGTTTGGTCCATAAAATGTCAGAACATTTTTAAAAACTAAACAAAAAAACGTTGATCAGTGTTTGTCAAACCTGGTAATGACGATGTTCTCGAATGTCTTGTTTTGTCCACAAACCAAAATTATTCAGTTTTAATGATTTCTTTGTTATGTGGAGCAAAGAAACTAAGAGAATATTCATAATTAAGAAGCTAAAACAATCAGAAATCTTGTTTTAATAATGATAAGCTTCAAAGAGATTAATCGATTGTCAAAATAGTTGACGATGAATTTAGTAATCTATTAATAATCACTGATTTGTTTCAAGCTCTAGTCTACTGTCACATAGCAGCAAAATCCACACCTTTAATGTTCCACCATTTTCACCACCACACTTCACCTAAGTCTCTCTAAGTCCTTGTGTCCGTTCATTCATCCATCACAGCAGCACCTACCTGATAGCCTGGGCAGAGTGCCCGCTGCATATTATGCAGGCCATATGCCATTGAGTAGATGGCATTAATGACAAAGCCCATCTTGGTGTCCTGTGCATACTGCTGCCGGAGTGACTCTCGCTCTGTAAAGGCAGAAGGGTGGAATCATGGGCAAGGGATGAGGGATGAACGAAAAAAAAAAAGCCAGGTATATCAAGAGTAATTCCTGAGTTTTTCATGTTTCTCCTCATAAGCTATGAAACAAAGAGGGAAATTCTTTCCTTGGCTCAACATCAAAGACTCTCTCCATCCCCCCCTTCATCAGCCTCTTCTTTCCTTACTACCTCCATCTCATTTCTTACCATCTCTTTCAGTGGCCTGTTCATTTGTTTCATGTACCATTTCATTGAGAATCCTTTGATGCAGCTGTCTCACACAGTTTTAATGAATGGAGAAACCAAAACAGAATGTGACAGGAAGAAAACTACAAAAAAAAAGGACAGAACACTGTGTATATCCAATTGGTAGTCTGAGGATATAGGTGTGTGTTCAGCTTGTCTGTACGTTATTTTCATCAAATTATGTCTGCCTGTCAGTGGAAGTAGACTGAGACAACCCATTATCCATCCATCCATTTTCTACCTTTATCCTCCACATGAGGGTCGCGTGGGGACCTGTGCCAATCTCAGCTGACATAGAAAGATATGCGAGGTACACTCTGGACAGTTCACCAGTGCATCACAGGGACACATATAGAGAGAAACAACCATTCACTCTCACACCTAGGGTCAATTTAGAGTGTCCAGTTTACCTAATCCCCATATTGCATGTTTTTGGACTGTGGGAGGAAGCCAGAGAACTCGGGAAAAACACACGCACACATGGGGAGAGCATGCAAACTCCATGCAGAAAGGCACAACCCCATTATGTTTTTCAAAAAGTTGTTGACTAATCACAATAATTGATGCTGCCAGTACAGAGTATTCCCTTCAATGTCATTGTTATTTCTTTTCCTTGTACTCACTGCTACAGGTGCGGTTGAACTTGATGTTCTCCTGTGCGTGTCCTTTAAGTCGACAGTGAAAGCGATGCTGCCAGAACTCTGGAAACCACGGGTTCCTGACGTTGTTCTCTGGACGAAGTTTAAGGTAGTACTCGTCGAACCATTTCACGTCAGCCGACTGGAGCTTGATGGTTATACCTCCAGCTGCTTCTCTGACATAACCGTCTGTCACATCATACCTGTCTGCCCATCCATCACTGCAGAGACCCAGGGAAAGACAAAAATATATATATTTTTTTTATGTAAAGATTAAAATATGTGCTTCATTGTTTGGCAAATTTTGACAAACAGTTGAATTAGTGGTGAAGCAATACGGTTCTTTCAAAATCTCTTCTCTTGGGCTGTTCAGGAGCATTTAATGAGATATTTTCTCAACATATGTGTACATACATATATATATACATACACACACACACACACACGTATACACATATATATATACACACATAAATACATCTGTGTGCATACATCTGTACTTTCCGTATTTTGTTTTGCTAAACAAAACGACATTCAAATAACATTCACTCAAAGACAGTTCCTGTCTGCAGACACTTTGTCCTGCATAGCAACAAGAAGGTATGAAGGCTGTTGGAGGGCAGAGACGAGCAGAATGAAAGAAAGTGTATGAGAAATGCAAGAAAAGGCAGAGCACGGCAGATGTCGCGAGGAATTCGTTTATTCATTTCAACTAAGTGACAGTGACAAACATGCGCCCTTTCCCGGTTTTTGGTGAACCATAAACACACAGCACGACGTGATGATAGCGGATATAAACATCATGACTGATGTGAATTCCCTTGTGAAAGACAATTTCTCCAGGACTATATCTGACTGTGATGTGATGGAGGATGTGGATATTAGACATCATGCCTCGGTAGTAAAGTTTTAAATCTCATCAGCTTCTGAGTGAGATAAACTCTGATACCTGACAGTTAAGAGACTGTGTCACAGGTGTGGCCGACTGGTTATAGCAAAGGTTTAATTAGCCCTGTGGGGTTGTGAGTGTTTTATGAGGTCAGCACCAACAGGATCTAATGCTGATAGTTGAAATAATAGGCTTGATGAGGTAAGCATGTGGAGAACAGAGGATGCAAGGTTGATTTTGTTAGACTGCCTCCTTCATAGAACTGGAATTATAACAAAGTGTTGCTTTGTGTGTGTCATACAGTTAGCATGCATTAATAGGTCATCATAACAAATGAAGCCT